>NC_049913.1:38339277-39015339 GCF_001411555.2 Juglans regia
TGAAACCCCCTCAAGTTGAGGGGTTTCGGATTGAACCCCTAAAATTGAGGGGGTTTCAATTTGAAACCCCAATTTCAGTTTGGGGTTTCAATTGAAACCCCTAACTCAATTTAGGGGTTTATGTTTAGAATTATGTCGTACGTGATTGATAAGTGCATGTTTGGAATTATGTCGTATGTTGATTGATTTTTTTATTTTTTGTTGTGTTGTGGAATCATGAATGTCTTCTCAAAGAGAGTTCACTGATAGCTCTCCCACCCCTACCAGTACCCCTGCCCCTACCAGTACCCCTGACCCAGAACCTAACCCTACTCCAACCCCTGGGAGTGGGAATACACCTTGCCCCGCCCCTAAGCTCACACAAAGTAAGAAACCTGTTTCCGTAGTTTGGTCTCATTTTACCAAACTAGAGGGTGGTGACCCCAATAACCCACAAGCTAAATGTAATTATTGTGGAAAAATATATGGATGTCACTATAGGAAACATGGTACATCCCAGTTAAAGGTCCATTTAGAAGAACAATGCAAGAAGAGTCCAATATTAAGATCCTTAGTGGAGAAGGGTCAATCAAGACTAGAAATTGGACTGAAAAAAATGGCGGATGGGAGTAGTGGGGGTTCAACATTGAAGGGGTATACAAAGTATAATGTTGATGAGTGTAGAAGGAAGTTAGCTCGTATGGTTGTCATAGACGAGCTACCTTTTCAGTTTGTGGATGGGAGAGGGTTCCAAGAATTTGTCCAAGAATTGGAACCTAGATTTACTCTTCCTTCTCGCCACACTGTGGCAAAAGATATTAAAAAGATGTACTGGAAAGATAAAGATGTTTTGAGGGGCCAATTGGCGGGTTTGGTACTTTGCCTCACTACCGATACTTGGACTTCAGTCCAAAATTTTAATTATATGTCTTTGACTGTCCATTTCATTGATTCTGACTGGATTCTCCATAAAAAGATTATCAAGTTTTGTCAAATAACTGATCACAAGGGTGAGACAATTGGGAAGGCCTTAGAGGCCTCAATCAAGGAGTGGGGGTTGAGTAGGGTTTTGACAGTTTCGGTTGACAATGCCTCGTCTAATGATGTCGCCTTGGGATATCTGAAGACTTATCTTAAAGAGGCAAATAAGACATTCTTAGGTGGTGAATATTTGCATGTTAGATGTTCTGCATATATCTTGAATCTAATTGTGACTGAGGGGTTAAAAGATGTTGATAACTCGGTTGCACGAGTTAGATTGGCTGTGAAATTTGTGAGGTCTTCTCCTTCTAGATTGGAGAAATTCAAGATTGCTGCGAAGAGTGTGGGCATAACATCAAAGATGGGTCTTTGTACTGATGTTCCCACCAGATGGAACTCAACCTTCTTGATGTTGGAGGCGGCCCAAGAATATAAAAAAGCCTTTCAATTATTGGGTGATGAAGACATTCAATATGTCAAATACTTTGATGAGCACGGGGGTTTAGGATTGCCTAATGATGATGATTGGGAGGTAGTTGCTACATTTGTTGATTTTCTCGGGCTGTTTTATGAAGTCACGTTGAAGTTATCTGCTTCTTTGCACCCTACATGCCATGAATTTTGTCAACAAATATGTAGGGTGAAAGAAGAATTAGACGACATGTGTAGGGGTTCCAATCTAAGGATGAGGGGGATGGCATTGACCATGAGGGTCAAATTTGACAAGTATTTGAGAGATTTGACTAGACTCAATATTTTGTTATATGTGGCTACTATTCTTGATCCCCGTCTAAAAATTTCTGGCATGTTATATGGTTTGGGATTTGCGTATGATCAGGCTTGGACTGATCTTATTGGTGAGATGGCCCGCGATACCCTTAATAGATTTTATGATGAGTTTAATGCAATTAAGGGTGGTACTACATCTACTACACCTACACATATCCCAACACCTCATCCAGACACCGGGGCAACAAAGAAGCGTAGATTGGCATGGACGAAAACCCTTGCACATAATCCCACACTAGTCCATCAATCTACGGAGGTGGTTTCAGAGTTAGACAGTTATTTGTCAACGGATCTTATTCAAAATGATGATGATTTTGACATTTTAGGATGGTGGAAGGTAGCATCAAAGAAATATCCCATCCTTTCTGAGATTGCCCGTTGTATATTGGCCATCCCTATTAGCACCGTTGCCTCGGAGTCTGCCTTTAGTACCGGAGGGCGCATATTAGATCCTTTCTGTAGTTCATTGTCTCCTACAACTGTGGAGGCATTGATATGCACACAGAGTTGGACGATGGGAAAGGATATTTATGTTCCGGATGTGTTAGATTTTAAAGAGACCGACGAAGAGGGTGGTGATCAGTCTGGATCTGTACCATCTGGTAATTATTGTTTTTATTTTATTATTTTGATTTATTTATATTCATTTCAATTTCATAATTATTTATATTTATATTCATTTCAATTTCATCAGTATTAATTTTAGTATTGATTGTTGTAGCAACACATGAGACGACTCAGACGATGTCTACCTCCACTGCTATATGAACATGTGCTCAAGGCTCAAGCCTCAAGACTACCCATCCGGCCGCCCCAAATGTCACAGTCAAAGACCCAAACCGCTCGCATCTTTTTTTTTATTATTAATTTCGTAGATTTTTGAGCCCCTAATTTTTCTATCAGATGTATGTATTATATATTTTATTTGTAATTTTATAATGTTGATACAATGTCCCTTGGACACTTTTATTTGTAATTTTGTAATTTGATTTAGACAGTTAGACTTTCCATTTTATTTTTGTAATAGCTTAGTTATTATTATTATTTATTAGTTTATTAGGTAGTAAACTTGTAGTCTATACTCTATAGTAGTATTTCATTAGTCTTAATTATATAAAATTGTGTATGTATATATTTATTTTCATTCATGAAATTTTTTTTTTTTTAACTCTTCTTTTTTAAAAAATGCAAAATATATTTTTATGGGCCTAAAATGGCCCAGAAGCTGTTTCTGGGCCATTTTTTACCCATTACAGCGTTTTCTGGGCCAAAAAAGGCCCAGAAACCGCTTCTGGGCCTTAGGCCCAGTAGTGTGCGGGGGTGCGGACGGAGGACCCCCTCCACCCGCACCCCGTCAACCGGGACGGGGTCCCCCGCCCCCGCACTCCGGGGGCTGGGGGCGGATCCATATCTTCACCCCCCGCCCATGCGGGGGCGGGGGGCGGGGTGGGGGCTACCCCGCCCCGTATGGGGCGGGTAGCACCCCTACAACAAAGAAGTGTACGGGAGAAATAAGCTGCAATCAGTTTTATTTTTTCATTGGGGGAATCCATACGTGGCATAATATTATTGAACGGTGTAAATCTATTCTTATCCCTGACCGGCCCAAGCTTTTTTCTTTCTACTAACAGACAGAACTTTAAATAATAAATTGAAATAAGATGAGACAAAAATTAAATTTTTTTTATAAACGTGATTATAAATATTGTGAGTCGACCCTGATTGAAGAAAAAAAGCTCCTCGAGGACAACCCACCGGTGGTCATGTGGATTGGAGTTATCTACCACTTGCAATTACATCAATCAAATTTCTATATTATTGCATATATATTGTATAGAAAAAGAAGATTGTGACTGTTTTGAAAGATTTTTTTTTCCATTGACAAAAAGTAAAAAGATACTCCATACTCCACAATCGAGAGGACTCATGCCATTAATGTGGATTGGGGTTATCGATCTAAATTAAAATGAAGAAAAATTATGATATTAATGGTTAAGTTATTAAATTTGAAATGTTGTGCACTAATTAATTATGAAATCGGTGGATGTGAAGAAGATGTCTATTGACTTGAAAAATCAACATCAATAGTATTAAAGTATGTTTTCTATGATCAATCGATATCTAAAAAATTCCTTAAAAATTGTTGGAATTTAATATAAGGGTGTGTAAACAAATTAAATTTATACGTGGTTTGACTTTATAAAGAGTGGATGATCTAAATTTATTCAAACACGATTTGATTTTATTATCAAGTTAAACCTGGTCGATTTATTTATATATTTTTAGCAATGATGCTAATATTCATTTTTTTCAGAAACAGAAGTAAAAAGTACTTTATAATTTCCTGATCAATGATCTCAAAATAATTATGGAAAGTTGATTAATCCGATATTATAAATAGATCAACTGTATTAAACTTATAAAATAAATACCGATTCCCGTCTAATAAACTAATTTGCTATAAACTAATTAATACGTACCGTGAATGCAATTAATAATGATGAAGTAGTGTTGGGTAAAATTAATAGTACTGGTGGAACATGATTTTAATAATGCAATGCATGTGAGGTCTGTTGGAATAGTGCTGTCATATTAATGTCAAGGAGCTTTCGGCCAGGCCGTATCGGTAGACAATATATTAATTATAGTGGTCAAAACAAAAAAGTTTTTTTTGTTTTGTTTTTGAGCCATTCCACTTATTATGGGATCCTAAGTTGTAAAATATTGAACTTTCACTTAGTGTATGGGCAATAGAAGTCATCACATCCGTTGGATTGATTTCATGTATTTTGATTTTGCAACGTGTGGCAGTTGCTGCCATGTGAGATACCTACTAAGATCAACCTTCTGAACAGCATGAAAGACACTAATTGTTGTCTTGTTTTGCTTAAATTCCACCGTCAACTTTGATGTTCTCAAGACCGACATAATCCCAAAGGCGTGATTTAGTTGGGCATATCTTTTCTTTCTTTCTGACACCTAGATTCAGCTTTCCTTAGTGATGTGAAAATTGATAGAAGACAAAGCTCTAAAAGGAACTCCTGGATGTGATTTGATGTCATTAATGTATTTCAATTTCACACTTCTGAGTCCTGACTAAATTACGCATAAAAACTATGTTACTTAGTTGCTATGAACTGGTCTAAAGAATGACACGTACTTAAAAAGTTATTTTATATAAAACTATGGTTTTATATAACGTAGTGAAGAAATATTAAGATTTACTCAATATCTAAGATGAAGTAAAGAAAGTGACATGCCTTATAAAATAAAACAGTGGTGAACTTGTATAATATATTCCGATTACTATAATATTTACAACTCGGATTACTACAATATGTCTATCACTTGCAATTACATCAATCAAATTCCTGCATTGTTGTATATATATTTTATAAAAAAAGAAGATTGCGATTGATTTGAAAATGATATTAAATGCTCCACGATCGAGAGGATTCCTTTGTCAATAATGTAGATTGAGATTATCGATCTAAACTAAAATGAAGAAAAGTCATGACATTGATCGTCAAGTCATTAAATTTGAAATGCCATGCACTAATAAATTAAGCTGGCAGTAGACGTGAAGAATATATCCATTGACTTGAAAAATCAACACTAATAATATTAAAGTATGTTTTCTATGACCAATCAATATCTAAGAAATCCCTTAGAAATTGTTGAGATTTATAAGGGTGCGTAAACAAATTGAATTCGTACGTGCATGGTTAGATTTTAGGACTGGTGGATGATCTAATTTTATTCAAATACAACTTGAGTTTACTATCAAGTTACATTTTATGTTTAGGAATAATTTATTTATTTCTTGTTGGTTGCAGTCCCTAAAAGAAAAGTACCACAAGGGTAACAGTCTCCTTCTTGTGCATCATTCACAACCTTATAAAAATATCATCCAAGAGTTTGAATTCGTCAAAAAAGTAAAATTAAAAAAAAAGAATTTTTACTTTATAAAATCTCCTATGCATAATAAGTTATTTTTGTGAAGGTTACATGTCCTATCAATTGTCGAAATTCTCCTCGACCACTACTGCAGATGAATGTTTCATGATGCTCATATAATTTCATTCTTTTAGGCCCTATATGTTAATTATATTTTGTGTTCAAACTTTGTATCAGCTTACACATCAAAATTCTTACCTAACCTATAGTATTTTATGTGAGCACATAATATATATAATGCAATGAGTCGAGGATTATCATTTATATTGGTAGTCAACATGAATCCTTGTGAGGTCTAAATTAAACAATTCGTTAGGAGATAAGTCTTTTATGTGGGTCATCTTTTCTAATATTGATTAGAACTTAAATCGATCTATCAACATCAACAGGCTTTAGTGGAAATAGTTTGTTGGAATGACGCTGTGATCTTTTCAATGTTAAGGGGCCCATCTTCTATATATGAGATGTTGATTATGTGACTTATCAATTCTTATCAATCATGCGATGTTATTATCTCTTTAAATATCAAGAGGTTTGTCTTCTATATATATGGTGGTCGAGCCCACGGGCTAAAGAAAGATCATGTGCTAGCTAGATAAAATATTTTCCAATTTGTATTTTAGTAAGGATTCTAAGAACTAATTCAGGCTTGCATGTCTCCATAATAATTTATAAGAGACCCACTTGAAAGATAGACTTTGAATTATTGAATTAGAATTATCTAAATCACATGCAATGAAGAAAAGTCATCATAACGTGGCTGGTGAAGTCATTGAATTTGAAAAGTCGGCCATTGATTAGAAAAATCAGCACCAGTATTAATGGAGCATGTTTTCAAACATCATGAAACTAATATTTGAGTTTGTATGAGTTGATTTGAGCTTTAAACGAGTTGTTCCGACTAATTATCGATCATGACTTTACATTAACGACCGAACCATTCAGTAAATGAATTAAATTAACTTTAATAAGCAGCTTATGATCATCTAGTGGTTTTGAAATGGGCTAGTTTCCTTTATATTATATTTATTAGCAATTGAGCACATTAATTAGTTAAATACTAGCTAGCTAGGCCGATACTCTCTTAACATTCGCCAGGTTTATTCCATCCAAAATCTTGTTCAATAGAAAAGATGAAGTGGCATAGCATATAGACAAATTTACCGAATGATTTATAGGAATTACGATTTCAAAGCCTAATATATAGATAACGCCATAAAATAATCGCACTGATCGTGATTGTCATCTTTTCCACCGCTTAGATAGTCTTAAAGCAATTAATAGAGCTACCGCCCAATGCGCGCAGTCGTTGCAAGTCATGAATATGATTTGACTTGCTAACCAATTATTTGATGGGTTTAACATGACTTAGACTACAAATCTACGACTAGAAAAACCAGCACCAATAATGGAGCATGTATTTTTTGACCCATCCATATCTAGAAGTTACTTGGAAAATGTTAGGAATTTATACTTAAGGTTGTATAAACAAATTGAATTTCGTACGTATGCGCGCGGTTAGCCTTCAGCTAGTGGTG
The DNA here is from genome assembly GCF_001411555.2 of Juglans regia. Classification (NCBI taxonomy): domain Eukaryota; kingdom Viridiplantae; phylum Streptophyta; class Magnoliopsida; order Fagales; family Juglandaceae; genus Juglans; species Juglans regia. The sequence continues at coordinate 38,346,522 of NC_049913.1, forward strand.
GATGATCAAATTTTATTTGTTTCATTTTATTCAAACACAAGTCGAGTTAGAATTTTTTATCATCAAATTATATAATTTTATGTTTGTGAACAGTTTATTTTTTCGAGCCAGTTTGAACTTATTCACAAGTTGTACGGTTATTTTTGACAAAACTGATTACTTATGGTACGTACTATTTCACATATGCTTATCTAAAAATTTTGACCAACATTAGGGTTTGGTAAATTAATATTCAAGAATTTCAAGATTTTTGATTCAATAGCTAGGCTTTCAAGGAGTTGGAATCTGAGGCAAGGTGAGGAAGGTTGTTAGCGTAAGGATATTTTTTTCACTATCTACTCAATAACATGTTTATTTTGCCCACAGTGCCACACACTTGACGTGTGAACTGTCTTCTATGGGACATTGATTATGCGGCACCACTTGCAATATTTACACCAGCCAAATTTCTATGTTGTGTATATGTTGGGCTGGAAAAAGAAGATTGTGACTGTTCTAGTTCTTGTTTAAAAGAAAATTATATTTTTTTTCATCGACGAAAAGTAAAAAGATATTCCAAAAATTAAAAGGTTTATCAAAAACTCATTTTTTAATAATATAGAAAATTAATTATATATTTTTAGAATACATATATATCGTGCCAGGTCGTATAGATATATTATATGTGTTCGTGCTCAATTTATAAATGTGAGACCCACTTGTTAGATGATTGAAGAAAAAAGCTCCACGATCGAGAGTCTCCGCCAGTAATGTAGATTGGGATTATCCATCTAATCCAAAATGAAAGAAAAGTCATGATGCATGTTGATGGTCAAGTCATTAAATTTGAAAGGTCGTGAATTGATTAATTAAGCAGGCGGTAGACATGAAGAAGATGTCCATTAACTTGAAAAATCAGCACCAATACTAAAGCATGTTTTCTACGACCAAACATATGATCGTCGAAATTCCTTGGAAACTGTTAGGATTTATAAGGGTGTGTAAAATTATTAAATTAGTACGTACATGGTTGGAATTTAAGAGTGGAGTATGATTCAATTTTATTCAAACACGACTTGAGTACTTTACCATCGAGTTACATTTTATATTTAGGAATAATTTATTTATTTCTTGTTGTAAGTTTGGAGTCCCTAAAAGAAAAGTACCACTGGGTAACACTCCTTGTTGTACATCATTCGTAACCTAATGTGGCAGTGCAATACATGACACTTGATTTTAAAGAGTTGGAATCAGAGGCAAGGTGGCGAAGGCTTTGTTAGCATAAGGATATTTTTTCAGTTCTATTTGCATTACTATAACTTTTTGCGTTTTCAACTTTTTATGGGTCATGCATTATGCGTTACAACTTATATGCACTACAAATGGGAATCTTGGTAGACATCACTAAGGCAGTGTGTCTACCATATGAGTACTAGTCAAAATCAATTAGCTCCTTCCGAGCCACCAAAGTTTATTTGAAACAAATATGATCGTATCAAGTTCATATATAAGAAACAACTCTGAATTCCTTTATGATCATTCCAACATCAAAAGTAATAATGTTCAACTACAACATGATTTCAATATCTTCAAAACAAACTCCTAACTCTTAATCTAATTCTTGGATAACGTCCAATTCTTGGCCTAAATGAGTCATAGGTTTCCGAGCATGGATTCTCGTAGGGCCTGGGGAGGCAAAAGGATTAGGAGGCATAATTAATTTATCTCCTTCTCCTTCCAACATTTGAACCACAAGTTTCATAGAAGGACGATCCATTGGGTGCCACTGGATGCACCGAAGTCCTACGATTGCAAGTTTTTTTGCAATTTTCATATCTCCATCATCTTCGATAAAAACTCGCAACTCTACTTTTTGTTCCAAGAGATTGTAGATCCATTCTGGAAAGTAAACTTGGCTAGCATTTTCCGACATAATGTCAGTACTTCTCCTCCCTCCAACAATTTCAAGCAACAACATTCCAAAACTATAAACATCTGCTTTATAAGACACAGTCCCAAAATTTCTAGAGAACACTTCAGGTGCGATGTAACCCATGGTCCCCCTGCCTGTGGTCATAGATACTGCACTTTGATCCTTGGAACACAACTTTGCAAGACCAAAATCAGAAATTTTTGGAATGAAGTTTTGGTCTAGCAAAACATTATGAGGTTTGATATCAAAATGGAGGATTCTTTGATCACATCCTTGGTGAAGATATTCGATTCCTTTTGCCACACCGAGAGAAATATCATGCAGTCTCTCCCAACCAAGAAAATGGCTCTTAGAATTCTCGGAAAATATGAACTTTTCTAATGAATAATTTGAAAAGAACTCGTAAACTAGTGCTCGTCTAAATCCATCAGCACAAAATCCAACCAAGCGAACCACATTGACATGATGGATTCTACCCATAATTCCAACTTCATTTATGAATTCTTCTCCATTTCCCTTGGAACTATTCAAGATCTTCACGGCAACGTGGATTTCATTAGAAAGTTTTCCTCTGAACACTGTTCCGTAGGCTCCTTCGCCCAATTTCTCGGTAAATTGATTTGTAATCCTTTTAAGATCAGCGTACAAGTATCTCGTGGGCTTGTAGCTTCTGTAATCGTCCAAGAAATTTTCAATCTTCTTCCGATATTCTTTTTCTGCTTTGTCATGACTATAGACGCGATAAAGTGCGAAGGCAAGCAGTAGTAAAAGAGTTGGACCTAAAATGGCACCTGCATATATATCAAACATTCACCAAGTCAAGAGCTCACGTCTTCCCCGATTAATTAGTACGTACGTCTGAAACTTTCTAATATAAAAAACCAAGGGATAACTAACTTACCAGTGGTCACTAATTTTGTTGATGAACCTGTAAAATATTAATTTGACATATATAATCATCAGATTCTCGTTCTATTCTGATGAAGTAAACATGAGAGTAAAGGCATCATTCCGTGATTAAACGTTTTTATTTTTATTTTTTTATGATTTCGTGAATATTGCAGAAGATTCCCGTGGCAGAAGATCATCTATTAAGAAATTGTAAAGAAATTGATGGTAATTGTATAGAAGATGATACCTTTGTTGTGTTTGGGGAAGCACTGAATTTCTGACTTGGTACTACTGCTATTAGTATTCATATATCTACAATTCATGCCTTTCAGTTCACAGTTTCCGCAAGCTGGTCTGGACCAGTTCAAATAAAGGATATCATCAAGATTATATACAATATAATATGGAATTGATCTAACACTATACATCTTTCTACAAGGTAGTGTGGGCAACTTGTTGACGTTGACATCAGTACGCAAGGCATAAACTTGGTGGCTATAGGTAGGGTCATTAAGACAAGAAATCACATGCTGATGACTCTGTTCTTCTCCTTTATTATGGGAACAATTGAAAAAGGCATAGTCATAAAGGAAATGATCGACTCCTTTGAATTCGAAAGGTGAGGAAGATAAATTGAATCGCCTGATCTCTCTTGGAAGGCAACGATCAGGATGATATACTTGAATTTCCTGAGATTTGTAGTCAATCTTTTTTACAAAAACCTTCACTGAAATTGGCAGCTCGAGCACTGTATCGTGTGTATCGGAGCAGGACAAATTAAACCCAGGAAAGCTACAGTGGTCTGGGTGGTGGTCTTTGAGTCGGAAAGGAAATCGGATGGCTGGGCCATGACCGCCACACTGAAATGAATCAGCACAATCCTCATTTTGGCCTCGGACAGGGTGTAAGATGAAAAGCACAAACAAGAAGAAATATGACTTTGCCATTCTTATTACGATCGAGCAAATACTTAATTGTTTGATCTGTTTTCTCAGCCTCCCGCGACTAAAAGGAAAACAATCACACTATCTTGGTGTGATACACGTACAGTCTCAAATTTATTGACACAAAGATCGGAAAAAATATAAATAAATGTAATCCAACTAATTTCAAAATATAAAAAATTGGCCTACAAATGAAAATTAAGCGGGTTTGGATGGTGAAATTATTTTATTATATGAGTATAATATTTTTAAATTTATATATAAAATATAATAAATAATTTATATTTATTAAATTTTAAAATAATAATAATATTAAAAAATAATATTTTATTTAATTTATAATTTTCATCTCATCTAACCTCTACCTAATAATTAATTAGCAGCATGTGACGCAAGTGCTTACGCCAAACTAATTTCTGAAACAAGCAACAACTATAATATTGTTTGTTCACAGCTGTGGAAGCTATGCGCTATACTCTCTCTCTCTCTCTCTCCCTCTCCCAGAATGAAGACAGGTGTACTGTCCCTTCCTGCAGAACTCATGGCCCTTATCGTTCTAGTTGTGCTACTTCTTCATCAAACTTGCAGTGCTACGGATTCAAATCCGGCCTGTGTTCCTTCTTCCTGCGGCAATATCCCCAACATAAGCTCTCCATTTCGATTGCAAAACGATCCTCCAAACTGCGGCAACCCAAGCTATACCCTGTCATGTCAGGACAACCAAACTGTGTTATACTTATTCTCCGTAGAACACTACGTACAGGAAATCAATTACACTTCCCAAACAATCCGAGTTGTAGACTCGGGTATTCAAAAAGATAATTACTCCTACATCCCTGGTTATCATTTCGATTTATGGAAAGATACTCCATATTATCCGCAGAATGAGAGAGAAAACATGGTTTTCTTAAATTGTGAAAAGCGAGTGAATTCCTCACAGTATCTGAACAAATCTACTTGCTTTGGCAATAGAGCGTATGCTTCCAACTCATCTTCATCCCAGCCTGAGGCCGGGTTTAGATATGTGATATATAACCAGACGAAAGCAGGGGTTGTGGAGGACTTGTGCCAAGTAGAGCATATATTCCCGACATCGTGGCCGTCAGTCCGCAACCTGCTACCAGAAGACTCAAGTAGTATTTCCTGCACAGACTTGCACAACCTATTGCTATACGGTTTTGAGCTTTCTTGGTGGACCCCGTCTACATATTGCGGAAACTGCGGCATCTTCGAGTTTAGCGTACAACGTTATTGCTGCAAAAGACATACCGGTGAGTAAACACTGCGGGATCCGATTTCTTATTGAGTAAACGATGAATGCTACTTTTACGAAATTTCTTTATGCAACCGCTAACATTATTTGTCTTTTGTTTGTCAAACCAGGAATCCTTGGAATACCATTTTGGGTTTTCAGAGGTGAGGTTAATTTTTATCTCGAAATTGATCAAGAATATATATATATATATATATATATATATATGATCGAAAGCACAATGAAGAACTTGGATGAATTATTGTGATGATATATGATGATGATGAATTGATTTTAGTACGTGTCAATAATTCCAACAGCTAACTTTTATTCTTTTCTTTGGCGAACCAGCTTTACGTGGCTTACTGGGTCATTTATACAGCGGTAAGGTTAATTTCTTTCTCCAAAAGTTGCTGGAATGAGTTGTATTAAATAGGTCATACTATGTAAAATATTTAATTAAATGGATGAAGTGTAGTAAGAGTTAAGGTTCAAAATTAATATGTCTACTAGTTTAATGTAGTGTGAAATCATCATTTGTTTCAAAAGTTTAAATTGATAGCTAGAATTAGATTTACATTTATATTTTTTCTTAACAGACACGAGTGTTGATCTCAAGATTTAGGCTTAATTTGTTTCGAAGTTAGACAGTGAGCTGGGAAATGAATGGAAGCTCACATTTTCGTTTATTTTTCATGGTTGGTAATTTATTTATATAATTTTTCTTTTTACTATTGTAGTTATTCAGGATAAAGTAAAGCAGACAGACCGTGGTAAGATCGTCTAACTCTGTTTTTATTTTCTCTGTTAGTTACTGCTTGAAACAGTATTTCCATATAATCTATTAATTGGGTGGAGCTCAAAGTCCACATAATCTGCAGTCTAAAAACTTTGAGAGAGAAAATCATACGGCATACGGCATAAAGGCGATCGAAGAAGCAACACCATACGGCATGCAGTGACAGATCACAAAAATCAACTTTACCTGATCACTCATTGGTCTCTGATCGATTAATCAAATTATTAATTACTAGTTTCAGCACTAGGACAAGATGAAACTTTAAGAGCAGTTGCTTCAACGATATAACAAATAGTACTATTACTGGCGGTAGTATGGCAATTAGCTCTAAGCATTAACTATAATATTTTCGTTTTGATAAAATTCTGAGTTTTAATTTAGATAAATGATATTTGCAGTCACAAGATGTGCAAGTCCCGCGCACTTGTTTAAAAAAAATAGATAAATCTGAAACCTACATAAAAATAAAAAAATAAAATTATTTTTTTAATGGCTGAATTCATTTTTTTTCAAAAGGAATGTGTAAGACTTACATACTTTAAAATTATATTTAGTACTGCTTACTAATTAATTGTGAATTTTCAAATGTTGATGATGATATTATTCTTTTCTTTTGCAAAACAGGACGTCGGATTGATAATCGTATCACATATTATATAGATGGAGTTAGTTATAAAGGTGAGGTTTCTAACTTTCTATGATATAAATGTTAGAATTATATAAATTATATATATGATCAAATTCAACAACTCTTAATCGTTTAAGGTTTTTTGGCATGGTAACTTAGTAGACTTCGAACGCAAACTCGATATTTCAATCATTTCATTTTACATAGCATGGTATATAACTTGTTTATACGGTTGGAAACTTTTTTTTTTTTTTTTTGTTAATTCATTCAAATCACTTTCTTGGTTAATTAATTAATTAATATGTATTCTTTCTTGTAGGATCCCTAATACAAGTACTAATGATCATTATTATCGACCTCGGTAAGAAGCTATATATCTCTACCTTTCGTCTTCTTCGTTTTCTATTTCCCATTTTAGAAGATATACAAACAAGAAGAAGATGGATAATATTAATGAAATTTACAAAAGAATAATAATTACCTAGCTTGCTTAATTAGTAGAATTTTGAAAGTAGGGCAACAACATATTTTTTCAACTATAAGAAAAACGAGCATTTGTGATGAATTATTTATAACAAGAATGACTATTTATGATGAAAACAGACTCGTTTTAGCAGAAAATAGTCATTTTAGCAGAAAATAGCTAGCAACAAATAAACAATTTTCTTGCAATGACGTACATGTTAATGCGATGCATATTATTGATTGTTGTGTTTAAGCATCAAACAATACTCTTATATATGAAGAACTTCTCAATAAATACATTTTTATTCACACGAAGGAGGCATTGATCCTTCTAAACTAAGAGAAGATGTATGATGATATTGCTCTAGGAGTAGTAGCTTGTGGTATTGAATATCTAGGAGGCTGTACGTGAAATTCATCATATATATGTACCCTTCATTTTGATGAAATTTACATAGAAAAATAACAACTACTTTGCTCAAGTACTAGAACTTTTAACGATTAATAGATACGTTTTCTAACAATCTATTTCATTCGGTGATGCTTTTTCATAGGAGTATGCCACCATGGAGCAAAAATTATAATGGGGACCCCATTTGTGCTTGCATTCTTGATATATAAATGGCGCAGGAGACATTTATCAGCGTTTGACATCATTGAAGAATTTTTACAAAATAACAACAATCTCATGCCAATAAGGTATTCGTACTCAGAAGTTAGGAAAATGACTAAAAATTTTAAAGATAAAATAGGTGAAGGTGGCTATGGCACTGTCTTTAAGGGAACACTTCGAAGTGGTCGACTTGTAGCTATAAAGATGTTAGGTAAGTCCAAAGCTAACGGGCAAGAGTTTATTAGTGAAGTTACAACAATTGGAAGGATTCATCACATTAATGTAGTGCAACTAATTGGCTTTTGTGTTGAGGGATCAAAACGTGCTCTTATATATGAGTTCATGCCCAATGGATCTCTCAATAAATACATTTTTTCACAAGAAGGAAGTATTCTTCTAAGCTACGAGAAAATGCATGATATTGCTTTGGGAGTTGCTCATGGTATTGAGTATTTGCATCGAGGATGTCAAATGCAGATTCTGCATTTTGATATCAAGCCTCACAATATTCTGCTCGATGAAGACTTTACTCCTAAGGTTTCTGACTTTGGTCTAGCAAAATTGTATCATATGGATGACAATACTATTTCTTTAACTGCTGTAAGAGGAACGTTAGGATATATGGCTCCTGAGTTGTGCTACAAAAATATTGGAAGCATCTCATACAAAGCTGATGTTTATAGTTTTGGAATGTTATTGATGGACATGATGGGTAGGCGAAAGAACATGAATGCAATTGCAGACCAATCAAGTAAATACTTTCCCACTTATGTCTATGAGGAAGTGCAAGATGAAAATGGCATAAAAATAGAAAATGCCACGGAAGATGAAAAGAAAATAGCCAAGCAGATTATTATAGTTGCGTTATGGTGTATACAGATGAAACCAAACGATCGTCCTTCAATGAATAAAGTTGTAGAAATGCTTGAAGGGGGTATTGAAAGGTTACAAATACCTCCCAAGCCTTTTCTATCATCACCGGAGAGACAACCAGAAGATATTGAAGACAATTCAAATCAAACTTTCCTGTCAAGTCAATATACTCAATCGTCGATCCAAAGTAATTGATATGTTGATTGTTGGTTTTACATGGGGAACCTATTAGTTGTAACCAAGAAGAAAATCTTGTAATATTTGACATGCAACATATGATTGTTTTCCTTATTCCCATTATCTTTTACTTGGAAATTTTATTTGCTCATACTTCAGTAACAAATTTGATTTCAACTTGGCAAGGTACAGTGTGATTATTCAATTTTAATGTAATCATGATCTCCACTTGCTTCTCGAATTTCACATATAAAACTCATTGTTAAGAGCTCCTGAAAGGTCACGAGGCCGTTCAATTGGTACCAAGGCCCTATGTTGTTTTGAGTCCCTAAAAGAAAACAGTGGGGATAACATTCTAGAGCTCTCTATAACTTTATAAAAACAACAACTAAGAGTTTGAAACTACGAAAAAAGTAAAAATGAAAAAGAAAAAGAAATAAAAAAACAGAGTTTTATTTTATACAATCTCCTCTGCATAATTCTTGGAAAAAAAAAAGAATAAGCCATTTTTTGTGAAGGTTGCATGCCCTATTAATTCTTGAAATCGTCCTCAGCCACTACAGCTGATGAAAATTTCATGATGCGCATATAATTTCATTCTTTTCGGCCATGTTAATTATATTTTGTGTTCAAATTTTGTACCCTACACAACAACATTATTACCTCTAGTATATGTAACACATATATACATCCTTGATGCGAAAAAATCTTTTTTATAATTATCAATTTCTAGAAGATTAGAGAGCTCTTTGCACACATCCTGTAAAAGTTGAATAAACTAAAATCTTGTCATTTCCTTTTCCAAAATATTCGTATGCAAACATTTTTTTTGAGATTTTATTTTGAGCAAGTTGGAGAGATGAGTTATCGTGGTTGTACCTAGTAATTGATGATAGCTCATCACTAGCCTAGACCCATGTCAACATATCTTACGGACAAAAAGTAAGCCCATCCCAAAGAGAGTGGAAAAATCTCAAAGCCTGATGCTTCTCTCTCTCTCTCAAAGCCCACCCCCCCAAGACATGGACTTCACTACTCTTTATTGAAGAAAATTGATGGGCTTAGTCACTTAACACTTCCCTAACAAGATTATTACACTTATCCGGACGGAGACACATTAGTACTTGCTGTCTCTTTCAATTACTAAAATGGACTTGATTAATTTAAACATAAATTTGATAGATGCCAAGCTTAATTTTTAAATAAATTCATATATGTCTATCACATTAAGCAAAAAATAATAATTTGAAGGAGAAAACACCTACATATACAATACAGCTTTCACTCAGCTTGGGATTCTAGAGTGATTTGTGCTTTATGAGAGGACCTTTATTATGTTACTTTTTTTCTCTCCTTGATAAATCAGATCATGATAAAGATAACTCACAACTCAAACAACCTGCAAGTGATAAGGCTAAGATTGAAGGAAACAAGCAAGGTGAGAGGCCTTCAAACTAACCCTATATAATCTTGATAAACATGTAGAGTTAGCGATGAAATCAAATACTAGTATATGATCATTTATAAATACATGCAGACTCCTAATAATCAGAGAGGAAATCGTTCTTTACAAAACAATGCATACTTATAGTTTTGCACTTATTATGTGTTTTTCAATTTTAAAATTTTTTTATCTAGAAAACAAGCTCGCATTCATGAAATTTCTGATAAGATTGTTAACATCAATAGCAAGGAAAGAAAGCAAACTTCTTCCATTTAAAAGACCGAACATATTATATATTTTAACAGGCATGGTACCAGCCTTACTGATTGATTGATTGCCATGTTGTAGAAGACTCCCTGTCATAGGCTCATTTATGTATTTGTATATATATACATATACATACTAGCTGTGAAGAATCGTGCAAGGCACGTGTAACTAGTTGTGAGGAAAAAAAATGTAGAGATTAAAAAATGTCCACAAAGGGCAAAAATAATATGATTTTTTATATAAAATTGATTAGTCAATAGTTTAATGAATTGGAGTAGAAATGCAAATTTTAACAAGCATCTATAAATAATGATAACCAAAATGTTGCGGTATATGAGTAATATGGAAACTAAAAGACTGGAGATATTCTAGCAATAGTTTTATCAGCAAAATATATGAATAAACTTAAAAAGTCAGATCTATATTACATAAGCTTGTCCTGATACTCCTATAAAGCGCTCTTCACCAAAGAAAACTCGCTTTGCACCATCATCATCTCTCTGGTTTTCCCCCCTCTCGGAAGAAAGCTAAATTGGCATCCATGAACAGATCAGGGTGAGGCAGAAGATCAATAGACAAAGAAACTGACCATGAAATAGCGGATCAATTATAATCATTAAAAGAATAAATTGTGAAAAAGTAGATCAATTCAAATTCCAACGAAGGGAGCAGGAAATCCCTCCCCCCACCCCCAAAGAAACTGATCCTGACAAAGGAAATGAAGAAAAATAAAAAGCCACACAATGCACACAGTGATATACGTGTCAGTTATCATGTTATTGATAATGAGCATATTACTTTGAACACATATATGTACTTTTTGTTACTGGCGAAGTCCCGCTCTTCTTTAAGATTTACATCCTGTTAGGATAAGTTGCTAAATTAGTTTTTGACAGAAGAAACTAATCAATAAATTATCTAAAAATCATAACCAGTAATTACCTGCCAGTTTTCATCTGTCGCATATGCCTCTAACCACAATTTTGCAGGGGTCACTATTAGAGCTTTCAGATAAGCCCTTGATTAGAATCAACACATTCAAAATTCCAATATCTAAGAAGAATACAATTTCCTTATGAGTGCGTCACTATTTATATTAACTTGTCCAGACATGACAAGATTAGAAGATGAACAAAGTGAGAAAACAAATGAACCTTAATTCAGTTTTAAACACAGAAAGATAATCTGAATTTCAAATGGAACATCAAGACACTTAAGTGCTCAGATAAATGCAAATATTTGAACGTCAACATGTTATCCTTCAAGCTATTAGTAGCAAACGCAATTAGTAGCACACATTCTGTGGGGCTGGTTGTGACCCATTTCACGCACCTACAAAGTATTTGATGTAGGGTAGTAATGAGAATAGAAATAGATGTTGAATAATAGCAAATAGAGAAGAAAGAATCAGAAAGAGAAGAGAAGAAGAACTAGAAGGAGAAGAGAAGAAGCTGAAAGCAATAGAAATGGAGATTGGAAGGAGGCGGCTGCACAAGCACACAATTCTTAATTCTTCAACAACTGCCCTTCAGTATTTCGTTACAAGTATTTAAATAGGAAAATAACAAAAACCAAGTAAACCTAAAAAAGGTTATGGGCTAAAGCCCAAGCCCAAGCCCATTAAAATAAAGAAAACATAAGTAAAATAACCAAAATAACAATAATAAAAAGATGTCCTCATCAACTCTCCCGGGGTGGGGAAAACTCGACTCCGTCGAGTGAACAAAACACAATAAGGCTGCAATCAATCATCCAACCATAAGCTAAGTGGTTGAGCAAGCTTCTTCCAACGTCCATAAACACGAATGAGAGGAGGCCTGAATCTGGTATCCCCATCAACGCTCTCGGAACGGGTGGACGGTGATCCGGGCAGGGGAAGATCTAGCTGACTCTGATAGAGCTCCAATAAATTTGAATCAAGCTGCTGAAGTGTCTCTCTGGGATCTACCCGGCGAACAAGGAAACGCTGAACCTCTCCATCATTGGTCAATACCATCTGTTCATCTAAAATAGCATCAATTTTATCTTTGTGTGCTGTGATAGATGGTATTGGAGTAGGAATAACGAAAGGATCAAGGTCAAAGTCAAGGTCAAGGTTCACAAATGGAGGTAGAAAAAGATCATTGGAGGAATTGAAATGGCCCTTGTAAGCAACTAAGTCCTCAGCATTGAAAGTAGAGTGGCAACCAAAATGTGATGGAAGATCAATAACATGGGCATTTGGATCAACATGCTTTAAAATTTTAAAAGGACCAGCACTACGTGCTTGCAATTTTGGAACGGATCCAGGTGGACGCCGTTTCAATCTAATTCGGATCACAACATAATCCTCAATACGCAAATCAACTCGAAGTTTATATGATGCATTACTGGCTTCATGTTGTTTATTGATCTCAATATGCGAATCATGAAAATGTTGTACAAATGCCTTAATTGATGCAGACACACTAGCATGTAGGGACATGAGAATAGGATCTAAAAGCTTCCTAGGGTTATAACCATGAACGACTTCAAAGGGACCCATGCCTAAAGACCGATTCACAGAAATGTTACGTGCAAAGTGAGTGGTAGGGAGGATCAAAGCCCAATCCCGAAGATTGTCCTGGACCTCCATAACAACCACAACAAACACAACATAGTTACCCACATGTGTATGCTCACACTCCGTAGGGCTAATGATATTTAGTCCTTTTCGTTCCACAATTTTTTTTGTTTGCTGTAAACCAACAGGTTTTGGAGGTAACGGATTAAGGTGAATCTTCTTCCCATTAAACACAAAGGAACATGAATTGGATCGACCATGGATGGTTACATCCAAGTCAAACAACCAAGGTCGACCAAGAATGATATGACCGACATCCATAGGAATGACGTCACACCATATATGATCCTTATACTCTAGGAACTGGATGGGCACCAAACAACGCTCTTTTATAGCTATGGAAGAAGTATCGACCCAAGAGACACTATACGGCTGAGGGTGAAGAACTGGCTTCAACCTAAGACGTGACACAGTAGCCACAGAAACCGCATTAATGCAACTACCACTATCCACAATGATTTTACAACCCTTATCATTGATTTTGATATAAGTATGGAAAATGGCATGACGACGCCAATCATCAGTATCTTTGGGCTGGGTAAGGGTACAACGAACAACACTTAACCGGAGTGTGTCGGGAACAAAGGGCATAGAACCTAGACCCACAGGGAGGGTCCGAATGCAACCTAAGAAGGCATCTTCATCATCACCTAAATCACCAAACTCCTCAAGCTTAGGCTCATAGACTTGATCTTCTAACGATTCATCAACTGTACCCTCATGCTCCTCAATGACTAGGGTTCGACTAGGACAATTGGAAGAAATGTGGCCAAAACCCTTACATTTGAAGCACTGCAAGCGGGAGGAAGTCCTTGGAGTTTCAGGACTTTTATCCTTATTTTCCCATGCGGGAGAAACATTAGATGGTGGAGGTCCTAGGAGAGACTTAGAGGAAAGGGTGGGCGCTGGGGTGATGGAAGGGCGGTTGTCACCACGCCTTACATACGGAGTCCTCATAACCGACTCATAGTCTCGGACTAAAGAGTAAGCATGGTCAAGTGTAGTGACACCCCGAAGGACAAGCTCGCGCCTAAGATCATCTTTTAAGCCTTGTCTAAACCTACTCAAAGTCATGGCCTCATCCTCAACTACATGACATCTCATTCGTAACTCATCGAATTGAGTAACGTACTCAGTCACTGGCCGATTGCCCTGTGTGAGGGCATTCCATTGGTCCAATAAATTACCCCTATAAGATTGGGGTAAGTACTTCTCTTGAAGGCGGCGTTTCATTTCTTCCCAACTCCCAACAGGAAGCGCATGACGCCTCTCAAGAAGATCCTCTACACTTTCCCAAAAGAGTTGGGCAGTGCCAATTAATTTCAAGCTAGCGAATTCAACTCTCCGATCCTCAGGAACCCCATACCAAGTAAAGTAACGATCCATATCCTTAATCCATTGAGTAAAAACTCGAGGATCTAAACAACCATCAAAAGTAGGGGCATCTAGCTTGATGTTTCTAAATAAGCGCTCTTCATGACGAGTAGGAGACCGAGTACCCTGACGGTAATAGTCTCGTCCTCGCTCACGATCATAATCCCTACCCCCACGATCATGTCTGACATGTTGTCGATCACCTCGTCGACGACGATAGCGTCTATTTTGGGACACTTCAGAGTTGTCAGACTAATGCGGGAGTTCCTCAAAATTGTTCAACCTAGCAGCTAGGTCCCTGTTCTCCTCACGAGTAGCAGCCATCTCAGTTTGGACAGCCGCTAATTGAGTTTGAACATGTTGCTGGTTATTGGCTAGTTGAGCTAATTGTCGAGTGAGGGCATCAAATTGGGAAGGATCCATGGTAAAGGTACTAGAACTAGAGGTGACAAGACGACCACTACGCAACTGCATGCAATGCAACACCCACTAAATGAAGTGCAATGGAGATCAATGAACAAAAAATGCAAGCAATGAAAATATCAACCTGAGCAATTTTTTTTTTTTTTGGGATTACGTAAATCCAAATACGGCAAGCAACTAATGCTGATATTTAAAATGACAAAGCAAAGACCAAATACTAATCAAGAAAATCCAATCACATAGGATTTTTTTTTTTTTTTTGAATAGATAATGAAGAGACGAAGAACAAAAGTTTGGTCTTATGAAGATGAGAGAATGGGAATATAAAATCCAAGAGTTGACTAAATTGGGCTGCAGCAAGTAGTATGGGAATAAAAGTAACCACGGAAACTAAATTAACAAAAGATTCAATCAAGTGGGTCTGGAAAATTTACTACTGGTAGCACAGCACAGAGAAAACAATTGATACAATTTTAAAAATAAACCGATTGTATAAAACCAAATAAAGAGATAGTAAAACTTCCCTCGTGTTGATAACTGTGCACACTCGTTGAAAAGTCACGCGCGGAACTCC
Organism: Juglans regia; assembly: GCF_001411555.2. Lineage (NCBI taxonomy): Eukaryota > Viridiplantae > Streptophyta > Magnoliopsida > Fagales > Juglandaceae > Juglans > Juglans regia. Next base: position 38,361,760 of record NC_049913.1, read on the forward strand.
GACTCCCTTTCTTTATTTCTTTTGCATTCGGCTGTTTCTGTGCTGGAAGTCGCGCGAGAGGAGAAGACCGAAGGAGAGTTAGACGTCTGGTCGAGGGAGAAGAACCGGAGCTGAGATGCTGTGTTTCCGGCGTCGTCTGCCTCAAGTCTAGTGGTTTCGGCGAGGTCTGTACTGTTTTCTCTTTTTTTTTTTTGCACCTGTAGTCTCTGTGTATCTCAGTACTGGGTATTTCGGGAGAGGCCGAGGGTGAGACGGAGGTAACGGGGAGGTCGAGAGGCTTACCGGCGGTGTGCTCACAGAGAACGAGATGGAGAATCGGAGAGGGCCGAATCACTGAAGAGAACCCAGTTCTCGGCAAGGTCTTCGACGGGTTTTGATTTGGCTTGGATCGAAGGGAACTCAGGTGGGTGGGTTTTCGGCGCTGGTTTTCGGAGGAAGGAGATGAAACGAATGGCGCTAGGTGTTTTGTCAGCGTGGCTCGGTATTGTTTGAGAAAACAATACAACTGGCTCTTGATACCAATATGATGTAGGGTAGTAATGAGAATAGAAATAGGCGTTGAATAATAGCAAATAGAGAAGAAAGAATCAGAAAGAGAAGAGAAGAAGAACCAGAAGGAGAAGAGAAGAAGCCGAAAGCAATAGAAATGGGGATTGGAAGGAGGCGGCTGCACAAGCACACAATTCTTAATTCTTCAACAACTGCCCTTCAGTATTTCGTTACAAGTATTTAAATAGGAAAATAACAAAACACAAGTAAACCTAAAAAAGGTTATGGGCTAAAGCCCAAGCCCAAGCCCATTAAAATAAAGAAAACATAAGTAAAATAACCAAAATAACAGTAATAAAAAGATGTCCTCATCAGTATTGGCCATGGGAAGATGGAACAAATTCAGTGGACATGGCCAAGAGAAGAAGTAAGATTGATCGCTATGAGTTCGTTTTTTGGATAGATACAAGCTTCCATAGCCCAAACTTCTTGACAGCAAGCAAAAGCTTTGGGTAAGAAGTGGTTAACAACTAAAGCCACAACAGTTGCAATTGTTAAGAGATCACAGGGCTATCGAAATGCTCATCTGAGAGGAAGGAGAAATTATCGAACTGCAGCTGAAAGTGAAGGATTCGATGAGAATGAGAATGCAAATGGTAATGATGGAGTTGAAGTTTCATCTTCTGCTGATGAGCTCACATAAGTCGGACCAATGAGAAGAAAAAGATGAGGAGCTTGAACCTCTCTATCAAATGAAGTTCATGAAAAAAGGAAATAAAAAATTTAGTCCTCTATGGGAGAAAATCGGATTGCTAAACCTTGATCCACATTTATTTGAAGTTTATCATAGGTCATTAGCGTCTGGTCACATTTGTATGTTCCTTTCCCTCTGGCCAGTACCTCGCCATCGGAGTCCATGATTCCTTCATTTGTTGGGTCATGAGTTCGGGGACCATATTCCAAGATGATGCCTTCACCTATAGTTCATTGCAAGATATAGAAGGTGCAAATAACAACAAAAAAACCAAAAAACAAAAAAAAAACTTGAATATATTTTGTCAAAAACATTCTGTCTCCACAAAATTAGCAATAATGGAGAATTCTTTAACATCTTACAACAGCGGCTAAAGGGTCAAGAAGAAAATATAATGAAAACAAGATCTCTCTTTATTATTTTGATGACTCACCTTAAGGTACATGACATATGGTGATTTGACATGATTTCCACTCTTCAATTCAATCATCAATGATAGCAAGGGTAATTGTGGGTAATCCCTAATAAGGATCAAGTCCAGATAGCAATATGAGAACTGCACATCAACGTGCAAAAGAGAACTCAAATGGTCATTTATGCTCATAATGACACAAAAACTTTGATCCAGTGAAAAAATGCAATTGTTAGGCTCCAAAACAACCAATTTTTGTGCATGAGACCACATGATAACTCTCATTCTTCATCTTGAGCATAGCGCGCTCTGGCCTAACACAGTTCATGCATTTATAGTGTGCAAAAAAATAGAAAGGGAAGAGAAAATATGCATGCATTATTAAGCACGATGTTCATAAAAATCTCAATTTAGTGAGAAAGTCATGCAAGTGAGAACATGGTTCTCAATACTTTATATTCCCACAAATGCCTCCCCTGAAACCAGTAAAGATGGGCCTCTACCTAATCTTCTCTTAAGATATCCCTTCACCTGAATTCTTCCAAGAAAGCAAAGGGCATTGAATGCCAATCTCGACATGGCCACTCAAGTAATTCCTAGATTTGGTTTTGAACACATGCATCAAATATTCAATGGCTGGTTTTCTTTTTTCTTTTTTTTTTTACTGAGCTTATGTTCACTTGGTAATGTTATTAAAATCATACAGGTGAATACAAAAATTAACTTTTCTCAATTGTTTTTGCATCAACTTGCAAGGGCAAACCAGGAGTAAATTGTTGAGGGTTGATCCAATGTAGAATAAACCAGGAGGGGAAGCAACATGTAATGTGCTAATTTCGTTTGGTAATGATAAAAGCTTGCAGCACAGCAAAACTAAAAAGGCCAAAAGGAACAAACAATAGATTCAGTGATCTAATGATTTTACCTTGGCATCAGGGGCTGCCATGGCATCTTCACCCTCACCCCCCCCACCCCCTGCCCCAAGGTACGTTATGAAGCCAAACTGAGACATTATGATTAAACCTCCATAACAAATAGATTTTAGACATTGTTAATTTAAGATTAACGAAGTAACAAAGAGACTCATAAACTTAACCAAGATTTAGGGTGTGATGGTCATTAAGATAATAAAAGTTTCCTAGTTCTACATTCTAGGTGAAACAGATGAACATAAGATGGGCAAAATGGTCATAGCTCTAGCTACCTCATACTAATGTTGGTAATCTCAAGAAAGAATTCGCCGTTCTATTCACCTGAATCACCACATTCCTTATCAAGACCAGCTGGACATGTTGGTGGATTTGCAATATGCATGCGATATAAACCAAGCCCAAAATAAGAGAAGAATGTGATTTAAAAGTTATAATCACAGAATGTAAGGAGTCTAAAATGCAAAGAGAGCTCATTTACCACCACAAAGGAGATCACATTCAAAAGAAGAAGAAGCAACAAAGTCTTCAGAGCCATCATTTTCTAGTCTCATGCAAACTCCTCTGCAATTCAAGGAACATAAAACCACTCATCATTAGCCAATAAACACAAGTACAGACTACCCAAAGTCAAATTAACAAAGAACCTCGCCCACATTTCTAGACTCACACAATAGACCAACTTTGGAAAATACCCATAACCAAACAAGAAAAAAGTCAACCAATTTTGGAGAATAACCATAACCAACTATAGAATTTAGGAAAATATTCATAACCAAACCGGCAGATTAAAAAGAAAAAATCGTCACAAAAAATTACCCATCAAGTAAAAAACCTTTCAGTGACAAGACAATAGAAGACTCACCTCCTCGGCATCAGATTCACAAAATTAAGAATAATCCTAATGGAATAAAAAAACCGTACTGTAGACAGTAAAACAATAAACGAAAGAGGGAGAGACTTGCAGATTGAAACTAGCCTTGATGCGATTACAATACGAACATAACAAAGAAACCTATCACAATCACAAAACACAAAACTATCCTCCCGCAATAGAAACAAGGAGCAAAGTTGGTCCTCAAAGAACCAAACAGACCACGATGAGGAAGCACGAAAGGCAAAAACCCATGTAAAATACTGTATATTGTAATAAGTTCCATTCGAAGCAAGCAGAGGCACATAAAAATTCCAAACACGAAGCATGGTAGAATATAAAACTCATCGATTTTCTGTACATGATCAAAGTTAAACAAAAGATCTAGAGGGGTAAAAGAGCTACAAGCACGGCTTGCTCATCAATGAAGCAGCAAAATTGCCAGCAAGAGAGAGCAATACAACAACAACAACGAAGAAGAAGATAAGGAAGAGAGAGAGAGAGAGAGAGAGAACTTTACAAATCACTATGGCGTGAAAAATTTCTTCGGCTGGAGAAAGAGAGAGAACTTTCACTATGGTGGTGAAAAAGTATTTCTGCAGGGGAGAGAGAGAGAGCTCTCAGAAAAATCCATGAAAGAGGCGGCATTGCATGTTTCAAATTTATCGCCGAACCCCTTTTCTCTTCTGGGTTCTCTTTGGAAGGTGAGAAAGTCCTATTTTCCTTTGAAAAATCAGAGGACCCAAGAGACAAAAAATTTACCCGAATGGTGACCTTGGCTTTGAACCCAATTCCTCATCTCGATGTTATGAATCCCAAATGAGAAATTAAAATAAGGAGAAATAAAGCTGAGAATTAAGAACATGGTGTAGATAGAAATGGAGATGAATTGCAGAAGATGGATGAAATTTGACCATGCCTTGGGATGTTCGAGGCTACCAATTCCGCCAGATGAAAAATATCAGTTTCAACAGATTTCTAGAATACCCTTTTACACTCTCCAACTCCCTACATATATAAAGCTAGATAGAGGCCATGGGCATTATATGGACCAAGATTGTGTTAGTTAAGCCCAGCTGCTTATATCATATGTTGTTGCTGCTAGTTTGAAGGAATTAGGTGCGCTGTGCATGCTTCACATGTCCTATGTTCTTTCTCTTATCTGGTTTTTTGAAGACGATCTCGTGAGTCGAAGAATATCTTTTTTTCAATTTTGGTGCAGAAGATTAGTCAATCTCACAGACGACATCAATTGTTAAAACCTTAATTTGCATAATAGACCGGAAGGGAGGAAAGAATCATCTCCGACTCACGAGATGATTCAGATTTCGATACAGCGTTCTTTGCATTTATCCATAACATAAATAGCAAATAAGAATAAATAAAAAGAGACACAGGGATTTACGTGATTCAGTATAATGCCTACATCTACTAATTATTTGGGGCCGAAATCCACTTGTAACACCCGGTCCCAATGCGAATGTTTTCAAAACTATGTGTGAAAAAGCTTATTTTTATTTTATATTTTTTTTTCACACGTTAACTTCGCAGTCCACGCACGTTTTTATTTCTTTTCTTCTTTTTTTTTTTCCATGTATTTTATCCTCTATTTTCCTCACGTCCGTGGCTTGCATGTTTTTTTTTTCTTCATCCCAGTGTTTCCCTTTAGGGTTTTCTCATCACATATATATATACACACAGATACACTTATCCCTTGTGCATGTTGAAGCTAAGCCGCCGCTGCCCTCCATGCAAAACTGTGGCCTAGCAATTCCTCTTCTTTGCAAACAGCGCACCCCTTTCTTTCTTGTCTCTCCTTTGCATTTCCTCTTGTTTTTCAACCACGTATACACACATACATTTATACCTCCTACTTGTAGAAACTCTCATAATAGTACTGCCGCAGACTGTCTTGCTTGCACCTTCACATCCAACCGCCAGCCTTGGGTTGCCTAGCCGTGACCACCAAGCTGCCGTTCAACTCCAGGCCGCATCCTCACCACGACGGAAGCCTCGGGCCTTTGCCCAGCCCCTTGTGGAACCATAAGCCACCGTGCCCAGCCACACGAAGCCTCCGCCCAACGCCTCCCACAGTCTCCGTTGCAAACCACGAAATTCCACTGTTTTAGACAATCGAAACAGAGCAGTCATGGCTCAACCAACTCACCACCCGTAAGCCACCACCCCACCTGTTGCCGCAGCTACAAGCGACGCCGACGCCACAGCCACCCGTGATTGGACGCTGCCCTTGTCGATGCCCAGCTTCAGACCGTCGCACGTCTCGCTGCATCATGGTGAGCCTTCATTCTCTCTTTCTCCGTCTCTCCCTCACTCTCCGTCTACCTCACCGTGTTACTCTCTCTCTCAATCTCAGTGCTCTGCCGCCGCATGGACCACCTTCGACCTCCGCCCAGCTCTACCGTTGCGTCGCTCGTTCTCTTCTCGGTGAGTCGCCGACTGTTGCACCGTAAACTCATTCAGTGTTTTCTCAAAGAATTTACGTAAAGTTAGTTATTTCATATTTTTGGATATGAAATTACAATATTACCCTTATTATTGGGTGGTTTCAATTTAGTATTATGTTTATATTAAATCTGTTTTTTTTTTTTCATGGTCTTTGTAGGAAGTATAAGAATTTTACAGAAAATCACTTAAGTATTTTAACTTGTTATTAAGTAAAGCTTTATTTATAAGGTAAATAATATTGGTGTAATGTTATTTTTACACTTTAGATATGATTTATTCTATTTGAAAAATATAGTTATGGTTATTTTTAAAATATTTTGGGATAATTATATTATCCAGTATTAAACTTTATAGTTGGTTTTCAATAATAAATAGGTCTGACTTTTATATGTTTTAGTCATAGTTATTAAATCAATAGTGATGATTTTAGAAGGTAATGATTTGAAATTTTAGGTTTCAAGGATTTTAATAGGTTATTTTAGAAGTGTAGGATTGAATATAGAAATAAGAGATTAATTGAGAATTTACGAGAATTATGTGATTATTTTATAGGTTATGATTAATTATTGTTCGACATTTTTTAAGAATTTCAAAAAAGCTAAGAAGTTCATGTAAACAGGGTTCTTATGCTAGACTTTGCATTAAATAAAATGAACTGAGATCCTTTTTTAAAAATATGCATGTTTTGTTATGAAAAGAAATTTGAACTACCTCAATCATTTGTTCTGCATTACTCATGAGATTCTGTTTAAGAAGAAAGTATTTTCTGTCATGACTGGTGTAGACATGAGCTTATTTTTAATATTCTGTTTCTGAATTTTGAAAAAGAGTGCTAATATAAAATTTTGTGCATAAATTATGTTGTGATATGATTTTGTTCTATTCTGAAGATTTTGTTCAGTACTCTGTTTGGATAAGACGTGATTTCTTAAAACCTTTGGCATGACTCTCTAATTCTGAATTTGATTATGTTTCCGCTCTGTTCAGTTACGGCCCTGCCACGGATGATAATAGTAGCATACGGCCCAACCACGGGTTACAATAGTGGATATGGCCCAACCACGGGTAATAATAGTGGATACGGCCCAACCACGGGTTATAATAGTAGATATGGCCCAACCACAGGTAATAATAGTGGATACGGCCCTGCCACGGGTTAGAGTAGTGGTCTCTGTTTTGAGTGCACACCTTGATGACAGAGTGTTTTATGTTCTGCTTGGCTATCCGCAGATGCACAACTCTACCATGGGGGTTATACATGGCCTCTGTTCTGATATGATGTTCTGATGATGATGATGATCATTTATGTTATGCCGAAGAATACTTTTGAATGAAATTATTTCTAAATCTTCGCTCTGATATTTTGATAACATGTTTTGCTTCCGCACTCTGAAAATGAAAATATTTTGTTCTGCATTCTGATTTCTGTAAATGTTCATGTTTACACACTAGTATATGTCATCTGCTTACTGAGTTGTTGATAACTCACCCCTTATCTCCATATATTTTTCAGATAATTTTGATGGTTCAGCTGGAGAACAAAAGTAGAAAGTTTATAAATGTGTGATGATCATAGTGGAATAAGTGTCTGAGGGTACAAATGCTTATTTGAGAGTCGTAGTTAGCAAACTGATTTATTTTTCGAGTTTTTGATTTGATGAGTTGAGGATGTTTTCGAGTTTTTGGAGAATTTTTAATTTATGTTATTGGGGATTTGTTTATTGTCGCCATGGAGGAACTTAGATTTTTTGTTTGATTAAGTAGATTAATATTTCATGGGATTTTCTAGATTTTATAGTTGTGTTATTTAAGTTAATTTTAAGTATTAAGAGCTAACCCTCCAGATCTCCGAGAACGGGGCGTTACACCACTATAATGGGTGCTTTTACAATCTTTCAAAACCTCACATATCTCACAATACAATAGGAGAATTTAGGGAAGATCCTTTGGCGTTGTAGTGGAGTTTGGCGTAGGGAGTTTGCTGAGAGTCCATTCATTTTGTGGGGGATCTCTTCATATATATAGATGTATATTTCTTTAGAGTGACTGAGTTCAACTTACCTTGTGAAGCTTTTTCCTTTTAGAAGTCTTAGTCTCTTTCATTTTAGGAATATAAGTCAACTTGTCATATTTCTTCTTGGTTTTATCTCTTAGCTTGATTTTTGGCCTTATCTTGAGGCTAAATTAAGGCTACTAATTTGGTCCATATATATATATATATATATATATATATATTGTATAGTAACAAGTTTCATAACAAATTAAAATTATGAAGTCTTTTTTTCCAATTTTAGTATAGTTTATTCTCAAACACATGAAAAGAAATTGTAGATACGATCATTTAATCTTGAACAAGGAAAATTATTATTTAGCCACAAAATACAGCCAGGTGATACTCCCAACTTATTATGACATGCCATAACATAAAAATTGCTTGTATAAACATTAATTTCTTATGACATGCATAGCATTTTAAGATATATTAAGAATATCATCTGTACATATTTTGAAACTATCTAATAATTACTTTTAAAATGGCGCACATTTAATAGAAGTGGCGCATGATGAACTAAATATTGGTTTATTTGTATCCATGCTAAAAACAGGCAACTAAAATTAGGCAACATAACCACAAATGAAGATCACGAAGACCATGAGAACAAACCTACTGCAAATTTAATGTTCAATTGACAATATTAAATGAATAATTTAATAGGGATTTTCTTTGAAAAAATCACTTGAGAGAAGCTTCTGAAAAATATTAACGAATTTTCTTTCAACTTGACACATCGTAGGACAACAAAATTTGACCTGTGGGCTCGAAAAAAACAATTACCAACGAGGAAAATGGACCCTGGAAAGTTCTTTTGTGTTGGTTTGTTAACCACAGCACCATCTTTGTAATCATCTCCTAGGGTATTACAAAAAAAAGTTTTTGTTGTGGTGCGTTTTTCTTTTTTTGATGGAGTTCTTTCTGCTTTGGGCCTACTTTTACTTTGTGTTCTCTATGTGCTGTGGACTTTCAAGTCAAAATCAGTCAATTAGCAAGGGCTTTTGCTTGTGGTTCCTTGATAATATAAATTGCTATTGTTTATGATATCATGCCAATGGATGATTAAGAAAGGTAGGAAGGGTACTGGAATTTGTAACATTTTTCATTGTCATTATAAATATTAAGCCTGGCCGAGTTGCAATTTGGTTTTCTAAACTTTAGCACGCAATAAAAATTGAGAATCGCTATGGGCATAATTATTTTACAACTCTATAATACAATATTGATTCTTTTAAAATCAAAACAAAATTTAAAGAAATTTAAAATGTATATTTTTTATAATAATATACTTATAATTCTTTTATAATTATTTTACAATCAATCAATGCTAGTATACCATTCCAATAAAATTTAAATTTTTAATATTACCCCCCCGCTTAATATAGAGTTGTAAATAAACTATTTTTCAATATTTTATCATGCAGTTGTTTCCTAGTTATATATTGGTTCTATCCCTATTATATTGGATGATCCATTATCCAGAATGCTACCTCCCTTAATAATTTTTCTTTTCTTAAGAGACTTTCTTATTTGTGGAATCTAATATTTCTTACTAAATAATGTTTAATATAGTAATGGAGTGTGTAAACACTACACAATCATTTTAAAAAAAGAGTGGGGTCTGCTATTAAAAAATTAGATTATTTTTCATGTAGGTCCCCTATTTACTTACTTTTATAAAAAATATTGTGCAGCGCTTGCACAATCACAACTGTAAATATCATTTCTCTTTCTTACCACATTTGCTTTTTTTTAACTATAATATAAGAAAAACTAAGGTTGACCTGTAAAGAGAAGTCTATATCTCTCCAAATATCTATGTTTATAGTGTTTTTTCCTTATTTTTTGTACTTTTTTCTCTACTAGGTCAAAAAATATCTCATATAATGCCTTTTGGTCACCAAATTTGTACAAGCTCCAAAACAATGCCCTCCCGAGGAAATGATTTACTACGTGGGCCAAGAAATGGTGTCGTTGAACTTGCACATGAGTCTCACACGGCACAAAAAGTTGCACATGAGTTCCAAGCGTCATCGCTACTTGAACACTCCAATGACTACACAACGGCATCAGGGGAGTCCTTGTGCTTAAATTTTTACAATGTGTCTGACCCCACCCTATTCACATCGCCATGCAGAGCCACACGCCAATATAGTTGCCAATCCTCATTTGATGTTGCTGGTGATACTATGGCTTTTCGTATCTAGTTATCCTATTATGTTAATTTTCGGAATGAGTTCATGGAAGTTATGGAAGTAAAGTTCTCATACAAAAGAACCAGAACAATCGACTGCAGTATCTGTAACAGCTTGCCAGAAATTCAAATGATGAATTCTTTTAGGTTTTAAGAATCTCGTGAAAATTTAAAAGTTTTCACGAATCGACTCAATCGCATAGATTTTAATTTGTCAGTATAGTCAGTATTGTCACTCACTATGGTGCCAGAAGTGTGATTTTATTTATTTGAGGTATTTAGAAGTATTCGAATGAGATACGGTCTGAGCTATTAGTTTCGTTTGAATATTTGTGATTTTATGGTGCAATAAAACCATTTGTAATTTTTGGACCAAACACTTACTCAAAAATGCCTTTTGATTATTTCGAGGCACTTCAAAGTCAAATTTCAATAAACGATTTGCAATTTGAGGTTGGCATGATTATTTAGTATTTTACAGTTCAGTGTTTATTTTTCACTTTTTTAGAGTGAATAATAACCTTGATAGTAGCACATAGAGTAGTGTTTTCAAAATCACAGTGTAAAATGTCTAAATTAAGTTATAAAATTTTTATTTGAACATTTGGCAAGATTTTAGCCACACTTGGTGAATACTATTGGACACTTGGCACCAAAAGAATCATGAGAAAGAAATGTGAAGGAAATCAAGTTTTGTGATAATGCCACCTAAGTAAAACTTTATTCTATCCAACAATCCAAGTTATGCCAAACCAAAAAGGGTTTCAACCCTAGAGAAACCCTAAATACTTAGAATCCAATTGAAACCCCAAAAGTTTGACTGAAATCAAAACCCTTAAATGGTTTTCTCAAACCCCAAAGTTTGTCTTTAAACCTTAAATGGACCTGATTTTAGTTTAGTGTTTAATTACTTGATTAAATCACTTTCAAGTGGTATTAACCACTCAAATTCATTTTATAACATCATTGTTTATTCTTTTAAATCTTTAAAATTTTATTAGGTCAAGAAAATTTGTATTTTGGCTTCATAGCAACCTAGACCCCAACCAAACCCTATTGAAACCCTAGATGGAAGCTCATTCGGTTAAGGCCTACGAAATTGAGCCATATTGGCAAGGCTTGTCTAGGAGGTTTTCCCCTGCCATGACTGACCAAACACTGCCCAAATCAGCCCCAAATAGTACATGATGTGAAGACAAAAGGCCACCTCACTCCTCTCTCTCACTCGACGGTCCAAAGTATAAAACTATGGGTTCGTTTTGCCCCTTGTTTTGGCATACATAACCATCATTCTAAGTGTTATTCACAGCCTCGCATCACCCTTCAAAATTTCAAAAGGATTCCAAGTCTCTTCCCACTTCATTTCATCATTGTCCAACTCTTTTTTTGGAGAGCAAACTAGAGAGACTCTCAGGCTGAGTTTCTGTCTCAATTTGTGAGATCTTTTCGAAGCAAATGTATGCATTTTCTCATAGTCACCTTCACGAAAGTTGTTCCTATTTGCGTCTAGCTTCTTTGGAGATATTTTATGTTTATTTTCTTGTGTCATTTAATTAGTCAAAAGTTTATTTAAGCTTGGAAAGGTCAGTTTGGGTGATAAACTGGGCAATGTATGATATTTTGATGATTTTGACCACATCACTGGCAAGCTATTTGTCTAATTTTTTTATGTAGTATAGCTAACATGATGATATGAAATTGTGATGAGAATGTGTTGCATGTTATAAGCTTTTGATGAAATTTTTACTTAGATCTAAGAAATTGAAAACTAGAAGGAGTAAAACAATTTCTATTTTATGTAAGCTTGAGTCTTTTGATGAGGAAACTTGACCCAATAACTTTGATGTTTTTATATGATGATCTTGATACTTTGGTTTACATTTAGGTTGTTATTTTAAGGTTATTTGTGTTAGTTTTGAAGATATGATTTTTATACTTGAAAAGGTTCAATTAGGTCACAAATTTGAGGTTTTTGGATAGATTTATGTTTTGGGTTAATTTTTGGTTGTGTGATCTTGAGTTTGATGTTTCGATCTACTCTAGGACATGATTTTAAACCCTATGATGTTGTTCGTCTATGATTATTTTCATGAAATATTTTAGATCAAGTTGTTTGATAAAAACCAAACCTTGAGGAAATCGGTTTTGGTGAAAGTGTTGAGGCCGAGTACTTCAAAATGGGTTTTGTAGCTTTTGTGATTTTTGCTTGATAATTCAAAGTATGTTAGTTCTTAAAAGTGTGTTATGATCATATTGGAAGAAAGGTTTTGAACTTTCAAAGATCTTGGAGGCGTTTTTAAAAGAGACAAAATTTTGAGAACTAAGGGTTGTGTTTTTAGTTAAAAAGCTTGAAGTTTTTTATTAAAAAGGATTACGATTTTGTGAAGTGGATTTTTTTTTTTTTTTTTGTTTAGTATGATTTTTGGATGTAGGATATGATTGTCTATATTGCAATATATTGGTTTAAGCATGAGAAATGAAGTTTTATAGAATTGCAATAAAAATCAAGAAAAATTGTATATGTGTGTTTCGGCTTTGATGAGTTTGTTATATATGGTTGTCATGTGTTTTAATTTTTTCTAATTAGATATTTGGATTTATGACAAATTTTACAAGAGGAATTTAATTATTAGTGAGTTTTGGAGTTAGGGTGTAAAATGGTCATTTTTCCATATGTAGATGGGTAAAATGGTAATTTTACTCTAAGACAATATATTCATGTTTGTAAACTATTTGTGATAAAATTACTAATGTTTAGAAATTGCTACTTACAATTACTCGTATTTCACACATTTTACTTCGTAACATGACAATCACTGCAAGTTAGCTTTTAGTCAAATTACTATGTATGTATGTTGGTAAGGAAACTAGTGGATATGTACTTATGTTATCATATATGTCATGCTATGTCACATCACTACATGTATGCTTGTCACATATTATATTTTGTCATGAAATTAATGTTTATCACACAATATATTTTGTCATGTAATGTTTATCTGTTACATGTTATGCCATATTACAAAATTTCTATTTGTTTCATGTTATGCCATGTCACAAAACATGTCTATTTCACGTTATGCCATGTCAATAAATGGTTGTTTGTTTTATGCTATGTCATGTCATATATCTCACATTTATGTCACATTATGTTATGTTAGATCATCTGTCTTTTCATTTTAGGTCACTTTATGTCTCAAGTATAGTTTTTGTATCTCGAAAATAGTATTTCCATGTTAGTCTAGTTTGTTTATATTTACCACGACCTTAAGTGTTGGGATGAAATAATATCCTAGTGGAACTCTTTTGTTTACATTGGAGTATTTATACCAGTGCAAAAATCTCTAGGTTGACAAAGTAAAGATCAACAGATTTCGAATAAGGCCTAATTAACTGGTCACCGGAGCGAAGTCAGGTACTAACGTTGATGGTGCCTCCATGCTTTCAATTTCATATTATATGTATTCGTGCTGGTGAAGATACCTATCACAAGATACGTACATTATGTTTTTCATAATAGGTGAAGATATCTATAAACTAGTACGTATGTTAATGCACTCACAACTCGTGCAGTTATCTATGTTGTGATGCAGTAATCGACAGAAGCACACGAGTCTAGGGGAACCGTGTAGTACCCATATGATCATTTTTATTAATCATGCTTAATTAGTAAACAAGATTCCAAATTCATATATTATACAATCATGTTCGTGTTATTTAACGTTCAATTCAGTTCATATTCAATTTCAGCCAGTTCACGTTCAGTTCAAATTTAAATTCAGCTTTATGTCATGTATATTTCACATCAGTTCAGTTCTTCTCATGTTAGTTCAAGTCATGTCAACACGTACCATGTTATTTGTCAAGTCATATCATAATACTTATGATCACAATTTGCATTCATATTTTTGTTGTCATGCATGCATCTTTAAACTATTGGCAATCGCTTCCAATCAATAGGTTGTTAAGCGAATATTAATATACTACTAGTTGGTTAAGGCCCATTTTCAAGAGATTTTAGAAAACATTTTAACTTCAAAACCAAAAATATTTCAATATCAACAAAATTTACTATTTCAACTTTTAATGAAAAGTCATAAATTCAAAATCTATACAAATTCTATAAACCTAAAGTACAAATTATATTCAAACAACTTTTAACTCTTACCAACTACTTTTACTATTCTCAATACAACATTTATTCAATAAAAATGGCCTCAATTCTTGGCAAAGTAATTGAACTAGTGTTTAGAGATTAATTGATTGCTCCTCAAACTATTTAAAATAAAGATGTATCAAGTTTAAATAGAAATTTTTTATACAAAAAAGAAAAATTATAAACTTACATATTTGAATGTAATTTTAAAATTATAAAAAAATTATTCTAAAATATATTTAATGCATTATATTAAACTACTTTATTTTGTAATCAAATTTTATATATTTCATCGATATATTCATTACAAAATGCTTGTCTGCAAAAAAAACTTGTTGTCTGGTTGATTTATGGTGTAATTATAATATTCAAAAGCTAGACACAACACGTAAACCTTGACACAGGCTAGAATATAGTGTTTTTTGGAATCTAATTGATAGGTTCAAATCAACAGCCTATAATTTAGTTTTAGGATAAAGCCAAAAACCAAGTTAAGAGATAAGATTAAGAAGAGATAAGTAAAGAGACTCAGGACTCTTAAAATGAAAGAGACTCAGACTTCTAAAATGAATGATACTCGGACTCTTAAAAGGAAAGAGGGTTTAGAAGACAAGTTGGACTCAATCACTCCAAAGAAATAGATCTCTATATAAGGAGGAGATTCCAACAAATCAGACAGGACTGCTCTCCCCACCCAAACTCCATGCATAATGACTTTAAGAAAATCTTCTCTCAAGGGAGGCATCGTCTTCAACCTTATGAAATCCTGAATTCCTCCATTGTATTGTGAGATATGTGAAACCATAAGTGATTATAAAATCACCTATTGTCATGGGTTGAGGGAAGCTCGAGTTATGGAGCATAACAAGAGCTAACTATGTTAAAAATGTGATTCAGCAATTCAGGAAGGTTGCAGTTTCAGGGAAGTGGTAGTTAGAGTAGTCAAGTTAGGAAAATGTAGCACTGTCATTTTGTGAATTAGGGAAATTGTAGTTTTTGTGCAATGCCATTTTTAATAAGTTGAATGGTGTTGTTTACATTTGTAGTTTGTAATGGAGAGTTGATATGATGTCGTCTTTAGTTGTTTAAGTGATACGTTGCATTTTGCCTTTAGCTTGTAATTGTAATACGCTGTCGTTTGAGACAAATATATAGTTTAAAGAAAAATGAGGAAAGATCGTTGATGATCATTTCAGAAAAAATTCTTGTTCCATCTCTCTCTCTCTCTCTCTCTATATATATATATATATAAATATAAATATACATATATATATCTTTCTCTATATCTCTCTTTTTGCGTGACAATTGTCTAGTATAAGTGAAAGGAATTCGTGGGTCCATTACAAACTAGTATCAATAACCAAAGCTAAGGGGACACGATCCTATGCATTGGTGTTGGATTATTTGAACCATTGTTGGCAGCAGCAAGATCAGCAACAGAAGCAAGTTGAAGATACCATTTCCATTTTAGTTCAATAGCAAGAAACTGCAATAATTGACAAGAAAAATCAAAATAAGAGATTTAATGACATGGTTCAACAAATCTCGAGAATTTCTATGAATGTATCGGCAGGAAATGATGGAGCTAGGAGGAACCATCAGGATAACCATATGTTTGGGCAGAATGTAGATATGAATGAAGGTATGGGTGAAGTAAATCATCGTGATACTTTTGATAGAGGCATTGTCAAGAGAATCAAGTTGGTTTTTTAAGATTCACTGGAAAGAATCCATCTACATGGATATATAGAGCAAACCAATATTTTAAGTATCATCAAGTTCCACCTGGTCAGAGAATTTTTATTGCTTCTTTTCATATGGATGAAGAGACATTGGTATGGTTTTAGGATGCTAGTGAAGCTGGGGTCTTTCGTTCTTGGGAGGAATTCATTCAGGCAGTACAAGTTTGATTTGGATCATCTCCATATGATGATCCAATGGAGGCACTTAAAAGGTTGAATCAAGTCAGCACAGTCACAGCTTACAAAGCAGATTTTGAAGTTCTTTCCAACATAGTTAGAGCAATTTCAGAAAGAAACAGACTGAGTTGTTTCTTGAGTGGGTCACGAGATGAGATCAAACTGCCAATGAGAATGTTGAATCATACCAACCTTAATGATGCATTTAGGTTGGCTAGGATTCAAGAACAATACATCTGGAGTACTAAGAAGCAGTGGAGGAATGAGGGTTATGACAATACTCAGCAAAACAAGGGCACTAATGTGCTCAGATCTAATCAAAGTAGTTATATCTTGGAAACTCTTAAGTCTCAGCCTCTTACAAAGATGCATGTGGAGAAGGTTTAGTAAAATTTCTCCTATGGAGAATAAGGGCCTTTTGTTGCAATAAATTTCTGCTAACTTTAAGGAGTCGAGTTTGGTTGATTGTAAATAAGTTTTTGAGTTTTTAACTCAGTTTGAGAAAGTCTTTGAGGAATCTAAAGGATTGTCTCCTAGAAGAAGTCGTGATCGTAAGATACAGTTGAAAGAATGGACTGTACCTGTCAGTGCCAGACCATACAGGTATTCATATTTTCAGAAGACTGAAATAGAAAAAATTGTGGGGAAGTTGATGCAATCTGGGGTGATCAGGTCTAGCCAATCTCCTTTTTCGTCTCCTGTTTTGTTGGTGAGAAAGGCTGATGGTATATGGAGGATATTTATCGAATATAGAGTTTTTAATCAAGTCACTGTTAAAGACAAGTATCTCATTCCAGTTGTAGATGAACTGTTGAATGAACTCTTTGGTTCAACAGTTTTTTCTAAATTGGATTTGAGAAATGGTTATCACCAAATTCGTATGAGGAATGAAAATATACAGAGGTCCGGTCCAGTCAGTCCGCCCTTTTTTTTAAAAAAATTTTTTAATTTTTTAAATAATTAATAAAAGATTTTATTTAAAATACTAAATTAAATTAAGTGACTTATTAATGTGGATTATGTAACAAACTCAATAAAAAAAAATTTATATGGTCAATGATAATAAATTAGATGAAAATTATATTATTAATTTATATAATTAACTAATTGATATTATATATTTATTAATTCATAGAATATTAACAAGTGTTAATAGCATATTTAAAATTTTATATTGTTAATAGTGATAGGTTAGATGAAGATATATATAAAATATTGTTAATTTATAGAATATTAACAAGTATTAATAATATATTTAAAAATTTATATTGTTAATTGTACAATTATTATATATAAAATATATATAAAAAATATATATTTTTTTATTTTTCATTTGGTCCGGTCCGAAAAAATCGTGGACCGTGGACCGGACCGAATGTTTTCGGTCCTCTAAAATTTGGACCGGACCGGACCGGTTTAAGTCTCGGTCCGGTCCGGTCCGAAAAAACCGTGGACCGTGGACCGGAACGAATGTTTTCGATCCTCTAAAATATGGACCGGACCGGACCGGTCTAAGTCTCGGTCCGGTCCGGTCCGGACTGAAACGGTCGGCCCGGTCGGTCCGTTCGATCCGACCAGACCGTTTATCACCCCTATTCAGAACTCATGAAGATAATTGTGAATTCCTTTTGATGCCATTTGGACATATTAATGTACCTTCTACGTTCCAAAGACTCATGAATGATGTCTTTAGGCCCTTTTTGAGACAATTTGTCATTGTTTTTTTTTTTTTTAATGGCATCCTTGTTTACAACAAGGATCTTGAGTCCCATTCGCAACACCTCAGTATTGTTTTGAAGACATTAGAGGCACATCCGTTATATGCAAAGAAGTCCAAGTGTCTATTTGCTTGCAAAGAAATTGAATACTTAGACCATCTAATTTCAAAGGAAGGTGTGAGAGCAGATCCTAATAAATTATATTCTATGATCAACTAGCCAATAACTAAGAATATCAAGTCATTAAGGGGCTTCTTAAGGTTGACTGATTATTATATAAAATTTAAAAAGGGTTATGGTCAGATTGGAGCCCCTTTAACATTCTTGTTGAATAAGGATAATTTTCTATGGTCTGAAGAAGCTATTGAGGCATTTGAGCAGTTGAAGTTGGCAATCACAAAACCATCAGTTTTAAGCTTACCTGATTTTAATCAAACTTTTGTGATTGAGTGTGATGCATGTGGTAGTGGAGTGGGTACTGTGTTGATGCAGAGTCATAAACCAATGGCTTTTCTTAGCCAAGCTTTGAAAGGTAGAAACTTGTAGTTGTCCACATATGAGAAGGACTTACTTTCTCTGGTGATAAAAGTAAAAAAAAAAAAATAGAGGCCTTATTTGCTTGGGGGGTCATTTGTTATACGTACTAACCATCATAATTTAAAGTTTTTACTTGAACATAAAGTTGCGACACCTGCCCAGTAGAAGTGAATTCAAAGTTGATTGGATATGACTTCTCAATTCAATATAAAAGAAGTGTAGAAAATAAAGCAACTGATGCTTTGTCAAGCAGAGGTGAAAATGAAGAGTACTTATCCTTATTTGCTATTTCCTTTCTATTTCCTTTCCTAATCCTTCTTGATTGCAGGAATTGAAGAAGGCTTATGAAACTAATGAGTTTATTAAATGGTGATTCTCAAAAATCTAATCTTACTCTTAAACATGGGGTTTTGGTTAGATAAAATAGAATTTATGTTCCATATTCCATTGAGTTAAAGATGAAGATATTGCAGTTTATCCACTCAAGCCTTCTTGCAAGCCATTCTGGCTTTCACAAGTCATTACAAAAGGCAAGGGCAGAGTTTTATTGGCCTTGAATGAAGAGTGACCTGAACAAATTTATTAGAGAGTGTGATATCTGCCAATCGAATAAAGTGGAGAGTATTCACCTAACTGGGTTGTTGCAACCCCTTCCAATTCCACAAAAGATCTGGACTAATGTTTTTATAGACTTTGTGGAAGGTCTACCTAGAGGGTATTTTGTTATAATGGTGGTGGTAGATAGATTATCGAAGTATGCTCATTTTATGGCTATTAAGCATCCATTTGTAGCTTCTACAGTTGCTTAATTGTTTTTGTCAAATGTTTTCAAACTTCATGGGATGCCCAAAAGCATTGTTTCAGATAGGGGTTCTACCTTTACAAGTTCCTTTTGGAAGGAATTTTTTAAGTTGCAAGGAGTGAATTTTTCCTATACTTCTGCTTACCATCCTCAAAGTAATGGACAAATAGAAGCTGTCAATAAGTGTTTAGAGCAGTACTTGAGATGTTTTTTATGTGATAAGTTACGTTTATGGTTTGATTGGTTACCACTTGTTGAATGGTGGTATAATACATGTTTTCACACCCCCACTAAGTTGACTCCCTATAAAGCAATTTATGGTGTTGCACCTATTAAACTTCAAGCTTAGGTGCCAGGCCTAACTAGTAACCAAGCAGTGGATGAGGTGTTGAAGACAAGGGAACATATAGCATAAATTTTGAAGACAAATTTGCTACCTACTCAAGAGAGAATGAAGATGCAGCATGGTAAGCATAGGATTGAAAGGTAATTTCAAGTTGGGGATTGGGTATACTTGAGGTTGATACCTTATAGGCAACAATCAGTGGCAGTAAGAAGGAATATGAAGCCTTTTCCAAAATTTTTTGTCCGATCTCTAGTAACTCACACAATTGGGAATGTTGCTTACAGAACTGATTTACCATCTCATTCTCAGATTCATCATGTTTTCCATGCATTAGCTTTGAAGAAGAAATAGGGCTAACATATCTCACATTTATATACCCTTCCTCGAGCAGATGTATTGGGTGAGTTGAGACCTAAACCTTAGCAAATTTTGCAGCATCACAGCAAGCAAGTGAACAATCGAGCTTTGGTGGAAGTATTGGTGAAATGAAAAGGAATGGATGAGGAAGAAGCCACTAGGAGTCTTATTGTCAATTAAGAAAGACCTACCCTCATCTTGTGGGCGCTTTAAAAAGGAGGGGTATGTCATGGGTTGAGGGTAGCTCGAGTTATGGAGCATAATGAGAGCTAACTATGTTAAAAGGGGAATTCAAAGGTTCGGGAATGTTGCGGTTTCAGGGAAGTGGTAGTTAAAGTAGTTAAGTTGGGAAAATGCAGTGCTAGAGTTTTGTGAATGAGGGAAAATTGTGTTTGTTGTGCAATGTCGTTTTTAATAAGTGAAACGGTGTCGTTTACATTTATAATTTGTAATAGAGAGTTGATATGATGTCATCTTTAGTTGTTTAAGTAATACGTTGCATTTTGCGTTTAGCTGTAATTGTAATATGTTGCCGTTTGGAAAGAATATACAGTTAAAGGAAAAATGAGGAAAGATCATCGATGATCATTTCATAAGCAATTATTCTTTAATCTCTCTCTCTCTTTATATATATATTTAATATCTATATATATATATATCTTTTTGCACTACAATTATCTAGTATAAGTAGAAGGAATTTGTGGGTTCATTATACCTATTATAGTGGTTTTCACTCCTAAATAACTCATAGACATATTCATTACGTTGAATTGTGTAAATCTTTGTGTTTTTCTAGATTTATTTTTGTTTATTATTTATTTTTATGGATGAATATAAAGAATACTATATCAAAACTTGAATTACCATTATGAATCGCGAATAAGTTTTTCCTCCATTACGACACGTTCTTACGATTTTTTATATTAACAATGCTCACACCCTTTAGAGCACTCCTATGGGTATTTGGCTAATAGAATCTCAAAATTTGTTATATTAGATTATGCAAATGTAAAAAATAATTTATTTTAATTTAATACAGTAATTTAGTGTTGTGGGTTGAATTTGATAGTTACTGTAACATGATTAAAAAGAATAAAAAAATATTTTTTTCCTTATTTCCTACTATGATTTGGTTACTACTAATTAACATATAATCAATAAAATGGTAAAATATAATAAAATAAAATAATTTTAAAATTTTAAAATTATTTTATTATTATATAAAAAATATATAAATAATTTAATGTGAAAATTAAATGTGAATAAAATAGATAAAAATAAATTCATGGCTTATTAATTAAAATTTAATCCAAAAATCATATAATATAAAATAAATATTTATTTAAAAGATAAAAAGGCAAAAGAGAACTGGACACGAAATATCAGCAGGACACGAGGTACGAGGTCCGAGTGGGGCACGCGATCCTGCATCTCACGACACCTGTACTCTTCCAGCACAGACATGTGACTTCTTGGATGGAACATTCATTGTCAGAGGCGGGAAGGACCAAACATAAAAGGAAAGAAAGAAGAGCAAAAAGTGGCACCCAACACACGAGACGCCACGTATTGGTATTTCTAGCCACCCACCATCCTGTTGGACCCCACCAGCACTCATAAAATATTAAAATCTTTCTTTTTCCCAGTACCGAATCACTAACTGCCCGATCGTCTCTCCACGCGTCCAATATCTTCATCTCTACCGTCCACGTCTCTGTTTTTGAAAAATCCAAGTCAGTGGTCATGCATACCCATCTGTCTCCAATCTAACGGCCACGTAAAACCAACGGCCAGGATTTCATGTATTTTTTTTATATACTACTCCTGCGACATTTGCTCCTGCTTTCCAAGCAAATGAAAATGAAACCCAAACCGAAGCCGACGTCCGATCACATCTCTGTGCAAATGGCGTTAGATGCCGAAGAGCTCAGCCAACTCATCTTGACAAAAACGAAGAATACACGTCGGAAGAGGCTGAAAGTCCGGCGACTAAAGTACACGTATCGATCGAAGATCCACGTCGAGCCACAGAAAGAGAAACAACTACTAGACGAGAATCAGGATGATTATCACCACAGCGTGGAGAAGAAGATATCGTTATCTTTGACATCTTCCTACGAAAACGACGAGGTTTTGTCTTTCCGTAGAGAAAGTCCGGAGAGTTTTACTACCTACGGCTCGGTGTCCTTGATAGGGAGGAGGAGAGAGATGGAAGATGCGGTGAGAGCGGAGTTAGGGTTCATGAAAAAGAGTAAGACTGCCGTAAAGTACGATTTTTTCGGAGTTTACGATGGGCACGGAGGGCCCCAAGTGGCGACGGCGTGCGAGGAGAGGTTGCATGGGGTTCTGGCTGAGGAGAGAGATGATCATGTTCAAGGTGAGGATGAAGGGATGGATTATTGGCAGAGGGTGATGGATGCGTGTTTTGGTAAAATGGACGAGGAGGTGAGGGATAACGGGTTGGGAAGAACGGTGGGATCGACGGCTGTTGTGGCGGTGGTGGGGGAGGAGGAGGTGGTGGTGGCAAACTGTGGGGATTGCAGGGCGGTGATGTGTAGTGGTGGTGTGGCCTTGGTCTTGTCTACGGATCACAAGGTACGTACGTTTTCTTGCATTTCCTTTGTTTCGTATCAGAAAATTTAAGAAAAATCGCCATTAGAAGCAGCGGCTTGGGGGCTTTGAGGTCGACACGTTGTTTGATCTGTTGTAGCTGTTTGGTGTTAAATAATATATCGTTAGAATATTTTATTTTTAATATTATTTTTATTTTATAATTTGAAACAGTTAGAATATTTTATTTTATTTTATTTCTGTAAAAATTGAAAAAAATTTAAATAATTAATCGAGAGGACTTGAGAAAACCAAACTTACCGGTGGCTGTTTCCAAATGCGTTTTTTCCCCGTAAGGCACATGCCACATAGAAAGTTACAACCAACCAAAACAAAAGACAAAAACAGTTTCTATAAGGGATGTCTGGACTTCAAGTTCAAGCTTAACAAGGTAACATAGAGAGGAAGGTAAAGTTGGGATTGGTGCTGTCATAAGGGACCCTATGGGTCAAGTTAATGGCACTCTCCAAGCCCACCGAGACCTACTGGCAGACCCCTTCATTGCAGAGGCTTATGCACTAATGTTAGCAGCTATATTCTGTCGAGACATGGGAATACAGGATGTTATCATGGAGGGTGATGCACACCAAGTCATCAACATTCTGAACAAAGAAACTTCTGATTTAAGTCAAGGAGGAGTCCTAATTGCAGACACCAAAAAGATACTTAATACCTTGCATTCATGGTCAGCTTCCCATGTCGAGAGGGAAGGAAACAAAACTGCCCACATTTTAGCTAGAAATGCTCTATCCCCTGAGGAAGATTTATATGTACTGGAAGATTAGCCAGCTTGTATACATTCCACTTTTATTAGTGAAATGCTGTAAGTCAGTCATAAGCAATAAATCTGATGGTTTTCGAAAAACATAAAACAAGGCAACTTAGAACATAGACATCTGGTTAGTGCCCAAATTCTCAAAAGTAACAAGAATGAGATTTTGAAGGCTTTAAAAAGTGTTTATATAGGATAGGTGCACACTTTAATTACAGTTATAATTAGGTACAGAAAAATCGAAATTGATACTTTGACCTTACAAAAATGATGGTTATTGACCCTAAGTTCTTCCCATCCTTCCACCCAGCTGCAATTTAGACTACAAATAGGGGGATGAATGTGACCTTAATTTTGAAGCTGATGTTATTTGCGAATTTTCCTGTGAAATTTTAGGAGAACATTCAGAGGAAATTTCATGGAATGCTTTAACTCTTGAGAGCCATGTATTGAGGTTTCGAGAATAATAAATTGCAGGGTTGTCTATTTCTTCTGTTCTGCACAATTTTCTTTCCCCAGGGAGCGCTTATTTTCTTTTGGCGTGAATTTTATTTAGGGCAACCTTGTCTAGAACAGCCGTGTTTTGAGGCCGGAGGCATGCATGCACTTTGTCAATTAATTAAATCCCCTAATCATTCCAAGGGACTATTTACCGGCCAGTCATTTTGTTACTCTCATCTACTGTAGCTACTAGACAATACTTTTAACTTTGTGAACTGTCACCATATTTCTCTGATTTTGCGGTATGTTAACATGCAGCCCAATTTTTGTATTTTATTTCTTCACATGTAAGTTGAGGAGGATGGATGAACAAAGGAAACGAGCGTTAGGTATAAGATGCTCTTAATATTTATTCGTTTAAAGAGTAATGCTATATACATCAGTCTGTATAAGTCACGTGCACTCCATTGAAAAAAGTAGAGTTTGTTATTAAAAAATTATTATTTACGTAGGTTTTAGATTTACTCACTTATTTCAAAACGAGTGTACCTGCAAATATCATTTCTTTTCTTTAAATCAAGAGTCAGATAAACACCGCTTCCACTACAAGAAAATTACTTATTTGTGGTCAGTTAATTCCAGCAAAATGATTATTTATAGCTAAAATGAGTCTATTTTGGTCACAAATAGCCTTTTTATTGTAATTAAATGGCCACCAAAGTCCGTTTTTCTTGTAGTGTTCAGACCCTATGATATTTACACAGTATTGTGTTTGCTAATTACCATGTAGAGATGTTTCTCTCTGTGGGAAATCTGGGTCATAGAATTCTTATGTCCAAGTCTAGTTTTCTGGCTCTATGTGTTGGTCAATCTTAGCGAATGTGTCACGAAGGTGGTGATAGCATGCATTCTTTCAATTACTTCAGCGTTATCTTTTGGATTGTTTATAAGTCTTGCCTTATCTGAACGTTCATGGTGAGATTTGCGTGTTGTAGATCAACTTGATATTTACATGGTCCACTCGTACCATTCACTTGCATTATGGTAACAAGGAGATCAATCTTTCTGTCATAAGAATTGAGTTTAATGTCAACAATACCTAAATCATACGAGTTATGTCATTTGTGTGCATATAGCCTGGTAGACCAGATGAGTTGAACAGAATTGAATCTGCTGGTGGAAGGGTCATAAATTGGAATGGGCAACGCGTTCTTGGTGTTCTTGCCACTTCAAGATCAATAGGTATGTAATTATAAGTAGTCTTTATTTCTGTTTCTTCCTTGGAATTGTGCTAGTTTTTTCAGAATAGTATTCTTGTGAATGAAATTTCTAGCTTAGGAAACAAAATGGTGATTTTACATAGCTAAAGAACAAAAGCCTTAAAACATGAATAACTTGCACCAGTTCCTGGTGGCCATAAAATTTTCCATGACATCTTCTGCCACTCATTAATGAAGATGCTCCAGAAGCAAAACTTTCTAACAAAGTTGATAGGTATATGTTAATGCAATTTTACAAAGCAAAAAAGGGTCACTCCAGTGAGAAAGTTAATTTATTTTGTTTATGGAGAGAAATTCAATTTAGAGATTTTTAATTATTGCGTTCTTATAATTCATATAAGAATAATGTCACTCTTCAACTTAAGTTTTGTCATGATTAATTATACATGTTTTGTTGCAAAATTTTTAAATGGCTTTGTATATGTAATTGCATTTGCATAAGTAGACAATATTCACTTAAACTATGTTATATTGACAGGTATGAATAAGGATATCTAAATTTAGTATGAAAAACACCATCGCTTTTTGTATAGATTTACATCGTGACATTTCTAAGCAATTTGCTTAGATCTTTCGGTCTCTAAATTCTCTCTCAATCTGTGAGTCTCAAAACTCTGGGTCTCTCTTAAACCCCAATTTTGAATGCAGGTGATCACTACCTTAGACCGTACGTAATTTCCAAACCAGAAGTGACCATTACCAAGCGAACCGATAAAGATGAATTCCTCATACTAGCCAGTGATGGCTTGTGGGACGTTATTCCTAATGAACTTGCATGCCGGATTGTGAAGAGATGTCTTGATGGAAAAATGAGGAGGAGCTCTATACAGGAGGTTGAGAATGAATGCTGCCCGGCCGAGGCAGCAGCATTATTGGCTGAGCTAGCACTGGCTCGGGGAAGCAAAGATAACATTAGTGTTATTGTAGTTGAGATGAGGAAACCCAGAGGTTTTGTCGGTTCATAGTCTTACCTTTCAATCTACATTTAGTACCTGATCATCATGGCATTTACTCTTCTGGGTTGCTTTTCCGAATGCAAAAAGCTTTCAATCTGGAAACTGACCAAGGATTTGGATGAGGAAATCGGAACGGGCCTCGGGAAATGGTGGCCGGATGGGAGCTATATATATATATAAATTTGTGAAACACCTGTGTCATAGACTCAATACTACAATAAATTCTTTTGTGTTGGTTTGTTAACCACAACATGCACCATCCTTGTAATCATCTCCTTGGTTATTACAAGGACTCGGAAACGGAGCTCACCATTTTTGTTTTTTCTCTCTACCATTTCTTTTGGGTTTGGCTTTGCTGTGGTGGTATGTTTTCTTTTTTTGATGGGCTTCTTTTTGCATTGGTCCTGCTTTTACTTTGTTTTCTCTGCATGTTGTGGTAGGCCTTCAAGCCGAAACCAGTCAATCAGTCAGGGTTTTTGCTTTGTGGTTCCTTGATAATATAGATTGCTACTGTTTATGATAAAAGGCCAATTGATGATTAAGGAACTAGGAAGGTAGAAAGGGTGTTGAAATTTGTAATATCATTCATCCTCGTTATAAATATCATGCCTGGCCGAGCTGCAATTTGGTTTTCTAAACATTAGCACGCAATAAAAATAGAGAGTGCGTATGGGCATAATTATTTTATAACTCTATAATAGCATATTATTCAAAACAAAAATTAAAGAAATTTCAAATATATATTTTTTTGATAATAATATACATATAACTTAATTATTTTACAATCTAGTTTGCAATCAATCAATGCATTCAATAATTTCCATTAAAGTAAATCTTAATTTTTCAAAATTACCTCTCATTTAATATAGAGTTGCAAAATAGGTGTAAATAAATTATTTTTCAAAGCCGAAAGATAAGTATGATAAGAAGATTATCTCACGTTGCGTGGATCTTTTATTTTTCTTAAAAATGCAGGCGTCCTTCAACTTAAAAATAAACAAAGGCGATAGCTTGTATATATTTTTTTTCGATTTTTCATCCCCCATATAATTTAATTTGTATATTGTAACCTATTACTATAAAAAAAAATACTTATTTGTTGCCGGTCATTTGTTAGGAGAATAATCATTTCTTATGAAAATGAATTCATTTTTGTCGTAAATAGTGATTCTCGTCATAACTAACTCGTCACAAATATTTATTTTTTCTTGTAGTGTGCATTTTATAAGTTATTATGTGGCCATATATATGATGTCACGTTAAGAAACTAGGGAATTTTACATGAGAGTTATCCATTATGGAGGGAAATTACAACATAAAAGTGTTTCATTTGGATCTAAATATACTACCTATACTTCCGATGATGCTTGAAAATTTTGTAACAGTCCCATTTCTCATGAAAGTCAAGAAATATTCATCTGAATACGTGAGATCTTAGAAGATCACTTGTGGCCACTTAATTAAAAAAGTGAATCATATATATGGAGAGATCAAGACGGAGATCTTTTTGGGCTGTCCCTTTAAAATTATCATGAATTGCAATCCTTAAATGCTTGCCACCTGGCGAGTTTATAGTTTTGCAACTTGCTATTTGCTGCCTGATATCGGAAGTCTGAGGACGAGAGTAAAATTTCCAATAAAAATTAATCACTATATATATTAATTGCTGTGTATGATTTATTTGTAAAATTCTATGAATGTTATTATGCATGGGCGGCCCATGTTTTGCAAGTACCACATGCACGTTGCCTTTCTTTATAGAGTTTCAATTTCCTGTGAGGGCAATGAGAGATTCACACGCCCAGCACACGAGAACATGATTTTTTTTCTATTTAAAATCCCCAGCATCTTTCGCCACATGCCATGGAAGTCTTGAGCTCCTCTACTTTTAGAAAAGAGATACATTTCGATATCATGGAATATATATATATATATATATATATATATATATCTTCTTAATTAAAACTTATATGGTACTACGTACTGCTTTTCTAATTTTTAATTACCACGTTTAAAACTTTAAAACATGGATGAAAGATCATGAAACATGGCCTTATACGTAGAGGTGGGACAGACTACAGTACTACAGTTTGGTAATGATATTTTTATAAATTTTTTTAAAATAATTTTTGAAGTTCAGATTTATTTTTTAGTATCATAATAACTTATTCATGGTTTTATTTGAATTATTTTTATTCGAGAAGTGTTTACAACTATAAAAATATTTCATAAAAATAAGTTTAGAAACGTTGGATATGATTTCTTGTAATACGTTAAATTTATTTTGTAATAAAAATAATTTTATAATATAACGTACTTTATCAAATTACATCAATTAATTTATGAGTTTATTCTCCTAAAATTTCTTTATAATTAAAGCATTTTTCTCTTATTTTCATTACGAGATTATCCTATTTCGTGCATATCCAGGCAAACAAATTTATTTAAAACTCTTAAGATATGTTTGGAAGATGAAATTATCTCAATTCATTTCATACCATTTATTGATGAGAGTACTTATTACTTTTTTAACTTTTTATAAAAAGTTAAAAATTCATCTCTACGTATTTAATATATTTAAACATATATCTCAATCTATTTACATTTAAATATATTTTAATGAGATTATAAAATATTATTATTTAAATATCAACATAAATCATCCGAAATCACTTTATCATTCAATCGCTACTCAAAAATTAAGCATCTCGATTGTTGCACGTACGAACCGAACATGGCATTGGATTCGCGAGTTCCTTTCAGAAAAGTAATCAAATATATAATCTCCTTAAACATATAAAGTTATACTGCTCTTTTATTTCTGTCAAATACGTGGTATATATGCGTCGCTGAACAAGATGATTATATATATTCTTCAACGACCACGTTTAAAACATGGATACCACGTGGCCCCAGGATCCAGCGAGTTGTGGGCCAGTAAGGGCTAGCGACATTTCAGTACTGACAAATAATTTGTCCTTCAACAATAAACATTATAGAAAGGGCCCGAAGAAAAAAACATTATAGAAAAGAATTTATTATGGATTTATTTTTATATTTTATATTTATAATTTTTTTTATAAGATACGAGCATATTTTTTATAAAATATAAGAATGTTTTTTTTATAAAAAGTAGGATGTAAGGTGATAAATAGTAATTGATGAGAGATATTTTTTTTATAAAAAAATATTAATTAAGCTATACAAAAGAAGGGGGTCTATCAATCATCTACCACGTGTCCGATAAATCTATATATATTTATATATTAAATGACGAGCAATCGAAAAGTGAAAGAAAGAACCTCCACATTCGTGTCCACCATTCTTTTTGATGTTATTTTACTGTATATATTATGCTCCATGGTCCATGATTTAATGATTTTTTATTACTTTTGGCCATTATTATTTTTTTGGGAACCCACCCTCCTGGCCCCACCACCCTCATCTTTGTTCATTGAGTCATCGAATTCATTGATAATTGGTACAATGTTCTCTACGTTGGTGACAATTTCACGCTTTCTCCATTTCTGCTATGAAATTGATAAGAAAGAAATGACATTTGCTAGCTATAGCTTGCTTTTGGTCCGCCAATTAACTCAAATCTCTTTCTCAGATTCTGCATGGGAATACTTGCAGAAAAATATCTGTTTCTGACAACTAAGTCGCTACTTTTCTTTTTTAAACAATAATTTAAGCTACTGTACGTTCATACAACTTTCATGGTTTATACCTTTTTGTTTAACACGTTATATACTGTTTATATGTAAGAAATGTTTTATCTTATTTTATTATTATAATTTTTTTAAAAATTTTTATACCTAATATAATAAATAATTTAATATTTTAAAATTTTAAAATAATAATAATATTAAAAAATAATATTTTATTTAACTTTTAACTTTTTTTTTTTTATAATTTATTTTATTTCATCACACTATTTAAACTACACTTACATATTTTGTTAATTTTCTATATTGGAAGAAAGTGGCTAATTATCTGGATTGTTACAGCTTTTGTGGAAGAAAACTACAAAGCCAAGCAGTCTACAAAATGAACATGCACGACTACTGGCGCTATCATCATGCAGAATTTCATCATGATTCTATTCTCCAACCCAAAACGAATGGTGGTTATTGATTTTCTTTCCGACTATGTGACAAAAAACCCTGATCTTTGAAGATCTGGATAGAATTACATGATAAAAACTTATAAAAGAATCAGACAGAAGGGAGAAAATGACGTCTTTCATGATCATGATAAGTCTATCTATCCCAGCTTTGAGCATATACGTTTAGCCGCGCGCGGCATTTCCCATATTTACTCCGATATATAAGTCGACTATTTCTTTTTAAAATTGTAACGACTCAGAAATTACTGATGAATGATAAGTTTTTGTTAGACGAGTAACCTTGGATATAATTTTAGATTGTGTAAATTTCATATATTCTTTTTGAAAAAATATATTGTGAGTCATAAATTTGTTCATACTTTTTTAGAAGGGAGTGTATTAGGCTTGTAAATTCTAAAATTATACATATTATTTTCGAACATCTTCATTGACTTAACCAAAATTAAAATATGGTTAAAATTTAGATAATTTATATAAAAAAAAAACTCCACATTGGATTGAGTATCTTTAAAACAATTTAAATTTTTGCTACAATGATTGGTCAAATATGAAGAATCACAATTGATTCACTAAATATTAAAAAATTAATTTCTCACTCCAACGACTTGTAGATGTTTATGTAGGTGCATATTTTTTATTGATATTGATCAAATGAGTATGTTGCTAGATATTTGATTAGCGAATAAGAAATTTAGATAGAATTTAGATAAGTTTAATCTCAATTTTTTGTTATTAGCATTAAATGACATTTGAAAATATAATTTTTTTAATATTAATTTAATTAGAATAAAATTATTATTAATATTAAATTGGTAGAATTATAAAATGTGATACAAATAAATTATATAAAAAATTATTAATTTAATAATATTTTATTATTATATAGTGATTGAATGTCTAATTCAATGTAGAGATTGAATTAAATGGAATGGACAAATGCAAAAAAGTGTGATATTGGCTAAATTTTGAAAATGCATTTGGCCAAGCCAATGAAAATGCTCTTAGATTAGGATCTTTCTAAGGTTTCATTTGGTTACGCAGCTCAGATGATAAGAGATGAGATGTTTTGTTGAAAGTTGAATAAAATATTGTTAAAATATAATTTTTTAATATAATTTTTATTTTGAGATTTGAAAAAATTAAATTTTTTATTATATTTTGTATGTGTGAGAGTTTGGAAAAGTTGTAATAATAAAATGAGATGAGATGATTTTGTATACGTATCCAAACCGGGCCTAAGTTATTTTGTTATGTTTATAAATTTAGGGTGAAGAATAAATAATACAATTTGTGGGTGTTACTATATTTATTTTTGTTTATATTTAGTTTTAAACATCTATTCGGTAAATATTTTGATTAAGGCTTGGTTTGGATAAAGAGATGCTTCCATCTCATTCAATCTCATCTCATTTCATCTTATTTCAATATATAAACACCACAAATACAAATACTTTTCAATTTTAAATTTTCAACTTTTATTTAGTTATTATCCAATTATTACAAAATTCTCAAACTTCTAAATAAAGCACAAAAAATAATTCAATTTTTTAAAATTTTAAAACAAAAATCCTATAAAACATTTTTACTCAAACAATTCAACTATTTACAAACTATTTCAATTCATGTCATCTCAATTTATTTCATCTCAATTCATCATCTAAACCAATCCTAGCACCAACATTTTATGTCATCTTTCTCGGTATGGTAATTTTAGAGTTGGCGGTAAAAGTCATAAGAAATTCTGTTTTTGTTTTTTTGGTTGTTACTTTCATCGTGAGTCACAAGTAGCCACGTGTTAAAATTTAAATAATTAAGGACATGATAATCTTATCATATCTACTTAACAAATTGATGCTTGTGGGAAACATTACGTGGTTATACATACTTGTGGTGACAAATTAAAGTCAAATCCTTATTCACATGATTCCATAACCGTGTAGCACGTTTCGGCTTTTGTTAAATATAATTCCAAGGCTTCCTTACAACTTTATCTTTACTCCAACTGAAGATCAATTAATCACGTTTCGAATTACCATATCTCATCGAATGATATATATTAAGGACGTGTTTCACAATTTTTCATAGACGATCACATGCAACCAAAGAGTAAAGGGACTTGGGGGCTCAATGGAATGCCTCCGATGCCTAAGTCAGTAAAGAGTAGTATGATTTCTCCAACTCGATGTTCAGATGATCTCATAATCGTATATGGACCCTATAAATAGAGCTTTGTGACTTCTTTGGATAACATTCAATAATTGTCCCATGGTTATTTGAAATTCAAGCCTTGGGGATATCATGGCTTATCTTATCTCCAAATGAGCCGATAACCCTTTCATCCCGAAGTGCTCGGGCAGTTAGCGGTTTGGCTCCATCCAGATCAGGCTCATATGGGGTTAGGCCTTGGATTCATTAGCTTATTGGAGCATGTCATGGCCCAAGCCCATGATAATACCCAACGAGCCCTTAGACCATGTCGTACTCACGCTTGTAATCGTCTCGAGGTGTTGGGCCTTTGCAACACATTTTGTAAGGGCG
Source organism: Juglans regia (assembly GCF_001411555.2). Classification (NCBI taxonomy): domain Eukaryota; kingdom Viridiplantae; phylum Streptophyta; class Magnoliopsida; order Fagales; family Juglandaceae; genus Juglans; species Juglans regia. The sequence goes on from NC_049913.1 coordinate 38,394,492, forward strand.
ACAAGGTAACAACTCTTATTGAGTGGGCTTGAAAATAAGGGCATAATCGCCACATAGATGTCACAAGCGTGAAAGCACTAAGTTCTATCTTCGGGTACCTCTTCTTGGCTCCTCTTAAAGCTTTACTAACATATTACATATTTTTTTGCTCTTTCCCTTCATCCCTGACTAAAGCGGCTGATACGACATCTGAGGTGGCAACCAAATATAATGACAAAGATTCCCCCTACTTGGGTTGGCTAAGCAACGGCGACTGAGTTAGGTATTCTTTCAGCTGTGTGAATGCCTCCTCACATTGGGAGTCCCAACCCTGGGCCTTCTTCAGTACTTGAAAAAAAAGAGGCACTTGTCTATTGATCGGGACAAGAATCTGTTGAGGGTTGCTATCCTCCCCACCAACTTTTGGAACTCGTTCAATTTCGTGGACGACTTCATCTCAATGATTGCCCGTAGCTTCTCGAGATTTGCCTCGATGCGTCTATCTGACACCATAAATCCCAGAAATTTGTCCTATTGCACATTGAATGCACATTTGGTCGGATTAAGCTTCATCTTGTATCGGCGTAACATGCTGAAGGTTTCCCTCAAATCCTCCATGTGCTGTCTAAAATCCATACTTTTTACCAAGAGATCATCCACGTACACCTCCATGTTTCGGCCTATTTGATGTTTGAACACCTTGTTTACTAGCCTCTAGTATGTTGTCCCTGCATTCTTCAGCCCAAAATGCATGACTTTGTAGCAGTACAATCCCCTATTAGTTATGAAAGCCGTTCTATCTTGATCAGACTGGTCCATCTTGATTTGGTTATACCCTGAATAGGCATCCATGAAACTCAACACCTTATGACTTGTCGTGACGTCGACTATCAAGTCTATCCTAGAGAGAGGAAAGCTATCATTTGGATAGACCTTGTTAAGGTTTGTGAAGTCTACGCATATCTGCCATTTTCCATTGGATTATTTTACCAACACCACATTCTACAACCACTCAGAGTATTGAGTTTTCTTGATGAACCCCACCATTAACAACCGATCAACTACTTTTACAATTGCCTTGTGCTTCTCAGAACTAAAGTTTTTTTTTTCTTGATAGGACGTGCATTTGGGCTGACGTTTAACTGGTTTTCTATTACATCTTCACCAATTCCTAGCATGTCTTTATGGCTCCATGCGAATATGTCTTTATGTTTGAGGAGGAGCTATGTTAGTTTTCGCCTTTCTTCTTTCGCCATTTTGGTTCCAATCTTCACATGGTTCTCTGGTTGAGCTGGGTCAAAGCTAACAAGCTCCATGTGCTTGTCTGCCTCTCCTTGTCTCGGGGCATCTTCATCCTTTGTTTTTGCCTCTGCTATAAATACTTCAAGTGGTGGCGGCAAGAGGGCCACCACAACACTCTCTTGAGATCTGACTACCTTTAAGTCTTTTTGCCTCAACCTGAGCTCTTGGACATAGCACTCTCGGGCGAGCACTTGTTCGCCATGTACTTCCCCAATCCTCGCCTTTGTAGGGAATTTCATTTTTAGGTGATAGGTAGAAGTGATCGCTTTCAAAGCATTCAGCATTGGTCAACCGATGATAACATTATACGCTGATTGTGTCTTCACTACTAAGAACTCCATCATGGTGGTGGCGAGGTGGGGATTTGTCCTCACTGACATTGGTAGTGTGATGGACCCCATAGGCTGCACTGCTTCTCCCGTGAACCCTTTCAAGGTAGTTAGCACTGGACGAAACTGGTCTACACTTATTCCTATCCTTGTGAAGGCGTTCCAAGATAGGAGATATGCTGAACTCCCGTTATGGATTAGTATCCTCTGCGTGGTGTAGTTTGCCACCAACATCGTTACTACCAACGTGTGTATTGTGCGGGTAAACCACTCCTCGACAATCATTGTCGTCGAAACAGATAGTGGGAAAGGATTGTACCCTAGGCTTTCTACACTGTACACCCCCTCGTGCTTAACAAGTCTTTCTACGCTAACTGTTAAGGACGTGTTTCACAGCTTCTCACACACGATCACTTGCAACCAAAGAGTAAAGGGGCTTGAGGGTTCGATGGAACGCCTCCGATGCCTAAGTCAGTAAAGAGTAATATGATTTCTCCAGCCCAATGTTTAGATGATCTCATAATCGTACCTGGACCTTATAAATAGAGATTTGTGACTTCTTCGGATAACATTAGATAATCGTCCCACAGTTATTTAGGGCTTATCTTATCTCCAAATGAGCCGATAACCCTTTCATTCCAAAGTGCTCGGGCATTTAGTGGTCTAGCTCCATCTAGGTCAGGATCGTATGGGGTTAGGCCTTGGATTCATTAACTTATTGGAACATGCTATGACCTAAGCCCATGATAATACCAAGCGGGCCCTTAGAAGAAGATCCAATATCCTTGTTTGGATTCGTAGGTGATCTCAACTCATTTTACTACTATTCGCTATTATTCACAAATTTTAACACACAAATCTCACTACTATTCACAAACCATCTTAACTTACATTCGAATCCAAACCGAGTTTTAAAGGCTTCGTTTGGATAATAAAAATATTCCAGATAATCTGTGAATAATAGTGAAATAATAGTGAATAATTTGTGAATAGTAATAAACTAATATAAAAATATCTAAAAATAATTATTTGTATAAATATTTTGGACAATATCACAAATATAATAATTATATTGTGTATGTTTAAGGCCTGGCCGGTCTCTCTTCCTTCAGCTTGGGAAGCCTTGTATTATGCACATTAAATATGTCACTTACCTTTCTTTCTCATCATAAATGTTTTCTTAAGTTGTTGCCTGAATTTGAATTGCTCAAATGGAAAAAAATAACAATAATATGACTCATCAAGTGGGCTCGCAACATTTATAACTATTTGTATAAATATTTTGGACAATATCAAAAGAGTAATAACTTAGGCCTTCAAGTTCTTACCCAAACACGAGGTCTAGTGATTAAATTAGTTGAGAAGTTGTTCGCAAAATTAAAACCCGAGAAATGGGAAAAGAATTAAATGATCAATAGTAACAAAATATGAAGCAATGCCTAAACACAAGTACATAGCGTACAGAACTCGTGCGAACTATTTCAAAATAAAAAAAAAAAAAAAATTTATTATAAAATAATTGATTTTTTAATTTTTTAATTTTTTTCAAAAAGCATGTAGAAAATTTATATGATGTGCGGGTAGTGACTGATGTATAGCATTTATATATGCACAGTCCCTGGTAGGCTTTTATTGTACCATGTCCTATTTGCCATTTTATATGATTGGAGATTCCTGATAATTTCTTGAGAGGCAACTCAGACAAAGATGTGCGAATCTCACTTGTTTGGAGTCTTTGGATAGATGGGATCAAGTCTTTTGTTTTTTGGGGAGGTGAGATCTCATATTCCTCTTTAAAACACCACTAACCTTATTGTCTTCGATTCAAACACGAAATTAAAGGAACCCAAGAATTCATCTATATCTATATATATATATATATAAAGCTTTGATTTTCCTTCTTGTTGGTTGGATCATGATTTGAATATCTTAGATTTAAAAGGAAATAAATTAACAAATCTAAATATTATTTCCTATATATGTTATCTTACTATTATGAAATGATTTGATTTTTTTAAAAAATCTACAATTATTTTTTTCACAAATTAAATACAGCTTTTAAATAAATATATTATATAAAGAACACGTGGGCATGAGAACATTTTATTTCTAAAAAAAAATAAATATTATACAAAAAACACAGATCAGTCACTGTTTGTGTATAAATAGGCGCAGTCTTCATCCTGCAAAGGTTTGTATAACAGAGAGACAGAGAGAGAACCAGCCCCCCAGCTCTTTCCCGCTCACTTTCTGCCCTCAGTAGAGACAAACGAAGAGAAGAAGAAAGCATCTTGAGCAATACAATATCATTGCCATTTTAGCCAGGCAAGATCTCTCTCTCTCTCTCTCTTTTTCTTCTGTCTCTATGTCTATGGTTTCCTCTTCAATATATTCGAAGGTTTCAACTCTCTCCACTCTCCTTTTTTTTTTTTTGGTATGATCTGTCTTACACTGCTGCAGGTTTTGGATGACACGTGAATTTTCTTTTGATCTTCGTTTCGTTTCGTTTCGTTTCATTTACTAAGTTTTCTAAGCAGAGGCTATCTTTTGGCTTTTGGGCTTTGTTTAATGGACCTTCCTGTGTTAAACCCTAGCGCCTCTGTTTGGCTCCTGGGGAAATTTTGAGAGCGAATTTGATTGTTGCACTCGTTACTGTTTGGAATGGTTCGTCTTCAAGATGATCGTAATTTACTGTTCTGCCAGATATTCCCCTTCATATTTTTCTCTTCCCATAGTTTCTCGGAAACCAAAGCGGGTTCCTTTTCACAAAGTTTTGTGCCAATTTAATGCAATAGGTAAAGTATTATTGGAACTGGAAATATTTGAATCTGACGCTTCCGTGGGGAACTTTATTTTCTTAGTTTCACGTGGTTCGATATAGCTTAGCATTTAGCTTTTCCGCATTTTAACGTAAAGAAATTTATTTTCTTTGTTTTCTGCGCAAAAGTGGATTACCTGTGTTGATAAGAAAACGTTGGAAACGTAAAGAAACAAGAATTATGATTATGATTATTATTATTATTATTTATTTATTTTTTTCTAGAGAGAATTATGATTTTTTTATTTCTTTGTAACTTTATTTGGGGCCGTAGAAAAATAGAAGCCTTTTTTTTCATCTGGGAATTTTTTTTCACAAGGAGAAGGCTTTTTTTTTTTTTTTCCTTTTGGGAATGGAGCTTGTGATATTTCCTCAAGTTTGGGGCATTTGATTGCGTCATTTCTGTACCATTTTTTGGTTTTTTATTTGCTGAACTAGCGACTAATTTGTGCTGTATATTTACTTACTATAAGTAAAGATTCTCCTAACTTTTAAAGTAAAAGCCTCCGTTTTTGGCGATGGATCTTGTTTAAAATTACGCCCTTGTACTTGGAAGTTCTGTATTTGAAATTATGCCTGGTATTCTTCTGTGCCATGTCCTTTTTTCTATTTATTCATACGTACAGGATACATAAAGATTTTCTTTTGAAGCTTCAATGTCTTTTTTGTAGTAATCTCAATTGAATTTATGAGCTGTAGTAGTGGAGATCAATGCATGAACTTCAAGGGGAATGCTTCCCTTTGTGTTTGGAAATAGTTAACACCTAACATGTAACTAGGTTTTATCTTTTGAATATTTCCTATGTCCTTAGGCTATGCCTATTTACTTGATTGAGTAAAAGCTTATTTTACTTGATAAAAATGTTATTTTTTCTTATTGATATATTTTGTAATCTAGATACTGGAGCCCAAAAAGAAAAAGATAATATATGGAGGGTGTCACAGGAAGACGTTTGGAATGCCAGAAGACTATGGATGGGGAGGCGAGTAACCGGAATGGCTCAGAGAAGGCTCTCCCTTCTTGTTGCTTGAAGGCCAGGGTGTCAGACCCTGAGTTTGAGGCCAAATGCCATTCTACTGTTGTTTCTGGGTGGTTTTCGGAAACTCACCCTTGCTCTGGTAATTATCTATGATTTTCCCAACATCTCATTTATGTTCATGCATTTAAATCCATGCAAATTGGTTGGGATAAATAGGTTTACATCACTGACCACTTTTCATGTCTTTCTACTTCAGGGAAAGCTAGCAAAAAGGTTTATTTTAACAACCCGATGTGGCCTGGTAGGCATTACTTTCATATACGTTATGCATATTTTCTGTGGAACAAATGGCGATAGCTGATGCTGTTTTGGTTATATTTAGGAGAAGCCCATTCACTATTAGTGGAAAAGGTTTTGTACAAGGGAAAGTCAGAGTTTCAAGAGGTCCTGGTTTTTGAGGTTTGGAATTCTTACCTTCGGTTACTTATAATTTTCTCTTATGAGTTGGTGATACCATCTCTTTTATCTGCAGTCCTCAGCATATGGGAAAGTGCTTGCACTTGATGGCATTGTTCAGCTGACAGAGAAAGATGAATGCGCCTACCAGGAGATGATTGCTCATCTTCCTCTTTGTTCAATTCCATCGCCCAAAACTGTAATTTCCATCTGGAAATCATTGCCTGAAGTCCTTACTGTTAATAGCTTACATTTGCTGTGTATGATTTTCTTTTGCATAGTCTTTGTTTTATGTGGTAATGAATAATGGAATAAAGTTCCTATGAATATTGAACGATTTGAAACATAAAAACAATTTTGTAGTGTTACATGATGCTCTTAGTCGTTACTCCCTTTTTTATCTCTAATATAACTAAATCTAAATCATTAGAAGAAAACAAATCACAGCAATAAGTGCATTGTGATAATCGAAGTTTGTCCTCTAATGCTCCTGGTTGATTGCGTACTGATCCTGGAACTTTTAAGAGGAAATGTTGCTAAGAAACGTGATTGTGTTCTTCTTCTTAACCTATAATTAAAGTTTTCCTTTTGAAGTTAGAACCAAAAGTAAACAGTGGTGGTTAGAAGAGAGCAGAATGAAACTTTGAAATCCATTAGACAGATGCAAGTGTTGTACCATCAGTCTGTCTTTAGCAGGATGGGTAGACATCATTTCATTTGTTGTATGATCATTTGATCTTTTTATCTGGTCACCTTACTTTGAAATATGCATAGCTTTTTAAAACATTTTTCAATCCGATCATTCTTCCATTTTGACCAATAACTTTGCATGTTGGTTTTTACTCTGTGTTGGCATAATTCTGCGTTACTAAACATCATTTTACAGGTTCTGGTGGTTGGTGGTGGTGATGGGGGAGTTCTAAGAGAAATTTCTCGCCATAGCTCTGTGGAAAAAATTGATATCTGCGAGATAGACAAGATGGTCATTGATGTAAGTGGATGATGTAACGTGCATTCTTCATTTGATTGCCTGTTGTCATGTTTTTCTATTTAATCAAGTGATTGGATCATTTTCTTTTATTTTAGGTCTCTAAAAAGTTTTTTCCTGAGTTGGCTGTTGGATTCGAGGATCCTCGTGTCCACCTTTACATTGGTGATGGTATGTTCAAAAAAGTGTCATAGATTCATTTACTTTTCACTTGTAATTGTTGAGAATAAGGCTATATGCCTGTTGTTGATCCTACTTTTTTTTATCCTACTAGCTGTTGATTTTCTTCGGCACGCACCGAAAGGGAAGTATGATGCTATCATTGTCGATTCATCAGACCCTGTGGGTATGTCTTAGTAATTTGATCTGTTATGGTTCATTTAATATCTTCATAATGGATCACTGCTGCAGATTATTTTCTGAGGTTGATGGTTCTTTTCCCCCCCAACAAAAGAAAACCTTAATGTGGTGTTTATTAGGTCGGAAATTATCCAAAACTTAACCAAAACCTCGGTCATGGGGTCCCTTTGTCTGAAATAGGTCCTGCACAGGAGCTTGTAGAGAAACCTTTTTTCGAAACTGTAGCTAGAGCATTGAGGCCTGGTGGCGTTCTCTGTAACATGGCGGAAAGCATGTGGCTCCATACACATCTTATTCAAGATATGATCTCTATTTGCCGTCAGACATTCAAGGGTTCTGTTCATTATGCCTGGGCTAATGTGCCAACATACCCAAGGTATTGATTTTGCAACATTTTCGATTTTCCGTTTACTACCAGCTTATTGCTTTCTTGGTTTTGTGTGCAGTCAAACTGACAAGGGATTACTGAAGTTTGGTCATCTCCATTTTGGCTTGGCACTGACGGAACTTATGCGTGTTTAGCTTTTTCTAATGAATAGTTTTGATGTAGTCTGGCAAATTTACCTATATATAAAAAAAAAATGTAGTCTGGCAGATTTGTTATTTTAAGTTACTTGGACATTTTGACATTTTATAAAGTGACCAGCTACACAGCGGTTTACACCATTTACACGACTGTATCCTCCCAACTAATTATTCACATTTAGAATTTCTGCGGTTACGTCTCGCCTCCTCAGTCTTGTTGACTGCTTTTGTGTCATGCAGTGGTGTGATAGGATTTCTTATATGCTCAACTGAAGGGCCACCTGTTGATTTCGTAAATCCCATCAATCCCATTGAGAAGTTAGAGGGAGCTGTAAAGCATAAAAGAGAACTAAGGTTCTACAACTCAGAGGTATGTTTTTATTTCTTTATTAACTTATTGTTTAACTCTACTTCAACTGATATCTCCTCTACAGCCTATGGCTATGCTGCAAGTTATTCTTTTCTTTTTAAAAGCAAGTTAGCTGTCTAGTGTGAATTATGATTCACACTAGACAGCAGACATTATTTGTTAATGATGTATACTTTTAATCCTTTCTCGTAGATATTGGGTGAAAAATTTCTATTTTTCTCCCCACTCTAATCTGTTATAGTTATCAACAAAATACAATCTCTGCATGTTAGAATCAAATTTGAGTACATTTTCTTGTTATTAAATTCCTTATTCAAACTCTGGCTGAAAAAAAATTTCACACAACAGAAAAACAAACCTTATTTGCACAATGGAATACACGCAAGCAATATGGCTCGACACTAAAAGGCATTGTTGTTGTAACAGATGCATTCAGCTGCCTTTGCCTTGCCATCCTTTCTGAAGAGGGAGGTGATATTGCTTCAAGATTCTCCAACCCCGGCACAACGAATCTGCGTTTCCTAGATAATTATTACCTGCCCTTGTTTGATTTTTCAGATATATGACATTATTCCAACTAGAAAGCAGAAACTGGGTGATTATTGAGGAAGTGTAGATAGGGTCATGACCTTGGTTCGAGGTATTAGTGAGGATATTTATTCTACCATGTGATATTGTCGCCTCCAACAATCAATTTGTGGATGGGCAACTTTTATCGTATCATGCCTTTGTGACATTACCATTTCTGTGATTATCCATTTACTTTGTCTATTTTAGTGTGGAGTTTACTAATTGCGGGGTTTTTTGTGCCCCAAGAAAAATATAAATGGAAGTGTACAATTGATTTGTGATTGTTAAAATAGGAGGCAAGCTGAATTTGCCCATTACAATCTCTTTTATGGCCTACCAAATTTGTAAGGTTGGCGCTGAGGTCCTTGCATCGATTTTTAAGCTTGAATATTGATCTATTCATGCCTAGCTAACTCATTGTGAATCTTGTGCTCTGAAAGCCTGTTCAAACAGCCGATTTCTTACAATTTGCACCCTCAAACTTAAGAGGGGGACTCAAACATGATCTCCCATGTGAAAACTTCATGTGGAAGAGCCAGTTAAATTGGCTAACAGTTTCTCCATTCCCTAATCCAACCCATTCCATTCAGAATCCAAACAACTAGCAACTCTATCAATGGTAAACCTGCATGTGGATGTTTTCATTTTGTACAAACTGCCTGAACAAACTTGTGCTTGTAACGAAATGTTTATTAGTATACTGAGGTGGCTTCAGACAAAGTTTCAGGCATGCCTCAAACACGGAAGGTTTTCACCTTGCAGCAGGGAAAGGGGCTCTGCATAATCCCATACCGAACTACCTAAGCATCCATACCAGATTAATGCAAACTCCATTACCTTGTTTTGCTTTGGCCCTTGTAATTTACAGAACACAAAATGTAATTGTTCATATAATTGTAATTGTTTATAAATCGGGAATGGAAACACACCACAAGCACCCGGTCGATATCAAAAGCTTAAATTTGACTTTCACTAGACACTATTAAATTTTCGCGCACCATCAACGACGGGTGTCGGTCCTTTTAGAAATCCTGAAGCGCGAGCACGACGGCTAGTTATTGGTTTCTTTGCCAACGTGGTGTCCGTTTCAATAGTAGTCTTCTTTTCATGAAAGCGTCGCCAAGCTGCTTGTAAAGCAGATGCTGCTTCCGTTTCAGATGTTGCTTCTGTTGGCCGCTTGGAGAGTGTCTGCAAGTCTTTTGCCATTAGAGCAAAGGCTTCAACTTTTGTATGGGTTTTGAAAGTCTTGGTAGAGACTGGAGGGTTGGAAAGGCTTGGTATGGAGCAACCTCCGAACCCCCAATCTAGAAGTTCTTCTCCAAAGAAATGGCCACTTTTAATACACCCTGCACTTAAGGAGACAGTTCCGTCAGTAGCCCTGACACTGGTAGTGAAGTTCCATACAATGCCTTGCGTGATGAAAAGCATTGCATCAAGTGGTTCTCCCTCCCGAACAATGTAGGTGCGCTCGTTGTAGTACACTGGCCTGAGGCTGTCGCAGATCAATTGCAACAGCTTTTCACTTTTTGTTTGGAGCATTGGCACCTAGCTCACAAACAATCGAGACAAATGTGAGGAACTCCATTCATATATAAACTATTATTTTCAATCTGACCAAGAAGAGTATGCCATATCACCTATTTTCAATCCATTTAGGTACTAACAAGGGTGCACATTGTAACTTATGATTCGATTCAGGTGCAAATCACAACTTTAATTGGTAGTTTAAAGGTCACATTGCAAACATAGATCAACTGGAATTGCGAATGAAATTTTTTTATGGTCTGGAGATTATATTGAGAAGTGGTGATATTTGGGGGTAATTAAGTGCAAAAACATGCTTGTCCCATTGCACCTAAAAAAAACATATTGCTGTGCATATTTTATTCCAGATTTCATCCAAAGCAAAGCAATAAAATTTTCAATCGAGTTGGTTTCTTTACCATTTCCAAAAGAGTGGGAAAATTAATGAAGGAAATGACTCACTTTCTTTAGCAGAGGTAAGCAAAGATAGCGCTTAATATCTTTTCTAAGCTCTATGGGAAGATGAGGGAGCGGATTCTGCGCATCAACATCCATATTTTGTTCCAAAATCCGCTGTATGTTGGGCATGATCTGCCGTCTTAAATTATCATCGAGCCCGTTTCTCGTTATCCACAAGTCTATGTCTCGTTCTTTAATTTTCATCTTCTGTATAACTTCCTCGGACCTTTCAGTTGTCAACTGCATATATGTCTGCCACTCACAATAACTATGATTCGTCTTAAATTATAAACGAGGGCCTTGAAGCTGAAATGAAGAAATGTTGAGTACCAACCTGCACATTACCAATGAAATACAAAAAGAGCAGCAAGCCAAAGATCGAAATAAAAATCGCAAAGCAGTTTTCCCAGAAATTGGTGCTGGCTTGAAGGTTTTGACCCAAAGAACTGCAAAAATTCCAGTAACCACAATGCATGAGATATATATATATATATATTTATATATATATGGTAGTCTCAGAATTACAGAATATATTGATATATATGATACGCTCAAATCTATATATAGTTAAAAAAAAAAAAAAGAAGTTATTTCGTCCCAAGCATTTGGTCTAGAATAAGAATTTTTCTTGCAGTATTAGGGAATAGCTCAATGTTGAATGACAAAGGTAAAAGATGTGTGCAAACCTCAAATTTCGCAGTCCCCACCAGAAACAGTGCAGTATCTTTTTCGGATAATTTGTGGACGCCACGGTACCTGACTGAAGGGCTTCAAGAAATATTCCGAAATCAAATTGGGTTGCATTTGCTTTTTCTAGGGGGCTACAAAAATCATCTAAAAATGTGTGATTTGTGGACATGGAAACTCTGCTGCTACAACTGAAAGAACTTGGGCATTGGCCAGTTTGCTTTTTGCAGGCTTTGTACCAGCAAGCGGTCTCTCGTTGGATAGAAAATAAGTACCAAAAGGCTCCCAGTACCTGATCAAAGGCCAGCAATTTCCTTTAGAGATCGATTAGTATATTTTGTGCAGATATCTTTGCAGAATGAAACATAAAAGCAGGAAAGAGAGAATTCTGCACATAAGAGATAAAAAAATAATGCTTCCGTGAATTAAAGTAACAAAAGAGGTAAATGATTTTAAGAACATTAACATAATAATGCTCGATCTGGTCTCATATATATATATATATAAGCTTAAAGGAACAGGAAACTGATAATCAACTTACATGACTGGCAAGGATGTACAGAAAGAAATTGAATGCAGCTTTAACCCAAACAATTCGAGCAATTATGTTAGCAGTCCTGATAAGTTTCCTCCATGATATGTAGATCCGAATAACTCTTGGCACATATTGGAGAAGAACAATAGCACTCAGAACCTTTCTTTTGTCCAAATAGCTTGATCCTTTCATCTCTGAAAAAATAATTGGAACTAACACCTGGAAAGATTACAACAAGAGGTGTAATAAAATATGTCTCGTGCATTATTTGGTAAGTTGTGAAATAGTTGCAAGAACTTAATCTGATGATTAAACCATCAAAGAGCATATCCAAACATGGCGCTATCTCTACATTAGATAAACATTGTCAGAATCTCAAAGGGCAGCCCTGAATTTACTGGTTATATAATCCTTTGTGATCACTATGGACGTCATTTCATACATGGTTTTCCATCATACATGGCTAGCCTCTCTTTATGTTAGTAATTGGGTTTTTGTGCTCTCATTGTTGAATTAAATGCTTTGCTGGTATATATAAAAATATGAAAAGCCCTCCTTCCTGGTATGTGCATCTCTGGGAAGATATACTTGACTTTAGCAAATTTTTTTATCTTTAATATTCAACATATATATATATATATATATAGAGAGAGAGAGAGAGAGAGAGAGAGAGAGAGAGAGAGAGAGAGAGAGAGAGAGAGGGAAATAGAATGACAATGGTTTAGCTAACTTTAGAGCATTTGGTATTGCTTTGTCTTTTTCTTTTACTGTACAATTGTCTCGACAACTTTATAATATCTTTGTTACTGATAAATCTGGTTTGCAGAAGTTTAGATCGAAATAAAAGCTTCAATTTTGGAGTTATATAGCCTTGATCTTTGTAGATAGTTATTGCTTTCATTACTTAATAGTTAATACTAAATATTGTAATGCCTAGTATAGAAATTTTTTGAAACTTTTCTTGGGGACTTTTGTAACCCCTGATTTATTTGTAATATGGTATTCTTTCGCCATAAGCGAGGTATATTAAATACTTATATAATCGAACATAAGAATGTACAGAGATCGTAAGTGAAGTCAAAATTTAATCATAAAAAGTTAAGGTGTCTCCTACCCGAAGTGGAAATTTCTACCTTTATTAATAATCATGTGGTTATTACTATCTGAATCATTTTGTAGCTTGCGAACTTAAATGCTTAACTAATTCAGTAGAAAAAAGATAACAGAAATTGATATAAATTAACATTAAGTTAATTGAAAAGTTAAACACATCGCATGCTTTTAAACTATTAGACATTGAAAGGAAACCATGACCACATGCATGCATGCTTTTAATTATTAGAAGCAGAAAATTAAAGACTCCTTACCTGTGGGAGGGGAAGAATAGCAAGAATATCAATTCCGAAGTACCACGAGAACATGTACCTCTTTGCTATTCGCCAAGCATCTGTAACAACTTTAATTCTTCCAACTTTACGGGCGCCATTGTCTATATATGGACATATAAATTGCAAAATGATATTCACCATATAAATCAAGTCGGTCACCGCTCGCAAACAAATAGCTATGACATGTAATCTTTTATCCAACGCAAGGCAGTTCTCATGTTCTTTGATCACGGGAATGTAAAAGAACAAAGGGTCCACTGATACTGCAATCACACACGACACTACAAAAATCATCCTCCAGATTCGAAGGTTTTGCCCATGTGGGTCAAGAATTTTCATTTTTGTTGTTTTCTTTTCTTTTGTCACACGCAGTACTACTCCATCATTGTGGGAAGCATGCTTCCCAACATCTTCATCCCTGAATAGAAAATAACAAGCAAGGAATCATGTTGATATGAACATTGGTCACAAATTAATTCATATTTCAGTTCACCATTTAGAGGAAAAGAAAAAGTAAAAGGAAAGTTGATCATGATAAATGTTGTTTGGTCAGAAATTCAGTTTCTCCACAAGGGACAAGATATTTGTCAGAACCCATCAATGTTGTCATTATAATTATTGATGTAGAGCTGAGCTCCAACGCTGATGGAGTAGTCAATTCCGACTTCCGACTTCCGACGTAGGTCGGAGGCCATTTTGAGTTCCGATCCTGATTTTAAATCAGGCCAAATTTTGATTCCAATCCATGTTGTCGGTATTGGAGTCGTACGTCAGAGCCCATTTCAGAACGTTGATGAGATTGTTGGAAGTTCTTGATCTAGATCGCGGAGCAGCCGATGGCTCCTGAGCCGTAGCTGGTGCATGAAGCTGGAGTACTCAGCATCGTTAGCGTAGTTGATGAATTCTTCGCAGTGGGTGGTGGAGGCTCGGCTGTACTTCTTGAACGAGTCGCCGGGTTTGTTCAGTAGGTCTTGAACGATTCGCCGCCACCTCGACGGGAAGAGACGTAGTTGGCGAAGCCTTTGTTGGAGTAGACGGCGAAGTTGGCGTCTTTGTCATGCTTATTGTCGAGGAGTTGAAGGAACGGTACAAGTTGGGAGAAGGAAGGGTGGTTTTGGAGGAGGAGGAGGAGTGGTTTTGGAGGAGGAGAAGAAGAAGAAGAAGAAGAAGGAAGAAGAAGCTTACCTCACCCCGTTCTCTTGCCGATGCCCACGGTAGCTCATACTTAACTCATGTACCTGCCGTACACTGTGAATTGTGCTTTTTGAAAAAGCTGAAAACGGATTAGAGAAACGTAACATTCTTGGTCGATCTGTCATTCTAAGTGCAACATCCACAGGTCGTTTAAAAACTGCAGCTGAAAGACATTATCACTAGGAAATTAAAATCTTATTTTCCCAAACTCGGTAGAAGAAAAAGAAGAAGAAAAAGGAACCTCTCCGCGGTTGTGTCGACCGGAGCTGAAGCAAAAACAGACTATTCTAAATGTCTATAAGCTAAGGTATTGAAAAGGAACGTATATTCATATAACAACTCATTGAACCTGATAGACTTGTGCGTTCGAGCAGACCAGGAAATGTACTGAGCAAAGAGCAGCTAGCAGAATGCTTGATTTTAGCAAGCTGATGAGTCCACATCCATGTCCAGTCAGTCTACTTAAAGGAACTGGTCTAGTCAAGTCCATTATAAATAATTAATTAAGTAACTTCTCAGGCTTTACCGATCGACAGTCTACCCCCTCAAACACTTCTCATTAAGTCCAACTTCTTTTTCTTTACGTTCTCTTGCAAATATAAATAGATTTTAACAAAAAATAATGTTCATAAATTAATGTGGATATATATTTGATATATTAGATTTTTTTATAATAATTTTTTTTTTTGTAATCCAGTGTACTTTAATTAACAAATTATATCAATTTAAATTTATTTTTATGAGGGTTTTTTTTATAAACAAAAATTCTATTTTGATTACAAATTTTCTTTATTTTCTTTTGTACCAACACAAAATTTTAACTTCTAGTATGGTGTACGTAGATGCATATTGAACAAATCAAACAAGGTAGGCTACTTCCCCGGCCAGCACATGGTTGAAGCGACTCACAAGAAAAAGAACATGAATTTGCCTATTGACCGAGCGTTTACAGATATATATATATATATATATATATATATATATATATATGCAAAACCACGTGGGAACTCAAGAAAATAAAGGTGGAAACTAGAAGCAATTATATGCATACATACAAATAAAGCAAATCAAAGCCGCGTAGAATTTCATGCAAGATGATGATCATGATCAAATTAATTAGAATTTGCTGACCAACCAATTGTCTCTTGACTTCTACTGGCTAGCTAGTACGATCATAAGGACAGTCAGCGTAATTGGGGAGCCTGATCTCCTTAATTATTTTGAGGATAAGTATCAATTTCTCTTCATTTTAGCTAATTAAGAACAACTAACGAGTTAATAACGGGATTATATAAGTAAATTACATTATCCTATTATCATTTTATTTTTTATTTTTTTTAAATCTATTAATATCATTTTATTTTGTTTGCGGACGTCCAAATATATATTATCGGTACCTAAAAATATTAATAATGCAGAATACAATATAATTTAGTTTTATAAATCTGAAAGCTAAAATTTATATATCAACTGTTTTCATTATTATTATTATTATATATATATATATATTTATTATATCGATCGCTGCATGCTCCGGCTGGTTGATTATTTTTCATTTTTCTGATGGAGAAAAATTGAAGAAGAAATTAGAAGCACAAGGTTTTAGAAAACTAGCTAGCTACATAGATAATTTTGGGCCTTAATTTCCCGGCAATATCGTAATTAATATGATCAATAAAAAGAAAAAATATATCAGAAGTTGCGATGAATATTCCAGGAACCTTGATTTTCCTTTTTTTTTTTTTTTGCCCTTTCTCCACATACGTTAATTTATATAGATAAAGAAAAAGCACTCATCAAGAGGTTGTTATTATTCGCAGATTCAAGGATTTTTAAGATGAGCGGCCAGTTCAGGCATTAATTATAGTATGAATCATGATCTGTGATTTCTAGACGTAATGTACATTTGAAGTAGAGAGTAATTAAGAGCATGCATATTATGAGATGGTTTTTAAGCTGCAATTCACGCTACAACATATATGCGTCGCCGCAAAAGGCCGTGTGAAGGTTTTCGCAATTATCAGTTTTTTTCATTTTTATCACCAAAATTAGATGGACGCAAATATTTTTATCATATATATAAATATATATATATATATATTTTTATCATGTATATATATATATTTTTATATATTCTATGATTAAAAGAGGCTTCATGCGTTGTCGTGAGTGGCGATGCTCACATGACCGAAAGAAGCCATGTGTTGCATGTGGTGAACTCGGCTTCGACTGGGGGTAGCGAACGGTGGTTAGACGGTGGAAGGGGATGCATGAATGACGTTGGCATGTGGAGCTGAGGTGGTGGTGATGGGGAGAGGTGTTGCATGCCACGGGTGGCATAAAGCCTCTACCAGACGGAGGGGAAAAGAAGAAAGGAAAAAAAACATACGAAGAGAGGGAGAGTCTTGTGCAGCACTATGGAAAAAGAAGAAGGAAATTTAGGATTTTTTTCCCTTGGTCAGAACGACACAGCATAAAGGGAGGGGTTGGGCCCTTGTTTTATGCTTATGATTTTTTATTTTATTTTATTATTATAAAATAGTAAGGGCCTCATGTCCAATAGTGATTCCTACCCAAATTTATTAAAAAACCCTCACTTGTGGCATAGAAATACCATAGTAACACCATAAAACCCACTTATAACCAATACAACACATTACCTAGCTTTCCTAAGGTAAGGGAAACCTCCCTTATCTAGTCTAATTATTCCTTTCAGTAACATAGGAATATCCGAATAAGCTCTCCAAAATCCATTTTGACCTTAGCTCCCAAGTGTGCCAAACCATCTGCCGCTACATTTATTTCTCTGTAAACGTGTTTGATTGAGTAATTGATTTCTTCCAATCTTTCCAAAACTCTTCCCAATAATCCTCCAAATACCATAACCCACACCTCTTAGATTTTACCCATTGAATGATAAGTAATGAGTCCATCTCAATTTCCACATCTGTTATACCCAAGTCGCAAACATGTCGAAGGCCATAAAGCAGTCACATCACCTCAGCCACATTATTTGAACTCATACCTGTAGCATATGCAAATCCACACACCAGATCACCTCGATCATTTCTTACTATGCCACCCACACCCGAAGACCTCGGATTTCCTATTGAGCTCCCATCCACATTTAGTTTAAACCATCCCATTTTTGGATGAGACCATGCGACCTGTTTCACCACCACTTTTCTTGGTTGTTTTCTTTGCAAATTCAATCCACAAATCATCTCCTCATCCCGTCCAGTTAACTGATTTGTTTCCTTAAACTTCAACGCAATCCACGCAATCCATGCAATCCACTTACTTACACGAGCTGAGCCCGAAATTTGAATACTCTCACACTCGAAATGAAACCCTTACGTAAACAACATATAGAGCTCAACTTCACCAAAGAAAACACACATACACACAAAAAAGAAAGAGAAACCCACTTCAAAATTAGTCTTGGGCTTCACACGGGCTGGGCTTTACATATTTTCTTAATACAATTCGAGGATATATGCTTTGTTTTGAGAATTAACTTGGTGCAATATTTTATGACTTGTATTGAGCATATTGCCCCAACAGACCAACTTGGTGCCCCAATAGAGCATAAAATAAATGGAAGGGTACAATTGTTTTGTGATTGCTAAAATTGGATCCAAGACGAATTTTCCTATCAAGAGCTGCTTTTTAATTGCCAATCAAATTTGTAATGTTGGGGCGGAGGTACTTAAATTGATTAAGCGTGAATATGATCTATTTATAATGCAAACTCAGAGTTCCTTGTACAAAGAAATTGATCAATGTTCTACTGACCTCAATTTTTTATAGTTCCTTAAAAAGGGAATTAAATACTACTGCCTTTCTAACGTCCACCATCTCATCACCCATTATGTGTGTGCACAGTACTACGTACGATGAAATTGCATTGAACTATTTCAAAGGGTCTCTAATTTCAGCTCTTTTTGCGACGGAAACGGAATCGGCCTCCACAAGTTAACTTAGGAGAAATGTTATCGATATTATAAAAGTAAACTTAAGATAAACTGACACACATGTGTTTCATGTCAACTTTAGAATTTTTAATAAGCACTCCTCTCTTATATATAATGCTTACTTATTTGAAAATAAATTAAAAACGTACTTTTTGAGATGGAAATGACATAAAAGGACATATTCTTGAAGAGGAGAGGATAGGAGAAGTCAGAAAAATATTCATGGGCAAAGCTGTCTTTAGGTTAAAACGATGAGGATCATTTTGTCCATTACAATATATAGCACGTTTAAAAAGCATCAAAATTGATGCTTCTGTTGAAACGTGGTTTTTAACTTTTTCGTTTAAAAGTACTTTATTGTAAAAAACTAGGCAAATTTTGTCACTAATAATGTTAAGGATAATGCAGTTAATGAAGATAAGGATCAAGTTGAAGACATAGGAAAAGTAGGAAACTAGTATTTCAGTTTCCGTGAACTTAGCTTCAGTTGTAATCTGTTTTTTGAACTTTCCATCTTATCGGTTTGTTATGTTTCCTCTTATCATTACACTTGTATTTCCCTATTTATAATACAATAAATCACAACCGAATGCAAGGTTGATATTTCCTCAACATGGTATCAAGAGCCTAAGACTAACGTCATGGCCGATTCAACCCCACCCGTCTCAGAGACTCATGTCTCTTCTCCATTTATTCACCCACCCATTTTTACAAACACTTATCCTGCACCCACTACATCTCTTCCCAATTTCACACCAATCAAACTTACAAGGGATAATTACCTGCTTTGGAAAGCGCAGGTTGTGCCATACCTCAAAGGTCAGCATCTCTTCTCATTCGTCGACGGTTCGTCGGTTTGTCCGTCTCCAATGATTACCACTGCAACGAATCAAACTGTTCCTAATCCTGCGTTCATGCACTGGATTATGCAAGATCAACTAATTCTCTCCGCCTTGAATTCGTCCCTCTTTGAAACGGTTCTTGCTCATGTTATAAAATGCCACACTTCTCATCAAGTCTGGTCGACACTAGAAAGGATGTTCACTTCCACATCTCGTGCAAGATCCATGAATCTCCATTACCAATTAGCTACACTCAAGAAAGGTGGCTCTTCCGTCTCAGACTACTTCCACAAATTCACCACCATTGCAGATACACTAGCCGCTGTTGATCAACCACTCAATGAATTTGAGTTAGTTTCATTTCTACTTGCGGGTCTCGGACCAGAATTTGATTCCTTCGTTACATCCGTAACAACTCGGGTAGACCCAATTTCGTTGGAGGATCTTTATGGGCATCTCATCGCGCATGAAATTCGGTTGGAGCATCATCATCCACCGAATGATCTCACCCTGGGTAGTGCGAATTTCACTTCCCGTTCGCGTGGGTCTCGTGGTGGACGCAGTTCCGGGCGTGGTTCTACTTTTACTTCTGGTGCTCGTACCCATGGTCGTTTTAATCGTGGGCGAGGTCGCGGTCGCAGTCAAAATTCCTCTGAATCTCGTCCCGTTTGTCAAGTATGTAACAAACCGGGACACACTGCCTTGAGATGTTATCATCGTTATGATGAATCTTATGAACGTGAGCCGTCTTCTATTCAAGCGTATTATACTGATTCATCCTCAACAAGAGATTTGGACTGGTATCCAGACACGGGTGCTACTCATCATTTGACTTCAGATCTTTCAAATCTCAATATTAATGCTGAAGAATATACTGGCCCAGATACAATTCGCGTTGGAAATGGCACTGGTTTGAATATTACACATTTCGGCTCTTCAAAACTTTCCACTCCTACAATTTCTTTTTTACTTCACAATGTTCTTCATGTGCCACAGATTACCAAGAATTTAATTTCCGTTCAAAAATTCACTGCATCTACTAATACTTTTTTTGAATTTCATCCATCTTATTTTTTTGTGAAGGATCGAACAACAGGGAAAATTCTACTACACGGGCCGAGTAAGAATGGACTTTATCCTTTCTCCATAACCAATAAAAATCCTTCTCCATCTGCACTCATTGGTGAAAGAGCTTCTCTTCCTCAGTGGCACTCTCGAATGGGTCATCCAGCATTTAAAATTGTTCGTCATGTTTTGTCAAAATTTTCCTTACCAGTAACCGTGTCTAAGTCTAGTCCATCTTGTTCCGCATGTTTAAGTTCTAAAAGTCGTCAGTTACCGTTTTTCGAGTCATGTAATCGTGCCTCGGCACCACTTGAATTAATTTATAGTGATGTTTGGGGCCCGTCTCCTATTCTCTCTCATAATGGTTTTCGATATTATGTTACTTTTCTTGACTCCTACAGTCGGTACACGTGGTTTTATCCCATAACTTGCAAGAGCGATGTTATTACCGTTTTTCAAAAATTTCATCCTTATGTGGAACGACAATTTAATTGCAAAATTAAATCTGTCCAATCTGACTGGGGTGGTGAATTTCGTTCTCTTTCCACATTATTGGCCTCTCTTGGTATTGCCCATCGCAGGTCTTGTCCTCACACTCATCAACAAAACGGTGCTATTGAACGTAAACACCGTCATATTGTTGAAACTGGTTTGGCTCTTTTAACTCACAGTCAAATTCCCCTTCAATTCTGGGATGATGCTTTTGCTACAGCATGCTATTTAATAAATAGAATGCCCTCCACAGTCTCTCAAAATCAATCACCTTTCATTCGTCTTTTTCACACAAATCCAGATTATTCTTTTCTTCGTGTGTTTGGTTGTGCTTGTTGGCCTAACATTCGACCATATAATCGCCACAAGTTACAACCTCGATCTATTTGTTGTGTTTTTCTTGGGTATAGTCCTAATCACAAAGGATACAAATGTCTCAATCAACTCACAGGAAAAGTCATTATTTCTCGTGATGTTATTTTTGAAGAGTCCACATTTCCGTATAAAACTTCATCTGCTCCTCATCAAACCAGTCACTCGGTCCCATTCATTATTCCCAACTTAAAGACCACGATCTACTCGTCTCGTGCAGCAGAACAAGCCCCGTTGGCGTCGGTCTTGCCAGATCCAGCCCAAGCCTCTTCGGTCCAGCCCGAGCCTTCATCATATCCAACCGCTCCAACCCAAACCCATATTTCCCCTTCTCAACCCGTCTTCTCCAACCCGTCTCCCTCACTCTCACTCGAAACTTCTGCGCCGAACCCCTCTGAAATCCCCTGCACTCAATCAACCTCACAATCTCGTCTGTCCCAACATCCTATGCTCACCCGTTCAAAACACAATATTTCTAAACCCAAAACACGCACAGATGGCACCATCCGATACCCCCTTCCAAAAGCCCTAATAGCCGAATCTGCTTCAACCATTACCGAACCATCGTGCTATACCAACGCCGTCAAGCACTCTCACTGGAGACAAGCTATGAATCAGGAATTTGATGCTCTCCTCAGAAATGGTACGTGGGTTCTTGTACCTCCCACTGATGCCCGAAATGTGATCGGTTCGAAATGGGTCTATCGAATCAAACGAAAAGCTAATGGCGATGTCGAACGCTACAAAGCACGTCTAGTAGCCAAGGGCTATCTTCAACAAGCTGGAGTGGATTTCTCAGAGACTTACAGTCCAGTGATTAAACCCACCACTGTAAGAACCGTTCTCTCTATTGCTATTTCTTCAAGCTGGGAAATTAGACAAATTGATGTACATAATGCTTTCTTACATGGTACCCTGACTGAAGAAGTTTTCATGACACAACCGCAAGGCTACGCACATCCACAATTTCCAAATCACGTTTGCAAATTGAAAAAGGCTCTGTATGGCCTGAAACAAGCCCCACGGGCGTGGTTCTCACGCCTCAGTAATCGGCTTTTGGAGCTTGGTTTTCATGGCTCCCGTTCAGACCCTTCGCTGTACATTCTTATTTACGTGGATGATATTTTGATCACCTCCTCAGACAAACATGCCATTGACGAGTTATTACACTCACTACATAGTGACTTTGCAATCAAAGATTTGGGCAGTCTAAATTTTTTTCTGGGCATTGAAGCCATCAAGTCCAATGGGCAGATTATACTATCTCAGAATAGATATATCATGGATATCCTTCAAAAGACAAAAATGCATGAAGCAAAACCCATTAGTACTCCCATGGCCACTACTACTAATCTGAGTGCCTTTGATAGTGAAGATTTTAGTGACCCAACACTCTTCCGTAGTACAGTTGGTGCTTTACAATACCTGTCAGTCACTAGGCCAGACATTGCTTTCACAGTCAACAAACTATCTCAGTTCATGCATAAACCGAAACTTGCTCACTGGCAGTCTGTAAAAAGACTTCTTCGGTATCTAAAACAGACCATTAATCATGGTCTTGTATTTAGCAAGTCAAGCAACAAAACCCTCCAAGCATTTTCAGATGCTGACTGGGCAGGATCCTGTGATGATCGACGGTCCACCGGAGGTTTTTGTATTTTTCTTGGGCCAAATCTTGTATCATGGAGTTGCAAAAAGCAAGCAACCGTTGCTCGATCTAGTACTGAAGCGGAATATAAGGCAGTTGCGAATACAGCTGCTGAACTTCAATGGCTTCAATCCTTACTAAAGGAACTTGGTTTTAGAACAACAGCTCCTCCCATCTTATGGTGTGATAACATCGGAGCTACATACTTATCATCTAATCCTGTCTTTCATGCTCGCACGAAGCATATCGAAATTGATTTTCACTTTGTACGGGATATGGTAGCCAAGAAACTAATTGAGGTGAAATTTCTGTCGTCAAAGGATCAACTAGCTGATATATTTACAAAACCCCTTTCTTCATTCAGATTTGCATCTCTTCGATCCAAGCTCAATGTAGTTGCCACTTCATTGGACTTGCGGGGGCGTGTTAAGGATAATGCAGTTAATGAAGATAAGGATCAAGTTGAAGACATAGGAAAAGTAGGAAACTAGTATTTCAGTTTCCGTGAACTTAGCTTCAGTTGTAATCTGTTTTTTGAACTTTCCATCTTATCGGTTTGTTATGTTTCCTCTTATCATTACACTTGTATTTCCCTATTTATAATACAATAAATCACAACCGAATGCAAGGTTGATATTTCCTCAACAAATAACGTGGTCATCAAGATTAATGGTAATTTGACTTTAATAAAATACAAATGTCAAAAGATGCATATGGGGATTAATTAAATTTACTTTAACAAGAGAACAACATTATAATGCAATGGTTTGTACAATATAAGAGGTGGGAAAGTTTAATTAAGAGATACAAACAAAAATAAAACACATCAAAATTGCATGATTTGTTTACTATTACAAGGGTTTTTAATATAAGACACACACCCAGAGCAAATAGAATGAATGAGATTGATGATTTTAGGAAGAGAAATGATATTTCTCATCTTAAATCTTATATTTTTTAATAACACCTGGCATGTGACATATTTTAAATTTCTGCCATTTAACCATTAATATATAAAATTATTTAAGATGTATATAGTGTGATTGAAAATACAAAATTTAAAATATAGGTAGCACTTTTGTTCATAGGAAGTAATATTGAAGCGGACGGTGCAAAGCTACAAGCTGGTGTGTGGATTTCAAAGTGTCCAAGGAGCTGAAGACCAATCCACATAAACCAACAGGCCAGAGGAAGA
Source organism: Juglans regia (assembly GCF_001411555.2). NCBI lineage: Eukaryota > Viridiplantae > Streptophyta > Magnoliopsida > Fagales > Juglandaceae > Juglans > Juglans regia. The sequence goes on from NC_049913.1 coordinate 38,418,544, forward strand.
AACATAAATAAGATTTACCACGTGTTGGGTTGTCCCATGTAGAAGGGATAGGTGGTCATGAGTTAATAGTCTGAGGAAAAATCTCACCTTTTGAGCAAGTTTTTGAGGTTGAGAGAGATCCAAAACTATCCAATACTGATATTAGAGTCCAAGTTTACTAACAGTCTTAGGTTTAATAGTCTGCGAGAAAAACGGGTTATCGTTACTCCGACCTAGAGCCCAATGTATGAAGGAAAGATAATTGAGATTGTCCCACGTCGATTGTTGAAGGGATTATTGAGATCATGAGTTTATAAGTCATGTGAGGTAAAGTCTTGCTTCTTAAACTAACTTATGAAATTGAGAGAGGCCTAAGACCACTCAACACCATAGTGGAGCTTTGGGTGGGTGATGAGATGGCGTGTGGTGGCCACTGCCGGACCTAGAGCTGTAAGTAGGGCCCACATGCATGGCCAGTTGGCTAGCTAGCTATAAAATACAAAAATGAGACGACCACGAGATATTGCTAGATTGATTGGCTGGTTGGGATCGAGAGTGGTGGTAGAAGGAAAAGAATGAAGAGGACGAAGAAAAGAAACAACAAAACAAAATGCCAAGCACAAAACATGAGATCGAGAATGAGATAAGGTCCAGGAGGGGCTCCTCCTAATTACGGTTCCCATGCACGTTGGAGCGACAGATCAGAGCTGGCTTCAGAATTTTTTCGTCTTGTACAGAGAGATTATTATGCTCTGGCTTTTCACATGATGTACAAAAAACATATTGATTTTTTTTTCTAATGTGGAATATTTACAGATAACAAGCTAGGTATTCGGTTGCATAGCCAAAGCACGCAGATTAGAAAGCTTTTCCTATAGTGTCACTATACATATAATTCGAAGGTTCTTTCGCCAATAACGTGAGCATTGTGAGATTTTCAAGCGGTCTTGTGAAGCATCAAGAGCATGATAGCTAATTTGGTCTCCTTGCCAAATGGGTGGACATCTCACTATTCTTCTTTACACGAAAGCGCCGCCAAGCTGCTTGTAAAGTAGAAGCTGCCTTTGATTCGGTCTGCCACCAGGAAATTAGAGTCCTCAAGTCATTGGCCATTAGAGCAAAGGCTTCGACTTTTGTATGGGTTTTGAATGTTTTTGTGGAGATGGGGAGATCGGAAAGGTTGGTAATGGGGGAGCCTCTGAACCCCCAATCTAAAAGTTCTTCTCCAAAGAAATGGCCTCTTTCAATACACTCTGCGGTTAAGGAGAAAGACCCATCGCCCCTAACAGTACTGGTTCCAAAGTTACATACTATTCCCTGCGTGATGAAGAGCATTGCATCGAGTGGTTCACCTTCCCGGACAATGTAGGAGCGCTCATTGTAGTACACAGGCTTGAGACTAAAGCAGAGCGATTGCAAGAGTCTTTCACTTTCTGTCTCAAGCATTGGCACCTAGCATATATACAAAAAATCGAGATGTTTATATCAAGGTCATGATGTCTTGATGCTGTGTTATGTGTTTATGTTTCATGTTTGCCCGATATTTTTCTTCACGTTCAAGATCACGGTAGAAAAGTGTTAAAGACTTGAAAGATAGGTGTTAGAGCGTCAACGTCCTTCTTTAAAAATAAAAAAAAAAAAAAAAAAAATCACCCAATTTTAACTAACAAATTAACTTCTTTCTATTTGGGCAAACCAATTTAAAAACACCTTATATCTCATTTTTAAACTGTTTATTCATTCAATTTGAGTATTATTTTTTAAAACTTTCTTTATAATTATCTTATTCTTATCAATAAGCCATTGTAATACTCTCTTGTCAATATTTGCTTAATTATTTTGATGGTTAAAACATCAAAATGAAAAATTAAAATTTCAATTTACTGTGGAGAACAGGTTATCTCTTACGAATAAATTTATGAGCAGGACTCTTCTGGACGTAGTATTTAGTACTATTTGCATGCCCATCTGACTATTTGCCAACTAATACAAAAAACTGGTATGAACACTAGGTAGGGTACGTTCGACTAAGTTTGGTCCTTTTATATGCAAATTACGTCCATATACAAATCGAGTCAAGCAAGCTTTTAAAAATTATTGATTGATTAAGATTTTTTTCATTTTTTAGTTTTTTCACATTTATAATTTCTTTGCAAGCAAATAATAAGATTTTGAATTGTAACTTCTTTTAATTAGTAGTGCTGATCTTTCCAGGAAAAGGAATTCGAAGAATAGATGAAAGAAGGAGGACTCACTTTCTTAAGCAAGGGCAAGCAAAGATGGCACTTGATCTCCCTTGTAAGTTCTTTGGGAAGATGAGGAAGTGGATTCTTTGCATCAACATCTATATTGTGCTCTAAAACCCGTTTTATATTGGCCATGATTTCCCGTTTTATGTTATCATTCAGCCCATTTCTGGATATCCACAACTCTATGTCTCGTTCTTTACTTTTCATCTTTTGTATTGTTGGGAAAAACTGTAGATCTAAGACTAACTCGAAGTAAAGTAGCGGAACTAAACGAAAGAAAAGATGACAATCACACAGAAAGAACACCAAGAATTAAGTGGTTCGACTCAAAATGAGCCTACGTCCACTGGTGGGGTCGGTATCGGAGATTTCACTATCAACAAAGATGGAGTACAGATGAATACAACAAAACTTCACAAGGAAGTTATCTCTCAAAACTCACTCTATAACTTCTCTCTCAAGAAAACACTAAAAACAAGACAAAAAGTGATTTTCTGAAGTTGTGGGAGAAGTGGGCGCCGTTTGATATTTATAGGAACAGAAATGTTCACTTCTGTGAACATTGGCTCGAGCGAACACTCGAGCGAGTGTCGAGCGAACGCAGGTTTTCTGTACTTCGCTCGAGCTAACACTCGAGCGAGGGTCGAGCGAAGCTCTCGAAACTTTCTGACTTGATCTCGCTCGAGCTGGGTGTCGAGCGAGGGTCGAGCGAACACTCTCTGACTTGATTTCGCTCGAGCGGCATGTCGAGCGAGGGTTGAGCGAAGCTCTCGAAACTCTCTGACTTGATCTCGCTCGAGCTGGGTGTCGAGCGAGGGTCGAGCGAACACTCTCTGACTTACTTCGCTCGAGCCAAGTGAACCTTCGCTCGAGCGAACCTACGACACATGCACTGTTCCATCTGATTCAAGCCACCTCATAACAAATCTCCACCTTGGCTTGAACTCTGCCAAAAAAAAACACAAAAAACCTCTGATCACAAAACCAATCCCCACCACCAAATCCCTTACGGGAATAACAAACTGCAAACACCAATCAAGTCCAAACAAAGTTTGAACTTGTATACTGCAACTGGCTTAGTCATCATATCTGCTGGATTCTCTGTAGTAGCAATCTTCAGAATCTGTATAAGACCCTCTGTAACGATCTCTCTGAGAAAATGATACCTGACATCAATGTGCTTCGTTCTCTCATGATACATTTGATTTTTGGTCAAATGTATTGCACTCTGACTGTCACAAAATACTGAGATCCTATCTTGCTTCAAACCCAAATCATTGACCAGGCCTTTCAACCAAATGGCCTCCTTAACAGCCTCTGCTGCTGCCATGTACTCTACTTCGGTAGTTGATAAAGCAACAGTGGATTGCAGTGTTGCTTTCCAACTAATAGCTGACCCACACAGAGTGAAAACATAACCTGTCAATGATCTTCTCTTATCTAAGTCTCCAGCATAATCAGAATCAACAAAACCAGTAACTTTGGAACTGAGATCGACATCTCTATCAAAAATTAACCCAAAGTTCATGGTTCCCCTCAAATACCTGAGTATCCATTTCACAGCCTGCCAGTGAGTCTTACCCGGATTAGCCATATACCTGCTAACCACGCTCACTGCCTGTGAAATGTCTGGACGGGTGCAAACCATTGCATACATGATGCTGCCAACTGCGCTGGAATAAGGAACACTAGCCATGAACCGTTCCTCTTCATCTGTCTGAGGAGATAGGCTAGCTGAAAGCTTAAAGTGCGTAGCAAGTGGTGTACTTACTGGTTTGGAATCAAACATTCCAAATCTCTGAAGCACTTTCTCAATGTACTTTCCCTGGGACAAGTACAACTTTCCAGCTTTCCTATCTCTGATGATTTCCATTCCCAAAATCTTCTTCGCAGCACCTAAGTCTTTCATTTCAAACTCATTTATGAGTTGGGTCTTTAACAAACCTATGTCAGATATGCTTCTAGCAGCAATAAGCATATCATCAACATATAATAGCAAATAAATGAAAGACTTATCAGATAATTCCTTATGATAAACACAACTATCATAGTTACTTCTCAAATAACCATGATCAATCATAAAGGAATCAAACCGCTTATACCATTGCCTTGGCGACTGCTTCAAACCATATAAAGATTTCTTCAATCTGCACACATGATCTTCCTTGTTTTCAACAATGAATCCCTCTGGCTGATGCATATAAATGGTTTCTTCAAGTTCACCATGAAGGAACGCTGTTTTAACATCAAGTTGCTGCAGCTCTAAGTCATACAATGCTACTATGGCAAGTAGCAATCTGATCGAACTGTGTTTCACCACTGGAGAGAAGACTTCATTGAAGTCGATGCCTTCTCTCTGACTAAAGCCCTTAGCAACTAAGCGTGCCTTGTATCTTGCATCGGTATCACCCTGGATTCCCTCTTTTCTTTTGAAGACCCATTTGCAGCCAACAGTCTTCACCTTCTTTGGCAACAGAACCAAATCCCATGTTTGGTTTTTGTGAAGAGACTCAATCTCTTCAGTCATAGCTGCGCACCACTGAGCAGAATCTGCGCTCTTGACAGCTTCAGAATAACTGGAAGGCTCCTGACCGACAATATTCTCTGCTGTAGTAAGAGCATACATCACCATATCTGCATGAGCATATCTCTGAGGTGGTCTAATCTGCCTCCTCTGTCTACCAGTCGCTATACTGTAGTCTTGCTCATCTTGTGCGCTGCTACTCGGATCAGAATCATGCTCATCTGCAATAGCATGATCTTGGGCGCCACGAGGCAGCCCTTGTGGTGCTTCAACCTGAAACTCCACCTGCTTTCTGACATCCTGTTCTTGTCCTGTAGACCCAGTAATCTCCTTTCTCGGAATAAGCATGGATTTTTCATCAAAAGTGACATCCCTACTGATCACAAACTTGGGTGATTTGGGATCAGTACACCACAACCTGAATCCCTTCACCCCACTGGCATACCCAATGAATATGCCCTTCTTTGCCCTTGGCTCAAGTTTTCCATCATTAACATGGAAATATGCAGGACAACCAAAAACTTTCAAATTCGAATAATCAGCAGGAGTATCAGACCATACCTCATTCGGAGTCTTCAAACCAATCGCTGTGGCTGGAGAACGATTGACCAAGAAACAGGCTGTGTTGATTGCTTCAGCCCAGAAATCCTTACCCAAACCTGCATTAGAAAGCATGCTCCGGGCTCTCTCCAAGAGAGTCCTGTTCATCCGTTCAGCTACTCCATTTTGCTGTGGAGTATGTCTAACTGTACGATGTCTGGCAATACCTTCATTCCTGCAGAATTCATCAAACTCACCTCCGCAGAACTCCATACCATTGTCAGTGCGAAGTCGCTTGATTTTCTTGCCCGTCTGATTTTCAATCAAAGCTTTCCACTGTTTGAAGTTAACAAATACATCGCTTTTCTGCTTCAGAAAGTAAACCCAAACCTTCCGTGAGAAATCGTCAATGAACGTAAGCAAATACTGAGCTCCACCTTTTGACGGAACTGAAGATGGGCCCCAAAGATCAGAATGAATATAGTCCACAGAACTTTTGGTTCTGTGAACTCCTGTAGAGAACTGAACCCTACACTGTTTTCCAAACACACAGTGTTCACAAAAATCCAGTTTCCCTATCTTCTGATTACATAGCAAACCCTGCTTACTCAAAATTGACATCCCCTTCTCACTCATATGACCCAAACGCATATGCCACAAACGTGTGACATCTGAATCCGGATCATCTGAAACAGACACTGCAGCTGCACCTGTCACCGTAGAGCCCTGAAGGAAATAAAGACCATTTGTCTTATCTCCCTTCATCACAACCATAGAGCCCTTACTGACTCTGATAGCTCCACCTTCACCAGTGTACTTATAATCCAACGAATCAAGTGTGCCCAAAGAAATAAGATTCTTTTTCAAATCTGGAATGTGTCGAACATTAGACAATGTCCGGACAATTCCATCAAACATCTTAATTCGGACCGAACCAATTCCAGCAATTCTGCAAGCCATATCATTCCCTAACAAAACGGAGCCTCCGTTGACCGATTCATAGTTAATGAACCAGTCCTTCTTGGGACACATATGGAAAGTGCAAGCTGAGTCCATGACCCACTTGTCACTAAAGCGACTATTTGAGTCGCTAATTGCTAGAACGAGGTCTAGGTCGTTAGACCTATCATCAGCAACACTGACGGCATTAGATGAACTAGTGCCGTCCTCTCTGTTTTTCAGTTTTGGACACTCATTCTTGTAGTGGCCAAACTTATGGCAGTAATGACATTTGACGTTCTTCTTACTGAACGTTGTTTGTGAACTGCCCCTGGATTTCCCCTTATTCTTATCTGAACCCCTGTCATTTGATCTACCCCTGCTTGAGGACCCCTTAACAAACAAGCCACTAGCTTGTTCATTTGTGTTCTTCACACTCAATTTATTTCTCAACTCCTTAGAATTCAAAGCAGACTTTACATCTACCAAGGAAATTGAATTTCTACCATATAACATGGAATTTACAAAGTTCTCAAAAGATATGGGTAATGAACATAAAATAATTAACGCTTGATCTTCTTCTTCAAGCTTAATATCTATGTTCCTAAGATCCATAATGATTTTGTTAAATTCATCTAGGTGTTCAGTAATAAGAGTACCTTCCTTCATTTTTAGAGTGTATAACCGTTGTTTCAAATACAAACGGTTTGTGAGAGATCTTTTCATGTATAGATTCTCAAGTGCCGACCAGAGACCAGTTGCAGTCTCCTCGTCAGCAACCTCTCTTAATACTCCATCAGATAGTGACAAAAGGATAGCACTGTGTACCTTTTCTTCTTCTTCTTTCGAAGGAGCCGGAGAATCTTCGGATATCGACACCTCTAATACTTTTGACAAGCCCTGTTGTCGCAGTAAAGCCTTCATCTTGATGCGCCATAAACTGAAACTGTTCTGACCGTCAAATTTCTCCACTTCGAACTTAGCCATAGCCATCCCTCCAGATCTGTTTGAACCAATCTCTGATACCAGTTTGTTGGGAAAAACTGTAGATCTAAGACTAACTCGAAGTAAAGTAGCGGAACTAAACGAAAGAAAAGATGACAATCACACAGAAAGAACACCAAGAATTAAGTGGTTCGACTCAAAATGAGCCTACGTCCACTGGTGGGGTCGGTATCGGAGATTTCACTATCAACAAAGATGGAGTACAGATGAATACAACAAAACTTCACAAGGAAGTTATCTCTCAAAACTCACTCTATAACTTCTCTCTCAAGAAAACACTAAAAACAAGACAAAAAGTGATTTTCTGAAGTTGTGGGAGAAGTGGGCGCCGTTTGATATTTATAGGAACAGAAATGTTCACTTCTGTGAACATTGGCTCGAGCGAACACTCGAGCGAGTGTCGAGCGAACGCAGGTTTTCTGTACTTCGCTCGAGCTAACACTCGAGCGAGGGTCGAGCGAAGCTCTCGAAACTTTCTGACTTGATCTCGCTCGAGCTGGGTGTCGAGCGAGGGTCGAGCGAACACTCTCTGACTTGATTTCGCTCGAGCGGCATGTCGAGCGAGGGTTGAGCGAAGCTCTCGAAACTCTCTGACTTGATCTCGCTCGAGCTGGGTGTCGAGCGAGGGTCGAGCGAACACTCTCTGACTTACTTCGCTCGAGCCAAGTGAACCTTCGCTCGAGCGAACCTACGACACATGCACTGTTCCATCTGATTCAAGCCACCTCATAACATGTATACTCTCCTCAGTTCTTTCAGTTGTCAACTGCATATATGTCTGCAACATATATAGCAAGTTTAACACATAAAGTCCTATATATTAACAAATTATTACACGTAAAAGATTTAGGTAATATTGCATAAGCAAAGCACAATAAAATGTAGTTGTAGAGATGTTGACGAGGAATTAAGTGTATGATCGAACACCATTTCGATCCATCGGGACAGTCAAACTTAGCCTAACAAGTTAAAACAGAGGCGTTGACAAAAATAAAAGCTGATTTTGGTACAGAAAATCTTTAGAGTTCGGCTTTTATTAGATGAACTGTCGCAGTATTAATAAATTAAATTCTAGAGAAAAAAAATATATAGCAAGTGCATTAATTCTGGAATAATGTTAGAGCCACCGCTGCTGGGCTCTAACACGTATTTTTTTTTATGTGTTTTTATGTATAAATTTTTTTAACAATTTTAAATATTTTTAAAAAATAAAAAAATTCACAACATCATTAAAAAAATACTTCTTTAATCACGAAGTAAAATAAAAAATCATAAAAAAAATATTTTTTATTTTACTTCGTGATTTAGGAAGTATTTTTAATTATTTTTTTTTACTTTCTGATTAAGGAAGTGTTTTTTAATGATATTCTAAATTTATATTATTTTTTAAAAATATTAAAAATATATATATAAAAAATAATTTAAAAAAATACATAAAAAAATACATACTAGAGCCAGCAGGAACCCCAAGCGGTGGCTCTAGCATTGTCCCTAATTCTGTGTTTTGTATCTATATGTGTGTGCGCATAGAACTTATCCCTGATACAAGTCAATATATAGAAATATATAACAACGTAAATATATATATAATTAGTGCACTTGAAGCTTAAAAAGAATGTTGAGAACCAATTACCTGCACATTGCCAATGAAATATAAAAACAATAGCAAGCCGAAGATGGAAATAAAAATTGCAAAGCCGTTCTCCCAGAAATTGGTACTTGTTTGAAGGTTTTGACCAAAAGAACTGCATGCAAAAGTTGGAGCAACAATACATGATGAGACGACAGTAGTCATAAGAAATTATTGGTACGTACTTTCATTTTTCCACGCAATATTACAAAGAACCACTGTATCTGTAAATTAATTAATTAGGCCAATTTCCTCGTACACCTGATATGCTAGCTGCATTATGCATGCTATATATAATGGACTAGATTTTTCATGATTTTGCAATCCTATAATATGTGATCAATTGAAATTAATATATTTATATATATATATATATAACGTGTCTTCTAATTATCTAAGAAAATTAAATTAAGTTATATATATATACGAATAGAGAGAAGAAGGCCAACAAGTGCAAATTACCTCAAATTTCGCAAGCCCCACCAAGAACAATACAAAATCTTTTTCGGAAAATTTCTGGATGCTACAATACCAGATTTAATGGCGTCATGATAGATCCCAAAATCAAAGGGCATTGTACCATCCTTTGTTTCCACAGGGCAATAATCATTCATAAATGTGTAATTTCCCGAACTGTGAACATGATCAAGACAGCTAAAAGAATTCGGAGTACATGCGGTATCATTTTTCTCACAGGCAGAGTGCCAACAAATCGTCTCTCGTTCGATAGAAAAGAAATACCAGAAGGCACCGAGTACCTAAAAGAGATCAGCCATTCTCTTAAAAGTCAGAAAATTATGACATGTATGTGTGTACGTACTACGTATATCTAATTGAGAACTTTCAATATTAGAATATATCTAGTTTTGGCAAACAATATAATCACTTTAAAAGTATTTTAAGCTTTCTAACACAATTTCAAAACATCCATGTCCCAATTAAATCTCAAACTAGCTCATTTAGAAAATTCTGCCAATTTTTCAAAACCATCGTCCAAAACAACTTCGCTGTTTTTGCCGAACGAGCCAACTAAGAAATCCTTCAAGATCAAAGGACATCTAAAGAGCATTATGTTGGGTTTGTGAAGCCTAATTTATTAATCTTGTGGTGGCCTGATTTGATGAACCGACCTGACAACAATTTGATGCTTAGATCTGGAGTGAATTTTCAATGAGGCTTGTCCCATAGAGCACAATACCAAGCTGAAGCAAGGGCTCAAGCTGAGAGTCCGCTAGCTAGAGCAACTAGCAGACAGAGTTTGCTTGAGCCTCACTCAACAATATGCTCGAGGGACCAATAGATAGAGAGTTCGTTTGATGCTTACTCGACATGCCGCTCAAGCGGACTTATGGAAAAGTAATTGCCTAGGTCTTTTCTCACTGCTCCGCTTACAACATATAAATACCCACACGATGGAAATAGAAAAGAAATGAAGAGGAACTGCGTTTTTCAGCTAAGAAGGAGAGAGTGGGAGAGCTTGAGTTGAGTGAAAATCTTGTAATTTTCGTAGTGTACTTCATCATTCCTCTTAATAGAAATCCCTTGCAGCTCTGTGAGTGTAGACAAATTGCTGAACTACGTAAATCTTGTATTGTGTGATTGTTTTTTCTTTAATATTTTTCTTTACTATTCTTACATCTTAGTTCCCAACATATTACTTCATGCGCTCTTGTAGATCCAACTTGTAAAAGGACATTTATTGTATTGTGCAATTTTTGTTTACAGAGGATTTTAATTATATAGGGATATAAAGTTCATATATGTGTGTGTGAGTGTGAGGTGCATAAATGCCTATGATTTATCAATTAGCTGGTTGATCCATTTGCAACCTAAAGTTAAAAACCTGATAAGATCCGAGACTTACCAAATTAAGAAAAATTGAATTATTAAGCAATGCAAATATTAAGATGAGGTTTAATGAATGTGAAATTGATATTAATTAAGAAACTTACGTGACTGGCCATGATGTACAGAAAGAAATTTAATGCAGCTTTAACCCGCACAACCCGAGAATGTTTGTTCGCAGTCCGGATGAACATGGAGATTCGGATAAGTCTTGGCACATATTGGTAGAGAAGAACAGCATTGAGAAGCTTTCTTTTGTGCAAAGATTCGGAGCCTCTGATTTCTGAAAAAATTATTGGAATTAACACCTGGAAAGATTACAACGTATGAGAACGTGTAAGATCATCTACTTGCGCAGCACATTGTCTGTTTAAGGCATATATTATAAATTTCCTGATAAGATCATCCGAGACTAAAGTAAGCTAAACAGAAAGGTTAAACACATCCAAGTTTAACTTTAGACTAGAAGAATGCTTATTGACTCATCCATGTTAAAAGAAGAAAAACATGGGAAAAGCTGTTTGATTAGAGGAAGAAGAAGCCTGATCCTTACCTGTGGGAGGGGAAGAATGGCGAGAATGTCAATGGGGAAGTACCGCGACAAGAAATACCTCTTTGCTATAGGCCAAGAATCTGTAACTACTTTAATTCGTCCAAGTTTACGAGCGGCCTCATCTACATAAGGGCAAAGAAATTGCAAGACGATATTCATGACATAAATCAAATCGGTGGCTGTTCTCAAACAAATAGCTACGACCCTTAATCTGTCGTCTAACACAAAGCACTTGTTTTTCTCATTGATCACAGGCAGGTAGAAAAATAAAGGGTCCACCGATACTGCCATCATACACGACACTACAAAAATCATCCTCCAGATTCGAAGGAACTGCCCCTCTGGGTCAAGAAATGTCTTTGTTGTTGTTTTCTTTGCTTTCGAATCAACTCTATTAGAATAAGTACCTTTGAGAAAAATAAACAAATAGATAATGTGCATTCTGTTGTAAATACCGTAGAGACTTGAGGAGAAGTTGTTGCTGTCTACGGTTCTGTAACAAACTTTTATTCTCTTTTGATTCCTTTACACTGTGTATATATTGCATACCCTTTATGATGAAAAGAAATAATGAGAAGAATTCTGTTTTACTTTACGTGCTCTCTGTTTTTATTCTGCTCACTCCAACATGGTATCCAGAGCTTTCGACTAACAGTCTAAGATCCATGGCTGAAACTCCTTCTTCTTCCCCACCTCCACCCTCTCATTCCATCATTACTTCATCCTTCTCACACATTGTGACCACAAAATTATCTACTGAAAACTACCTCCTATGGAAAGTGCAAACCTCTGCATATCTACGGGGTCAAGATCTTTTTTCTTTTGTCGATGGCTCTTCTCCTTCTCCACCGAAATTTCTTCCCACAACCTCTATTGAACTTCCAAAAATGAATCCTGCCTTTCTTTCCTGGTGCAAGACTGACCAGCTAGTCCTCAGTATCCTTTTCTCCTCCCTCTCTGAATCTGTCTTAACTCATGTTCTATCATCTACCACCTCTCATCATCTATGGAATTCCCTTTCCTCCATCTTTTCCTTTCAATCTCAAGCAAAAGAGTTCCAAATTCGTTTTCAGCTCACAAACTTGTCCAAAGGAGATCAAACAATATCTGACTATTTTGGGAAAGTCCGTCAACTTGTTGATTCTCTTGCGTCTACTGGTACACATATATCTGACAAAGAGCTGGTTACCTATCTATTAAATGGCCTTGGGTCATCTTATGAACCCTTCGTGACCTCAATCACCACTCGAGTCGACCCCATCTCATCTCATGAACTCTATCAACTGCTCCTTATTCATGAAACTCGATTATCTCATAATAATCGTGCTGCTATCTCTTCTGTTGAGCCTTCGGTGAATTTTAGCTCTACAAATCAGCGTGGTCGCAACTCTTTTCGAGGAGGTCGTCAAGGTCGTAGCAGAGGCCGCTACACTCAAAACACTCGCGGTGGACGCATATCGACATCTCAAAATTTTTCCCAGCAGTCAAACCCTCAAAACTTCTCACACCAGTACAACTCTCAGCGCCCTATTTGTCAGGTATGCCAGAAGGCTGGGCATGTTGCGCTTCAATGCAGGCAACGCTTCAATCACTCCTATCAATTTGAGCCACCACAGACATTTTCTGCAAATTACACTGCCCAGAGCCCATCTCAAGAATCGGTTTGGTACCCCGATTCAGCTGCAACTCATCATCTTACTAATGATATGTCTAATCTAAATTTGTCGTCTGAGCCTTATGCAGGAGGTGAGACCATTAGAGTGGGTGATGGCGTTGGTATTCCTATTGAAAATTTCGGTGACTCTTCTTTACATTCAAACTCCTCATCTTTTCTTCTTCGCAATTTACTTCACGTTCCATCCATAACAAAAAATTTGGTCTCTGTTTTAAAATTCTGTATTGATAATCACTGTTATTTTGAATTTCACTCCACCCATTTTTCTGTGAAGGACAAGGAGACGCAGAAAATCCTCCTCACCGGGCCCACCCGTGACGGTCTCTACATTTTTCCCACTACTGTGTCTCCTTCATCTTCTCCATCAGTTCATCTTGGTGAGCGTACATCCATTGGACAGTGGCATAGACGGCTTGGGCATCCATCTTTAGCCTTGGTCTCTCATGTACTGCACTCTAAGTGTTTGCCATTTTTCCCCACCGAATCTGCTTTTCAATGTTCTTCTTGTCCTCTTGCAAAATGTCACCAGCTTCCGTTTCATACTAGCTCGGCCCACTACACCAAGCCGTTAGAATTAATGTGTGCCGATGTATGGGGTCCAGCCCATTATATCTCTCAACTTGGTTATAAATACTATGTTTCCTTTGTTGACTATTATACTCGTTTCACTTGGATTTTTCCACTTAAATTAAAATCTGAAGTGCATCAAATTTTTTCTTCCTTTTTACCATTTGTTGAACGTTTGTTTAATACCAAATTAATTACACTTCAAACTGATGGTGGTGGTGAATTTAAACCACTCACATCTATGTGTAAACAACTTGGTATAACTCATCGTTTCTCATGTCCTCACACCCATCAACAAAATGGGATAGTGGAACGTAAGCACCGTCATATTGTTGAAACCGGGCTTGCTCTCTTGGCCCATTCTTCTCTTCCCTTCTCTTATTGGGCCGAAGCCTTTGAAACCGCAGTGTACCTCATTAACTTACTTCCAACTCCAACACTTAAAAATAAATCTCCATATTTCATGGTTTATAAATCTGAACCAGACTACAAATTTTTAAAAGTGTTTGGATGTGAGTGTTGGCCCAATCTAAGGCCTTATACCTCTCATAAACTCAATTTTCGGTCAACCTCTTGTATTTTTCTAGGATACAGTTCTACTCATAAGGGATATAAATGCATGGATGTCAAAAATCATAGAATTTATATCTCTCGTGACGTCCTGTTCCACGAAAACTCTTTTCCTTTCTCCAAAAATAAATCCATTTCCGTTCCTCTCCAGAAAATTTCTTCTCAGGCCGCTCTTCCCATTTTCTCTCATTCGTTGTTGGGCCCAGCTCCAAACTCACAAACCCAATCTCTCAACCCGTCTATACTTGGCCCCGGTCCAATCTCTCAAACCCAAAACTCACCGAATTCGCACAACACGTCGTCCTCCTCTCCCACTTTACCAAATCCAGAACATTCCTCTGTTTTCAATTCTCTTCAATCTCATCTTCCACAGCCATCCACTAGATCTTCTCCGTGTTTAATCCCACCAAGATCTCCCATAATAACTCGTGCTCAAACTCACTCTTCTCGGCCCCGAACATTTACTGATGGGACTATCCCCTACCCCACTCGACATTGTCTCACTATTTCTGCGCAGGTTCCAGACGAGCCCTCAAGCTTCTCTCAAGCCTTCAAGTTTTCTGAATGGAAACAAGCGATGCAGCAAGAATATGATGCTCTTCTTCAAAACTCGACCTGGACGCTTGTACCTCCCAATCCGCACATAAATGTTCTTGGATGCCGATGGGTTTTTCGTACCAAAACACGCGCGGATGGTTCATTTGAAAGGAGAAAGGCTCGTTTGGTAGCTAAAGGGTATCATCAGCAACCTGGTATTGATTTTCATGATACTTTTAGTCCAGTGATTAAGCCATCTACAATTCGTCTTATTCTTTCAATTGCTGTTTCTAGAGGATGGCCTTTGCGCCAAATTGATATTCAAAATGCTTTTTTGCATGGCTTGTTATCTGATGATGTTTACATGCAACAACCTCAGGGTTTTATTGATTCCACTCGGCCTCATCACGTTTGTAAACTTCAAAAAGCCATTTATGGCTTAAAACAAGCTCCACGAGCTTGGTTTGCTCAGTTGAGCACCTGGTTACTAGACTACGGTTTCACTGCATCTAGAGCTGATCCCTCTCTTTTCATGCTCACTCATCATGATGTTCACATCTACTTGTTGGTGTATGTCGATGACATAGTCATCACCTCTTCAAAACAAACTGCCATTGAGTCCTTGATTCATGATTTAGGTTGTGCTTTCCCTGTAAAAGACCTTGGCAGACTTGCCTTTTTCCTGGGTATCGAGGTTGACTATACGCAAGAGGGTATTATGTTATCTCAGCGTAAATACCTTAAAGCTCTGCTCACCCGAAGCAAAATGCTTCAAGCCAATCCTATGCCCTCACCTATGGCTGCATCTCTTAAACTATCTAAACATGATACCCCTGATTTTGAGGATGTAACCCTATACAGAAGCATTGTGGGTGGTTTGCAATATTTGTCTATCACAAGACCCGACATTTCTTTTGCTGTAAACAAAGTATGTCAGTTTATGCATACACCAAAACTTCCTCATTGGAGTGCTGTTAAACGAATTTTAAGATATTTAAAATTCACCATAAATCATGGGTTGTTTTTTGCATCAAAGTCTAGTCTTAACCTTCAAGCCTACTCTGATTCCGATTGGGGTGGCTGTCCTGATGACCGTAGATCAACTGGGGGCTATTGCATCTACTTAGGCAAACATCTCATATCATGGAGCTCCAAGAAACAAGCTACTGTGGCCAGATCTTCAACTGAGGCAGAGTATAAATCCATTGCCTCTTCTGCAGCTGAAATAATTTGGTTACAAACTGTCATCAGTGAACTGGGCATTCATTTATCTCAAGCTCCAACGTTATGGTGTGATAACCTTGGTGCTACGTATCTCTCAGCCAATCCGGTTTATCATTCAAGAACAAAACACATGGATATTGATTATCATTTTGTTAGAGATCGAGTAGCTGCCAAAACTTTAAAAGTTTCCTTCATCAGTTCACAAGATCAAGTTGCTGATGTGCTTACAAAGCCACTTGTTTCTGATAAATTTCTTCGCTTCAAATCGAGTCTCAATGTTGTAGATACACCCTTGAACTCGAGGGGGCGTATTAGAATAAGTACCTTTGAGAAAAATAAACAAATAGATAATGTGCATTCTGTTGTAAAGACCGTAGAGACTTGAGGAGAAGTTGTTGCTGTCTACGGTTCTGTAACAAACTTTTATTCTCTTTTGATTCCTTTACACTGTGTATATATTGCATACCCTTTATGATGAAAAGAAATAATGAGAAGAATTCTGTTTTACTTTACGTGCTCTCTGTTTTTATTCTGCTCACTCCAACAAACTCCATCATTGTTGAGGGCTTGCCTCTCAACATCCTCATCCCTGAACAAGAAATAACGAACAGAGACTTCATGTTAATACAAGGTTTTCCAAATTCCTGCCGTTGAGAGCCAGGGTCAAGCAATTATAATATATTCTTAAACTTAACTGCAAAGATTTTATGTCGATATACGTGTATGATGTAGCAAATTTAATATTAATTAATAGTCATAAGGAATATCTCTATCCCAATCAATCATTAGGGTACTGTCTTTTTCTTACTTTTTTTTTTAATTTAAACAGAGAATTAGGTAAGTTTGAAGGCAAGTGATCGATCAGAGTTGGATTCATTTTCTTTGAAATCTTGCTCTTAACGAATCCGGCAATGCATGTATATGAGTACTTTAGCTAATTTGCATAATAAAAACTTCAAAAACGTCCACGATTGCTCTTGGCGTGGTAATTCAGGAAATATTTATAGGACCAACTTGGTGCATGTACAAGTCTATGTATATGCTCCATACGCGTATGACTTGTTCAATACTTGTGGCATGTATTGAATTTGATGAAAGAAACTGAAATAGGAATTTGACGAAAAATGTACTTTTTACTATTAAATTAAAGGGTGTTTTTAATTTCAGCCACTCAAAATCGTGTCAAATAATTAGAGAAAGAAGATGACGGCGATGCTCACCTCCCCCGTCTGTCTTGCGGAAGCGGGCGCCCGCGGAAACTCATGGAAATGCTTATCAATAATACAATATACAAAATAAACCACGAACTTCGTATAGTACCAGAAAGATCAGAATTCTGATTAAGATGGAAAACTGATTAGACATATCCATCATGTGCAGCTAAATCATGTGATTGTGCACCAAAAGAAAATCTTTCTGATAAGGGCTGATGAAAAAAAGAGTATTTCCACCGTAAACTTTTCCAGTTCAAGACTTGATTGCCATCAAGAAGCAAAGTTTTTTGTAAAAATACTTGAACCAAACTCATTAGAATAGTCAGAAGAAGAAAGAGAAAACAGAAAACTCACTCTGCGTGGTTGTTTCAGAAATGTAATTAATGAAATTAAAGCAGGCAATTAATAACTAGTACTTCCAAATATATGTATTCATACAAGAGTTCATTGAACCTGATAGGCTGATAGATTCGGTCGATCGCGGAACACAGCAACGCGCATGCAGCAGGAAGTTGGATTTAGAAGTGTGCAGATGCAGGTGTTAAGTAATATAGAAGGGTAGCTCGTTCGCTCTCTCGCAGTCTCTCTCTCTCTGTATCTATATATATATAGGAAAAAACTACATTACCACCCAATTGTACATATATATATATATATATATATATATATATATTTAACACGTATATGGCTATTCAACTGTTGATCTAGATGCTACCCCTCAAGCCTTGAACTCTTCTTTTCCACCCCCCTCCCGCCCTCCCTCTTTCTTTTTCAACAAGCATCCTTCGAATATCTCTTTTAACGTGTGTTTTTCCTATGGTACAAGGACTTCGGTCCCAACTTGAAAAGCCGACTAACAGAATCGGTCTCAAGATCTATTAATTTTGGATGAACTCTTATATATATTTTAAAAATATTTTAATAATTTAATATATTATTTTTATATAATAATTATATAAGTTAATGATATAACTTTTATCTAATTTATTATCATTGATCATATAAAATATAAAATAATATATGCTATCAATTAATAATAAATCATAAATCATGTAATAATTTATGTCATTATATATAAA
Source organism: Juglans regia (assembly GCF_001411555.2). Lineage (NCBI taxonomy): Eukaryota > Viridiplantae > Streptophyta > Magnoliopsida > Fagales > Juglandaceae > Juglans > Juglans regia. The sequence continues at coordinate 38,436,674 of NC_049913.1, forward strand.
TAGTTAATACATCATACATTTATACATATATATTTAACACGTATATGGCTATTCAACTGTTGATCTAGATGCTACCCCCACAAGCCTTGAACTCTTCTTTTCCACCCCGCTCCCGCTCCCGCCCTCCCTCTTTCTTTTTCGGCAAGCATCTTTCGAATATTTCTTTTAACGTGTGTTTTTCCTAGGGTAAAAGGAGTTCGATCCCTACCAGAAAAACCGACCAACATAATCGGTCTCAACATCTATAAATTTTGGATTATATATTTTAAAAATATTTTTAATAATTTAATACATTATTTTTATATAATAATTATATAAGTTAATGATATAATTTTAATTTAATTTATTATCATTAATCATATAAAATATAAAATAATATATGCTATCAATTAATAATAAATTATAAATTATGTGATAATTTATGTCATTATATATAAATAGTTAATACATCATACATTTATAGATATTCTACTATTTACACTTAATTAAAACAATTAGGTAATTTTTTTTAATCCCTAAATTGCAAGCAAGCATGAATAATACATACTAAAGAGTAAAGTCTAAGTTAGTAAGTAGTAACTATCAACATCATAAATATAATTATAGTAAAATATATTTTTTAATGAGTTAGTTACATAATCCACATTAATAATTCACTTAATTTTAATTTTATAATTTAAATAATTTTTTTATTAATTTATTTGAAAAAAAATATGATGAAAAAAATAAAAAAGTAATTGAGCTGGACCGACTGGACTGATAGCTACTGGTCCCTATGGATGTTTGGTCCAAGAAAAATGATGAACCGAAAATTCATCACTAGACCAGACCGATTTACACCCATAATTTTTCTTATAGGCTAAAAATCAATCTGTGTAGACTGTGTTAATAAAAAAATCTAACTAAGTCGTAATGCGTACTATATGATAAACTAATTCCGCTATTTGAAAATGCATGGAGAATAACAACATGAATATATGTTTTTAATTTATCAATAGAAACCATCTGAATTAGTATGGGATCGAGGTTAACGGGTATTGAAAAAACAAACCTTTCGAACCAACAAGCACGTAATGAATCGTAATATTGAAAAAATCAAGCCATGCGCAACTTCCCAGAATATTAAAGCGGCGAAAATTATTTATACTTTGACTGAACCCTCGACCGACGGTATTGGCCGAATACTGCGTGGGAAGTCAAGAAAACGAAGGGTCTGAAAAGATCAAAGACTGAATTAAAAAAGAGTTTTTTTTTTTTTTATTATGTATAAGCAAGTTTGCATACCAATCTGTATACTAATATTGTTATCTTCATATTCTAAATTTAAATTAATATTATTTTTAATAAAATCTACTTTCTGACCAATCATATTGAATAGATATACGTATTAATGTGCATAATCACTTACAATTAAATTTTTTCATTAAAAAAACCCATCAAATTAAGCTTGAATATTGCAATTAAGAGAGATTCTAATTAATTATGACAGTCCGAGGTGAGATTGGGGTTCTCATTATTCTAGAAATTAATAAGTTGATATCAATTTCTCTACCTTCAAAAGAATAATGAGTGCTCCTCACGTGACGTCCCTGGGATTGTACATTTGATAAAATCTGACAGTAGCACATTTGATAAATTACACTCAAATTTAAAATTTCATTGTTACCACAAATATTCACTGTACATCTCCATACTGTTTAATAACAAGAAGTTTGAAACCCAGCCCACATGAAGCCCACGGTCAGATTTCCACTAAGTGGTGTTGAGTGTGTGGAAGTGCTGAGGGCTTGGCCCGTGGGGAAACCTAGCTGAGAAAGAAACAAAAAGCCCATCTCCCCCTCCTACTCCCAAACGGCGTTGTTTCATCTCCCCCTTTTTTTCTCTTCTTTTCTTCTCTCCCCCTCCCTTCTCCTATGCGCCACACCATTCCCCTGCAACCCGTGGGTTCTGCTCCGCCACCCACGCCCGCCATGAGCTCGTCGGCAGCACTTGTAACGCCCCGTTCAACCGCGTTATTTTTCTCCACCCCTTGTGAATACACGTTCATTTTCCTTTACCCCCCCTTCCCTCTGTAATCCTTATTTTTAGAGTTCTTTGGATTCCTTCCCACTACTCCCATGTGCGGACAAACTCCCCCGCATGCACCTCGTGATTCATTCCTTTCCACTTTCCACTGCCCAGTTTATTTTCTCTTCTGGTGAAACAAATCATTATTCGACCGTTGAGGACTTTCTGCTTTAATCTAAAGCATTTCACTTGAGTGCTTTGTATTTTATTATTTGGAGCTTACGACATTTTTTCTACACTCTATTTTTCACGTAGCACCACCATCGTCCACCATCGTGAAGCCTTGTTCCTTCCGCCAGCCGCTTCCAAAAGCTTACCTTGCCGCACCACTGCAAGCCTCCAACGGACGCCACCACAACCGAGACTCAGTTGCACCTCACGGCATCCCCACAACCCATAACCTCCGTTGCATCCAGCTGCCCCGCCACAGCCTCCACCTTGCGAAACTACCAGTACCTTCGTAAGCCAATCTCCAACCAAGAAGCCTCTCACCGCTGCCAAACCCCACCACCTCAGGGAAATCGCTGCAGACCGAGTGAAGACACAGCCACGGCGGCCCTTGTCCAATGTTGCATCGCAACCCTCCTCGTGCGTCACCACCATCACCGTGAGCGTCCTGCGTTCTGCTCAGCCGTTACGAGCTGAAACCACCGCCCAACGCCTCCCCGAGGCCTCCTTTGTAAGCCTCGAATCATCTCTGTTTTGGCCCCCGAAAACAGAGCACGGCTCTTCCGTTTGGCACGACTCCTCCGCATGCCGCCAGCTCCCCCACGCCTTTACCACCTACGCAGAGATCATCGCCGGACACCCCAAGCCACCCCAGGTCCGCCGCAAACCACCTCAGCCTCACGGTGAGTTTCATCTCATCCCTCACCATCATAGTCAACCGCCCAGCTTGCTGCCACCGTCGTGGTCTCCATCTCTCAGTGAGCCCCTGCCGCCACAAGTCTTGGTCTTCCTTGTTTTGTTGTAGTTTACTTCCAAGGAAATATATACGCATCTGTTGAGAATTATTACCGTTATGCCCTTCGTTCATGTTTTCAAATGATAAAGTATTACAGAAGCTCATCGCATGGTTGTTCTATTAAATAAATAAAATTACATTATTATCATTTGAGCTACAAGTTGCATTATTGTGTATTACATTTTTAATATGTGTTAGTAAACTCCAAATTACCTATATTTACAGAAATTATTTTGGTAATTTAAATTGATTTTTAAGTAAGGTTTTCTTTCAAAAGTAAACGATAATATTGTAATTTTATTATGATCTAGTTTATTACATAATTATTGTCGTATAATTTAAAAAGTATTTTGGTATAATTATGTTATTTAGTATTAAATTTGATAGTTTGATTTTTCAATAGTAATTTAGTTAGAATTTAATACTTTAGTAAGAGATTAAGTTGGATATTGAGGAATTTGGGAAGTAATGATATTTTTTATGGATTGAAAATTTAGGTTTTCTGAAGTAATTAAAATAAGTACTTAAGGTATAAATATGAGATATTTGTTGATTGGAGATTTATTTAAGCTACATGAATTTTTTTATAGGTGACCATTGACAATTGTTTAGTACTGTTGTTGAGAAATTATGAAAAGATAAGAAGTTCAGATAAGCGGGATTCTTATACTAAATTTTGCATAAAAAGAAAATTAAACAAGGTTGATTTGAAAATATGCATGTTTATTTCGAAAAGAAATCTGAAAACAATCTCAAATATGTGTTTAGCATATGCATAAAAGCTGTATAAGAGTAAATATTTTCTATCATGACTAGTGTAAACATAAGTTAATTTTATACATTCTTTTCTGAACTATACAAAATGAGCGAATATGAAATTTATGAAAATTTGTACATGCGATGTGAAAATGTTCTGAAACAGTTTTTGAATATGTGAAAAAATTTGAATTTGTTAAGTACTATGTTTTGGATATGTTGTGACATCTAGAAACCTTGGTATGAGATTCTGATTCTGTATTCTGATTAAGTCTAATTATGATGTTATGCTCGGTTTCCTTTATGGCCCAACCTTGAGTTATAATAGTGGATACGGTCCAATCTCGGGTAATAATAGTGGATATAGCCCAACCACGGGTAATAATAGTGGATACGACCCAAGCATGAGTTATAATAGTGGATAAGGTCCAGCCACAAGTATAATGGTAGTTTATAATCATACTACAGGAGTTAAACATGGTATACGGCTCACCTACGGGTATAATAGTGGTTTATAACCCTACCACGAGAGTTAAACATGGTATCTGTGCCAATCTGATGCTCCAGTATGATGAAGATGAGGTCTTGGATTTTGATATGCTAAAAGATTTTGAATAAGAAAGCTTTCTGAAAGATTCACTCTAAAAGTTTTGGTAACATGATTTGATTTTGCATTTTGAAAGTAAATGTCTCTGTTTTTACATTCTGAAAGTAAATGTTTCTGTTTTTGCATTCTGAAAGTAAATATTTCTAATTTTGCGTTCTGAAAATAAATATTCCAGTTTGCATTCTGAATTCTGAAAAATGCTCATGTTTATATAGTAGTATATGTTCTATACTTACTCAGTTATTGATAACTCAACCTTTATCTCCGCAAATTTTTTAGATGATTATGATGGTCCTGCTGGCGAATAAGAGTAGACTGTGTTACAGAAGTTGTGAAGTTCGTAGAAGAATAAGTACCTGTGGGTATAAGAATTTATTTTGGGAGTCTCTTTAGTTGATTTATGATTTTATGTTATTTTTGGTACTGTAAGTCATGGAAATTTCAAGACCGTGTGAAATTCTAATTTATTCCTTTGAGGTAGTTAATTAGTGTCTTGATGGCGGGACATATATTTCTGGTTTGAATAGATGGATTTTGTATTTCGATGGAATATTAGAGTATAGAAATCTGTTATGGAAGATGGCGTTAGGTTACAAGAGCTAACTCTCCAGACCTCCGGGTGTGGGGCATTACAATTGGTATCAGAGCTATAGTTTTAAGATTTTACAGACTATAACTTATGAAGTTTTAGATATCTATATGTGTAAGGAGTAACTTTAGAGTTAAGGTGTAGGAATTGGGGGACTAAGAGACGATAATGTGGATATTTTAGGTTGAGGTTTGCTTTTGCAGACTATAGTATATAAGGTTTTAGGATTTGCAAACTTTAGGAATAATTTTGATGTATAGGATTTATACAAAATTATGAGCTGAATTCATATTCATTAAAGCTTAGACTATATGTTTGCTTTACGAGTACTACTCTGTATTTTTGAACTCTATAATTTTGAAACAGTTAGTAAAGTTTTTTTTTTTTTTTTTTTTTTTTAAATTTCTAGGATGCCGCCTCGTCGTCTAGAATGAAATATGTCGGACCTGAATGCAACAAATAACGAAAAGGAGGCAAATACGCGTACTCCGAGCAGCAGCGCATCAATTAATAGATGATCTCGTACAAAATCCTACGAGTTGTCAACACAAAAATATTGAAGGAGGTTGTACATTCGAGCAATTTAATCACACACATCCTCCCACATTAGATGGGAGAAGCAATTCAAATGCAGCGGATGATTGGATTCAAGACATGAAAGATATATTTAGTGTTATTGAGTGCACCAATCAGCAAAAAGTACGATTCACAGCCTTTAAATTGACTGGGGAAGCGAATAGGTGGTGGAATTCTGAGAGGACCATCAGGGAAGCTGAAGAGATAGGAGTAGCTAACTAGCCTCACTTTAAGCATAATTTCTTTGATCATTTCTTCCCTAAAGCAGATAGGGAAGCCAAAGTTCAAGAATTCACCAATTTGATATATGGATCATGACTGTACACCAATATGCTGTAAAATTTGTGGAATTAAGATATATGAACGGGTAATGGTTATTCAAATTCAGAGTTTTTTAGAGTTAATGCATAAGGCGATGTTAGTTGGGCAAATATTAAAAGAGGTACGAAATTGCAAGAATAGAGAAAGAGACCTACTCCACAAGGATTCTCGGGTAGGGATCAAGGGCCATGGAAGAAGAGAAACGAGGGGAACAGCTCAAGGCACATACAGGAAAATCAACCTTAGAACCCCTGTAAATTTTGTAATCGCGTACACTCTGGAGAGGGCAGAAAGGAAATAGGTGCATGTTTTTTATGCGGAAAGACTGGACATTTTATCAGGGAGTGTCCACTTCTGGGTCCCCAGCAAACAAATTAGGGAAAAAATCATTGTAGGATAGTACTGGCTCAAGTGTTTGCACTGACATCTGAAGATGTAGAAGAAGTCAACAATACGTTCACAGGTATCCCATCCTTTTCCTCCTGGAAAGCTTTCTATTTTTTGTTGATGATAAGTTCAACAATATTTTGAAGTGCATGATTAGAAGCGAAATAGGAATGATGCATGTTATGAACATTTTTATTTCATTATCTCAAAACGACTTACAAAAACCTGAGATTTTTAGCCTCATTTTTCAAACACTCTTACTCTTCATACATCAACATGTTATCCTTATTTAAAGGTGTAGGAAGTCAAAATGAGGAGGCAAGTAAGGACTTTAAATCCTTATTCTTCTACTTTAAGTCTCCTACCTTTTTGTTAGACTCATGAACAAGTCGTTGAAGTTCATAAATCTTCTTATTAAGCTTTTCAACTTTGCGAGCTCTGGACTGCAATCGTCGAGAAAATGCGACAATGGAGGATGAGTATCGTGTACCGAGACTCACAAGTTCATAGATGGCATCATCATCTGACTTGTTAGTCAAATCAGTCTCATGCTGCATCACAGCACCTATGGTAGATGTAGAGACAACTGGTGGCCGAGATGCAGAATAACCCACATAGTGAGCAAAGGGATTGTGGGAAGAAGATTGCTACGCCATTAGAGAAAAAGTTTAGAGAGTGAGAATGCAGATGAATTACATAGAGTAAAGGAAATTTGATGCGTCTGAGATGAAACTCAAGGCTGATTTTATAGAGATAGAAACGAGAACAAGACAAACTTTTCAGTTCTTCATGACTTACCTAATCAAGATTATAAGGTATGCAAAATGCATATTTTATTTAACTAAGCCAGGGGAATAACTGCAAACTGTTCCTAGGTTTCTTGTAAACGCTGAACCTCTGCGGTTAACTGTTGCTATTGATTGTGTATTTGTACTCCCTCTCGTTCCAGCTCTTCCATTCGTGGTTAGGTCATGAGCATACCTGTCAACAAATCTCTTCAACTCCTTGTTTTATTGTTTTAATCTTTTATTCTTTCTACTTTTATTGACAAGCCTGTGTTGCAACTTTATTATTTGATTTCTAAGCTGATTAACCTCACCCACCCTTGCTAGTAATCTCCGAGACATGGTCGTAATAGCGGCATCATATTGAGCATTGAGCATTCTTGTTCATGTAACAACCTCAACATCAGTCCTGTTAGCAAAAAGCAACTCTGCTCCTATCATGGTATTGACAGCCTCAGCAGACAAAACTAATGGTTGAGGCATTATTGGTTCCTGATTCAAATCAGGAATATTATTGGAAGATTGTTGCTCAGCCATGCTATCATTCTAGATAACAGAAGACTAGGTCAGTGAGCATTGGGAGAATTTGTTATGTGTTTATTCGAAGGGTGATTTCAGTCTTTTAAAGAGAAATCTAGAGCTTTCTGAAGCTCTGCAAGTGTTAATCCAGGCAAGACCCAAGGTAGGGCTCGAGGCCTTCAGCATTTGTCAAGACCTGGGGGAAAGCTTGAGGCTTTTCCACACTATTCCACGAATCCAGATGGCTTGAACTTTTCAACTTTTTGTCGAGACCCTACAACTCTGAATTTTACGACATTTGTCGGGTTTTGGATTTTACGGGCTCCAAGCTTTTTCGGCTTTTATTCAACTCGATAATAAAGATACTTTTAAAAATTCTCGAGAGCCAAAGCGTTACTATTGAACCTTACTTAAATATATATATATATATATTATTCTAAAGGAAGCAAAGTACAAAGATTCTTTATAATAAATAAAGTCATTTTATATTAAAATACAGAAATCATAAATGAGAGAGTGTGCGAAAGAATTTATTAAAATTTCTAAAAGTTCATGCCATAAAAATCATAATTTAAAATTTCTGTGCATGATCTAGGCCACTGTCATGCCTCCCTAGACCTTATCCCGTCCTGTTGCTCTATTTTCATAAATATTTTGACCTGAAGTGGCTTAAAAATATAAATCAGTCATAACGTAAACATACTTAACATAAAGCTTTTCATAAAATATTTTATACTGAGAACTTAAAAATCATGATTGCTCATACATATGCTATGACATACATAACTTATCTTGGCTTATCTGACTTATTATATTGGTCAACATACTTAACCTTGTATGCAAGGTTGTGCACCGGTCTCACATCCAATAGCCCAAAGAGAACCGCTAATAGTATTCTAGCATATTATGGTGGATCATGCTTAGCTCCGTGACTTGCTCATCTACCCATAAATCGCATTGAAACCATGCATCTGAATGTCCATCTGAATAACTGTTCTCAACTTATCTTACACTTGATCTTATGAAAGTTTACGTGTCGTATTGAACGTGAGATGCATAATACACACATAAATATATATGCAGAATGAAATATGATAAATGACGTGCTTGCAAATATCATGATATGCGTCGTACGTAAACAATGGCTTCCGAAGAGCTGATTTTAATAATATATATATATATATATATATATAACTAGCTAACGTATGTTAATCCTAATTTATGATAAAACTATTTACCTTGTAGTGTTACTTCTTAAAACTTTCGACACAAAATTGATCATGGTGCTGGACTGGGAGGCTTATGATTTTTTTTTTCTAATAACTATGCAAAATTGAGATATTTATAGAGAGATTTGGGATAGGGTGACAACCAGTTTGAATTAGACTTGGTTAATAAATGTAGTGACACTAATATGTTGAACACTCAGTCGTGATCAACTAAGAAGAGATTTTGAATTTAAAAACATAATCTAGTAGTACATTCAATATAGGATTGAGAGTGACTGAGATTGTGTATGAGACTTTGATTAGTGATGTTTTTAAATTAAAATACACTTTTAATGGCCGATTTTTAAATTCTAAAAGGTGTCTAACTCGTTCAATAAATAATAAATAAATTTTAACCTAGTTATTTAACCTAATTAAAATCCTAATCAACCTTAAAAATTTATCACTCGTGGACTTATTTAATATGACCCATTAAATATAATTTAGGTCCAACAAAAATTATTAATATCTCAACCTTAGAATTATTGGATTGAGTTGTTACATGCGAGCTTATCTCTATCAAACCCTCTGTTCTCTCCAGATTGTCCCCATCTAGTTCTTCATTGTAATGCCACTGTCATAGCCCAGATCCACCACTATCCACTATGCCCAACACTGCCACCACCATACTCTTCCCCTCCAGATGCCACCACAGTAAGCCCTTCTACCTTTTGCCTCATACTTTAAGTTTTTTGTCATGTTCACATCAGTCTAACCAACTCTGTCCATCAGTGCAACGACACATGCAAGCACAGACACGCACTGTTTTCTCTCGATCAGAGAGGAACCACCACTACCGGAAGCTTAAGACTTAATGCGCCACAATCATCACAAAATTACCACCGCGTTGGTCAGTAAAACCCTGAACTGACCCTTGGAATGCTGACATTTGGAAAAATAGTTAAATTTTGTTTTGCTGCAATCTAGTTGTGAATGGTAAAGTGGCCAGGGGCTCTGTGGAGCGTTTGGATAAAAAATAATAGTCGGTGGCGAGTTGTTGGTCGTGGGCCGGGTGAAGCATTTGGAATCACATGTAATTGCAAAATCGTGAGATTGTGAAATTGTGTGCTATGATGTGTTATGTTTGTGCTGAAAACTTGGAAATTGCGATTTTGGTGTAAAAAATGTTAAAAATATGATTTTGTGGGTGTGTATCACGAGCCCAAGCTAAATTGGGGCATTATTTCAGTGGAGCTCTTCTGATCACTCGGAAGCGTGTAAAACTGAGTAACTACGCTTGGGTTGTTGTCGGGAGACAACGGGCTCGGACGAGACGATATCAATCTCGTGCCGATTCCGTGGCCTCTCTGCTAGCCGAGGCTAAAGGGTGCCTGGTCATGTAGGCGACGAGCGCTTTGTTGGGTATCACTCATTATAAAGTCACACGTATGATCGTTACCCTTGGTGTGACGAAGGGAGACAGAGTATGCGGATGATCCCAAGGGAGACCATGGTGCATACCTTAATTAAATAAATTTTGGCTTCTCAAACAAAAAGGTGATTTTGAGTATGTGGCTTTTTTTTTGTAAATATTGAGAATGAAATTGGTTTTATACAATTTTGGTAATGTTGATAATCTCAATTTTCCAATTGGTGTGATATGTCCACATTTTTTCGTGTTTGTGTTTTTCGATGTTATTATATGGCTTTACTTGTTGAGATTGAGAAATCTCAATATGGTGTCCCCATCTGTTGTTCCACTCCACAGAACCGTGGACTTTCATGAAGATGACGTCTATGAGCTTGGAGGATCGGCTCCGCCTAAGGAGTGAAGATTTGGGGACCTTTTCCCTTTTGTAGCGTCATTTGATCTTTCCTTTTATTTAGTCAGATGATTGTATTAACTTTTATGTCAATGTTTGGGAGTTTTGGCGACTATGGTTTATTTTGTTGTGTGATGTAATTTTAATTTCTAGTACTTTTAGTATTTTTGGCTTCCCTTTTTATTTTCTGCTGCATTTTTAACTGCAAACCTATGCTTTGCATGCTTACACACACATACTCCAATTTGCGCATGGGGTGTGTGACCCGAGAGGCCAGCACCTCGGCGTTGCAACTCCCACCAAATCACATGTGGGGGCGAGGGTACCACAGGTGGTATCAGAGGTTTTACGGTTCTGGGTAAATCCATAAGTCACTTAGGTATAGTACTAGAGTTCTAAGCTTCAATCTTAGTACGGTAAGCTTGGAAATTTGTGTAGTTACACTTGGATTTTTAGCAAAGTTTGCTTGAACTTTCAATATGGTAGGCATGACTATTTAGTATAGTAGGCTTGAACTTTTAGCAAGTTGGATTGGATTTGAAATATCGAAGCTTGAAGGGAAATGATGTGGTCTAGGCAATCTCATCGGAGCAAAAACTGAAGTCTTGAACTGATGAGGGTAACAACTTCTAATCACCCAAGAGATTTATGGTTTGAGATTCTATAGAATTTATGAAATGGGTTTATGGAACTTGAGGCTATAGGTTCAACAAGCTTAAGAGTTAATTGAATTTGAGGTTTTAGATTTTGCTGACCTGAAGGAATGGTGTGATAACATATGAAGTTTTAGGATCTGTAAGCTTTAAGAGACGATTATTATTATATTTAAAGGTAGTGATTATGCAGACCTTAAAAAATGAATGTGTCTTATGTAAAGTTATAGAATGTGTGGGTGTGGAGAATGGTTATTATCGGATTTGAGTTTATAGAGTCGTCATATTTTTAGGATGTGATTCTTATCAGATTTGAGGTTTAGGATGGTGCAAGCTTTAGGTTGATCCTTGTTGGGTCTAAGGATACAGGTTCAGTGAACTGATGGAAATGATATTTTTTGTGATGGTATAGAATGTTCTTTTAACCACTGATATGGTGATATTTGTATCTTCAGTTGAGCGGTTAGATTGATTGGTACTAGTATGTTGTAATCGATCATCGAGTGTATTTTAATGGAGTGTTGGTTATGACTAAACATGCAAATGACCAACGATAATATGTGTATGAATTTGGGAGAGTGTAGGTCTTTGTTTTATTTAAGCTTAGGAGGTGTTGCCATAGTAGGTGTTGATACGGATATGACTCAACTTTGCAATATTTAAGAGATTTTAGCCTTTGGTGGAAATTATGAGAGTACACAGCAAAAGCGTAATATCTTGTAAGATGCTAGCTGGGAGTCAAATTTGTAATGATCTTGAGAAATTAGTGGTGACTTGAGATCACATAGGAATTTAAAATTTGAGACTATACTTTCCATTAGAGATTGATCATTTCACTGTGCAAATTATGTTCATTGATGGTTAACTCGAGAAGAGACTAATAGGTAATCAAAGTGTCAAATACAATGAAGGTTTGGAAGGTAAAGCTTAGGCGTCGATAGAGGGTACTACGGTCTATCGAATGAAGCAAATAATCATTAGGATTCTCGACGTGATGTGCCATTGGGAGAACTAGTAGAGTCATGATGGAAGCGTCTATAGGAGTAGATATGAGAGAGTAGTACCCGTATGTGTTTGGCGTATTAGTGATTGTGTATTTTGTATCAAAATATGAGGATAATAGTAAGTCAAAATATTGAACCAATAGTGGGCTAGATATAGTCTTCGTCAACTATAGGACAAAAAAAAAAAAGGCTAGAAATTAGTCAGGATTTCAAACGACGCTCACAATAGACAAAAAAGAACAATTGGGCTATCAAGGAATCAAATGAAAAAACTTACACCTAACAAAGTTGCTCGAAAGGTATGGATTTGAGATGAAATATGGTTAAAAGGTAAGGAAAACTCTATGAGAGAGGTAATGCCAGTGAAGGATTGAAGAAAGGTAATACTCCACATGATCGAGCATGGCTTTAGCCAAAGGCTCTAATGCCATAACAAAAATTATAAAATATAAAAAAACTTGAAATAGAAAAAAGATTGAGGAAGCGAGACTTTGAATGCTATATCTTTACTAGTTTCAATTATGGTTGGATGCAAATATTGATTCCTATTTATCGGAAAAATAAATGGAGATGAAATAAAGCATATCTTGATCATTATGAAAATCAAGTCAGGATAATAATTATGTTAAATTCTTGATTTGATATTATCTCTGACAAGCATGGCACGAATTCCGAAACGTTTACAAGATATAAAGATATGTTGATTCATGCTAGACTAATAAACAAAAATTGTAAGAGTAATACAGTAATACTGGATATATACAGTATTATGTGCCTGAAATAGAGAAATTTGGCAGCACAAATTTCGAGTAGTGGAGGAAGATGTTCGATCGTGAATTATCTCTATGAGATTGTAATCAACTTCGTCTTCCTCTTGGAGCCCTGGGCAAAACGGTAAGTTTTCCTTCTCTAGTTTAAATGCCTGGTGTGCATGCTCTGGATCTCGCAATTGCTCCTACCTTTTGACATTGACTCTAGCTTTTAATTTTCTGTATGGACCCTTTGAAAAAATTTTGTTATTAATTTTCTCCCTTTGTACACGGTATTAATCCATCATAAGTGAAGTCATCAATAAAATTGGAATACGGTACTTTCCTTTAAAAATAAAACACCAAATCAACAGAACCTACTAGCTTCCCGACCTCACAAACATTTATTTTTTATCTACTGATCTAACCATTCACTGAAAACGACTAGCATAATTCGGAGTGTCCATTTACTGTGGTCGATTTTAAGCAGTACTCTTAAAATCTTGCCTAAGTAGTGTTATCCACGTCACTTGCGGTCTTCCTAGCCTTCTGTTCAGACTCACCAGGTATCATCATTTGACGAGTGTTTCGCCTGCGACGAAATGCTGCTTGAACGTTTGATACGACAAAACTTTGCACCAAATTGGAGTCGGTCATCCCTCTGAACTTGCTAAACTTCGACCAGTGTTGATATAGCATATGCTGTATGTTGCCGACCGTAAGAGCGAAAGCTTCGACTTTTGTATGGCATCTGAGAGTCCTGGTCGAGAAGGGGAGGTTGGATGGGTCCGGCAAGGAGGGGGACTTGAACACCCATTCTAGCAGTTCAACTCCATAGAAGTCATCGGTTTTAAGACACCCAGTTTGACGATGATCAGGACCAGTTGTATAGGTCCATATGATGCCTCGCGTGATGAAGAGCAATGCATCAAGTGGTTCTCCCTCCCGAACAATGTAACTGTTCGCATCGTAGCTCACTTGCTTGAGAAAGTCGCAGCTAATCAATTTCAACGCATCTTCACTCTCATTTTGAAGAAGTGGCACCTAAGTGTCGATAATAAACAAATAATCTATAGAGAAGGACGACTAACGAGGAGAAGTCCAATGTATATAAAATTTATTACTATGAGTATGCGTACGTGGAAACATATATATAAAAAACAACTTGTAATTATTCATAAAAATTACGTTCTAAGTAAACCATTGCACCTTAATTTTAATTCGATTAATTTAGAACTCAGATCGTGTTAATTGCCTATACATTTGTATACTTAATGATACTATTCTATAAATTTTCAACATCTTATTTCATGTTTTTCACATTTCCTATAGTGAAAAATTATTTCAGTTTTCAATTAATTTACTATTTTTTTCGTTCTACATATCCAAAAGGAAGTGCAAAAAAAGGAGGACTCACTCTCCTAGTAGCTAGAAAGAAGAAATGAATTATTTCTTATTTGCTCTATCCATATAGGAAGTAGGACAAAATGGGGGACTTGCTCGTCTTTGTAGAAAAAAAGAAATGAATTTCTTTCTGCCCTATTTATAAAGCAAGTTGGAAGAAAAAGACTCACTTTCTGTAGTAGGGGTAAGCAGAGATGGTGCTGAATTTTTCTTCTAATGAACATGGGAAGATGAGGAAACGGATTCTCTACATCAATATCTTTATATTCTGCAAACAGTCGATCTACCTCGTCTATGATCTGCTGTTTTATTTCTTTAAGCCTCGGGTTTCCGTCTATCCACTCAAGTATTTTCAGTTTTTTGTCTTTCAACTCATAGTGCTGCCAACGGCTACGTTCTAATTTCTTAGCTTCCTCCAACTTCATTTGCTTAGCTACCTCCAACTGCATAGATGCCTCCCACTGCATATACATCTGTTGCATAACAAGTTCAACAAATTAAATGTTGTCCATAAATTATCATTTGTCTTAAAATTAAATTTCAATTAAGACAAAGTTGTAAACATAATAATCTATAAGTGTTTCTTTTTCTTTTCTGCTCAATTCGTAGTCTGTAGAAAAAAAGTACGGTTAGATCTTTGTCTTGCTGCATGCCTTTCTTTAATGGGTTATGGGTGGTGGCCGTGGGCATTTTTTCAAGAGGTGGAAGCCAATATATATTAGCCATATGGGTCCCTAGATACGCATCAAAGAAGCCAAGTCGAGTAGGTGCCTTTATAAGGCAACAGCACCTCACACAGTCACGCCGACAATTTCTTCACCTTCAGAGATAGGGATCAGAATATATATATATATAGACACATACACACACACATGCATATATGCTGCACTTAGGAATTTCATGCTGCACGTTTCCATAAATCATGTATATGAAAAACTGATATTTGTACAGATAAATTTTTATAAATAAGGGCTATGAAGCTAGCTTTCAAAAGTATGCATCTCGATCACCAACCTGCAAATGTCCAAGGAAGCATACAAACAGAACCAAGCCAGAGATGGAAGTTAAAACTGCGAAGCTGTTCTCCCAGAAATGCGGACTTGTTTGAAGGTTTGAACCAAAAGAACTACGAATTTGCAACAGCTATACAATGTAAGAGATATTGTATATATATTCACAATCAAAATTATTAATTAATATACTAGGCAGATCAAAGTAAACAGACATATATAAAATCTAAAATGGTCTACATGCGGGTAGGTGTGTATTTATAAGTTAAAGACTGTTGGGGTCAAGATAAGGAAGCCGAAATGATCATGATCGCAAGCCTAGAACTAATGGATATTATAAACAAGATCAATCTGTCTTTCTGTTGCAATTCTATACACGTATTATCAGTACTATATAATCCTCCGAGGGAAAGTTAATTAAAAGAAGAGTGGAAAAATTATGTTTTGCATCCTTACATATAGTATGATCGATTGTTCCATGGAAGAAGGTTACTTTCTTTTTTCTTTATTTCTCTGATTTTAAAACCACTAATATGGTATATATCAAGGATCCACTCGAGAGGTGGCCCTGCATAGAACATGAATGCATAGACAATTGAGCACAAGCTGTGTGGCAGTCGACATGGTGTGGATGACATGCAATGATATATAAAAACTAATGTGAAATAGCTCAATGTAGAAAGAGTTTTAACGGTAACATTCACAAACCTCAAATTTCGGAGGCCCCACCAAAAGCAGTACAAGGTCTTTCGCGGAAAATCCATGGATGCCACTGTACCAGACTGAAGTGCTCCTTGGAATATTCCAAAATCAAAGACCGTTGTATTTGGGGTTGCTATTGGACAAGAATCGTTTAAAAATGTGTAATTGCCAAAAAAACTTCCGTGGTTAATTACAGGCAAAAGAACTTGGATCACATTCAGTATGATTTTCACAGGCGAGGTACCAGCAAGCGGTCTCTCGCTGGACGGAGAAAAAGTACCAAAAACCACCCAGTATCTAAAAGACCATTAACCACTTAATGATTAGTAAATTATGCAGGTATATATTGTAGCAAAAGATTTCCTAAGAAAGTTCACATTACTATATACGGATGAAAATCTCTACAAACATTACGTGATAATAATCGTACGTAGTGCATAAAAGAATTGTAGAAATAATAAAACAAAAAAGGGAGCCAACAAGTTGGTTTGGTACTCATGATATCCTTTTCTTTTCCCCATTGATCCAGAAAATTGTCCCGAAAGGAATAGTTTCTGAATCATTTGATGATCATGTGACATATGGATTGTTGTGATTGATCTTCTACTTTAATTTGGACACATATTATATATAGTAGGAAATTGTGCACTAAAGTTCATTGCTTTGGTGTGGCTGTTGAAGGGCTTCAATCCAACATCCTTAATGTTGATCCTCAAACAAGGGAACATCCAACTTCCGATTAAAAGACAAAAGACTTGCTTCTCAAAAATGGTCTGAAGATAAAAAATCTCCACGGGATAGGATGAAGAAAGATGTATAATCCATGTCGTTTTAGATTATAAAGAAAGATGATTATATACGTGAGTCTGTCACTAGCATATCCAACCCCAATCTTATGATTTGTCAAAGTTTATTCGTCTGAAACCTAAAGAAAAAAAAAAAAAAACCTAAAGAAATCAATAAACCTTGATCATAAAGGTATATATATTCAGACACTTATCGATGCAAATTATGTTTAATTAGAATAAAAAATTATATGAGGTAAATAAGTATGAAATTGAGTCAGATTACTTACATGACTGGCAATAATGAATAGAAACAAGTTGAATCCAGCTTTCACTGCTATGACGGTCTTAGATAGGTCGATGATCATAATATTCCTGTGGATGAATACTTTTGTCCATGACAGGTAGACACGAAGAGCTCTTGGCAGATATTGGAGTAAAACAACACCGCTCAAGACTTTCCTCTTGTCCAAAGATTTGGAACCTCTCATACTTTTTGAAAAGAGAATTAGAAACAGCACCTGGACATGAGTTGACAGAAATTTGGTACAAGAAATTGTTATTTTAAAATAAATAAGGCGTGCCCCTTACCTGGCATGCCATGCCATGCCATGCCAATTGCCAAGTGGTTAGATTCTTATTAAAAAAAAAAAAAAATTGTTAGTCTCATCCTCACACACCACACATCATAATAAAAAAAATATAATGTGTGATGTGTGGGATGATGAATAGATTTTTTTTTCAAAACAAAACCTAAAGCCCCACTTAGATACTGAGATGTCTCAATCCATCTCATATCATCTCATGATCTCATCTAGCATCCAAATACAATTCAAATAAAAATACTTTTTAATTTCAACTTTTTAATTTTTTTAATTTTTTAATTTAATCATTATCTAATCATTATAAACTTTCTAAATTTCTAAACAAAATACAAAAACAATTCAAAATTTTCAAATTTCAAAACAAAAATAATATTTTATAATTTTATAATTTTTTATTCAATTTTTTTCCTCTCATTTTTCAAAATTTCGTAAAACATCTTAACTCAAATAGTTTCATTACTATTTACAAAATATTTTATTATTATTCACATATTTCTCATCTTATCTCATAGGGCTGTAAAGAATTCAATTCGGACCGATCGGTCTCAGTCCTAAAATATGTGGATCGATAAAATTCGGTCCAGTCCCGGGGTCTAAAAATTTTGGACTGGATTGGATTGAATTGGACCAAACTCCTATATATATTTTTTAAAAATATTTTAATAATTTAATATATTATTTTTATATAGTAATTATATAAGTTAATGATATAATTTTCATCTAATTTATTATCATTAATCATATGAAATATAAAATAATATATACTATCAATTAATAATAAATTATAAATCATGTGATAATTTATGTCAATATATGTAAATAGTTAATACATCATACATTCATAGAATTATACATATTCTACTATTTACACTTAATTAAAATAATTAGGTAATCTCTTTTTAAATACCTAAGTTGCAAGTAAGCATGAATAATCTATGTACAATAAAATTATTTAATATTTATTAATATTTGCTTGAGTAGAATGTCGAGAGTGACTCGAGCGAACACTAAGGTTTGTATCTCACTCGATCCTACTGTCAAGCACACCTAGAGCAAACTCAATGGTTGAGCTTCACTCGAGTGCTAGTTCGAGCGGCAGTCAAGTGAACTCACACTTTCTCATTTTTCAACTCTAAAACTAGTCTCCACCCCAACAATTAATAATTATGCATACTAAAAAGTAAAGTCCAAGTTAGTAAGTAGTAGCTATCAATATTATAAATATAATTATAGTAAAATATCATAATCTACATTAATAATTTACTTAATTTTAATTTAATAATTTAAATCTTTTTTATTAATTTATTTAGTAGAACAAATGAATGAAAATTATGGGTGTAAGTTTAAACCAGTATACCGGAAAATCAGATCGGACCAGACCGGTTGGTCTGATTTTTGAACCGGTCCGGTCCGGAACCGGTTCATATATTATAAAAACCGGCCGGATCCGGTCCGGTCTGGTCCCGGGATTTTTGAGACCGGACCGGACCGAACCGAACCGGACCGGTTGGAAAAAATATATATATAAAAATTAATTTTATATTATACAAAATATTATATATATAAGTTTTAATATAATATATAATTATATATTAATTTTTTATATATAATATCTATAATTATATATCATATATGAAATAATTTCATATTATAATTTATAAA
Organism: Juglans regia; assembly: GCF_001411555.2. NCBI lineage: Eukaryota > Viridiplantae > Streptophyta > Magnoliopsida > Fagales > Juglandaceae > Juglans > Juglans regia. The sequence continues at coordinate 38,455,850 of NC_049913.1, forward strand.
ATAAAAATTTAATCTTAAAAATGAGATTTTAATTGATCATATGCTTTAAATATAAAATATATATATTAAATTATTAATAACATTTTATCATAAAAAGTAACATTTTATTATATATTTTTTATATTTTAAAAAAATCAAAAAATCGGATCAGACCGGATCAGAAACTAGTAAAACTAGAAGTATTAGTTTATGAGAGTAACCGAAGTATAATTAGTTTTAAAGAATATAAAATCGATACATATCAATTCGGTTATAAATTTTATTCAAAACCGGATCGTTTCACCCCTAATAACGACGATAATGATGGCATACACGGGTACGAGTATGTGTGTGTATATATATTATACATATATACACAAGGTTTTCTAGCAGCTAGTATAGGAATCCTTCGTGGTGTGGGAAGACATGGCTGCAGAGGAAAGCATAGAAAGGGTAGCGGAGGTGGATGAATTTGTGGAGGATAATTTAGAAGAAGCAACGAAGGATGAAAAGAAGATTCATTTACGAGACCAGGTTAGTGCCAAGCAAGATGAAGAACGAGCAGCCGATCGAGGATGATCCCAACAAGATGCCTCTTTCATCTGTTGTCAAAAATTCCTTCAGAAAGTCTGTCTTATCTTCTCGACTTTCAGATCTTCCTCTCCGTGTTTCATTTCCTTCCTCTATTAACACGCCGTCAGATATTGATCACTCGATCACCAAGATGCACCCCATCAAGAATGTCGACGATTCTAGGAGGCTGGATGGTCCTAGATGCAGGGATGCTTCTGTATGCCTCGTATAGCATCACCCATGGGAGAACCATGCTTCTGTATGCCTCGTATAGCTTCACCGATGAGATGATTTTTGCACTGAGGAAATGAATCCTCGTTGGAATTTGATTTCTAGTGATTGCGACTGTTTCGATGCCATCCGTCACATTGCCTCAATGGCACGAGACGGCTAGCGGCTTCTTTTCTTCCTCAGGGGTGAAGCTTAAAGAAGCCGGGCAATTAGCCGAGAAATTTATGGGGAAGGTTGTAAAGGATGCAAAGTACAACTTCACAACTTGCTTAGGAACGCAATTTAGGAACGTCTTATATCCATTGCTGCTACCACCAGTACATTGCTTAGGAAGCTCGTCTCCGAGACAAAGGACAAGTTTGTTGTCAGAAAGACAAAACTTGAAGAGGTGGCAAAGAAGCTTGGGCCAAAAAGTAAGACCATATTGACTGACATTGAACGATGGCAGAAGAGAGTTTGCTAGCACTAATGTATTTGGAGTTCCAAGTGAGGTCACAGTGCAACAACAACAATCCAGTGGTCTCATTCCCCATATTTCGGTCAAATATGAAGACTGCAAGCCTTTGAAGACTCTTGGAATACACATTGTGAGTATACATCCTTATGCATCCTAAATCACCAGGTTCAAGATTTAAGGAGCTGTGAGCATGAATTCCTTGTATATATATTTGATAGGCTGCTGGAACTTGTTAAGTTTAAGGCCATTAGTATAGCTAGCGTTTGTTTGTTGGTTGTTGAGTGGCAGGAATCTCTTTCAAAGAGTTGTGACAAATTAGATGAAGGGGTGAATATTGAACCTCAATTGTTTGATGAATTTCCACTTAAGGGTGTTTTTGAGCCCTCTGACAGAGGAAGAGAAAGATTTGCAGCTGTTACAACCAGTCTATCAATTAGAATTAGTTGGTCTCAGAAAATGTTGTACTGTGAGGATGAGTTCTCCTTGACTGCACCATTTACTTTTCCTGAGTATATACTATTCCTGAGTATATAAAATGCAAAAAATTGAAAAGATACATATTAAGCCTGAACTTTGGTGCTGGAACTCAGGTTGTTTGTTGGCCTCCAATAAGATCAATTAGGAATAATTCATTGGCCACCACTTTGAAGAACAATGAGGAAGTAGATGGCAAACTAGAACCTGGGGCTCTGTTTGTGAAGGTCAGTATTGATGAGGCTCCCTATCAAAGAAAGTGTAGGGATTTGGTTAGAGCAGGGAAGCTGTTTGACGAAATGCTTGAAGGGACTTTGGCTAATTATCTCAGCAAGCATGGTGTTAGCAGGCCTTCATGGTATGCAAGTGGAGCTACCATCCAGATTTTAGTTGAGATAGGACATATAGGAAGACAAGCAAGTGGTGTTGTTATAGTAACAGATGGAGAAACTATTAATTATCAAGAGCTTTTTTCAGTCGTGGGTCGGACTAGGGTGGGTTTCTCAAACAACAAGGGAGAGCAAAAGATCACGAGGTTCTTATTTGTATATTAATTGATAGGCCTTTGCGTCCAACTATGCTTAAGGACTTTTACCACAAAACTCAGATACTATCTTGGGTTTTGAGTTATGATAGTTTGCACTTCCTCGATTCTTTGGTAGTCACAGCAGTAGCTCTTTCAGAAGTTCCCAATTCAGAAGCGGTTGCAAGAGTTCGAATTGGTCTTGTAGGTGATAAATATATTATAAACCCAACAATGAAGGAGATGGAAGAATCTGAGTGGGACTTGCTGCTAGCTGGTATAGGCAATGCAATATTGATGATAGAGGGTTACTGTAATTTTCTGGGAGAGGAAAAGATGTTGCGAGCTGTAGAAGTTGAGAAGGATGCAGTACGAGTAATTTTCAATCAGGTGAAGGCTTTAGTTAAGAAGTGTGGGAAACCAAAAATGCTCGACACAAATCAAATTACCTCCTCTTGAGCTATATAAGCATGTTGAAGAGATTGCTAGAGATGAGTTGGTGAAAGTCTTGCAAAGCAGGAACAAACTACATAGAAGAAAGGCTCTCTCCTCATTAGAAGAAAATGTTGTGACTATACTTACAGAAGAGAGGTATGTCAAGCCAGATGTAGCTTCAGGAGCGGCTGAAACTGTGCCAGATTATTTGGAGGATGAGGATCAGGGTAAGGAAGTGGTTCTGAATGGTGAAGTGGTCATAGAATTGTATCATAACTCTCAACCTTGAGGTCAAGGTTCTGAAAGGGAAGAGGATTGTTATGAATCTGACTGAGACGGTGTCGTTGGGATGGGCTGTATGAACTTAAGTTGAACGCACCGTTTCTGGAGCAAAATGGAGGAATGAAGGGCAGCATGAAACACAATCGTTTTGAAGGAAAACGGTGTAGCTTTGCCTAGTGTTATCTGATGTAGTTTTATTTGATGTTGAAAGACAATAGCAGTGTTGGAAGGGGACAGAAGACACCTTGTCTGTGAATAGTCTTCCAAGTGCACAGTAGATAAAACCTTTGAAGCAATACAAGATATCTGGGTTTTATCTGAGATGTCTGTTTGGATATTTATCTCATCTCACTATGGGAAACAGGATGAGAATTTTGTCTCATATGGGGCCCCAAACAAGCCCACATAAAATTTCAAGTCAATTAAAATGGTAATTAAAAATGTCTCTTCAATTTCTTATCTAGGACATGCAATATTTAGTATCGTTAGTATAAAAATTCTGAATAATATTAAATGAGTAATAAATAGTATATATATATATATATATATCCTATGCATCTATCACTTATCCACTTGAAGTTCTCAAATTAATGCAAAAACTGGAAGGGACATTAATCCAATAAAAGGTTAAACACATGCATGCTAAATTAACCAAGTTATAAGATCGAATCTACAGAGCTATAGTAATATAACGTGAATTTCGATCACTAGTGTGCTTACTTAGGCATGTTGTTAAGACGAACGCATGCAAGAACACATCAAAGCTAAAGGCCGAAAGAGGGGGCCAATTACGGAATATAATCGGCCTCCTGGCAGTTGAGCTTTTGGAAACACATGTAGAACTGTTAAGAAGCAGAAAAGTCTACCTACCTTACCTGCGGGATTGGAAGAATGGCGACGATATCATTTGCGACTTTCAAGTACCTCTTTCTTCTGAGCGAAACATGACTAGTATCTCCCTTCGTTTCTTTCTCCTTGTCTAAAGAACGAAGAAATGACAATATGATATCCACAAGAGAAATGCAGTCTAGGAGCGTTCGGAGACAAACAATTGCGATGTATAATGTTCTATCGAAATCAACGCACTTTCCGACTTCATTGATCACGGGAATGTAAAAGAAGAAAGGGTCCACCGATAGTGAAATCACACACGACACTGCCAAAAATATATACCAGAATTGAGTTGATGGTTGCCTCTTTGGGTGGAGCATTTTCCCAATCCACTCTGGTTGTTGCCAAAGATTGGGGACTTTCCCAACCCACTCTGGTTGTTGCCAACGATGGGGGATTTTCCCCATCCACTCTGGTTGTTGCCTCTTTTTCGTTTTCCCATTTTCTGATGAATCATTCTCGGGACTTTGCATCTCAATATCTCCAACCCTGAGCAGATTAGAACAAACAAAAAACAGAGGTTAAAGATATTTTCTTTTATTTTCTCTCTTCAACAACCCATGCAATTATGGAACCATATGGAACGTGTTCTTGATATGTTCTGAATTCTGTGTGTTCAGAACTTGGGTCGCGTGCAAGGTTTGGAATTTCAGGAAGATCCGTGCATGTTACGAGCACGTGATATCACAAACACTGGGAGATTAAGCCTGGTTTGGATAGGAAATCCTCCCAAGTTATTACATCTCATGTCATTCCTCATCTCAATATTTAAATATTACAAATTTAAATACTTTTCAACTTTTAATTTTAAATTTTTTCATCTAATCATTATAACTTTTTTAAATTTAAAAAAAAATACAAATTCTTTTTCAAATCTCAAAATAAAAATTATATTATAATTTTATATTATTTTTATTCAATTTTTTTCTCTATCATTTTCTAAAACTCCATCAAAAATATCTTAAGAGGAAGTTTCGATACAAAAAGTCTTTTAACTCGTCTTATCTCATCATTATAACTTTTTTAAATTTTCATATAAAATATAATAAATAATTAAACTTTTTCGAATCTCTAAATAATAATAGTATAAAAAAATAATATTATAACAATATTTTATTTAACTTTCAACTTTCATCTCAATTCATCTTATCTCAACTCACTATACAAACTTTCCTAATTCAAGCATTTCATAATTATTCACAAATTATTTTACTATTATTCAAATATCATTTCATTTCATCTTACTATCCAAACAAGACTTTAAAGATTTGCGGTTTGGCTGGTAGCAATTATTGCATTGATCTGGATATCCATGTAGAAGAATACTAGAAAATGTATGTTACTAGCTGGGACATCAGCTCATTATTTAGTAGTTAGAGAGCTTGTTAATATTCTATTAAACAGCTAGTATTAGCAGTTAGAGAGTTGAATTTCTGTGTATATAAATGCACATGATCTACAGTTTATGTAATTAATGAAAATTTACGGCATTCTTCCAGAGTCTTCTCCAACATAAACTCTATTTGATTCATACAGGACCTATTCTAGCTCTTGAGGACGATTGTATTGATTGGCTAAACAATTAGTGGCTTCTCTGTCCCTTCCATTTCAAGTACTTTTGCTTCTTTTATGCATTATTCCTTCCATCTCTGGCATTTACATTAGGACACAGCTCACAAAGGATCGAACACACTCGTTGAAAACTATGAAGTGCATGTTCTTTGAAGTGTTTTACACTAACAATTTTTATTCAAATTCAAATAAAACTTGTTAAAAAATACTGTTGATACAAGAATTTAACTTGAAAACTTTTTGAAATCTTTCAAAAATATGAAAATTCTTTCCTAACCTTATCTAAAATTTTCGAGTCTTCTTTAAAAGTATGAAAAAAGGGTTTTTATATTTTCTTAACTAAGACCATAGTTTTTGCATCCAAAATATAATAAAAATGAGTATAAATTAAAAAAAAAACTGAAAATATACCTCCAAAAATTTAAAAACTTGAAGATATGAGTTAAAAACTATCCAAAATTTGGTCGCTTAAGTATGAATATATATATATATATAGAGAGAGAGAGAGAGAGGCATTCATATATATATATATATGTTTATTTTATAAAATTCAAAAGTCTTGCATTTTAAAAAAAAAAAGAATGAAACTGTCTTTTTTAAACCTTTAAACGTTTGCATATCCTGATCTCTTAATCAATCTTTTACTTAATAAAAAATACATAAAAAAATATAGTGTGCTTTATTATTTTATTTAAATTAGAAATTACGTCTATAATGTATTTTCTTATAATTATAAATAATAAAATGTGTAATATATATATACACACACTCATACCCGTGTCTGCCACCATCATCGTCATTATGGCCGTCCCAAAGTCGAATTTCTGGGTCCTCCCTTGCTTGACGTTGCCCAAAGAAGCTCATACTCAAGTAGTGTACCCGTACACTGTGAATTCTGCTTCCTGATCATAAAAATGGAAAACAGATTAGAGAAACGTGCAACACTCTTGGTCGATCTATTATTCTAAAGTGCATGAACATCCACAGATCGCTTTTTCAAGTAAAAAACTGCAGCTTAATTAAAGACGTTATCAGTAAGAAAAATCTTCTTTTCCCAAACTAGGTAGAGTATCCAGACCCTTAAAAAAAAAAAAAAAAACGAAGAACGAAAGAAACCTCTCCGCGCACGGTTGTGTCAGCCTGGGCTTAAACGAAAACAGACAGTTTCAAGGGTTTGATGGTAGACTGTCAAAATTCTCTAATATTTTTATAATTTTATTCTCAAATATTACTTAATTATAAAACATTCAATTTCAATTTTTTTATTTTTTTATCTAATCATTACTTAATAATTATTCAAACACAAAATTTAGTACAAATATTTTTAGGGACTTTAAAACAAAATACAAAACTAATACAATTTTTATAAACTTCAAAACAAAAATATTATTAAAAATTATATTTAATTAATTTTTAACTTTTATAATATTTTTATTTAAATTTTTGTCTCTCATTTTCTAATATTTAAATAAAATAATTTCATTAAAACTATTGCGTTATTATTTACAAAATTATAAAATATTGCAAATATTATACGAACATCTCCTAATTGTCTATACCCTATTAATGAATGGAAAAAGAACGTGTATTCATATAGCAATTCATTGAACCTGATAGACTTGTGTGTTCGAGCAGACCAGGGTCCAGGACATGGACTGAGCGAAGCTGGAGCAGCAAGCAGGAAGCTGGATTTTAAGCAAGCTGATTCCACATTCATGTCCACTTTCAGCGAGTCTATTTATAGGGACTGACTAGTAAAGTTTATTATAATATTAAGATCTCGTTTGATTATATAAGATGAGATGGAAATAAAATGAGATATTTTATTAAAATTTAAATAAAATATTGTTATAAAATTTTTTTAAATAAAATTTTTATTTTAAAATTTAAAAAAATTAAATTATTTATTATATTTTATGTAAAAATTTAAAAAAATTATAATAATTTGATCAATTATATAAAATATATACTTGAAGGACGTAGCACCATCCCTCCAATAATTGATGGCCGGGGAAGTTTTTGTGTAGGTACGATTCAGAAAGAAAATAAAGAAAATTTCTTATAATCAAGATAAATGTTTTGTTTATAAAATTATAAAATTTATAATTGATAAAATATGTTGTGGTACATTTTATACGATATTTCTTTTTCATAAAAGATCTAATATATCACCTATATCCACGTTAAGTTGTGAATATTATTTTTTGGATGCTTCCAGCTTTTGCTACGTTTAGGTGTTATTTTTTTATTGTGTTTTTTTATATATATTTTTAAATATTTTTTAAAAAAATAAAAAAATAATAATATTATTAAAAAAATATTTTTTTAATACTAAATAAAAAAATTTAAAAACTAAAAAAAAATTACAACAGTAAAAAAGGACGATAAGAATTAACGATGACATTATAGGCTCGTTTGTTTTCGAAGAGGAGATGAGATGAGATAGATTAAAGTTAAAAGGTTAAATAAAATATTATTATAAAATATTTTTTAATATTATTTTTATTTTAAAATTTTAAAAAATTAAATTATTTATTTTATTTTATATTAAAAATTAAAAAAATTATAATAATTATATAAAATGAGATGGAGATATTATCTCCAAATAAAGAAGGTCAATTTTTCTTATTAGAGCGACTTGCCCGGTCAAAGAATTTTTAGTACTGTACGTAGATGCAGATAATTGATCAAATAAGACAAGACAAGGCGACTTCCCCGGTCATCGATTATTGGAGCGACTCAACAAGGGAAATAAATGATAATTGACAGCAAAACCTGCCTAGAATATATTGCAAAACCACGTGGGAACTCAAGAGAATAGAGGTGGAAAAACAGAATACGCATACATACAAAAAAAGAAAAAGCAAAATAAGCAAATCTCGTGACCTCGCCTTATTACCAACCAAGTCTCTCGTCTTCCGAGAAAAATCCGTAATGCCTTCTTTCACCAATTAGATTATAAATATTATGAAAGTTGACGAAGACCTCCATTTTGATGTGACAGCCCAATCAGCCTTCTTTCACCAATTAGATTATAAATATCCATTATTCAACAAGTAAATGGAGTTGTAACATTATCCTAACAGTCTATGACCATATTTGATGCCCCGCAAATTAAAGATTATATTTTGAGGACTAGTTAATTAATTAAAAATAAGGAATATTGAGATTGATATGAGGTGTAACATAGAGATAAAATTTTAAAAAATTAGAGCAATAATAAAATTTAAAAGTATTTTATGAAACTCATAAGCCGAGTATAAATAACTTCAAAATTCAATTATAATGATTTGTTTAAAAATGAAAAAATTTAAATTATTACATGAAAATTAAATACGTACTTAAACAAAAACTCCTGGCAAAATTTTTGTCAAAATCAAAATCAAAATCGTTTCCAAAACTTAAAATCAAATATTTGTCACGTAAAAATGAACATAAATATATGATTTGGTAGGAAAAATAAAAGAAAAAAAAAAAGAAGAAAAAAAGAAGAAGATATTGCCCAAGCCAAGGAAGATATTAAACGTTTATTTACATATTTGCGCACATTCACCTTGAGGTAAGGTAATGCAACGTAGTCAATGTAGAATCTGAACTTTCCCAATAACAATTTAGGCTTACATCATTTTCAGCAGGTTGGAGATAATCTTGAATTCTAAATTTTATTGCCTCAATCCTGTGATGTCAAATTAAAATTGATTTTTTGGTCCTGTCCCAAAAATCTTAATAAAATTAAAATTGATTTGACCAGTTCGAAATAAAATAAAATTGAAAATCTTATATTCTAAAATAAAATTTCTTTCCCGTATCTCAAATCCAAAAACAATATTTAGCATATGAAAATTCGAAAAAACAAAACCTAAACTCCAAAAAAACCAACATAACTAATTGTCTAAAAAATTGTTTCATCTCCCAATTTCAAAACTTCATCACCATTTTCTTTTTCAAAATTTCTTATGTTTTCGATAAAAATAGTTATATCTTTCACTGGTTTATCTTCATCAAGATATGTATGGTACAATGGTGTAGAGTTTCACCCTATGGAAGAACGTTCATTATACAGTAGTAAATCCACTCAACATCTTGCAACAAAAAAATGAAACCTTCAGCGTGCAACCAAGGGTGCTCCCAAAATAGAGCACAATTGTGATACAGGGTCTCTAAACTGGAATCAGAATCATGTTCATCCATTAGATCCTCCAAGTTCTACGCCTCTAAACGTTGGGTTAATTATGCTATTTGACTCTGCGAATCTGGAATCATCACGTTCTGTATGTTACGATCACGGTAAGGGGTTTCCTCATTTGGAATTGTCTAAGCCAACCACGACCTCGATCATCAACTATGAAAATTGATGATAAATCATCCTAGAAAAATGTTAAAGCTCTGATGCTGACTAACGCCATACATAATTAAGGATTATATTTTGGCTACTAGTTAATAAGCAGAAATTGTGGACTGAGATTGAGAAAAGATGCAAAACAGAGAAAAAACTCTAAAAAATATTGATTCATGATAAAATTCAAAATTATTCTATAAAACCCACAAGCTGGGCTGAAATAGCACCAAGATTCGAAATTATAATGTTGTTTTCAAAAATATGAAAATCTATGAACACATAAATAAACAAGAATCCTATTAAAAATTAAAATCAAAACAGAAATCATTTCTAAAACTTAAAATCAAATATTTACTAGAATGAAAAACTAAGTTTTTTAGACATATTCACAAGTTGCGGATCACGATAGTAATGAACATTAATATATAGGATATGTTCTCATAAATAGTTCTTTCTTAATTGGTGAACTATTCACGTTAGTCTACACTCAAGTCTTTCTTTTATTTATCAGTCATTCTACGTACAACCGCGATGTAATTGTCAATTTGTTTTTATGCCACGTCACACGATTTATAGAAAAAAAAATATCGATTTATGCTCAGAAGCACTCAACCAGTTACTTAACAAAGTAGAAGATTCTGGTTTAATTACAGGGATTCCAATGGCAAGAGGTTAGATTCATATCAATCATATGTTCTTTGCAGATGATAGCTTGCTGTTTTGCAAGGCTTCCTCTCTGGAATGGAGTAAGTTAATCAGGTTGCTGGATATCTATGAACAAGCATAAGGTCAGAGGTTGAACAAAGACAAAACATCCATTTTCTTTAGCAAAAATACCAAGCAAGAGATCAAAGACATCATCACCACCATTGCAGGAGTTAGAACTACAGATTCCTATGGGAAATATCTAGGCTTGCCTGCTTTAGTAGGAAGATCCAGAAACAAGGCTTTCAAAGGCATCTTAGATAAAGTGAGGGACAAACTCAGCAATTGGAAAATGAAATTGCTATCTCAAGCTGGGAAAGAAATACTCCTAAAGTCAGTGATACATACCATCCCCACTTATAGTATGGGAGTGTCCAAGCTTCCTATAGGACTGTTGCAGGAATTAAATAAATTAATGAGGGCCTATTGGTGGGGACAAGTAGGATAAGAAAGGAAATTGCATTGGTTAATTGGAATCAAATGGGAAAATAAAAAAAACATAGGTGGGTTGGGTTTTAGAGACTTTGAAAACTTTAATCTTACAATGTTAGCAAAGCAAGGTTAGAGGATTCTCCAATCCCCAACCTCACTTGTACATCAAGTTCTCAAGCTGAAATACTTTCCAAGAAATGACTTTTTCCAAGCAAAATTGGGCAACTACCCATCCTTTGCATGGAGAAGCCTGATTTCAGCTAGACCTTTGCTTAAATAATAGACCATTTGGAGGATTGGAAATGGTAAAACAATCAAAATTTGGTCTGAAAAATGGCTGCCTCGACCAAATACTTTCAAAGTACAAAGACCAATAAACATTCTGGATGCAGAAGCTAAGGTTGAGGAACTAATCAATTTAGACACAATGGACTGGAATCTCAGGTTAGTCAAAGAAATCTTTACAAAAGAAGAAATAGATCTCATTAGCCAAATACCTATCAGTCACACAAACAGGCCAGACATATTAATGTGGAGATGTACATCAAATGGAATATTCAAATTAAGGAGTGCATATCATCTATAAGGTGAAATACAATGCATAACAAAAGGCCAAAGCTCACAAGGGAAAAAAAAATGTAGCAGAATGGACCAAACTTTGGAAATTTGTCACTCCCCCCAGCAACAAAAAGTTTTATGTGGAGAGCTTGTCTCAATATACTGCCTACCAAACTCAACTTATGCAAAAAGAAAATATTGGTAGACCCTTTTTGTCCTTTATGTTTGCAGGTACCAAAATCTACAGAACACATTTTATGGGACTGCATATCAGCAAGGGATGTCTACGGACATTGCTCTATGAAAATTCAAAAAATTATTGGTTCATTCAAGAGCCTTCAAGATCTTCTGAAAGTCATGTTCAAGAGGCTAAACAAAGAGGAGATGGAGGAACTGTCAGTAGTATTATGGAAGCTATGGTGGAGAAGGAATGCATTTATTTTCAGAAATACCTTTTACTCATCCTAATCTCCTACTGAAACAAGCCTACCAGTTTTTGCAGGAATTTAGAGCATCTCAGGTAGTGGAAACCAATTAGCTTCTAAATTCTATTGTTAGGAATGCAGGTTAGGTACCTCTTCCAAATGAATTTGCCAAATTTAATTGGGATGTAGCAGTGGATATAGTTAATTGTAAGATAGGAATTGGGATAGTGGTGCGTGACAGTGAAGGCAAGATTTTGGCAATAATGAGGAAGAGGCAAGATTTACTCATTGATCCTTTACTAGCAGAGACTTATGCTGCTCTTTAAGCAGCTATCTTTGGTAATTAGCTAGGACTTAGGAAAGTTATTTTGGAGGAAGATTCAAAGAAAGTTGTGCAAGCTGTTCAAGGATATATGGAAGATTTGAATTCTATTGGGATGCTAGTAATAGATATAAGGACCAAGCTTCAATGTTTTGAAGCAACTCCATTAAACACATTCCAAGACAAGCAAATGTAATTGCACACACGTTAGGCAAGAATGCCTTAGGATTGTCTGAATGTATTGTAGACATTGAGGATCCTCCTCACTGTATACTGTCTCTGTTATAGAGACTTTGATCTATGGGAATTTACATAGTTTCTTCAAAAAAAAATAATAAAAAAAAACAAGCAGACAAGCAGCTGTTGGATCTAAAAGGAGCACTCCTAAAGCACAACGATCGAGTGCATGCCAGCTAGGTATTGCTAGCTCTCGATCGCCAATTGCGTACTTTTTTGTTGCGGCGCCAAGCTTCTTGTATCATAAGGACTACTTCTGTAGGTGTTGGGCCGGCACACCTGGAGGCTAAAGCCTTCAAGTCGTTGGCCATTAGAGCAAATGCTTCAACTTTTGTATGGGTTTTGAGGGTTTTGTCAGAGATTGGGAGGTCGGATAGGTTGGGCAGGACCTGTTGGGAGAAGCCATGGAACCCCCATTTTAGAATTTCTTGTCCATAGTAACGACCTTCTTCAATACACTCCCCGTGGCTTGAGTAGGCAGTACTTCCCACACCATTATTGTTATTTATTGTTGCAAATTTCCAAATAACGCCCTTTGTGACGAAGAGCATTCGATCACGTGGTTCCCCCTCCCGAATAATGTAGGTATCTTGACTGTAGTTCACATGCTTGATATATTCGCAGATGAGTTGCAATCGGCTGTCACTTACTTCTCGAAACATTGGGACCTGTCTTACAAACAAACAAGAGCAACAATGAGAGACCATAATAAAATTGAACACGTTCAGGAGTAGGGAATTCAATGTCAAGATCTCAAACAACTTCATGTGACGGCGAACAATGTCACGTACAAGATGATCATGCTAATTAGAATGTCCACATTAATTAATTAATTGTTGTACGTCCAACAATGAATTACGTCATATATAGTAGATAAGTAGTTAGCTGTATAGAAGAAAAATAATTATTGATTGAACTTAATTATACCTTTTATGCTCTCTACAGAAAAATAAGTAGATCGAAGAAAACGGAACACTCACATTCTTTAGCATGGGCAAGCAGAGATGGTGCTTAATCTCCTGTCTAAGAAATATGGGAAGGTGAGGGAATGGATTCTCCGCATCTATATCATTCTTTTTTTCCTGTAGTCTTGGTTTTATGTGGTGCATGATCTTATATTTTAATGGGCTTGTGAGCTTGTTTCTTTTTATCCAGAACTGCACACTTTGTTCTTTACCTCTCATCTTTGCAATATCATTCTCATCCATGTATGTCTTCAACTGTTTTTGTGTCTCCCACTGCATATACATCTGCAGTTTACATAAGAAGTTCACTTTAAATCTTAGTGATAAATTACTACAACATCTCCCAAAAATTAAATCAACAAAAGAATTACAAATATAACCATTAAAAATATAACTAAGTTTATATATATATATATATTTATATATAAAGAATTATACTAAACCTACAGCTCTCTTTAATTTTGGCAAAAGATAAAAAGGATAAATCACTTAATTGGTTTCAATTTAATTAATTCAAACTCATCAAAAGAAACTAAAAGAATATTCTCTTGCATATCTATTCTATGAATGAAATAGAGTTTATACAGATGAACAGTAAATTTTCTCCAAATTTCATTTTCCAATTTTATCCCTAATTTTCTCCAAATTTTGTTTTTCAATTTTATCCCTCTTCATTTCTGCTTTTTCGGTTTTGTCCTTGTCATTTGTTTTGTTTTATTCACAAATGTACGTTTTTATCCCTTTGTTTAATTTGAAAATTTAAGTCTTTGCCCCTATTTAAACCACACACACAAACCCTAACAAACTCCGACTGCCTTGCCCATGCTTTTCTCAACAAAATATAGATCATTCGCATCAAACAAAATCAAATCCAAACAAAATATGTTCCAATTTCTAAATCTTCAGTAATAAAATCATTCATATATAAGAAAAGATATTTACAATCGTGAATTGTGTAACTGCCGCGTAATCATTTTGAAAAAAGTGAATAAAATATAGAATTTACATGAAAAAAATTAATTTTTTAATAGTGGACCCCACTCATTTTCAAAACGATTACGCAACGATTGCACAATTCACGGTTGTATGTAGAATTACTCGTATTGATATTTTGCTAAATGCATGTACTAAGATGCACACTAGGTGCTTGACAGAAGGTCTCAACAGATTTGTATTTCATTCATATCTTGTGATACAAACGTACATAAATATTTAAAGAGAGTAGATTACATTACAGTGAGTAACAGAAAATATTCTAGAATATACGCAATCAGTAATTTCTTGTGAATGACATGGCTAGGAGGTGATTTCTCTACTGTGCTTCTCAGCTGCTCATGAGCCTGTCCAGAGTGCATAGCTGGGTCAATTGCTGAAGTTGCCTTAATATTCCCCCTCGATTCAAGCGAGACAGGTATCACTGTGAGGCTTGAGCGAAGTGTAGTGAACCTTGCAGTAGAGAGAGGTTTGGTAAAAATGTCAGCTAGCTGGTCTTTGCTTGAAACAAAGGAGATTTTGAGCATCTTGGCAGCCACTCGCTCGCGCACAAAATGAAAATCCAATTAAACATGTTTAGTTCGAGCATGTAGAACAGGATTAATGGAAAGATATGTGGCCCCAATATTATCGCACCATAAGGTGGGAGTGGTGTTAAGAAAAATCCCAAGTTCTTTTAACAAAGACTGAAGCCAAATTAATTCACAAGCTGTATTTGCAACAGCTTTGTATTCTGCCTCGGTAAAGGATCTAGCAACAGTGGGTTGCTTTTTAGAGCCCCAAGATATAAGATGAGACCCAAACAGAACACAGAAACCTCCAGCTGATCTCTGGTCATCAGGGCAACTAGCCCAGTCTGCATCAGAGAAGGCCATGAGTGCAAGCGAGGAGGTGGGTGAGAAATGCAAGCCAAGAGTGGATGTATGACGAAGATAACGAATAATCCTCTTGACCTCCTGCCAATGAGGAAGACGAGAGGAATGCATGAACTGACAGACACGGTTGACTGCAAAGGAAATTTCAGGGCGTGTGAAGGCAAGATACTGGAGGCTACCTACAACACTACGGTAGAGATGTGGATCTTCAAAGGAATTTCCATCAGTGGCTGTGAGCTTATCAGAGACAGACATAGGAGTGTTGACAGGTTTGGAGAGGTGCATATTAGTCCTAGCTAAGAGGTTAAAAATGTATTTTGTTTGTGACACATAAAGGCCCGTAGCATCTCGATGGACCTCTAGACCTAGGAAATAATGTAATGCACCCAAATCCTTGACTGGAAAGGCTAAATTCAAAGTAGATATGAACTCAGTAATTAAAGATGATTGAGATGCAGTAACCACAATATCATCAACATAAATGAGGACATAAATTGATTCACTAGAAGCAGAGTAAATAAACAAGGAGGAATCAGATTTAGAACCAATAAAACCAAGTTCTAACAGTTTAGTACTAAGCTTAGAAAACCAAGCCCTAGGGGCTTGTTTCAAGCCATAGATGGACTTACGCAATTTACAAACATAAGAAGGAAATTCAAAGTGAACAAACCCTTGTGGTTGCTGCATGTAGACGTCCTCCTCCAGGTCTCCGTGCAGAAAGGCATTCTGGATATCAAGTTGATGGGGGACAGTTATGATGCACGGCAAGAGACAGAAGAAGACGAATTGTGCTGGGTTTAACAACCGGACTAAAAGTCTCGGTGTAATCTAAGCCAGCTTGTTGATGATAACCCTTGGCAACCAGGCGAGCCTTTCGCCATTCAAGAGTACCATCAGCACGCCGTTTAGATTTTAGGACACATTTGGATCCGAGGACATTAAAGCTTGGGGAAGGTGGAACAAGGTCCCATGTGCGATTATGGAGGAGGGCCTGAAACTCTGTGTTCATGGCAAGACGCCATTCGTGGAACTTGAAAGCTTCGATGAAAGAGGAAGGATCTTCAGGCATGAGAAGGGACTCGGTGAGGGAGAGAGAGGGTTTTGTAGGCCACAGAATAGTGCCATCTGAGTGTACAAGAGGCCGATAAGTATGAGCTTGAGAACGGGTAACCATGGGATGAGGAAGAGGAGCACGAGATGAGGGTGGAGAGGAAACGATAGAAGAAGGAGGCGAGGTATTAGGGTTTGTATCGGAGGAAGAGGATTCATTGAGAGGAAGAGATAAATTCGATTGAGTGGATGGGTTGGATGGAGGTAAGGGAGTAGTTGGGTCAGTGGGCTCAGCAGGATTTGAGGGAGGCCCAGTAAGTGAAGGGGGCTGTGGACCGGGGGAGCAATTTGATGGGCTATCCAGATTTTGAAATGGAAATTTGGTTTCTTCAAAAGTGACATCCCAAGACACAAAAATTTTGCCAGAAGGTAAATGTAAGCAATTGTACCCTTTATGGTCTGAAGTATAGCCCATAAACACACACAATTTTGACCGAAAATCCATTTTGTGGTGATTAAAGGGCTGTAGATTGGGCCAACATGTAGACCCAAAGACACGTAAAAAGGAGTAGTCGGGAGAGAACTTCGAAAGGTGATTTGTTATGAAGAATGGGAGTGGGCATTCTGTTGATAAGGAAAACAATAGTCTGAAATGCCTCAGTCCAATATGTGATGGGAACAAAGGCATGAGCTAAGAGGGATAATCCAGTTTCAACAATATGTCTGTGACGTCTTTCAACTATACCATTTTGAGCATGGGAATATGGACAAGTAATGCGATGAGATATGCCAAATTGTTTAAGTAAAGAATGGAGAGGACGAAATTCACCACCCCAATCGGTTTGAATGGAGATGACATTAGAGGAGAAGGAGTTACTGACATATCTTAAAAATGCAAGAAAAATGGTAGACACATCAGACTTTGTATGTAATGGAAAATACCAAATATATTTTGTGTAATCATCTACAATAGAAAGATAAAATCTATGGCTAGAGGTGGACAGCACATGCGCTGGACCCCAAACGTCTAAAAACAGTAAATCAAAAGGTTTGTGGGAGCGTGATGGGGATGAAGGATGCGGTAAGTATTGAGATTTGCCTTGTGAACATGATGGACAAGAGGAGATCACAGACTTATTTGCAACTGGAAGCTGAAAACTGGAAATAATAAAGGAAGTCATGCGTGGGGAAGGATGACCCAAACGAGCATGCCAAAGTTGTGGAGTGGTGCGTTCACCAATGTAGGCCAGGGGAGTAGAGATGGAAGACGAAGAGGGTTTGCTAGCCGTGGGAAGCACATAGAGGCCATTCTTAACGGGTCCCTGGAGCAGCACTGCCTGTGTACGCAGATCCTTCACAAGAACACCAGAAGAGTTAAATTCAAAATAAACAGAATTGTCCAAACAGAATTGATGCACAGATAAGAGATTCCGTGTGATATTTGGAATATTCAAAAGTTTAGTGAGAAGAAATTTTCCAGTGGAAGAGAAGAGGTTAGCCATGCCAGTGTTTGAAATCGGAAGTGAAGACCCATCACCGATGCAGACTTGATCTGGACCATGATAAGGGTTGGAGCCAAGATTGAGGTTGGACAGCTCAACTGTAAAGTGATTAGTAGCTGCCGTATCTGGGAACCAATCTGTATTGGAAGAAGAGGAGTGAGGCAGAGCAGTGTAATGAGCAGCTAGGGCAGAAGGTGAAGGAGCCTGATAACTCTGATCAAACCGAGAGTAGCAGGAGATAGCTGAGTGTCCTGTTTTATGGCAAATTTGACGAGTGGGACGAGAAGATGAGTGAGTAGAAAAATGAGGAGAGGGATTGGGAGTTGAGCGACCAGATCCACGGCCACGACGAGGTGCACAACCGCGACCACGATAGGGTGCATAAGAGGGAGAGGGTGGTTTGATAATAGTATTATTCGCAGAAAGATTGGTATTAGACAAGAGAGACTCAGTTTGATGAGTGAGTCGAGACTCATGATTGAGCAAATACGCATAGACTTGGGATGAAGAAAGAGGATCGGGTCTGGTTGTGATAGAAGTAACAAGTGACTCATAGTCAGAACTAAGTCCAGCTAAAAGGTATGTAATGAAATTAGAGGGAGGAAGTGGTTTCCCAGCGGCACCAAGAGAAGCTGAGAGAGAAGTGGCTCGGTGAAAGTATTGAGTGATGGATTCAGAACCTTTTTTAAGAGTAGCTAATTTGTATTGGGTTTGCATGATATGGGCAGAAGTTTGAGCAGAAAACATTCCGTGTAGTTGCTTCCAGATTTCACGAGAAGTTTTGCAGTCAAGAACTTGAGAAAGCACTGTATCGGTGAGTGAGGAGTTGAGGACCGAAATAATGATTTGATCTTGGAGACGCCATTCTTGATAGGCGGGATTTGGTTTGTTATCAATGGTGGTAGGAGGCTCGGCAATGGTGCCATCAATATAACCAGACAGCCGATACATAGAAGATAGTTGTCGATGGAGAGCTTCTGAGTAATGAAGTGGGTTGCAGAAGTGAGAAGGGTGGGATTTTCAGGGTCTGTTGTTTTGTTGAGCTCATGATGTAGACAAGGAAGAAAGGGATATAGTCCTATTTGGCTCTGGATACCATACTAAGACACACACTAGGTGCTTGACAGAAGGTCTCAACAAATTTGTATTTCATTCATATCTTGTGATACAAACATACATCAATATTTATAGAGAGCAGATTACATTACAGTGAGTAACAAAAAATATTCTAGAATATACGTAATCAGTTATTCCTTGTGAATGACGTGGCTAGGAGGTGATTTCTCTACTGTGCTTCTCAGTTGCTCATGAGCCTGTCCAGAGTGCATAGCTGGGTCAATTGCTGAAGTTGCCTTAATCATGTAATTGGCAATTAATCCAAAAAATTAATATGGTTGTTTCATTTCAAGAAAAACGAAATTGAGATGAGGGAAGGGAAGGGAAAAATCGAGATTGCTAATAGAATTACTAGACTGTGCATGTTGTGTTCTATTAATGTTTATAGAAACCATATATCACTCACGCCAAATTATAGAAATATGGGTGCGCGTTCAAACTTACAAAAAATAAAAAAAAAAAGTGATCATCACATAAGTCATAACACTAACCTGCAAATTTCAGATGAAGTACAAAAGCAGAAGCAAGCCAAAGATCGAAATGAAAATTGTGAAGCCGTTTTCCCAGAAATAGGGACTTGTTTGAAGGTTTTGACCAAGAGAACTGCCAAAATTGGATCAATTCTAATGTATAAGATGGTCACATCATAAATGATTAATATAACACACACACACACACACATATATATGCTCAAATGAGCGAAGAATGGTTCATATATATATATATATATATATATATATCATGTTAGAGTATTTAAGTTAAGAATAGACCTGTACGCGTAGGGCTTAAGATATATATATATATATATATAGGAAACAAAGAGCATATAATCACACGCCTAAAACAACATGATAATAAAAAAAAGACCATAATCTAAAAAATCGAAGATGCATTTCTTCATATATAATTCTTGTTTGAGCAGCAATTGACTAAAATGATTATTTTTGTGTGTTCTATATATAAAATATGAATATAAGTTCATATGTATGATATATGATCTTATACGTACATAATGAATTATCTTTTTCTTGTTACCTTTCTTAGACGGTAAAACCAGACCCTGCACTGAATCCGAATGCATATATATACACAAATTAAGGTCCCCTTAACTTCTAATTCATATATTTTGTTCCAATAACCATTGTATGTTGGGCATGATTTGTAGCCTAATATCATCATCGAACTCATGTGTAACTTTCCCAGTCCCAGAGTGGTGAACAGTCAAGTTTCGTGAGTAAAACAACGCTGCCTTGGACAAGATTATTACCTAATGACCAACATTCTACAACTCAACACTACAACAAATTTGAAAATTTCCCACAAATTGTTTTTTTCAAGGCATACCATGATGGAAAATACCTGTCTGATCACACAAAGAATGTCCGTGGAAAACAAATCACTCTGTTGCTGCGACATCACGTCCCACAAGTGAAATTCGGTGGGAAAACAAAAACTTGTTGCGACAAGTGTAAGTCATTGCTAAGAATATTCCCCACATATTACAAGTGGAGCTTAAAATTGGTTTGGCTCCTACGATTTCTGCAGTAAAAAGGCTTGGTGAGACGATTTCTTGTTCTTGATTTTTCGTTCGTCCCTCAATCTCATAGCTAAAATCAATCCCCTCATGTTTGTGGGTTGAGGAAATTAGGACTTGGTATTCCCAATTTCGAACTGCGCAGAGAGTCACCGCCCTCCAACCTTCAATCACAACCATGATCAGCATCCGCCACGTTCAACCACAATATACTCGCTATTACTTCCAACACTGACTTTGTGTAAATATTTCTGCCAAATCTCTTCTCTCCCCTATTTTAGTATATCCATAAAAGATTAATAGGGTCTTTCATAGTAAATCTGTACACAATGGTTTCAATAATTGTTTGGCATTCACGATTTCATTTAAGCATTTTCTTCACATATAGCAAAAACCTATTATCTCATTTTATTTTAGGAAGATTGCCATCAAACTAGTAGTCGAAGATTTAAATCGATATACCATCTATATAAGGATATTGCTCTCCATTCACTTAAAAAATACAACCATTCCATTATAGATAAATGTCTACACCCTTACCCGAAAACAACTTATCTCATTATCAATATCCAAACAAGTATGGATACTGCTCTCGCATGTCTTTTTCTATTTTCCCGATAATATCCTTAGCTGTTGGATCTCCCCACGAAATCTTTACCAGAGGTATCATGTCTTGAACCTCAATTTTTGTTCATTCCAATCCAGAATCTGTGTCGGAGCTTCCTCATACGTAAGTTTGGGCTGAAGATGAATGCTACTAAGATCGACCACTCCGGGTTCTTGCTGTTCAAAGCTCTTCCTCAGGGAGAAAACGTGAAATACGTCAAGAATGTCTCCAAAATCTTCCGATAATGCAATCTTGTAAACCACTGGGCGATCTTCTCCACTATTTGGAATGGTCCAACATTCCTTGAATTGAGCTTCGCTTTCTTCTCAAAGTGCTTAACGCCCTTCATGGGTGATACCATGAGGTCATTTACTCTTTTCCTTGAAGGACAAGTCTCTTGTCCTTGTATCACCATATCAATTCTTAAGTAACATATCACGATCATGATCAATTTAAGATAACATAATAGAGTAGGAGTTTCTAGTCTTTATCTTGTATATTCAATATTCAAATATGTAACAAAGAGAGAATTGTGCACTCGACAAGCAGACTTGGAATCCGTTACAATCTCTTCAATGTAATATATTGCCTATATATTAATCAAAACCTGCACTGATTTGGTCATCTTAACCAACCCATTCTCTTAATTTTCCATTCAATTAATATGGGAAGCAAATGTTAGCTGCTCTGCCATCTCCATCACATCTTCGCCCCAACTCATCCAAAACAAAATGTTAAAATAATATGAAAGAAAACCAACATTGGTTAAGGTGAGAACGGTTGATTTTCATATGCATACAACTGAATACACGACCTCAAAAACAAACTAATGCATTTCAACAAGCAGGCAATTAATTAATTAATTAATTTTATAAGAAAAACAGGTATTTATGACTATTTTTTTGTGATTAAAATAAATATTTGTGAAGAAAACAGAACATATTTATTTTAACTGAAAATAATTATTTTATTAAAAATAATTGATTAAATAAATAATTTTCTTGTAACGTGCAAGCAGCTGCTGAATAATAAAAGGAGTACTAATCCTAAACCACAACGATCGAGTGCATGCCAGCTAGGTATTGCTAGCTCTCGATCGCCAATTGCGTACTTTTTTGTTGCGGCGCCAAGCTTCTTGTATCATAAGGACTGCTTCTGTAGGTGTTGGGCCGGCACACCTGGAGGCTAAAGCCTTCAAGTCGTTCGCCATTAGAGCAAAGGCTTCAACTTTTGTATGGGTTTTGAGGGTTTTGTTAGAGATTGGGAGGTCGGATAGGTTGGGCAGGACCTGTTGGGAGAAGCCATGGAACCCCCAGTTTAGAATTTCTTCTCCACAGTAACAACCTTTTTCAATACACTCCCCGCGGCTTGAAGAGACAGTACTTCCCACACCATTATTGTTATTTGTGGATGCAAATTTCCAAATAACGCCCTTTGTGACGAAGAGCATTCGATCAAGTGGTTCTCCCTCCCGAATAATGTAGGTATCTTGACTGTAGTTCACATGCTTGATATATTCGCAGATGAGTTGCAATCGGCTGTCACTTACTTCTCGAAACATTGGGACCTGTCTTACAAACAAACAAGAGCAACAATGAGAGACTATAATAAAATTCAATGTCAAGATCTCAAACAACTTCTTGTGACGGCGAACAATGTCACGTACAAGATGATCATGCTAATTAGAATGTCGACATATTAATTAATTAATTGTTGTACGTCCAACAATGAATTACGTCATATATAGTAGATAAGTAGTAAGCTATATAGAAGAAAAATAATTATTGATTGAACTTAATTATACCTTTTATGCTCTCTACAGAAAAATAAGTAGATCGAAGAAAACGGAACACTCACATTCTTTAGCATGGGCAAGCAGAGATGGTGCTTAATCTCCTGTCTAAGAAATATGGGAAAGTGAGGG
Source organism: Juglans regia (assembly GCF_001411555.2). Lineage (NCBI taxonomy): Eukaryota > Viridiplantae > Streptophyta > Magnoliopsida > Fagales > Juglandaceae > Juglans > Juglans regia. The sequence continues at coordinate 38,478,851 of NC_049913.1, forward strand.
AATGGATTCTCCGCATCTATATCATTCTTTTTTTCCTGTAGTCTTGGTTTTATGTGGTGCATGATCTGATATTTTATATGGCTTGGTAGCTTGTTTCTTTCTACCCAGAACTGCACACTTTGTTCTTTACCTCTCATCTTTGCAATATCATTCTCATCCATGTATGTCTTCAACTGTTTCTGTGTCTGCCACTGCATATACATCTGTTTACATATAACAAGTTCACTTTAAATCTTAGTGATAAATTACTACTTCATCTCCCAAAAGTTAAATCAACAAAAAAATTAGAATTATAACCATTTAAAATATAACTAAGTTTATATATATATATATATATATAAAAGAATTATACTAAACCTACAGCTCTCTTTAATTTTAAGTTTAAAATTAAGTATGTGTAGTAAATTTTCAGCTCTCTTTAATTTTTGGCAAAAGAGAAAAAGGATAAATCACTTAATTGGTTTCAATTTAATTAATTCAAACTCATCAAAAGAAACTAAAAGAATATTCTCTTGCATATCTATTCTATGAATGAAATAGAGTTTATACAGATGAACAGTAAATTTTCTCCAAATTTTTTTTTTCAATTTTATCCCTCTTCATTTCTACTTTTCCCGTTTTGTCCTTGTCATTTGTTTTGTTTTATTCACAAATTTATGTTTTTATCCCTTTGTTTAATTGGAAAATTTAAGTTTTTGCCCCTATTTAAACCACACACACAAACCCTAACAAACTCCGACTGCCTTGCCCATGCTTTTCTTGACAAAATATAGATCATTCGCATAAGACAAAATAAACCCAAACAAAATCTGTTCCAATTTCTACATCTTCAGTAACAAAATCATTCATATATGAGAAAAAATATTTACAACAGTGAATTGTGTAACCGCCGCGTAATCATTTTGAAAAAAAATGAATAAAACATGGAATTCATATGAAAAAAATTAATTTTTTTAATAGTGGTCCCTACTCATTTTTAAAGAGATTACATGGGGATTGCACAATCTATGATTGTATGTAGAATTATTCGTATTGATATTTTGCTAAATGCATGTAATTGGCAATTAATCCAAAAAATTAATATGGCTGTTTCATTTCAAGAAAAACGAAATCAAGATGAGAGAAGAGAACGATCGAGATTGCTAATAGAATTACTAGATCGTGCATGTTGTGTTCTATTAATGTTCATAGAAACCATCTATCACTCACGCCAAATTATAGAAATATGGGTGTGCGTTCAAACTTGCAAAAAAAAAAAAGTGATCATCACATAAGTCATAACGCTAACCTGAAAATTTCTGATGAAGTACAAAAGCAGAAGCAAGCCAAAGATCGAAATCAAAACTGTGAAGCAGTTTTCCCAGAAATTGGGACTTGTTTGAAGGTTTTGACCAAGAGAACTGTCAAAATTGGATCAATTCTAATGTATAAGATGGTCACATCATAAATGATTAATATAATACACACACATATATATATATATGCTCAAATAAGCGAAGAATGGTTCATATATATATATATATATATAGGAAACAAAGAGCATATAATCACACGCCTAATTAAAACATGATAATAAAAAAAAGACCATAATCTAAAAAATCGAAGATGCATTTCTTCATATATAATTCTTGTTTGAGCAGCAATTGACTAAAATAATTATTTTTGTGTGTTCTATATATATAAAATATGAATATAAGTTCATATGTATGATATATGATCTTATACGTACATAATGAATTATCTTTTTCGTGTTACCTTTCTTAGACAGTAAAACCAGACCCTGCACTGAATCCGAATGCATATATATACACAAATTAAGGTCCCCTTAACTTCTAATTCAAACTCGAAGGTCAAGATAGATATAACAAGTGGGTCCTATAGTATTTATTGCTGTCAATATATAAAATATCTCGAATAATATTAAATGCATAATAAATATTATAAGATTCACTTAATTTATCTATTTCTTTACTACTTGAGCACCACAAATTTGGTTGAAAACCTCAGAAAGATTTTTTCCCTAAATAATGTACAAGCTTAACGGGTGGTATGTTCATTGATGACAAGACTATACCATAAAATAATTCATTGTGAAAATACAAAAATACTGCCCAAACCTCAAATTTCGCAGGCCCCACCAAAAACAGTACAAGAACTTCCGCGGAAAATCCATGGATGCCACCGTACCAGATTGAAGTGCTTCTTGGAATATTCCAAAATCATACATTGTTGGATTTTCTTTCTCTACGGAACAATAATCATTTAAAAATGTGTAATTTCCAGTACTGTGATCACAGTACGAAGAACTTCGATTACATCCAATATAATTTTCACACGCAAAGTGCCAGCAAGCCGTCTCTCGTTGGATGGAAAGAAAGTACCAAAACGCACCCAGTACCTAAAATATCATTTTTTTTTTCTATTGATTATTTGTAAATTATGCAGATATCATAGCGAAGATAAAGTAAAATGACAAAAAGGAAATAGAGAATTATGTGTAATTAAAAGCTAAATTGAATGATTAATACACTTCCTATTAACGAAAATTTTGATGCAAGTAGACATATATATATAACATGATTCAAAACGAAGGTTCTGAATTTAAATTATAACTTAATACTTCATTCTGTTTCAATGTTCAGCTCGAGTAGTGATTAACATTTTGTTGTTTTTCTTATGTCAATCTTGTAGCCTTTTTATGTGTTCCATAAGAGTAGGTGGTAGTCATGAATTATATATCCATGGATACAATTAGTATATATGTGTACAACGCACGCATGCTTATGATAATTTGTCAAGGTTGATGCATTTAAAACTTAAGAGACATCAGATAAAAGCCTGATATATGTAATTAGCAATAAGAATTAGATGGGGATCATTTAATTAATAATTGAAATTGATTCACAACATCTGTAAGTACGAAACGATATCAATATATATAATAAGAAACAATTATTATTCAAAAAATAGATTATTAATTAGGCCGATTATTAATTGAATTTCAAACTTGATGAGAATGATATCGATTCATCCGCCGGAAGTTAATTAACTGTATAAGTATGAGACTCATCATGATCATGATAACAAATTAACTTACATGACTGGCAAAGGTATACAGAAACAAATTGATTAATCCAGCTTTCACCACTATGATAATTGGAGGTAGGGTTGTATTAATCTTTCTGACTTTTCTCCAAGACAGATAGATACGAGTTATTCTTGGCACATATTGGGATACGACAACATCGGTCAGCATTTTTCTGGTTTTCAAAGCATTGGAAACTCGCATTTCTGAAACAATAATTGGAACTAGCACCTGGACATGATATAAATAACAAAGACAACTTAATTAATTTGTATCATATTATATATCTGTTAACTTGCATGCATTAAAAGTACACACGAGCAAATTAAACAGTACTTAAGAATTAGCATATTTATATATATATATATATATATATATAAGCTAAGTAATTACCTGTGGGATTGGAAGAATTGACAGGACATCAATCACGAATGAGCGTGACCACAAGTACCTCTTTGCTATTGGCCAAGCATCTGTGACTAGCTGTACTCCATCCTGTCCTTCATGTGGACGAGCGTTCTCGTCTATACGAGGACAACAACATTGCAAAATGATATTTCCTAGCGAAATCAAGTCCAGGACACTTCGCAAACAAATACTTATGACGTTTAATCTTCTATCAAGAGCAACGCACTTTTTTTCTTCATTAATCACCGGAAGGTAAAGGAACAAAGGGTCCACTGATACCGAAAAAACGCACGACACTAAGAAAATCAATTTCCAGATTCGAAGGAACTCTCCCTCTGGGTGAAGAATGTTTACAATCCACTTTTGAACTGTTCCGCTGTGAATTTGCCCCTCAATATCCGGATCCCTAGGCAAAATAGAGCAAACGGAAATCCATGATAAAAAGAAACAAAAGACTAGTTGATCATGATAAATCATGTTGTTTGGTAGGAAATTCAGCTTTCAGCCACACAAATTCACTAATTAATTGCCGGTAGGAAGATGAAGAAGATATTTACCGCACCCCCTTCTCCCTATGGTATCTCATTCTTAAGTGTACCCGTACACCGTGAATGAATTCCGCTACCTGAAAAAACTGTAAAACAGAATTGAGAAACATATATGCAAGATTCTTGGTCGATCTATTATTCAAAGTACTGCAATTAACATCCACATGATGAGCTTGCTTTTTCAAGTAAAAAACTGCAGCTTAAAGACATGATCACTAGGAAAAATCTTATTTTCCCAAACTCGGTAGAGTATCCGGTACTGCTATACATAACAAAAACAGAGTACTATTCTAAATGTCTTATACCCAAAGGTATTGAAAAGGAACATCTATTAATTCATTCATATAACAATTCATTGAACCTGATAGATCGACTTGTGTGTTCCAGCAGACCAGGATATGGAGTGAGCAAAGAGCAGCAGAAAGCTTGATTTTAAGTAAGCAGTCTGCGTACATCCGTGTCCAGCGACTCGAACTGACTCAAGTCGTCCATAAAGAGTCACCTTTATGAAATGAAATGAAGTATATTTATTATATATATATATAAATATATATACTTTACAAAAGCATAAAAAATTATAACTTCCTTTAAACAAAGCATTTCTTTTGATTATAAATTTTCTTTATTTTCTTTTGTACTAACATAAAAATTTAACTTTTAGTATAGTGTAGATATATATGCCTGGGTTTTTATTTTTTGCTTATTTATATTTATAAATATTTTATTGTAATCACGATTTTCTTTCATCATAAATAAAGATAATTAATAAAATTAAAGTACCGATATCTTCTTTAAAAAAAAAATGAAAGAGAAGAAGGAGAAGATATGCACATGTTTAGCATTTAACTATTACATTCACATAAGTTTCTACATTAGAATAGTCATTTTTTCATTATATGATAATAAAATAATATAAGATAAATTTAACTTTGACTATTCACATCAAATCTTCATATTAGATTTATCTATTTATTCATTATATAGTAATGAGTAATTAATAATTTTAAAATTTTTTTAATTATGAATTTATTTTATTTTATTATATTTTACTATTCATAATATTATATATTAATTAATAATTGTATTCTAATTATATTTTTTCAATTGTTATTTAAAATGGAGAGAAAAATAATTAATATTAAAAAGAGAGAAAAAAAATATAAAATAGATTTGATGAATGAATAGTTCCTTTTAAATTTAGAAATTATTTTAGATATTATTGTAGCTATATTTGAAATATAGTTATTTCAATATGAGCTATTTTATAATTTAATAGTTAAATTCTCATTAAATTTAACTTTCAATTAACCTAATGAGAATGCTCTCAGCAGCATCCGGATGCACTTGAGAGCGCTTCCTATTGCTATCAAATTTTAATATAGGGTCGGTCAAAGCTTGCCCATCCGGTGTCATATTTAATGTTATCCATAAATTATAGAAAAAAATTTAAGGTGGAGTTGAAAAATTCTCTTTTATCTTATTCTCTATTTTAAAGTTTTGATGTAGAAGATAAATAATAATTTTTTAAATATAAAAAATTACTATTCATTCTCTAAATTATCTTTTTATCAATATTTTATTTTAATAAATAAAATAAATTCTTTTTCTAATTATTTACACTTTCTTTCATACTCATATTTATTATAGTTTTAAATAATAATTTTAAAAATAATTTAAATAATTACTAAAATATAAAAAATTTAGTTTTAAAAATATTATCATATTCCCAAAAAAATAATTTAAATTTTTTTTTAAAATATTCACTAGAGTAATAATTTAAAACATAAAAAAGAATAATGAGTAATTAAGTTTATAAATAGAAGTGAGAGAAAAAAATAATAAAAAAATATTATTTTAATAAAATAAAAAATAAAATGTAAAAGATTTTTTAAAAATGAATAAAATTATAGAAAGTATTTTTTTTTTAATTAAAATTTAGGAACCGATGTGAATGCTCACGGGCAGAGTCAGATGTAGAAATGCGGCCAATGACCGCTCCACATTTTGCTTTTTCCAACCATCCCCCCAATTGGTGGTAAACTCTCCAAATCGAAACTACAGCTTGATTTTCTTGACTTTTTTAACACCAACTCTCAATGTCTTCTGCAGGCAGCTTTCCTCTTTCTCCTTTACAGTTTTCAAACCCTTTTTTTCTGACCTTTTAACACTTTCTCAGTTTCTTCTCCTAAATCTCATTAACCATGTTCAACACGAGATAAAGCTGGAAAGGTTCCTCGACATTATAAGGACAAAATTAGATCAGACTCTGGTTTTAATCTATGCCTCCAAATAAGAAGTTTTTACTGTTGGGTGTCGGAACGATAAGTAACAACACTCCCAAGTTTTATGTGTAGTGAACATGAAATAACTGATCTTCAACGTGATTTGTGAGAAATCAGTGGCACTCATCCATCACGAGTCTCTCCAACTCTAGATGCCTACTCATGTTGATGCAGTGCACATTCCTTCCTACTAATAAAATATTTGATAGATCCTATCTTAAGAGAGAGATTTTCCACAGGCGAATCAACTTGCATCAGCAAGATATTCTGCAACAGACGCTATCTCGATGAATAAGCATTAATTTCACTAGAAAAATGAGATTGGAATTGTTTATAATTCAAAGAGTAAGCTGTCAGCATCCTCAGAGTAAGGGGGCCTCAAAAGTCCACGCCAACCACTTATTGAAGATGAACCATACCGAATTCATGACTTTTTTTTTTTTTTTTAAATTTCTTGCGACTATTCACCTCTGTCGATCCTTTTCAGATTCTTTTTCTTTCCAGATTAACACTGACTTCGTCATGCTGTTATAAAATATGCGTATTTGTTGGACAGAACTGAAACATGTGAAAAAATGACTATTTTAGTGTGTCAATGGCTGCGTATGAAGAATATAATAATCATTTTCGTCTGGAAGATAATCCGCGTGACGACCACCGAGTAATTCGTTAGACGTTCATGAACTGCCAACCACTTTCAACCACGAAAAAACAAACGTGCATGATCTTGGATTTCATAAAAAATTCTAGTCATTATTTTCAAACCCTATACCATACATAATTTTTTTATTTTTTTACTGTAGTATATAAATAATGAATAAAAGAACTTAATTAGTTTTGAAAGAATAAAATCATAAAAAAATTATAAAAATTAAAAATAAGTGTGGCGTGTGGTGTGTGAGGATGATGAGTATCAAAACTCGTGTTTCATATGAAAGATAATCCACATGACCACCAACTAGGGCTGAGCGACTTCAACTTCGACTTTGTTAGAGGTCAAATCTGACATTTGAATCTGACTTGTCGGAGCGAAATTGGATTTTAGCTTTTTTTTAAAAAAAAATTTGTGTTAGCTTTTAAATTTCAATTTTTTCAAAAATTACAATTAAAAACTAAATAATTCAGTAATTAGTAATTCATATATAATATATATTGCATGCATTTTAGCTGTCAAAAAATTACAACCAAAAAATAAATAATACCATCATCTACATCCAAAATCATCCACATCCAAATCGTTCATCATTAACGTCCAAAATCATCCACATCTAAAATCATTCACACCCGTCATTCACATCCATCATAATCTTATTTCTTTTCAACTATTACAATAAACATTTTCTAAGTTCTTATTCAACAAGAAAAAAAAACCCAACAACAGCAACAAAACAAATTTTTTTGCAAACCCAATTAAAAGTTTCCAACAACAACAAATGTTTCCAACAAATGAACGAAAATAAATTAAATATTTCAACTGCCATTCCAACAATCAAGTTGTACCTTAAAAAAAATATGACAAGATTACCAATTAAAAATAATAAATATAATTAAATGATAGAAATATGAGGTAGTACCACCTTGAAGAGAAAAGAGAAATATGGTCTAGGGCCCAGGCCAGAGTATGCAGCACGCGGTTGAAAAAGTGGAAATTAAAGCTGGCGTGGAGGTCCTAGCTAGATCTATCTAAACCATGCACTAGCACAAATTATTAACGTCCTTTTATGCTGTGGCATAGTTCTTGCAAGAATCGCGTTGATCATTTAAAGTAAATATGAGGAAAATTAGGAGAATATATCATGATAAGCGTCAATTAATGATCACATTTCATGATGTGATCTTTATACTCATTCATCTTGATCCCTAAACAAACAAGAAATTTTTATTTGTAATGAGTAATCGCAATTCATTAAAAATCAAAAAGGGTAATACTCAAATGTATAAAGAGTATTTAACTACGCAATGAACACTTAGAATTTGTTTGGATAAAAAAAATAATCTTATCTCATCTGATCTCATTATTATAATTTTTTTTAAATTCTCTCATAAAATATAATAATATTAAAAAATAATATTCTAATAATATTTTATTCAACTCATCTAAAACTATCTCATTTTATCTCATCTCACTATCCAAAACAAGCTCTTAACTTCATGCTTGATCAAAATACAAATTAACCACTTCTGATAGTTGGTTCAAATGAACAAATAAATATACTTGATGAATATATATATATATTTATATCTCTTTATATATATACAGTGACTATCTAATGGAAATTCTTATTTTAACTGTTTTTATTGTTTTTCTGTTAAAGTTAACACCATTTGGCCTACTAAAAATGCCTGCAGCCAATAAGTTTTGTTTTAATATCCGGCCCCATGCATTAATTGAGGTTTTAGGGATCAGTATGTAGTCATCTAAATATTATTTCTATTTATTATTATTATTATTATTATTATTATATGCCCAACAAGCCCTTAAGATTAATTTTTAATACTGATTTGCATAAACATTAACAATCCTATATACTTAATTAATAATGCTCAAATTATGAAGAAAAAAATTAAAATAACTATATATCATGTATATATTGTCAATATTTATACATTTTACGTACATTAATATTTGATTTGTTTATGACTGATGATCTTATATATGTATATATATATATATATTATATACTTAATTAATAATGCTCAAATTATGAAGAAAAGAAATAATAATAATAAAAGAACTATACATCATGTATATATTATCAATATTTAGTTTTGTTTTAATATCCGGCCCCATGCATTAATTGAGGTTTTAGGGATGAGGATGTAGTCATCTAAATATTATTTCCAATTTATTATTATTATTATTATTATTATTATTATTATTATTATTATATACCCAACAAGCCCTTAAGATCAATTTTTAATACTGATTTGCATAAACATTAACAGTCATGTATACTTAATTAATAATGCTCAAATAGTGAAGAAAAAAATAATAAAATAACTATATATCATGTATATGTTGTCAATATTTATACATTGTACGTACATTATTTGATTTGTTTATAACTGATGATCTTATATATGTATATATATATTATATACTTAATTAATAATGCCCAAATTATGAATAAAAGAAATAATAATAAAAGAACTATATATCATGTATATATTATCAATATTTATATGTTGTACGTATAATATTTGATTTGTTTATTACTTTACTGAAATTTAGATTTTTTTTAATCTTTATTTTTTTTTATCTTTTTCTAACCTCGTATTTCTTTTTCCTAGATAAATAAGTGGCTATCTAACAGAAAATCGTATTTTAACGATTTTTTTATTATTGTTCTGTTAAAGTTAACGTCATTCGTCTATAAGTATATTATCAAAGTACAGTAATTAATTATATAGGTCAAGAAAAATGGGATGTGGAGATAATCATTATGACTAGGATTAAGAATCCGAATTTAGTTTTTGTGCCTCAAAAAGATCAAACTGCAACTCATCACGCATATGTACATGTATGTATGTATATGATCATGATGAATTTTATGTCCAATTAAGTTCTATCTATCTATCCTAGAAGAAATGTACATACGTCCGTAAGAACTATCTGATGTATCTATTAGTGATTGTAATTAAAGCTCCAATTAGACTTCTTTAAAACTATCTGATGTACATGTCAGAATTATTTCCTACAAGTTGATAGAATATGCCCTCCCAAACTTAAAATTACTTATCAGTGACTGTAATTAAAGCTTTAATTAGACTTTTTTAAAGTATCATAACGTGTAATTATTTATAAATTATATAAACATTATATTGTTATTTAATTAACTGAAAATATTACATTTTTATTAATTAAAAATTAGTTCTTAATAAAAAAAATTAAATATAAATTAAGTAAACTGCATGTGAAAGCAACGAATGCAATTAAAAATAAATACATATAGTCATTTTTCAACGTAAAAAACGCTGTACTAGGTTCGTCTCCGCACCTCAGGTTTGGCGTCAGGTTCTTGTCCGAAGCCGAACTAAGATTGAGATAAGTCCTGTGTTTCCCCGTTGCACATACGCAATTGAACTCCATCCGTTGGATTAAGATATTTTTACGATGCGGTGGGAGCTTGGATGGCCTTACAAGGGGTGAGCGGGAGGAAAAGTGGAATGGGATTCTTCGACGATACCACGCGCCTTTTGACGCGCGTGGGCATGGTGAACTTTATTTCTCAAGTTACTTTCGGAGGCTGGAGCTTTTTTTTTTTTTTTAACTGAAAATTGTAAATATTACTTGAGATTTTTACAATTATTTGGCTTTTATTTATTTTCCCGCCGCCAGGTTAAGCAAATCAAATTGAAATCAAGGGTGGCCATTAACACGTTTTAAATTTGCTTCCTACTTCAATAAAATATATGTATTTCATTGTGAACGTTGGGTGTTATTGCTTTTGGTGGTTTGTCTTGTAATTAATTTATTATTAAAAAAATAAATATTTATGACGAATTATTTATAATGATAATGACAATTTAAGATAAAAATAAATTCATTTTAACAGAAAATAATTTAATATATAATGACAATTTTATGCCCATTTCCCAATATATTTTTCAGAAACCTAAATTTAAGATGATGAATAAAATCTTATAATATAATGACGCGGTTTGCCAAACAATAGATCAACGAGTTTGGACTTGTGATCATGCCGTGGAAGACCAAGACCATTAATGTTCATCAATTGTCCAAGTCAACTGTTCATCATGAAGACGTGATTGGCAGTGGAAACCCGCGGCCAAGACCATTAATGTGCATCAATTGTCCAAGTCAACTGTTCATCAATTGTCCCAGTCAACTGATCTCAAATTTTCTTCCGTCTTGTTTACGTCTTCTAGGCTGAAATTAACATCAACCCATGATCAAGCAGCTGGCCTGATTCCCACTAATGGTGACGTTTGTTAATTAATTGTATGATAGTTTGGAAAGCAAGGGAGCCTCTTTCCTATATATATCTCTAGCTAGCCTGTTAGTAGTATAGCTAGCTAGCTCTTCTCATTATTTATGATGATGGGTAGAAAATCCATATTGTAGCATTGCTAGCTCTTCTCAATATATATATAATTATATATATAAAAAAATCTATTTATTGCCAATTTTACATTAAAGGATAGATTTATAAATAAAATATAATAAATAATTTATCTACAATCATCAAATATCACATTATAAGATAATAAAAAGATTATGATATTTGAGGATTATAATATTTATTGATCATTATTCAATTTTAAGAAATATCTAATACGATTTAATTAAGAGACTCACACAGATAACCTACAATAAAAAATATCAAATATGTATATATATGACCTAATAATTTCATGAACGATGATAAAATATTATGTGATAAGGGATAAAAGTGATTTTTCTCTTTTTATGTCTCGGTCAACTCTAAAAATGGCAGCATTGATCAGTATTGATCTACTAGCCCATTCTCTTTAATTATTATACTTTTTATTCTTATATTTGCTCAAAAAAGAATTTTTTCATTCATTAAATTATTCATTAATTATTTTTTTTAAACCATATTATTTTTGTAAAAAATAAGAATTGTTTCACTTAACTAGGCAACGTTTGCACGTTGTTCCCGACCTAGTATATATATATACGCGCACAGCCAGCAGCATCCATACATAGTATATAAGTAAAGATCAACAAAAACTGTCTCAGTACATGATTGAAACAGTTGCAGCTAATTATACCCAATCTCTTAATAACGTCAGGTTATATATAATAACGTGTGAATAAATCTCTTAAGATAATAACGTGGGAGACAGTTGCAGCTAAAGCAGATTATAATAACGTCATATCTCTTAAGATAATACACATTAATCTCAATCTACAAGAAGCTGGAACCAAGAAAAGGAAAGTAATGTTAAGGACAAATAAAGAAAAGCTTAAACCTGACCAGAATCAAATGTCAATGATTATTACAATCATCAAGAACATTGAAATCTCGCAGCCATTGACACACTAAATTAGTCTTCATACACAGGAATAGTTACAAATTAAATTTAGAAACATTTTATTTTGTTTTGTTTGCGGCCCTATGTTTCACGTCTAAATATAATAATCATCACCTAAAAATAATAACGTAGAATAAAATATTGATCTTTAAAATATGGATTCTTTTTTAAATTTTGTTTTAATCTACAAGTTAAATTAATTTATATAACGACAACTGTTTTCATTAAAAAAAACAAAAAAAAAATACATAACAATGCAAATAAGTGCTGCTCCAACCGGCCCGGGGGTAACAAAGACTTGAATTAATCCCAAGAACTGCAGCTCGATCGCTTGCTTCAGCGCCTGGTTAATTTTCATTTTTCCGATAGAGAAAATTAAGTGACACCGGCCGTTTTGGTTTGGGGGACATTGTTGAAGAATAAAGAAGCACAAGGTTTTAGCATACTAGCAAGCTAGCTACGTCTTTTAGACTTTTTCCTTTCCCGGCAATATCATAATTTATAATTAATATCAATAAATTAAAGAAAAATATAAGAAGTTGTGCATGGGATCATGATTCCAGAAACCTTGACCTTCCCTTTCTTCGATCCCCTTCGATCTCCACGTTAATTTCTGTAGAAAGAAAAAACACTCAAGAGGTTGTTATTATTCGCACATTTCAAGGATTTTTAAGATGAGCTGCCAGAGGCCCAAATTAAAGCAAATATTAGTATTAATCATGATCTGAGAATTCAGGAGGTAATTATGATGAAGTAGAGAGTAAAGACCATGCATATCAGGAGGTGACTCACGCCTCGATTCAATATTATAACCAATAATTTTTATTGGGCTTAAATTAAATTTGAGGGACTATATTGGATAAACCCACAAACTATTATTTCTGAAGTTGGTCAAGAGGCTTTAATTCATTGGCCCAAAAGTTTATGGTAAAGTCATAAGGGTTAATTGATATTTTAGAATGATATTAAGGGGCTAATATTTTGAGAAACCTAATTCAGGCTAATGCCACGGGGCCAAAATTGGATTTAAAGTCTTTTTGAAATTTATGGGGCAGTTGAGGCCCATAATTATTAAGTACTAGCTCAAAAAATTAATTTAAAAATTTAAAAGTATTTATTAGATACTCGTTTTGAAATTTAAGAAACGTCCTTAAATGACTTAGCCCATTAAATTGTGGGGAAGCCCTAGAATCTATTTGGACCCTTTAAATGGGTCAACCATTCTTACTAGAGCTCAAATGATCCAAAAGGAAACCCTACCACCCATGAGCATGACCCAACCCGTTTGCAAGACCCATGACCCAACTACCTTCAATATATGTAGACCCAGCTTGTCATAAACTCCAAGTCCCTGCACATAGGATCATCCTCTTCACTCTAGGTTTTTCACAACCCCTAAGCCACAACCCCGTTCTCATCACCTCCCCAAGCACAACAAAGCCACAAGAAATCGAAAGTCATGCCGAGTATGGGACTTTATCAAGCCATCATCTGTTTCACTCCAATACAACAAAAACCAAAGTTGGATTCATGATTCATGAACACGAGGTTTATGGTTTTAACATCGATATTTCATAGTTAATGCGGTTTTAGGGTTATGATGGTTTTAGGCTTTATGAAAAATAGATCATTAATATTTTAGGTTTTAATTGCGAGTACGGGTTTAAGTAGAAACTTACGTACGATTAGAAATTGACGCAAGTTACTATTTTATAGGTGATGGTTGATATTCACTTGTCACAGTTGTGAGCATATTCAGAAAAGTAAAAAAAGTTCAGCTAAGTGGTACTCTTATGGTAGACTTTGTCTAAAACTGATTGAAATTGATTTTGTGAAAAGCCTGCATACTTTGTGATGAAAACATCCTCGATTATTTCTTGCAATAGTCTCTATATTTGAATTTTAAAGCTGACATTTTATCATGACTAATATAGACATAAGCATAGTTTTTTACTTTGTTTCTCTACTACATAAAATGTGAACATGAAGTCTGATATATTTGATCTAATTATATGATATTATTTATTGAGTACACTATTATATTATTGCATTGTATCCGAAAATCCTGAAACATAAGATTTTGTTTTGCTTTGGTTATAGGCCTCTACCATGGGTTATAATAGTGGCCTCTATTATGCTTGCCACGGGTATACAATGTGGCCTTTGTTCTGACCTTGCAATGAGTGTAAAATGAGGGTCTCTATTTTGTCCTTGCCACGGTTATATAAAGTGACCTCTATTCTGACCTTACCACATGTGTAAAATTGTGATCTCTGTTTTGACCTCGTCAGGGGTGTAAAATGGTGGCCTATATTCTCACTGCAATCACTTTGGTGACAAACTAATTTAAGTTCTACTCAGCTACTGCAAAATGCACAACCTTTCCATGGGAGTAAACATGACCTTTGTTTTGAGTGTAATAAATGTGGTGATAGAGTGATTTATATTCTGCTTGGCTATTCACAGAATGCACAACTCTACCACGGGAGTAAACATGACATTTGTTTATGTTTCTGATGTTGTTTCAGTTATGCTTGTGCCTAAGGCCTTTTGTATATATTACTATTGTAATGAAATGCTTATGAAAATACCATTGTCATAATTCTTAGAACTGTATGTTTCTGCATTCTTAACTAGCTCATATTTACACACTAGTATGATCTTGCTAATTGCTGAGTCTGTGGACTCATCCCTTTATCCACCATTTTTTTAACAAATGACTTTGATGGTGGTGACAGTTGGAATAAATGGCACATGGCATGATTATAAGATAAAGGCGAGATAAGTGTCAGGTAGCTTCAGTGGATTTGTCTGAGTGAAGGGAAATTTTACTAGTGCTTAGTTTATGGGCAGTGCTAGGGCCACCGAGAGTGGGTCCCGACACTATTCACCGATAAGGCCATTTCAATTTTCTTTTCTTTTGCTTTTTTCTTCATGTATTTCTTTAATCTTGTTAAGCATTTAAAACAAATTCACAACATCAATTAAAAACACTTATTATTTCTAATGTTGGGGCGGAGGTCCTTAAATCGATTTAGCGTGAATGTGATCTATTTATAATACCAACTTCAGACGTACCTTGTACAAAGATATGGTTTTGCTCTGGCCCTTCATATGTACCGAACACATAATCATGTAATTGTCCATATAATTATAATTATTTATAAGTTGAAATAAAAACACAAGACCAAATCTGACTCGTTGATTGCCATTAGTCGAACCTTTTAGTTAACTATCATTATATAGTCCCAAATTCTCGCCCACAAACAACGTCGAGTTCTAGGACTTCAAGTAGTCTTGAAGCACGAGGAGCATGATATATAGCCAGCTTTTGGCCTCCTCTCTAAAGTGGTGGACATTAATTCACTATTCTTCTTTCCATTAAAGTGTCGCCACGTAGCTTGTAAAGCTAAAGCCGCTTTAGTGATCGGCCTCTTAGAAATTTAAGTGTTCAAGTTGTTGGCCATTAGAACAAAACCTTGTACTTTTGTATGGGTTTTGACAGTTTTGGTGGAGACGGGGGAAGGTCCATATGGCTGTGACGCCGAGACAGAATAAGGATGATTATTTTGACGGCTAGTTAAACAACGAAAAGTAGAAACTAAGATTGAGAAAAATGCAAATAGAGAGAGAACTCTTAGATTAGTGTTTGTTTATAAAAATCAAATAATAGTATGCTAAAGTCCAGAAGTCAAGCTTAAATAGCTAATAGAAAGGTAAAATTGTAGTTAAGGCCAAATAGTAAAATACGGAATAAGATAAGTATGATTAAGAATAATATCATTCCTAAACTAAACATTACCATAAAAGAAAAATGACCAAAAATGAAAAAAATAAACTTGCCAAAGTTATGGACAGAATACTATCACGTATGTGCACAAATCAACCGAGGAATGTCGTTCTCACCTAGTTGAGGGATGTCGTTTCTCACCCAACTTGACAAATATTTATCTCTTCCTGCCGGTTTGCATTGGTCTACCTTCTCAAGGTAGTCTAATGCTTTTAACGTCGCATCTGTCAACCGAGTGTCATCGGACTGAGATTCTCCTGCATCAAGTTGGGTGCAAGGGAGCCTTTTTGAAAGTCCAAACAATGCCTTACATGATGAAGAGCATTTTATCAAGGGGTTCTCCTTCTGCTTCTTGAACAATATAGGTGCCCTCGTTGTAGTGCACTAGCTTGAGACTGTCGCAAATGGGTTGCAACATGAGTTTTTCACTTGTTTGTAGCATTGACAACTAAAACCAACCAAGATGAATGATCACGAGGAGAAACTCAAGATGTAAAAAGGGCATGGAGCCTCAAGTTATTGGCTATAGAACTACTCATCCATAGCATGCCATGGATTAAGTCCTTGGTCTTTGTGCCTTAGAGAACGGTTTTGTTGACTTACTGTTTAATCGAAGTTAGAACAGCCTAGTATTCGAGGATTATATTGCATCATCTGTTATGTTTCAAGGGTGAATTGCAAAAACAGACTGCTTGTCCCATTGCACTTAGTACTTACTATTCTACATGATGTTTTCAACTTTTGATAATATTCTTTTCACATTTCTTCCAAAGCAAATTAATAAAATGTTCAAATGAATTTCTTTTGACTGTGTCCAAAAGAAAAGCAAAATTAACTAAGAAAATCACTGACTTTCTTTAGCATGGGCAAGCAAAGATTGCACTTAATGTCCCTTCTTATTTCTATAGGAAGATGAGGTAGCAGATTTTGGGCATCGACATCTATATTTTGTTCTGATAATCGTTGTATGTTGGGCATGATCTGTAGCCTAATATCATCATCAAACTCGTGTGTAACTTTCCTAGTCCCAGAGTGGTGAATAGTCGGGTTTCGTGAGTAAAACAACGTTGCCTTGGACAAGATTACTACCTTATGACCAGCATTCAACAACTCCATGCTGCAACAAATTTGACCATTTCCCACGAATTTGATCACACAAAGGATGTTCGTGGAAAATGAATCACTTTGTTCCTGCAACATCATGTTCGACAAGTGAAATTCGGTGGAAAACAAAACTTGTTGTGACGAGTGTAAGTCGTGGCTAGAAATACTCCCCACATATTACACGTGGGGCGTAAAATTGGTTTGGCTCCTACGATTTCTGCAATAAAAAGGCTTGGTGAGATGATTTCTCGTTCTCAATTTTTCATTCGTCCCTCAATCTCATAGCTAAAATCAATCCCCTAATGTTTGTGGGTTGAGGAAATTAGGGCTTGGTATCCCTAATTTCGAACTGAGTAGAAGGTCACAGCCCTCAGACCTTCAATCACTCCCACGGCCAGCATCCGCCACGTTCAACCTTAGAAGACTCGTTATTAATTCCAACGCTGACTTTGTGTAAATATCTCTACCA
This sequence comes from Juglans regia, assembly GCF_001411555.2. Taxonomy (NCBI): domain Eukaryota; kingdom Viridiplantae; phylum Streptophyta; class Magnoliopsida; order Fagales; family Juglandaceae; genus Juglans; species Juglans regia. The sequence continues at coordinate 38,496,558 of NC_049913.1, forward strand.
AATCACTTCTCTCCCCAGTTTTAGTATATCCATAAAAGATTAATAGGATCTTTAATAGTAAATTTGTGCACAATGGTTTCAACAATTGTTTGGCATTTCATGATTTCATTTAAGCTTCTTCATCACGTAAAGCAAAAACCTATTATCTCATTTGATTTTAGGGAGACTACCATCAAAGCAGTAGCCGAAGATTTAAATCGTTATACATTCTATATAAAGATATTGCTCTACACTCAAAAAATGAGAAATGATAGTTGCAGTCGTGAGTGTGCAATAGCGGGACAATCACTTTAAAAAAAGTGAATAAATACGGGACCTACATGGAAAAAAATAACTTTTTAATGGTGAACCTCATTCTTTTTCAAAGTGACTGCACGACATTTGCACACTTCACGACTGTATATAGCATTACTCCTTAACAAATACAACCATTCCATTATAGATAAATGTCTATACCCTTGTCCAAAAACAACTTCTCTCATTATCAATATCCAAACAAGTACGAATACTGCTCTCGCATGTCTTATTCTATTTTCCCGGTAATATCCTCAACTGTTAAATCTCCCCACGAATCTTTACCAAAGGTATTCACTTGAACCTCAATTTTTGTTCATTCCAATCCAGAATCTACATCAGAGCTTCCTCATACGTACGTTTAAGCTGAAGTTGAATGCTACCAAGATCGACCACTCGGTCTTGCTGCTCAAAGGTCTTCCTTAGGGAGGAAACGTGAAATACGTCAGGCATGTCTCCTAAATCTTATGATAATGCAACCTCGTAAACCACCGGGCCGATCTTCTCCAGTATTTGGAATGGTCCAACATTCCTCGAATTGAGCTTCCCTTTCTTGAAACACTTAACACCCTTCATGGGTGATACCATGAGGTGTACTCAGTCTTCCTCAAAGGACAAGACTCTCTAATTCCTTGTATCAGCATAACTCTTTTGATGACTCTGAGCTGCTACCATCTTGTGTCGTATGATTCTGACTTGCTCCTACCAATTCTCAAGTAACATATCATGATCATTGTTAAGATAACATAAAGACAAGAAACTAAAACACAAAGGACTGAAGAGTAGAAATGAAAAACAAATGTTCTCTGTATTTCTTCAGTGTGTCAATACAATGCATCGAGGTGGTATTTATACACAAAAGAAAGAATATCTCTTTATAACAGAATGCACAGAATTACACAAAAAGATGACACGTGTTGTAACAATAAAATCTTCTAGATTATTCTGTATTGTTGTTGAGTGCTTGAATGCCTTTTGGTGGAGCAGATGTTGCAGCTGCTGGTGAGGATGGTGCAGAGGCGATAGTGCTAATACGCCCCTGCGAGCCAAGCATAACTGGAAGGACTGTGAGGCTCGATCTTAAAGTGCAGAATCTGGAAAGTGACAATGGCTTTGTAAGAATGTTAGCCAATTGATCCTTGCTGGAGAAAAAAGATACTTGAAGGGCTTTGGCATGAATCCGATCCCTTACAAAATGGTAATCGATGTCAACATGTTTAGTGCGGGAGTGCATCACAGAATTAACGGATAGATACGTTGAACCCAAATTATCACAGTAGAGAATAAGAGGTTTGGAAAGAAAAATTCTCAATTCAAAAAGAAGAGCTTGTAGCCACTATAACTCACAAATTGCATGTGCCAAATCTTTATATTATGCTTCAGTACTCGATCTTGCAATTGTTGATTGCTTCTTAGAACTCCAACAAACCAGATTTTTACCATAAAAAACACAATATCCACCAGTAGATTTTCTGTCATTTGGGCATCCAGCCCAGTCGGCATCAGAAAAAGCAACCAAAGCAGGAGAGGGAGAGGAAGTAATAGCCAAACCATAATCCATGGTGTGCTTGAGATAGCGTAAAATACGCTTAACTGCTTGCTAGTGGGACAAACAGGGTGCATGCATGAATTGGCACACCCAATTCACAGAGAAAGACAAATCTGGTCTAGTTAACAATAAGTATTGTAAACTTCCAACTACACTTCTATAAAGAGAGGGATCTTCCATAGACGTAGAATTGAAAGTTGACAGTTTTGTGGAGGGGGACATGGGGCTATTCACAGGCTTACAATTGCTCATATTAGTCTTCTTGAGCAAGTCAATAATCATCAACAATTTCGATCGGAGTTACGATTTTCTAGTGGAGGTTGTCTACCATTTGCACTACTGATATCTAACCTCCTACTCCAATTGGGGGTTACAGCGTCCGCCACTGAGCGGAGGTCGCCACAGATGGGCCCCTTAACAAGATCACGTTCAGCAAGAGCAATGGGCACTTGCGGAAGGCTACAACAGAACAACCTAGTGATCCTCCCACAGATCCAGCTTCTAGTAGTGCTGCTGCTATTGAAAGACAGCCTCTTGGGGCTACTTTGGATCAGGTACGAGCTCTGTTTGTAGAGTTCGTTGAGCCCATCATGGAGAAGCTTAGGGATCTAGAAGAATCTATTAAAATGTTACAAAAGGATGTTGATCTACTAAGGACCCATTGATCATTTTAGTTATTATTTTTCTTTTTTATGTTGTATTGAACATTATATATTTGAGATGTAATTAATGTATGGTTTTTATTTTTCGTGTTTACTACTTGGTTTTTTTTTTCATTTTACTTGTCGTTCATGATAATATAAAAAATGATACTATCTTTAAAGTTATATTTATATAAATTTAACATAAAACAAATCACTATAAAGTTTTGAAATTAATTACATAAAATTAATTTATGAATTTATAAATATTTTAACTCCCTGCAAATCATAATACATAATATATACACATTTTTATATTTTGAAAATGATAACAAATTAATGGGAAAAATATATACACAAATCCATACTAATAAAAAAATTAATTGAAAAAATTTCCGCTCGAACAAATAAATTTAAGTTCGAATGGTTATTAACTTTCCATGGAGAAAATAAATTAATTTCCCAGCCAATATTATTATTCGAACAGATTATATACTGTTCGAATGGACATTAATTCCATGTTCGAATCTATTTTGTTCCGTTCAAACGGTTTTCTTTTTTTTTTTACGATTTTGTTCGTCACAAAATATCTTGTTCGAATGGATAGTTTTCCGTTCGAACAAATTTCGTAGCTCAGGCATTTTTGGAGATGAAATGTAATTTTCATCTCCAAAAATGACTTTTAGGGACGAAATTAAATTTGTTCCTAATAAATTTCTTCCCTAAAAGTCAATTTTCTTGTAGTGTCCCCATCACATCTTCACCCCACTCATCCAAAAAAAAAAAAATGTTAAAATAATATGAAAGAAAACCAACATTGGTTAAGGTGAGAACGGTTGATTTTCGTACGCATACAACTTAATACACGACCTTGAAAACAGACTAATGCATTTCAACAAGCCGGCAAGCAGCTGCTGAATAAAAGGAGTACTACTCCTAAACCACAACGGAGTCCATGCCAGCTAGGTATTGCCAGCTCTCAATTGCCAATTGCGTACTTTTTCGCGGCGGCGCCAAGCTTCTTGTATCATAAGGACAGCTTTTGTAGGTGTTGGTCTGGCACATCTGGAGACTAAAGCCTTCAAGTCGTTCGCCATTAGAGCAAAGGCTTCAACTTTTGTATGAGTTTTGAGGGTTTTGTCAGAGATTGGGAGGTCAGATAGGTTGGGCAGGACCTGTTGGGAAAAGCCATGGAACCCCCAGTTTAGAATTTCTTTTCCACAGTAACAACCTTCTTCAATACACTCCCCGTGGCTTGAGGAGACAGTACTTTCCACACCATTATTATTTGTGGTTGCAAATTTCCAAAGAACGCCCTTTGTGATGAAGAGCATTCGATCAAGTGGTTCTCCCTCCCGAATAATGTAGGTATCTTCACTGTAGTACACTTGCTTGATATATTGGCAGATGAGTTGCAATCGCGTGTCACTTGCTTCTCGAAACATGGGCACCTGTCTTACATACAAACGAAAACAATAATGAGAAACCCATAATAAAATTGAACACATGATTTGGGAGTAGGGAATTCAATGTCAAGATCTCAAACAACTTCATGTGACGGCGAACAATGTCACGTACAAGATGATCATGCTAATTAGAATGTCCACGTAATTAATTGTTGTACGTAGAACAATTAATTACGTCATATATAGTAGATAAGCGCAGGATGTATGGCTTAACCGACCAGTTTCGTAAATTATATATTACTAGTAGTAGGTATAGGAATCGCCAAAGTTATCAAATCAAAATTAATACTCTGTATATTAATCATTGGCTGGTCAGCAATGTTAGCATTTAGTCTCTTGATCGCTAAAGAATTAGCTGAACGACTCGATCTTCTATTTGATCTCTTAGTTTCTATATGTACTAGTGAGGAAAACTTCTCAAACTTTGATCATCAAGAGTCATAAATGATCTTTCATGCTTATCTTTTTATATATTTTTAATAACTTTTATGAATGCATTTATTATTTTCACATTCAATAAAACTAGAAAGTTGTAAGTTATATAGAAAACGAAATTAAACACATGTATGCAATAGGAAAAGTAAAAAGCTGACAAATTTAAATAAAAATAGTAATTTAATTAAATAAATTATTTCTTCATAAATGAGAGTTAGTAATTTATAAATTAGATATATCATTCTTCTTTTAATGAATTTAAATTAATAGGATATAATATCTAATTAGAAAAAAACAATAATACAAATTGGGAGTGAATGACATAGATTTGTAAGACTAATGCTCAGCTAGCTAATGATAATATAATGATATAATTTATAATATGCATCGCTTCATAAGAGTATAATGGCGCCATGCTTTAACAATATATATATATATATATATATATATATATATTAGTTAATATAGATGGGAGATATCGTAGTTACTCTAAAAATATCATTTTAAATATTATAATATTCAAAATCATATTGCCTCATGTACTCTAATATTCTGTAAGATTTCGACTACTCCATTTTGTATTTTCTCATTTCTTTCGAAGAAAAATAATTATTGATTAAACTTAATTATACTTTTTATGCTCTCTACAGAAAAATAAGTAGATCGAAGAAAAAGGAACACTCACATTCTTTAGCGTGGGCAAGCAAACTAAGTAGGACAGAAAGGTGGACTAGTTGTCCTTTGTAGATAAAACTGAATTTCTATCTGCTCTATTTATAAAGGAAGTTGGAAAAAAAGGACTCACTTTCCGTAGTAGGGGTAAGCAGAGACGGCGCTGAATATCTCTTCTAATGAAAATGGGAAGATAAGGCAACGGATTCTCTGCATCAACAATAGCTTCATATTTACTACGAGATATTATGTATTTTGCGGCGAAAAGATTTTCTTCTTCCACGGACGTGATGATAAAGTTTTCTTCCTCTGTAAACATTCGGTCTACTTGGTTTATGATCGTCTCTCTAATTTCTCTAAGCTGCGGTTGTCTGTCTATCCAAAATCTTATCCCTAATTTTCTGACTTTCATCTCCTTTTCCCACCTCTTCTTAAGTTTCTCAAGTTGCTTAGTTTTCTTCTGCCTTTGCTTCTCTTCCTTCAGCCTTTGCTTAGTTTTCTTCTGCCTTTGCTTATCTTCCTTCAGCCTTTGGTGAGCTTCATCCAACTTTCTAGATGCCGCCAAGTGCATATACATCTGTTGCATATCAAGTTCAACACATTAAATGTTGTCGAGAAATTATCAGTTGTAGAGAAATTAAGACAAAATTGTAAACTTATAATAAGGTTTTCTTCTTCTTTTTTCTTGCTCAATTCGTAGTCTGTAGAAAAAAAAGTACGATTAAATCTTTGTCTTGCTGCATTCCTTTCTTTAATAGATTATGGGTTGGGGAGATTCTTTACAAGGGGTGGAAGCCAATGTTAGCCATATGAGTCCCTATACGCAACAAAGAAGCCAATTGAAGCTGGTGCCTATATAAGGAGACAGTACATCACACGGTCACTCCTACAATTTCTTCATCTTCAGAGATAGGGACAGAATATATATATATATATAATAGTATGACAATTTGCACCTTCTTTCCCCTTTTTCCTGAGCTTAAACGTAACCCGACTGTAATATCATTGCAGCATCAGTTTTAAAGAAAAAGAGTATACTCTGTTTTATCATTCAAATTCTCCCCTAAAACGGAGGATGTGATGATCATTATTCTATTTCATGGATTGCCTATAGACTGTAAGTTATTAAATGAGGAAACTATTACAACACATATAAACAAGAATCTATAAACAAGGATCCGGTATCCGTGATTCTTCTTTTCCGACAGATATTTAATTGCTAATTTTCTTTTTCAAGTTAGTCTGATACTGTTTTGCTAAAATGTCTTGGAAAATAAAAAGAAAGAAAGAAAAAATGTTTCGTGCTGCAGCAAACGCGTTTAGTTTTTAAAAACAAAGAACAAAAATTAACCGCGTGTCCCGGGACTCGCGCAACTGCGCATAAAAGAACTCTTTTTTTTTTTTTTTTCTTTGCAAAATTTTTAGAAGAACTATTTGCTCAATGTTATTTTTAAAATAACGTGCAAGTGTATGTGTAGAAAATTATTTGAAATTAAATTTCTATTTATTTTTACAAGATCCATTAAACAATATCTTTCTAAAAAGATTTTAAGAAATTCTTAAATTTTCTCATAAGCAAACACGCATTTAACTTTCCATTAATGACTAAACATACAGTTAACATACAATATTAAAGAGCATATTAACTAGTCCAAGACCAATTCAACGTGCATGGGGCTTAACACACTTCCCAAATCCAGGATATCTGAATAGATCAATGACTTATTGTGATGACGCTCACGTAACGAAAGCAGAGTATTTCAGAGGAAGAGTTATGTCTTCCCGTGGTCAAAAAACTTGTCACAAAAAAAAAATTATAACTCTCTTATTGATAAAACAATTGCACTCCCATTACAATAACGTCAATTGAAAGCACCTTCTTGTCATTGGCTTGGCATAGGGATTGTTGTTTCACCCCCTCTTCTGATTTGTGGAGGGTGTTGGTTGTGGGTTTTAGTTGCCGCTAGTTGTTCTTGGCACTCAAGTGGTGGAAGGTTGTTGTTGCTGGTTTGCTAAAGTTTGATCATCAATTACTCTGGTTGCTTGTTATAATGTCTGTGTCTATGTTGCTAGGCGTGATAACTGCATCTCAATCTTCAAAGCCAGATTAATGGCTTCGGCTAGAGTCCAGAACGCGTGCAACATAATTTCTTCTTGAATAGTAACTCTAAGAATATCTCACTACCCAAATGCAACCTAAAACAAGGCAAGTCATATTCTGTACTTCTTGGCATTTTCTAAGGCCCTCATCGTGTCATTGTCATTCCTTAGAAGTCCTTCCAAACTCTTCATCACTCTGGATGAGTCATCCAAAATTCTATACCCTCATCGTGGGACAGACACACACCCTAGATTTGCCCCATCCTTGTCATGAATTTTGTTGTCGCTAACACGCATGCTTGCAATGGTTTGCTATATCTCCTTTAACATGCTTCTATACCATCAAATTGTTGATGATTCTGCTGGCTTTGCATTCAAACGGTTGGCCAAAGGGCTTGCACCCCACGTTCTTCGCGGTTGGAGTGGTTACCTTCGTTCACGTCTTTTCCCATCATGCGAGGCAAAACCTTGCTTCAATGCCAATTTACGTAGCAAAAAATGGCAAAGTATTTCAGAGAAGAGCTGTGTACTATTGATGAAACAATAACCCTCCCATTACAATACCATTTGTTGATGTGTAAAAAATCGCACAACAAACTGGAAGGTGAGAAAGAGTCATTCCCGGCCCGCTATGACGATTCGGGCCTCGATCAGTGTGGTCTGGAGTCCCCTACAGTGGTCTGATGTTGTTGTACAGTGTCAGTGCGTACATCCATAGCGGTGAAAGGAAAATAAGTGTAGAGAAAGTAAAGAGAGATGGACACACAGATTTACGTGGTTTGGCACATTGCCTATGTTCACGGGGTGTTTGGAGAGGGGAAATCAACTATAACATGTTTGTTTTATAGTCTATCGTAGTCTCTGATCCTCACTATACAATTGAGGTCTGGAACCTATGTGTTGGAGGAAATCCTTTATCCGGAGTCTCCGGTTGCGAGGTTGAAGGAGCTCCCTTTGAAGAAGAAGTCGAAGTTCCCTTTTATCTGGCTCCTCTTTCAGCGTGCCTCCCCACCCTTTGCATGTCTGACCACTTCTCCATTTTTCACTTTCTCCTGACACTGTCCACCCTTGCCTCCTGACACACTCTTCTCCCTTACCTTCCTGTTTTTCCTCTTGTCTCCTAGTGTTGGCTTGGTGGGTTAGGCCTGGAGATTTTGTCCCTTACAGTTCCCCATGATTCTTAAGTTCGATTCGCTTCGAAAGAAGGTCTTGAGAATCTTCAAGATAAAATATACAACGGAGACAACGTGCAGTGATCTGTGACAAAATAAGTTTTCGAAGTGGGTCTCTGGTTCTCCGTTCTGTTTGCGTTGAGTCATAAATACCTCCGAGGGTGAAATTAGGCAGGAGGTGTGCTCGACCGTATCAGGCAAAAGTGTGAAGCTTGGATGCGGCGGGATATGTGCTCAACCGTGCAAGATGCAAGCATGGAGTTCAGATGTGGCAAAAAATGTACTTGACAGTGTAAGGCAGGAGCGCGGAGCTTGGATGTGGCAGGAAGTGTACTCGATTGCGTAAGGCGCTAGCGCGAAGCTCGGAAGTGGCAGGAGGTGTACTCTACCACGTAAGGCGCCAGCGCGGAGCTTGGATGTAGCCGGAGATGTACTCGACCGCGTAAAGAGCAAGCATAGAGCTCGGATGTGGCGGGAGGTGCACTCGACCGCGTAAGATATGTAGTTGGGAAATTTGTCTGCATGAATGTCCGTTGTTGTTGAAAGGTGTGAAAAGTGTATGTTTGTCCGATGTTTTTATTTTCGATTTATTGTTAGTGTTGGAGTTCATATGATGTAACCCACGCAAAGCGGTCGGAGGACCCGTCGACCCCCTAGGTCCACCTTAGGCTATTGTCAAGCTCGTCAACTCGTTCTCGAAGATAACCCGCGCAAGGTAGTTGTGGAGCTCGCAGGCTCGTTAACTCCGAAAACTCATTACTGGAGGTAACTCGCTGGCAGCGGTTATGGCAAGTGTGACACTTGGCACGAGTCTAGGGACTCGTGTCAGCACGAAGGTCAGCAAGTCAAGAGACTTATGTCTGAGTGGCCGTCTGAGCAAGTCCTAGGACTAGTGCTCGACCTAAACTTCGCGACGAGTCTAGTGACTTGGCTTGGCGGCACGAAGGTCAGAAAGTCAAGGGACTTGTGTTTGAGTGGCTGTCTGGGCAAGTCTTAGGACTAGTACTCGACCTAAACTTCACGGCAAGTCTAGGGACTCGGCTTGGCATCACGAAGGTCAGCAAGTCAAGAGACTTGTGTTCGGCAGGTCGTGTGGGCCAGCCCTAGGGTTCTAGCCCGACCAATGGATCATGGGGAGTCAAGGGACCCGGATTTGCTGGCGCGAGGGTCGACAAGTCGAGGGACTTGTGTCGCAACAAGTTGAGAGACTCAACTTTGCTGGAGCAAAGGTCGACAAGTCGAAGACTTTTGTCCGACCGTTGTGTCCAGCCTGTTGTGTTGTGGAGAGTCGAGGGACTTGTATTGGCTGACAGAGACGCTTGTTGTGCTAAAAATAGTCAATTCGGTCAGTGTAAACGACCCAAATCACAAAGTGAGGTGGTAAACCTCAATTGCTCTGCCAGAGCGCAACGAAGGTTGGATATGTGCCAGTGAAGCCTATGGGTTGTCATGTTTCAGCGATGACGGAGGTTCGGTGTGCCCGCATGCGCGCTAGTGCCAAACAATTTGTCCCAACGTAGTTGTATTGGGACGTCTTGGCAGTGCCCAAGCTGGACTAAGTGGCTAGTGTTTCACACAACAGGAAAAAGCTTTGTCATTAGAAATAATTCACACAAATTTTAAGAAAGACAAACCGTGAATTTTTAGTCGTTGTAGTCGACTTTTACTTGACTAAAATTGCTCGAATGTCCGATGAGGTTGTATGGTATTGGTGCGTACATCCATGGCGATGAAAGGAAAATAAGTGCAGAGAAAATAAACAGAGATGGACACATAGATTTACGTGGTTCGGCATATTGGCTATGTCTAAGGGGCATTTGGAGAGGGAAAATCTACTATAATTTGTTTGTTTTACAGTCTCTCGTAGTCTCTCATCCTCACTATACAATGGAGATCTGGAACCTATTTTCTGGAGGAAGTCCTTTCTCTAGAGTCTCCGATTGCGAGGTTGAAGAAGCTCCCTTTGAAGAAGAAGTAGAAGTCTCATTTTATCTGATCCCTCTTTCCGAGTACCTCCCCTCCCTTTGCATGTCTAACCATCTCTGCCTTTCCTACTTTCTCCTGACACTCCACCCTTACCTCCTAACACACTATTCTCCCCTACCTTCCTGCTTTTTGTCTTGTCTCCTAATGGTGGCCTAGTCTTAGGTCTGGATATTTTGTCCTTTACACCACCCATGTATAATAAAACTAAGAATTATAGGCTACGTAATAAACTCATCTAAAATGAAAAGTGATGCAAGAGGATCCGGGTTCGATGATGTTGAGCTATCATATTCGAAGTTAATAGTACTAGACTACCTTGAGAAGGTAGACCATTGCAAATACGACAGAAAAAGATATGGTCAAGATTCCTCAATTGGTTGAGGAAAGGTCAGGATTCCTCGGTTGAGCGAGGAAAGGTTGACATTCTGGAGTTGGGCGAGACAAGGTCGATATTCCTCGATTGGGTGTGGAAAGGACAAAATTCCTCCGGATGGGGCAATATTGCGAAAGCTTCAGTATTTTAGCCATAACTTTGATTATGGATATCAGAATCACGCATATGACCCCAATTCGAAAAGCTCTCTTCGGCACGCAAGTCGTTGTCACCAGGCTCTACTTGGTGGTCCCATTTCGAGCCCAAAATCAGCCATTTTCTCCTTCAAATCGTCATTTTTAGTTATTTTTCCATGTTTGGTTATTTTTCTTTTATAGTAATGTTTAATTTTTGGAACGATTTTATTCTAGATTTTTGGATAGATTGTAGCAAGATACTTATTGTATTCCATATTTTATTATTTTTCCCTAAGTGGAATTTCACTTTCTTTTTCTTAACTATTTAAGCCCAGCTTATGGGCTCGATTTTAGTGAGATACTTATCTATTCCATATTTTATTATTTTTCCATAATTAGAATTTTGCTTTCTTTTCCTTAACTATTTAAATCCGGCTTATGGGCTTCAAAACAAATATTCAATTTTTATAAAAGAAACTTGAATCTTAGAATTTATGTCAGAGTTTTATCTCTATTTGCGTTTTTTTCAATCTCACTCGATCTAGTACTGATGAGAACAATATATAGAGAAAAGCTTGTATACACGAATAAAGCTACACAGGTACCTACAAATGCAGCCTAATAAAACTATATGGCCGGGGTAAATAAAAGTAAAAGTACTTAATTAGGAATTGCATGCTGCACGTTTTCATAAACCATGTATATGGAAAACTCTGCTATTCAAACAGAAAAATTACATTGGGCTTTGTTACACATCATCCTTCACCATATATGTTTTGTTTTTGTTTTTATTTTTGTTTTTATTTTTGTTTTAGTCCTATTAAATTAATTGATTTCATCTACTCATCATTTCTATACTACATATTTACTAAGAAAAAATCAAAAAATAAAAAAATCATGTGTGAAGTGTGATGTAGGAAAGATGAGTACTAGAATTATTCAGTTATATAAATACGGGCTATGAAGCTTCAAAAAGTATGCATGTTGATCACCAACCTGCAAACGTCCAAGGAAGTACATAAACAGTAGCAAGCCAGAGATGGAAGTTAAAACTGAGAAGCAGTTCTCCCAGAAATTCGGACTTGTGTGAAGGTTTGAACCAAAAGAACTGCAAATTTGCAAATACAGTACTGAAACATCAGGTGGTGTATTCGCACCAGAAATCATTAATTAAAATATACTAGGCTTTTTTTTTTTTTTTTGAAAGATGAAGAATTTCATTAATAGACCTTCAGTAACAGTCATGAATGCAATGGGGAATATTTCTCATATCAACAGAAGAGATGGAATGTAATAGTGCATCCCTAGCAAGCTTATGAGCAGCTTGATTTCCTTACCTCCTAACATGTGAAGCTGACCACTCTTCATAGCTCTTTAGTTGGTTCTTGACATCTTCTATGAGCATACCCGTAGCTGACCAGTTCTCCTTACTACCATTGATTGCTGAGATAACTATCTTGGAGTCGCCTTTTAGGATAATCCTTTTAATTCTCAGCTGTAGACCAAAACAAGAGGCTTCCATAGCTCCCATGGATTCTGCCAACAAAGGATCAGGGAAGAGGGGTCTATATTTCCTAGCAATTGCCACAATCCTCCCATTCCAGTCCCTAATGATTTTGCCTATCCCAATCTTGCATTGAATTCTATCGACAGCAGCATCCCAGTTGAGTTTATATATGTTTTCAGGGGGTGGGCTCCATGATGAATTCCTGAGCTGCACAGAAGTTTGCTTACCTGATTCATTAGTAGAACTAGAGATCGGTTCATTTAGAGTTTCCTTAGCTAGTTTAGCTACTGAATTGGGACATCTGAACTCTTGTTAGAAAATGAAATGATTCCTCCTCAACCAAACTCTTCTAGCTACCACATCAAACTCTTCAACCAGTTCCTTACCTCCTGAGTTCTCCAGGTCTGTTATGAGTCTCTTGATTGTAGGTTTGGGGGAGGAACATTTTTGAAGCTTCCTTGAGCACTGGTGCCAAACATCCTGAGAAGCAGGGCAATTCCATATGGCATGAATAACATTCTCCTCTTCCAGATGGCATATAGGGCAGGATAGGTTATCAATAATCTTCTTCTTGAAAAGATTCAAATTGGTAGGCAATCCCTCATGGCTGGCTCTCCACATGAAAAGTTTGTCCGCAGGAGTGATCTCAAGCATCCACAAGCTCGACCAAAACTTCTCATCATTTGAGCTACTAGAAGCCTGGCCCCTCACAGATTCCATCAAGTCCATATGCAAGTGGTAGGCACTCTTCACAGAGAAAAACCACTAAGTAGTACCTGACCAAATTAGTTTGTCAGGGCTGTTGTTATAGCTAATAGGGATATGCTTGATCAGAGTAGCTTCTTCAGGTAAAAACACATCCTCCACCATGCTAGTCTTCCATTGTTTTGTGCCAAAATCAATTAAGTCCCTTACAGAGGCCGCCTCAGGACTTAGAACCCTCACTGGACTCATAATTTTTGAATATGGAAGTTTTGGAACCCACTTATCCTCCCAGATTTTGATAGCTTCACTATTTCCTACTCTCCATCTAGTGCCCCTTTTTACAAGTTCTCTAGCATCCATAATACTTCTCCAGATGAATGATGCCATGCTACCTAGTTTGGCTTGAAAAAATTCATTGTGGGGAAAGTATTTTGCTTTCAGCACTTGAGAAGCTAGAGCTTGAGGATGAATCATGCAATAGCTTCCAACCTTGTTTAGCCAGCATTGCAAGGTTGAAACTATGTAATTCTCAGAAACCCATACCACCAACTGCTTTCGGTTTTCCCATAGTTTTCCAAGATACCCAGTGGATTTTCCTTTCCTCTTCGACCTGACCCCACTAGAAATTTCTCATTACCTTGTTTATGTCTTTCAGAAGGGACCAGGGCAGTTTAAAAACCCCCATGCTATAAGTTGGCAAGGCCTGCACCACTGCTTCTAGGAAAAATTATTTTCCAGCTTGTGGCAACAATTTGACTCGATAGCTGCTTAAACTTTGTCTGACTTTTTCCAGGATAGACTTGAAGGAATTGTATCTTGACCTGCCTATTAGAGAGGGGAGACCAAGATATTGTTCATAAGGAAGACTAGATTTCACCCCAGCAATGTTCAAAATAATGTCCTGATTTTCCCTTGGAGTGTTCTTGCTAAACTGTATAGAGGTCTTTTCTTTGTTTAAGCATTGACCTGAAGCTTTTTCATAAGTGCTTAACAAAAAAATCAGCCTGCTCCATTCAAGGGAGTTTGCTTTGCAAAAGAGTAGGCTGTCATCTGCAAATAGCAGATGATTTAGATGTAATCTGCCTCTTGCAATGGGGACTCCCGAAGTAGCTTTTGAAAGTTCTGCTTGGTTGAGCATATAGCTTAACACTTATGCACATATGATAAAGAGGTAAGGAGACAAGGGGTCTCCCTGCCTGATTCCTCTAGTAGGCTTAAAAGATTCTTGAGGGATGCCATTTAGTAGAATTGAGTATGACACAGTTTCCACACACTTCATCACAAGTCTGATCCAATTTTCAGCAAATCCCATTTTTCTCATCACTTCTCTTAGAAAGACCCATTCAATGCGATCATACGCTTTGCTCATGTCCAGCTTCAAGGCCATGAAACCCTCTTTTCCTTTCAATCTGCTATTCATGGAATGTAAGGCCTCAAAGGCCACTATAATATTGTCAGAGATTAGTCTGCCTAGGACAAATGCAAATTGGGTTGGGGAGATAATATCTTGCAGAATAAACTTTAATATGTTGGCAATTGCTTTTGAAACAATCTTGTACAAAACATTACAAAGGCTAATAGGGCGAAAGTCCGATACTTTTGAGGGACAATTTAGCTTAGGAATAAGGGCTATATGAGTAGAGTTAATAGAATCAAATTGGCCATCAGAGTTGAATAAGGAAAGAGCAACTTCACTAACCTCATGTCCAACCGTGCCCCAATGGTTTTGATAGAAAGCTGGAGGGAAGCCATCTGGCCCTGGAGAACTCAAAGAGTTCATGCTAAACAGAGCTTCTTCAACTTCTTGCCTTGTGAACTTTCTAAGTAGCTTTGAGTTCATTTCAGCTGTGACAATTTTGTTTAAGTGCTTTAAGCATAGGGGAATGTCTTCAGGGCTAGAAGTAGTAAAGAGACCCTTGAAGAAGTTCTGAAATTTTTCACTTATATCCTTCTTTCTAGCTGCCTCTTCACCATTTTCACTATAATTTTCCTAATGAAGTTTCTTTTCCTTCTTTGGGTAGCACATTGGTGGAAAAATTTTGTGTTTATGTCCCCTTCCCTCAGCCATTTCTGTTTTGCCCTTTGTTTCCATTTTATGTCTTCCTCTTCAAGCAGCTTATCTAACTCTTGTTTTTTGGCTCTTATTTCCTCTGTTAGATTCCCTATATTAGCCATCTGTAGATCAGATAGTTGTTGTCTCTTGGCTTGATGTTCATTCCTTACGCCAATTGTTATTGCTTTGCCCCATTTTTTAAGCTTATCTTTGCATCTGGACAGACCTGAAATAGCTAGATCGAGTTTGTTTTGTGCCAAACCATTTCCCTTCCGGGCCTCCTCTACAATCTTGTGGCACTCATCTCTGACTACCCAATAGGCCTCATATCTAAAAGGCGTTTCTTCTTTGGTAGAGAACTGACCTCTAGAAGAGATGGAAATAATTAGAGGCCTATGATCTGAATGTTGGGCAGCCTCTGTACTCACCATGGTATCTGAAAACATCTCAATCCATTTAGCATTTGCACACGCCCTATCCAATCTTTCCTTGATGAATTGAGGACCCTGTCTGTTATTGCACCAAGTGAATATGTCTCCTATGTAGCCCAAGTCACTCAACCCATTCAAAACTAGAGATTGTCTAAAAGCTTCCATCTGAGAATAAGGTGTCATTCCCCCTCCAAGATTTTCACCATTATGCAGGATTTGATTATAGTCCCCTACACACAACCATGGTACATTATTAGTAGGTTTTAGTGTTTTCAGTAAGTTCCAACTACTACTTCTCT
Organism: Juglans regia; assembly: GCF_001411555.2. Lineage (NCBI taxonomy): Eukaryota > Viridiplantae > Streptophyta > Magnoliopsida > Fagales > Juglandaceae > Juglans > Juglans regia. The sequence goes on from NC_049913.1 coordinate 38,512,378, forward strand.
TAGATGTCAATGGGTGGCCATAGAATCCTGTCATGAGCCATTCCCCCTTATTATCTCTTTGTTTAATCTTTGTAGAGATATGGAATTGGGAATAAGATGTTAGTGCCACATTCAATTCATCCTTCCAAAATAAGGCCAAGCCACCACTCGCTCCCTTGTTATCCACCACAAAACAGTTTTTCATACCAAATTTGAGTTTCACTTTCCCCATCTTAGACCTGGAACACTTAGTCTCCATTAGGAAAATGAGACTTGGGGACTTAGTCTTCACCAAAAGGTGAAGTTCGTGAACTATCCGGGGGTTCCCAAGCCCCCGGCAGTTCCAGCTTATACAATTCATGGAACTTGGCCACCACCAACATATCATCTTCAATCTCACCCAAATAAGGTAGATTAATCTTTTGTTTTTTACTAACACCAGAGGGCCTTTCCTCATCTTGATCAGTGACAAAATTCCTCTTCAGAGGAGTTAAGGAGTGTACCTTTTGAGGAGTATCCTGGATGAGCTCAACTGCATCGAGATTGTGAGCCCTTGCTCGTCTTTTCTAATGAGGGATCTTCCTAACTTGAACCAGTTGATTAATTTTTTGGGACATAAACTAGTTTAGTGAATTAACCTGAGAAGCTAAGGAGGGACCCTTAGCAGCTTTTGGAAAGTCTTCTATGTGACTAGCATGTAACATCACCACTTCTGCAGGAGCTTCCGAAGACCCCCAACTCTTGTCAACATGTTTCAAGGTAGTGTCAGTAAATCCTGAAAGTCCTCCCTCAGAATCGTTTTTGAAGATTTCCTTTTTATTAAAAAGAGATCCTGCTTGACCTTTTTAGCAGTAAGCAGCTTTAGTGAGTTTTCCTCTGGCCTTTCCATTTTTGGTAGGTCAACTTGCCACTTCTGTTGGACCTCCTTTGTGGGAACTACAAAAGTATGGGTACCTGCAGCAGGATCCTGAAAATTTGGGGCCTGGTTATCGTTGACAGGGTGGCCACCCTCCTCTGACTTATCCTGCTGCCTTTCATGGTGCTCAAAGCTCTGGCCACCTCCTTTGTATCTTTTAGTGGTTGTGCTACTTGCCTTTGGAGGATTAGCACGGAGCCAAGGGCCAAAATCACTGCTTACCTTTCCATATGTTCCTTGAGATCCTTTTGAGCAATCTCCATCCCTATGTTTAATGGTGCCACACTGGAAACAAAAAGATGGAAGGCGTTCGTATTTAATAGGCAGCCATACCTATTTATCATCCAGCTTCAACAGCCTCCCTCTGCATATAGGCCTTGTGATGTCAATCTTCACTTTCATACGTAAAAAAGGGCCCCAAGCATTACCAGACCCATTGGTGTCCAACTCAAGAACACTCCCAACTCCAGACCCCAGTTGTCTTCCTATTTCATGGGTCATGCTCACCAAAGGCATGTTATGAATTTGTATCCAGAAAACCTCGGAAGAGAAAGATGGCTCTTCTTGCACTAGAGTCCTTTCGAGGTCCTCCATGCATACCAAAAACCTATCAAAAGTCCAAGGTCTACCCAGAAGCACCTTCTGTTTATCTTGTTGGTGCTGAAACTCAACCAGGAACTTATTATGGCCCATCTCTTTGAACTGTATCCAGCCCACCGTGCTCCACACTTTCGCCATTGTAAACCGGAAAGCTTCTTTGTTGACCATTCTCTCAGAAATGACCAGGACCATGATACATCCTTTTCCCGCTTCTCTAACCACTTCAGCTTGTGGAATCTCCACCTCAACTCTCTCTTGATCCGATAAGGAGAAGCCTTTCCACATCTTCTCCAGCTCCGTCTCCATTGCACCCCACACCCAAAGTGCAGAGACCACCAATGCTCTCGCAAAGACTAAACCTCACCCTCTAGGAGGAGGACTGACTCCCATTTCCTAGCAAACTTAAGCGGCCGATCATTAAAATATACTAAGCTGATCAAATTAAACAGATAACAACTAATTAAAATGATCTACAATTAAGTGTGTTATAAATTAAGACTGTAGGAGTCTAGATAAGGAAGCCAAAATGATCATAATCGCAAGCCTAGAACAAAATGATATATTATTGTTGCAACTGTACACACGTATGTATTAGCATATATTCCTCCAAGGGAAAGTTAATTAAAACAAGAAAAGAGTGAAAAAATTATGCTTTGCATGCTTACATACAGTATCATTATTTTTGCAATATGCACCTTAAATGATGAAGATTTGCATCATTGAAAACTTGCAGCCAAAATAGACTTATGTCTCCATTTCCTGGACGTATCCTAATATGGTATCAAGGATCCACTCGAGAGGTGGCCCAACATGAAACATGAATGCATATATAGACAATTAAGCACAAGCCATATGGCAGTCGACATGGTCATGTTGATGAAAATCAATGATAAAAACTTTTGTGAAATAGATTATCTTTGTAAAACAGTAACATTCACAAACCTCAAATTTCGGAGGCCCCACCAGAAGCAGTACAAGATCTTTCGTGGAAAATCTGTGGACGCCACTGTACCAGATTGTAGCGCTCCTTGGAATATTCCAAAATCAAAGACCGTTGTATTTGGGGTTTGTATAGGACAATGATCGTTTAAAAATGTGTAATTGCCAAAACTTCCGTGGTTACAGTAAAAAGAACTTCGATCGCATTCAATATGATTTCCACAGGCGAGGTGCCAGCAAGCTATCTCTCGCTCGACGGAGAAAAAGTACCAAAAGGCACCCAGTATCTAAAAAACCATTTAACCTCTTCATGATTAGTAAATAATGCAAATATTGTAGCAAGATTTTTCCTAATTAAGAAAGTTTACATTACTACGTACGGATGAAAATCTCAAACAAACATAACGTGATAATAGCAAGTATGTGGTATAGAGATGATGAGTAGAAAAATTAAATTAGTTTAGCAGGAATAAAAAAAATTAAAAAAAAATGTGGTGTGTGGAATGATGAGTTGCAAAGCTCAATATAAAACAAAAAATGGAGTCAACAAGTTCTTCTTCTTTTTCCAATTGGTCCAGAAAGTTGTCATGATCAAAGCTGGAATAGTTCTTGAATCAGTTCATGTGACTATGGATTAATGCAACTCATCAAAGTGATACATAGTACGATCGAAGTGATACATAAAGTTGACTGGCCTGGTGTGTCTGCTGATGAAGAGCTTCAATTCAACATCCTTAATGTTCGAACTATTCCCTTACTGATTGGAATGATATTATTCAAATGATATTCCTTTTATTGATCCTCAAACAAGGAGCATCCAACTTCCGATAAAAAGAGAAGATTTGCTTCTCAAGAAAGGCCTGAAAATCAAAAAATCTCCACGGGATTGGATGACAACCATAGACCTCATGCTGCATTTGGAAGGGTGGTAAACAAATGCCTCATGGTAGATCAACAGGCTGTTAAAATAAATTAATGCCATTGCATGTTCATTTTAATGTTGGACAAGTGTAATATTGTTATGAAGTCATTTTGAGTGCTAATTAATATAAGACATTGAATATAGAAGATTCTAGGTTGGCTAGAGGGGAGACCCACGAAATTCCACTTCTTGCTCTCCAAGAGTCTATGTTTTTGAGGTTTGTTCCTTCTTTTTTTCAATAAGAGTACATCTTCCATGTGTTAGACAAAAAATTTTCCTAAACAACAATCTCTCTATCTAATTTCATATGCCAACATAGTGGTGGTATCAAGAGCAAGGTTCGAATAAAAAAGTGGTCGGGCGTGAAGATTTGTAGTGACAAAACAAGCCCTAAAGAAGATAACAACAATGGCAAGTACAAGCAATCAAAATATGGGAAGCCTAACAACTATCATTTCCTCTTTTCAATGGAGAAAATTATGGTTTTTGGTCTGTGAAGATGAGAACTATTTTTCTTTCATAGGATCTTTGGGAATATGTAGAAGATGGGTACGAAGATCTAGCGGATGCCACAACTTTGACAGATGCTCAAAGCAACAATTGAAGGAGCATAGGAAGAAATATGCAAAGCCTTAACCTTAATCCCACAAGGTGTTGCCGACACAATTTTTTCAAGGATTATCAAAGCAAATGAGGCTTGGGAGATTCTTCAAAATGAGTATAGATGCACATTGAAGGTAAGAACTATAAAACTTTAATCATTGAGAAGAGATTTTGAAAATATAAAGATGAAAGAAATGGAGTTGTTAAAAGAATATTTTTCTAAACTTATGGAAGTTGTGAATCAAATAAAGACACATGGAGAAAATATTTCAGATTAAAGAATTGTTGAGAAAATATTAATTAGTTTTCTAGAGAAAGTTGATCCTATTGTTACCATTATTGACGAAACTAAAAAAATTAAAAAATTGAGTGTTGAAGAGTTGATGGGTTGAATTAAAACATTTGAGCAAATGTTGAGTAGGCGCTCCGAAAAATCAATTGAAAGTGCCTTACAATCTAAGCTTAATGTTAATTCAAACATTATGGAAAAGGAAAAGGCAGAAATGGAAGAGGAAGAAGTAATTTTGAGAGAAGTCAAAATTTGGAGTCCACTCAACAAAATTGTGAAATTTGTAAAAGAAGTAGTCTTGTTGATAAAGATTGTTGGTTCCGAGGAAAACCTCAATGCAACAATTAGGGTTGTAATCGAGCCGAGTCGAACTGGTCTTTGGCTTGCCGAGCTCGGCTTGACTCAAAAAACTCGAGCTCAGCTTGAGTTGTTTATTCTTTTTTATTTTTTGAATAAGAATTAATAATTAATAAATTAGATAAATAAAAAAATAAAAAATCTAATATTGAATTTTTACAACTAACAAGTAAAATCTTTATGGAATTATAAGACTTTAAAAATTTATAAATAATTAATATCTAACTAGTTAATATTTATCCATAATAACAATATATTATATGCATAAATAAATTATTAATACATACACATAATATAATAACATATATCTATTTCATATATGCTTCTCACATACTAGTATATGAAATTATTAAATCTTATCAATTAATTATTGTACTAATTATAAAATATAGCTATGAAGTATATTCAGTATATAGGCGTAAGTAATTAGGTTACATATTATATATATTTAATTATAAAACTGCTATGCTTATATTATTAGCTAATACATATATATATATGTATATTACATAGTTGTATGTATATATTTATCAATGTATGAATGAGTTTTAATCGAGTCGAGCTAACAAGTCGACTTAGGCATAAACGAGCGGGCCTTAACGAGTTTTAGCCGAATCGAGGCGAGTTTTGTCAGGTATGTGTCATTTACTAATCGAGTGGGTAACTTCTTTTACGGGCAAGCTTGTTTTTCACGTGTCGAGTTCGATTCGAGTTTAACCGAACTAGTATCGAGTGGACTATCGAACAGACTGGTTCATTTAAAGCCCTAGCTACAACTGTAAAAAGTTTGGGCATATTCAAAAAGATTGTCGATAAAACAATTATGAGCAAGCAAATTTTTTCGAAGAGCAAGAAAGTGAAGTAGACTTGTTTTATGCTTGTTAAGCGGCATCAAACAAAAAGAATGATATGTGGTTTGTTGATAGTGGGTGTAGCAATCACATGAACATAGATGAAAGTATTTTTGTGAAAATTGATACTTCCTTAAATTCCCAAGTGAAGATGGGAAATGGTTCTTTAGTCCAAACAAAAGAAAAATGTAAAATTGCTGTAGAGACAAAGAATGGCACAAAGTACATTCAGGACGTATTACTAGTTCCAGATTTGGAATGTAAGTAGATTTTCTCCATTTCACAAGCCCACTGGGCCTCAGCCCGATACCCTGCCCTAGGGTCCAAGCTTACCCATGAAGAAAGGCACCTATAAGGAAAAGCAAACAGGTGGCTGAAGGGACGAACATGCCTGACATATCTTGGCCACACTCCGATCATGGGGACCGGTACAGGGCAGAGAGGGAAGGACGGGGAACCCTTGATCCTCTAATATGTGAACATCAATGGGCCACCGAAGATAAAGTGAAATTAAGAAACCACGCCGCATTAATGGCACCACTACCGAGCTACACGCCACATTAATAACGCCGTCGCAAAGCCACGCTATATTAAATGATTCTGACAAAAGGAACTGTACGAAAGACATAGACTCCATAGGGACAGGCACAATTTGTCCCCTTCCCAGACCCCTGGTATAAATAACAACTCTCAGGTACAAAAAACTCTCTGATCCCTAGACTCTCTTACTTATTTACAAACTTCCAAGAGACTTTACTGACTTTGGCATCGAAGACTTCCCGGCCCCAAGGCCACCCTCTACCAATTGCCTTTTTCTATATTTTCGCAAGCCCAGTTTTGAAGACCTAAGTTACTGAAACCTGGCTCAAACGTGTACAAAACACGACGTTAACATGGAGCAAAACTTATAAGTGTTGGGCAACTTGTAGAGCATGGGTACTCTCTTCACTTTGAATGAGGGTCTTACAAGATTTATCATAAAAGAGGGGGAAGTCAAGTTCTGTCAAAAATAAGATGGAGAATAATAGAAGCTTTCCTTTCACTTTCCCATATTAAAAAAATATAGTCTTAAAGATGAATGTCGTTGATGAGTCATGGCTTTAGCATAGAAGACTTGGGTACTTGAATTTTCAAAGTTTGAAGACTCTGCAACAAAATAACATGGTGTATGGGTTGCCAACTATATAAGAAGTCAAAGAGGTTTGTGAAGGTTGTGCACTTGGCAAGCATTACCGAGCGTCATTTCCCAAGAAAAAAGCATGGAGAGCCAAAACATCATTGGAGCTTATGTATATGTGTGTGGGCCGATGTCAACACAACTCATTGAGGTAACAAATATTTTATAATTTTCATTGATGATTTTAATGACATGGGTGTATATCTTGAAGCAAAAGTCGGATGCTTTCTCCATTTTCAAAAAATTCCAAAAATTTATTGAGAAACAAAGTGGACACTTTGTTAAAAATGTTGAGAAGTGATAGAGGTGGTGAGTACAACTCCCATGAATTTGAGAAATTTTATGAAGATATTGGCATGGAGAGATAATTAATGGTTGGATACACTCCACAGCAAAATAGAGTGATGGAAAGAAATTAGAATAGAACCATTGTTGAGATGACGAAGTCTATGCTTCATGAGAAGAGGTTACCCAAGTCTTTTTGTGGTGAAGTGGTATATACAATGGTTTATTTGTTGAATAGATGTCTAACAAAAGGTGTAGAAAATAAAAATTCATTTGAGGCTTGGTGTGGAAGAAAACCATCTTTAAATCACTTGAAGGTATTTGGTTGTATTTACTTTGCTCATGTTCCAAGAGAAGTAATGCACAAGCTTAACGAAGCTAGTGAAAAATGCATCTTTATGGGTTATAGCTCAAAATCAAAGGGCTATAGACTCTTTAACTTGAAGAAAAGTAAGTTGATTATTTGTAGAGATGTGATTTTTAATGAGAAGGCCTCTTGGGATTGGAAAGAAAAAAAGTTCAAGATCAAGTTACTACCTTCAATGAAGAACTTGAGAATCAAGAATATGAAGTTGAAGATATTGAAGCTCCACAATAGATATCTCCTATTGCTAGTTCACAATCATCTCCAACAAGCTCAAACTCCTCATCTCTAAGTTCAACTCCAAGAAGAATGAGAAGACTTAGTGATATATATGCAAGTTGTAATTTTTGTGTTGTTGAATCGGAGTGTTTTAAATATGCAATTAAAGAAGAAGCATGGAAGAAAGTCATGGAAGAAGAGATTTATGTGATTGAAAAGAACAAAACTTGGGAGTTAGTAGAGAGGCAAAAAGACAAATAAGTGATTGGTGTGAAGTGGATTTTCAAAACAAAGTTTAACCCAAATGTTTCAATTCAAAAGAACAAAACAAGACTTGTAGCAAAAGGGTAAAGTCAACAACCCGGAATTGATTTCCAAGAAATCTTTGCACCGGTGGCTCGACTTAATACTATTAGAGCTCTTATTGCTTTGGAGACTCAAAAAGGTTGGTTCTTGCATCAACTTGATGTAAAATCATCTTTTTTAAATGGAGTTTTAAAAGAGAGTTTATATATAGCAACCACAAGGCTTTGTAGCAAAAGGAGAAGAGAATAATGTGTACAACTTAAGAAGGGTTTATATGGCCTAAAACAAGCACTTTGAGTATGGTATACTGAGATTGATGTTTACTTCAATGAAAAAGACTTTAAAAGAAGCAAAAGTGATCCAACCTTGTATATCAGGACACAAAGTACAACCGGTGTTTTTATTGTCTCTCTTTATGTTGATGATTTGGTGTTTACCGGTAGTGATGAGAAAATGATTAATGATTTTAAATTAGAGATGATAAAAAAAATATATTAAATGAGTGATTTGGGTTTATTGCATTACTTATTGGGCATGGAAATTTATCAAAAAGAAGAACGTGTTTTTATATGCCAAAAGAAGTATGCAAAAACTTTCTTGAAAAATTTAAAATGATGAATTGCAAATCGGTTGCAACTCCTTTGATTGTGAATGAAAAACTAATGAGAGAAGACCGAAGCAAAGAAGTCCATGAAAAAAAATATATAAATGAATATTTTGTAACAACATTACTGTTATGCCCTTTTCTTAAATTTCTATTTTTAATCTATAAATTGTACTTATTTGGGATGAGCTTTCAAATATCATTTTCATTTTATAATTATAGAGATGAACTTTCAAAAATATAATTTTACCTTATAATTATAACAATATGCAATTCTTTCAAAACCAAATATTAAAACTTACCATGGATTTATTTCAATTATCCTTTTTACTCTACGCGCCCCATGATCTAAACAAAGCATTAATGAAATAGATGAGTAAATAGAGAATGAGAAGAAAATTCAAGGAGAATCTATGTGTAAAAATGACTGAGACTGAGAGTAATAGTTTAGTATTTTAACAATATAAATATATATATACATGAGGTATTATATATATAGGGACTTTAGTTGATATTTTATTAAATCTCATTACATTCCCTCTTTTTCCTCCCAATTTAAGAATGAAAGATAAATTGAGATTACAAGAGAAATTGAGGGAGTCATCTGAGTTTCTTTCCACTAATTTAGTTCCTCCTAATTAAACCCTCAAATGATTAAATGTTCATTATAGTCCCTCCTACTTAAACTCCCAAATAAAAGAATGAATAGAATATTTCAAAAGAAATCTATTTATTCTATTCCATTCCCCACTCCCAAATAGGTTGTTAATAAGCAGTAAAGCTTGACATGAAAGTAAGAGAAGGGGAGAATGAGGAGACGAAGGAGAAGAGCAGGTGGGGAGGAAAGGAGAAGCCGACTAACGGACCAGAATCTGATGAACCTCAAGAAAAAGACCAACACCAAGTCACACCTTCAAGATAACGACAACAAGAAAGAAACTAAAGATAGAACAAAACCAAAACAAGATAGAAATTCAAACTAATGCATTATAATTGTGATACCCAGCCCAAACCCTAGGCCGATATCCCAGCCCGCTAAGCCCTAGGGTTATGTCTCCTTCCCTTTCCCCTCCCCTCTGCCTAATATATATATATATATATATATATATATATATATATCTCACACACACACACACACATTTTCCCTTTGTTGCTCAAACACCCCCCAAACAAACTACTCCCTTCCGCTCTGTCTTCCTCTCCTTTCTCTCTGTCTCTCTCTCTCACTCACTACGTTTGCTTCTTTCCTCTCTGCCTCTCCCTCCTTGTTTCTCTCTTTCTCTACACTACATCACTCGGTAGCTACTCCAAACCATCGTCATTTGTCACCTGCATTGTGTATCATGACCTCAAACTGGGATGTGACATTATCTCGATAGAGCTCCTTTGGTCACTCAGGAGAGGCAGCACATAATACTGATTTACATCTCCTGGGTTGGCACTGGGTGACAATGGCTCGAGCGAGATGGTAACATTATCGAGTTGATACCGTTGCCTCTCTGCTAGCAGAGGCTAGAAGATGCTTGGTCACGAAAGCGTGGTGCTTGGAACGAGACCCAACTTATTACGAAGTCACATGCACAGTCGTTACCCATTGTGTGGCAAAGAGAGCCAGAGTGTGTAAATGGTCCATATAGGAGAGACTGTGGTGCACACATTAATCAAACTGAACGTTTTAAAATTGGGGTTTTGAGTTTGTTTTCTAGTTGCTCGAATGGCTTGGGGCCATCAAGCAAGTGGTCGGTGTTTTGTTGTTTTGAGTATTGTTGCTTGGTAAATCTTTATGTGGATTGTGACATGTTGCTCGAAAACCTGTAACTTGGCATGTATGAATTAATTTTCTTTGCATCTATAAATTGCATATCTTCATTTTCCTTGGACTTGCATCTTTGAGTTTGGTATTAATTTCACTTACTGAGATTTTGTGAAATCTCATCATGGTAATCTCACCTATATTTGTCCCGTAAATTTTGATACAGAGTAAGAGTTTGTGGGTGGTTATGAGCAAGGAGATCCGATACCACCAGAGGATTGAGGATTCGGGCTTTTCCCCCATTTTGATTAGGTGACAAGTGACTTGTGGATATTGTGGTGTGATGTATTTTAAATTCTCCAGTACTGATATTTAGAGTCATTTACAACCCTTTTATTTTTCTGTTGTGAATTAATTGTACACTTATTGAGTTCATGATGAGCACATACTAATTATCACAATGTGCAAGGGATGTATGACCCATGCGGCCAACATCCCGACATTGTGACTCCCACCAAATCACAAGCAGAAACTAGTGGCACCACAATAATCATGATAAAGTTGTTGATAGAAATATTGTAACAAATTGCATATACAATACAATTAAAAACCTAAAATACATGGACTTCCTCTCGAAAAGATACAAAGGAAAATATAGTTCAAGATCAAATATTAATTGTTAAGTTCCATATGGTATCAAGAGTCAACTCAGAGCAATATTCAAAAGGTTTGGTTGATGCATTTAGCAAACTTGGGCGCTATACATATAAACTTAATTGGGTGCTATATATACTTGTTATACAGTTAGGTATAGTTTTCTAATTCTAGCTAGGGAGAGGGGAGGCCGCTAGCATACCCAACCCCTATCTTGTAGGTTTTCTTTTTTTTGGGGTTACATACTAATTAATTAGGATAAGCTTTGTAAATAACTAGACATGGATACAAATATAGTTCACAACGAACAGTACTTGTGATTTGTCAAAGTTCATTCGTATGAAACCTAAAGAAATGAATAAACCAGCTTGATTAAGATATTCAGACACTTATCGATGCAAAGTTTAATTAGAATAAAGACTTATGTAAGGCAAATAAGTACGAAATTAAGAGTCAAACTTACATGACTGGCAACAATGAACATAAACAAGTTGAATCCAGCTTTCACTGCTATGGCGCTTTTAGATAGTTTGTCTCTCGATCCGCCGTCGTGGGTGAATGCATTTCTCCATGAGACTGATGACAGGTAGATACGAATAGCTCTTGGCAGATATTGGAATAGAACAACAGCTGTCAAGACTTTCCTTTTGTTCAAAGATTCGGAACCTCTCAGTTTTGAAAAGATAATTGGAAGTAGCACCTGGACAGTTGACAGAGATTACTTATATAAGATTGACAATATTCCTTTATTTTATTCTTTAAAGAGATGTAGCACGAGACGGCTGGAATAAAAGGGTTTTTTTTTAATTTTATTTTTCTTCATTCATTTTTTTATATTTTTCAACAATTTTTTTTAAAAAAATTCATTACATCACTAAAAAATACTTTATTAATCATTAAGTAAAATAAAAAAAAAATTTGATTGGGTCCCAACTCTCGGTGACAATAGCATTTCTATTCTTTAAAATATGTCACTAAACTTCATATTTTCTATTTTACATATTGATTTTATAATATATCATACATCAACTTATCTATTTTTTCTTTATATCATTTACATAATATTTTTTTATTCTTTTTAAATATTTCCTTTCTACTAATAAATTTGCAAAATCCTTATATATATTTTTTATATTAATTAGCAATTAATATATTTTTATATAGAATGTAATATATTTCAGTCATATACATACAAAACAAAAACATCTAAACAAAATAAAAATTAAGAATAAAATCAAAATATGAAAAAATTGGATAAAAAGTATTTTTATATAAGAAAATGAAATAGAAATGTTTAAATAATGGACAATAAAAATAATTTACTTATATAGTGAAAATCAAAGTAAAAGTAAATGAAATATGAATAATAATAAAATATTTACCGGATGAACAGTACCCGTAATGATATCCATACTTTCTTTCTTTTTTTTTCTCTAGTATTTAATTTGTTATACGTACTCTTTTTTATCAATATTTTCTCGCAAGTAAAATTTGTTGAATGCAAGCAAAACTGCGAAACTACAAAATTGATCACATCAAATTGTGTGGTTAATTAGATGCAATTTCTCAAAATCAAAAAACCGTATAATTCATGAACTAAAGTGACATTCTTCTTTTATAATGTATCGTATATATAGGCTATACTATCGTAAGAAATAATGTAAAATTTTAAGGGCTGGTTTAGAGAGTGGAATAATATGAGAATTTTGTAAATAACGTAATAAGATAGTTTGTAAATAGTCGTGAAATAGTTTCATGAGTTGAGTATTTTTTAAGTTTTGGGAAATGAGAGAAAAAAAATTGAATAAAAAATATTATAATAATATGGTTTTATATAATATTATTTTTCTTTGAAAATTTTTTATTTTTATTTGATTTTTTATTTGAAATTTTAAAAATTTTATAATGATTAGTTTGAAAAGTTATAATAATTTATTTAAAAATTTTGTATTTAAATTATATTTAAGAATAAAATAAAATGAGATAAAATGAAATTTGTGTCTAGAGCCCAAACAACCGCCGTAAGAGATAGAATTAAAGACATAAAATAGGTACAATAACATTTATTACGGCAATTATAAAAATCAAAAGTGATTTTTTTTTTTTTTTCATAAAAAATCTAAACTGATTTAAATGAGCAATATATGTACTTGAAGTTTTCGAGTTAATGCAAGAATTTAGATAGGATAACAGCGCTCGGCATTTTTCTGGTGTTCAAAGCATTGGAACCTGATCTCATTTCTGAAAAAATAGTTGGAACTAGCGTCTGGATATATAAATAACAAAGAGTACGTATATAATATCTCTTCAAGAAAGACATTGTTTATAATGATCACCACTCTTTAAATGACGGGTAATGCTACTCTAATCTCATATTGTGCATAAATATCGTTTAATTATTTTAAAAAATAGTAGAGTCAACTATAAAAAATTAAATTTTCTCATGTAGTTTCGTATTTTTTTTTTAAAGTAATTACGAGACACTTGCATACCCTACAGTAACAAATATCATTTCTCTTCAATCACATGCACAATTGTACTTTAGTTAAAAGGTAGGCATGCGTACTGCTTAAACCAAATAATTAGAGAACTTGCATTTATGGATAAAAACATTAAGCATAAGATCATTGACCCTAAATTACCTGTGGGACTGGAAGAATTGCCAGGACGTCAATCACCAATGACCACAATTCCGATCGAAATTTGTGGTACCGGAACAGTGATCGGCACAGGAACAGTACTAGTGTTAATAGTTTAGGTGGATTTACCGTTCCGGTCATCTCGGCCCCCTCCGATACATTTTGGCAGGATTCCTGTATTCCTCCACAAGCAAAATCCTGTTCCGATTTTGCAAAATGACGAAGACATTGCAAAATGATATCCACAAGCAAAATCGAGTCCAGAACAGTTCGCAAACAAGTAGTTCTGATATATAATCTTCTATCTAAAGCAACGCACTTTCTTTCTTCATTAATCACCGGAACGTAGAAGAACAATGGGTCCACTGTTACCGCCAACACGCACCACAAGAAAAGTCCCTCTGTAAGTATATTTTCAATCCACTTTGGAGGTAGCCACTTCGGAGGTAGCGTTTGCTCTTGCCTCTCTAATTGTCTGACTCCAATTGCCCACACAAAGCACCTAAATATAGTTAGTTATAAGGTGCCATACTGCAGATTCCTTTCAGCCATACAAAATCCTATAGTAAGTGTTTTACAATGATAGTAGCTATCTAGAAGTCACTATTCCTTCGTTTGTTCTCGCAAATCAGACGAGATAAGTTAGGATTAAAATTAAAAATTAAATAAAATATTATTAGAATATATTTTTTTAATATTATTTTTATTTTAAAATTTGAAAAAATTAAATTATTTATTTTAATTTGTAAGAAAATTTAAAAAAATTATAATAATTAGATTAAATAAGATGAGATGAATTATAAAAACAAACTTAGCCTATATATGCAAATACGTACGTACGTTCGGACATACCAAGAAAAAGAAGAAGATAACTTTGGTATATCTATTATCAACATGGTGCACTATGCATTTAATGCCTCTTGAGATCATTAAATAATTGGTCACTAATTAATTAAAGTATAATAACTTGTAATTAGACATTAAAAAATGTAGTATATATATAATTAAATTAGAAATAAGTTAGATACTAGTATAATATAATAATATGTAATACTATAGCATAATAACATGTAATTAAATATTATAGTATAAGTCTAATATATAAATAAATTAGATACCAGTATAGAAATAACTAATGATAAGTTAATGATTTAGTGGTTGAGAACAAATAACAATATTTGGTCGCTGGCTGTGTTTCAGCATGCAGTTTTAGTTTTGGCTTGTATATATTAAGAAAAATTCTACTTATCATCCTCATACCAAGCACCACATAAATTTTTTATTTTTATTTTACTTTTTCTCTTGTCAAATGTGTGATTTATGGATGACGAATAGATGAAATCAATTAATTTAGAAATAATACAACCAAAAATAAATTAAAAATAAATAAAAATAAGTATAGTGTGTGGTGTGTGAAGATGATGAGTAGCAAATCTCTTGTATTAAATTAACAATGAATGATTTAATTTTTTTTTATGTTTTAGTTTTGGCTTGCAAGTTGTAGTAAATCAGCAATGAATAATTTAATAAAATTGATGTAAATCATCATTGAATGATTTAGTTTTAATTTTTAATTTTTTTAAAAAATTGAATTTTGAGAATCCAAAAAAATTATTTTTCAAAAAAATGGATTAAATATGAAACTAAACGAAAAAGCTCAATAAAAGCACAAATCTAACTCTATAGAATTAAGTCAGATCAGACTCTACACAAGTCAGAATTGGAATTTAAATTCGAACTCCGACAAAGTGAGAATTGGTGTCAAATTTAAGAGATTCCGACTTTGTCGGTACTCACCCCTCGCCAATAGAAGAAGAAGATGCTCAGTGGCTCACCTATTTACCTCCTTTTGCCGACGCCCACAGAAGCTCATACTTAAGACTTAAGTAGTGTATCGGTACACTGTGAATTCTGCTTGCTGATAAAAAATGGAAAACGGATTAGAGAAACGTGCAACACTCTTGGTCGATCTATTATTCTGAAGTGCATGAACATCCACAGATCTTTTTTACAAGTTAAAAACGTTATCACTAAGAAAAATCCGGAACCCCCACCCTCAAAAAAAAAAAAAGAATAAAAAAAAACGAAGAACAAAAGAAACCTCTCCGCGCACGGTTGTGTCGGCCTGGGCTTAAACAAAAACAGACGCGTACAGTTTCAAGGGTTTGATGTTACACTATCAAAATTCTAAAAATATTTTTATAATTTCATTCTTAAATATTAATTAATTATAAAATATTTTTCAATTTTAATTTTTCAATTTTTTCATCTAATTATTACCTAATAATTATTCAAATACCAAATTTCTTACAATTTTTACAAATTTTAAAATAAAACATAAAAATAATACATCTTTTATAAACTTCAAAACAAAAATATTATTTAAAATTATATTCAATTAATTTTTAACTTAGTTTATACTATTTTTATTTAAACTTTTGTCTCTTATTTTCTAAAATTTAAATAAAATAATTTCATTAAAACTATTGCGTTATTATTTACAAAATTATAAAATACTGCAAATATTATACGAACATCTCCTAATTGTCTATACCCTAATGAATGGAAAAAGAACGTGTATTCATATAGCAATTCATTGAACCTGATAGACTTGTGTGTTCGAGCAGACGAGGGTCCAGGACATGGACTGAGCGAAGCTAGAGCAGCAGAAAGCTGGATTTTAAGCACTCTGATTCCACATTCATGTCCACTTCCAGCGAGTCTATTTATAGGGGCCGACTGAGTCAAGTTTATTATAATTAAGATCTCGTTTGTTTAATCAGTTTAGATGAGATGAGATGGGATATTTTATTAAAAATTAAATAAAATATTCTTATAATATATTTTTTTAATATGATTTTTGTTTTGAAATAATTAAATTATTTATTATATTTTATGTAGAAATTTAAAAAAAAAATGATATTTACAGTCTTGAGTATGCAAGAGTCGTGCAGTCGCTTTGAAAAAAATAAATAAATATGGGACCCACTTGAAAATAAATTAATTTTTTAATAGTAGACTCTACTCTTTTTCAAAACGACTACACGACATTTGTACATTTCACTACTGTATATAGTATTACTCTTAAAAAAATTATAATAATTATATAAGATGAGATAAAATAATTTAATTTGTATAACCAAACCAGCACTCTCAGATGTTGACCGAGAGTCTACCCCCCAAATGTAAAATTCTACACAACCTCTCTAACCTTCACACACCACATATTTTATAATTTTTATAATTTTTTTTCATTAAATATTTAATATATGAATAATAAATAGAAAAATTAAATTATTTTAAAAATAATAAACTCATAATTACTCCCCCCAAATATCGTATCAAGTCCACCTTTTTTTCTTTAAATTTTCTTATAATTATAACTATAAATAGATCTTATAAAAAATAATGTTCATAACTTAACGTGGATAATGTTTATGAAAAAAAAATCATATAAAATGCACCAGAACAAATTTTTATCAATTATAAATTTTATAATTTTATAAACAAAACATTTATCTTGATTATAAGAAATTTTCTTTATTTTCTTTGTACCAACACAAAAACTTCCCCGGTCATCAATATTGGGGCGACTTCCCAGATCATCAATTAAAAAATAAACTTAAAAGGTACAGTCGATCAAATGGAGAGCAGTAGCCCGACTCATATATAAATATATATGTATATATATATATATATATATATATATATATATATATATATATATATAAGGAATGTTGTATAATCTCTCATCCCTCACATATTATATTTTAATATTTTTTAATATTTTTTTAAAATTTATTCTTTTTAAACTAATTTAATTTTTCTATTCATTATTCATATATTAAATATTTGATAAAAGAAAAAAATAATAAAAATTAAAAAAAATATAATGTGTAGAAATTATATGAATAATAAGAAGTTGTGTAGATTTTTTATTATTATATTATGTCGATATTACAGTATAGACACAGTTTTCAAAACTTCTTGATACAATTTATTTAAAAAAGAAAAATGTTACGATACTCAACCTGTCTCTTATTTTAACACTTTAAATATTTTAATTTTTTTTCTTTATTTAATAGTTAAAAAGTAATTATTAGTATGTTGATATTTTTATAAATATTTTAAAATAATAAAAAAATAAAAATAAAAATGTGAATTTAACCTAACCGTTACTTAGAGGGCGCTGTTTAAAAAATAGTCATGTATCACTTAACGTGAGAAGCACATTCATTTTTTTTTTTTTAAGGGAGCACATGCCACGTGCTGGGTGTCAATTGGTAACTGAGTCGTTGCTTCTGGTTTATTGTGCAAACAGAGTTACATGATTCAAAGATATCTGAGCAAGAAAAAAAACCATTTCACAAAGATATGTACATTAATGGGAGAATGAGAACAATAACTCTGTACTACGCAGTGAAAATTTTATACGTCACACAATTATTTTACTTTTTTATTTTAGTTTTATCTTGTCATATAAGATATAACATATTTATTACTATTAAATAATCTTTTATTTGATAATTATTTATCATCTAATAATAATAAATATGTAAAATATGAGTATAATATATAACATTACTCTACGCATAAAAATAGAAAGATCAAGAAAATAATATAAGACATCATTAAAATACTCACTTAGTTAGTATATATATAGTACTATATATAAAAGTGGAATCAAATAATTTTTACGTGGCATTCTACTCATAAAAGTAATCGTTCTACCTATTAAATTTGAAATATTATGTTTATGAAGCGGTAAACCTTTTGAAAACAATATTTCATTATGAATCATTGTAACTTTTAAGTTTCATTTATTTTCTTACATATAAATATATAAACTAATTCAAGACTCCACCAAGAGCACTAATTCAACATTTATATTATTTTGTATTTTAAGTGGAGTCATATGACTCTGATGTGACATTCTACTTATAAAAGTATGTATTTTATCCATTAAATTTGAAGTGTTATGTTTAAGGAACGGTAATACTTTTAAAAGCAATGTTTCATTATCAACTATTATAACTTCTAAGTTTTATTTTTTTTTTTACATATAAAGATATACATCAATTCAAGTCTCCACTCAAAAGTACTATTTTAACCTTTATATTATTTTGTTAAATAAACCGTCCTATAAACCGTTTCGAATCATCCACTATAAAAACTAGTCTCTCTTTAAATATCTCTCTCGTACACAATAATTTGTGTATTGCGCAGGTTTTAAGCTCGTATGAGATTAAAAGAAAAGACTATCCAGTTATATGTGATCCGAGACCGAGTTATTCCTCTTCCAGTCTCAGTTCTTTGACTCTGCAAAACTAATACACCTTGTGTTTTAACTTTGTCTGCTAATTTTAAACACGAGATTTAATTGATTGCAAACTAATGATCAAAGTTAAAAGCAAAAAAAATAAATAATTTAGAATTAGAATATATGAATTGGTTTGTCAAAAAAGCAAATCTATTTTGAGTTTTTGGAATGAGCGGATCATGAAAATACAGGAGCAGATGGTGGTACTGTTCTCACAATAGCTACTAGTTAGCCAACTACCATTCACATTAGTCTATCCCTAAGTCCTTCTTAAATATAATTTTGTCTCTTACCCACCGATGAAATTTTAATTATTCTGCGGTCACCTCTACCAACTGAACATAGTACTGTAACTTTGGGAAAATCAAACTTTGCGACTTCCAAGCAAATTAAAATTAAAATTAAAATGAAAACAAAAATACAACTTGTTAGTAATTGACTAAAATATTGCAAGGCCACGAGGGAAGTCATGAAATCAAAGAGATATTTTTTTCTTTTTTCGTCGAAATCAAAGAGATATATTAGAAAAAAGAAACAGACAAGATAGATTAGAACAAATCAAAGCAGGGTAAAAGTTAAAAGTTCATGACGAAGACCTCGGTTTTGATGTGAGAAAACAATCAGCCTTCTTTTACTAATAATTAAGGTTTTAAATATCCATTATTCAACAAGCAAATGGTATTATAATCTTATCCTTATATGAGTCTACGATCATATTTTATACCGAAATACGCACGCGCGTTCAAATTGAATATTGTACAAAGATTTTTTTATTACTTGGTGGCATCGTGATCGTGTCCAAAATCATGTAGAAGGTTTGGCAAGTAGGATGAGATATAAAACTTTCATCTCATCTTAATTATTATTATAATTTTTTAAAATTTTTACATAAAATATAATAAATAATTTAACTTTTTCAAATCTTAATTTAATTTTTTTTAAATTTTAAAACAATAATAATATTAAAAAATAATATTTTAAATTTTTATCTAAAAATAAAAATTATCATCTAGTATCCAAACCTGTTGTATAAGAGCCAAACGAATCATCAAATAATTGCAAGCTGGATTTGAATTTGAATGGTTGTTTTATCCAAAGTTAGGGTATCTCTCTCAACCACAATTTATTTAGCTAGAGTTGCTAGCTAGCATCCCACATCTACTGTAGAAACCTTGAACAGACCCTTTTATGATTTGCCAAACTAAACCACTGTCGTTGGGGCTCCTATCCTGATCCACGTAGCAAGCTACAACAGTCACTTTTTGCAACCAAAAAATTTATTGCAAATGGTCCATTTCTGGTTGGGACTTCTTTCGATTATGACATTACTATTTTATATTTTTTTATAATATTCTCGATCTATTATGTGATGTCTAGTTCTCCGAAAAATATGTATAGAATATCAAGTAGCGCGTCTCAAGGGGCTACGTGCCAATGCATACAATTCGTCTGATATATCGTTTGGATTACTCGCATGTATTTGTATAACCTACGTATTGAACAAAGTATAAACATACAAAAATAAATAATCAATATATTTTTTTAGTAATTCAAACTCACATCTATAATGTTATTACTAGTTGTTCAAATCATTTTGGAAACTCCTCTTCATGTTTCTGGTTTATATCATTTACTCTCAGTTCTTTGAGCACGTTAATATAATCACTGAAATTGAAGATTACCAAATAATTTATATTCCTATAATTTTTTTAAGTAAATTATAATATTAATTAATAAATAATGATAACTTAGTTCAAGTGGCGATAACTTAGTTCAAGTGGCTCTCTATCTCAGGATAATTATTTTGCAAGTACCACTGAGTTTTCTCGAACACTCTTCCACACAAATCAAAACTACGCTATGTACCAAGTGGACATACTTGTTAGGAAAACATAGTAAAACTATTTCGTTGTCTTGCTTGGTCAACATCAAAGTTTCTTTCCGACCGATCAAACCTCGTGTCAACTCCATTAAAGTATTTGAAACAGAATGTATATCGTCAATATATGTTTCTGTAATTGATTCTTCTGGGCAGACCTTGTTATCCATTGTGCGTTTCAACTTTCCAATGAACCGTCCAATAGGATATATCCATCTATACTGGACTAGTCCTACAAGTCGTGCCTCACGTGGCAAATGAACGGTTAATGTATGTGCGACTCTCTTCAGCATTTCCACAAACACATTTCAGCATCTCTTATTTTCATTACAGTAACCATTGTTACAATTTCAATCATTTCATTGTTACATCATAGGAATTCACAACAGGTTTCATAACACTAGCTCTCGATTGCCAATTGTGTACTCTATTGCGGCGGCGCCAAGCTTCGTGTATCATAAGTTCTGCTTCTGTAGGTGCTAGTCCGGCACACTTGGAGACTAAAGCCTTCAAGTCGTTCGCCCTTAGAGCAAAGGCTTCAAGTTTTGTATGGGTTTTGAGGGTATTGTAAGAGATTGGGAGATCGGATAGGTTTGGCAGGACCTGTTGGGAAACGCCATGGAACCCCCAGTTTAGAATTTCTTCTCCACAGTAACAACCTTCTTCAATACACTCCCCGTGGCTTGAGGAGACAGTACTTCCCACACCATTATTATTTGTGGTTGCAAATTTCCAAAGAACGCCCTTTGTGATGAAGAGCATTCGATCAAGTGGTTCTCCCTCTCGAATAATATTGGAGCAGCATGCATCACCTACTTCCACTACCTTGGAGCTGTAGGATCAGAATAATTCCCTCACTCGTGGTAACAACCCTGCACCAGATTTGCTGCAGCACGCACCACATTCAGCACCAACAAGTGAAGATTCCTTTGTAAATAAATTACTAAAAAGTCCTTCAAATGGATGAGGTGTCATGTACTTTTCTGTATTTACAAAATTAGTCAGTAAATTATACAAATATTTCTATTCCTAGTCTGTTAGATTGCTTGCTATATATAGATAGCAGTACCTTGTAAAGAACATAAGGAATGAATGAAAGATAGTTGCATTTTTCATCAACTTTTCACTCTTGGCAATCCTTCCTTCTATTCTTCTTCTTCTTCTATTTTTTGCTTTTCTTTTTATTCTTACATGGTATCAGAGCCATAAGAGTGAATTTTTTTTCCCATGGCTGAAGACTCAAACATCTTATTTACAGACTTCACCAACATCATCAACCCTTACAGATTTGACCATGGGGACAACCCCTCTATTCCTCTGGTTACTGACCACCTCACCACAGAAAACTACACCACCTGGTCCAGAGCTATATGCAGAGCTCTTCGAGCCAAAAATAAACTTGGTTTTTATCAATGACACTTTGTTAAAACCACAAGACCTCACTGACCCTCTACATGAAGCATGGGAGCGTTGTAATGCTCTTGTTGTTTCTTGGCTTCAAAATTCAATCAGCTCCTCTCTGAAATCTAGCATTGCACTTGTTGATGATGCTAGACAGATTTGGGTTGAGCTCAAGTATAGATTTACTCAACAAAATGGCCATCGTATTTTTCAATTGAAAAAGGCCTTGACAGGTTTGAACCAAGAAAATGATTCTGTGAGTATTTATTTTGGCAAACTTAAGACATTATGGGATGAACTCCACATATATGATCCTTTGCCTGATTGCACTTGTGGAAAGCTCACTATTCTCCTTGACAGATATCAAAGGGATTGTGTCATACAATTCCTCATGGGTCTTAATGAGTCTTTTCATGCCACTCGTAACCAAATCATGTTGTTAGACCCTTTGCCTCCCATCAACAAAATTTTCTCCATGATTCAG
Source organism: Juglans regia (assembly GCF_001411555.2). Classification (NCBI taxonomy): domain Eukaryota; kingdom Viridiplantae; phylum Streptophyta; class Magnoliopsida; order Fagales; family Juglandaceae; genus Juglans; species Juglans regia. The sequence continues at coordinate 38,534,919 of NC_049913.1, forward strand.
CAACAGGAAATGCAAAATCACATGCTTCATGTTTTGCCTTCCCCTGACTCTATGGCACTTGCTGTTAGACAGCCATATATCCCATCCAAAACACCTTTCAAACCACCCAACTCATACAAACGTGATAGACCATTTTGCACACATTGCAAAATACAAGGCCATAACCTTGAAAATTGTTTCAAAGCAGGCAATGCACAACCTCCTCTTTGCACTTATTGTCACTTAACAGGTCATGTGGCTGATAAATGCTATAAACTTCATGGGTATCCACGGCATAAATTTCATGCTAAAAATAACTCTCCCAATTTTTCATCTGCTCATCTCACCTCAGTTGAACCAGTAGCATCTGCAGATGAGAAACTGGCATTTACAAAGGACCAATATCAGCAACTATTGTCTTTATTGCAGTCAAAGGAGGCCTCCATTGCCAACCACTCAGTTAGCACTGTCCAAACAGATTGTTCTTCTCCATCTCTCATGAATGGTACTCATTTTTGCCTCACTTCATCTACTCAAGCACACAACAAAGCACATCAAACACCATGGATAATTGAAACTGATGCTACAGACCACATGGTCTGTAACACATCTTTTCTCTCAGCCATTACTTCCAATGTCTCTTTTGTGGTCAGACTTCCCAATGGTTACACAGCACCTGTTTCTCACATAGGCACTGTCAAACTCACCAACACCTTGGTATTACAAAATGTGCTATGTGTTCCATCTTTCAATTTTAACTTGATTTCAGCAAAACAATTGACTAACTCTCTCTCTTGTTGCTTCCTATTTTTCTTACAATTTTACTTTATTCAGGACCTTTTATCATGGACCACGATTGGCATGGGTGAGATAAAGAATGGTCTATATCATTTGGTTACTGCTGCAGTTCCACCAACAGCTCTCCTTCATCATTTTCATGTTCCTCTATCTTCAAGTTTTTCAGTTTCCACTACTTTCAACAATGTTGATTCCATTTCAGATATTTGGCATTGTAGAATGAGCCACACACCCATTTCAAAATTACATGTAATTTTGGATTCCTCTATCAAAAATCACTTATCTTCTATTTCTAGTGATAAACCTTGTCTTATATGTCCAATTGCTAAGCATCATAGACTTCCTTTTCCCATTAGCACTCATAAAAGTAAAAAATATTTGAGCTCATACACTGTGACATTTGGGGACCCAACTCAATTACAGCTTATGATGGTTCCAATTACTTCCTAACCATTGTAGATGATTTTTCTAGAAGTACTTGGATCTATTTACTCAAAACCAAGTCACATACTAGGCCTTGTATAGAAGCTTTCTGCAACTTAGTAGAAACTCAGTTTTCTACCAAAGTTCAAATTTTAAGAAGTGATAATGGACTTGAATTTCAAATGACAGATTTCTTCAATAAAAAATGAATTATACACCATAAAACTTGTGTGGAGACTCCACAGCAAAATGACATTCCAGAGAGAAAGCACCAACATCTCTTAAATATTGCTCGAGCCATAAAAATACAGTCCAATCTCCCACAAAAATATTGGAGTGACTGCATTCTTACTGCAGCCTACATTATTAATAGGGTTCCTAGTCCACTGCTGTCCAATAAAACACCATTCGAGCTCTTGTTTAATTTCCCTCCCACTTATTCACACATGAGAATTTTTGGTTGTTTATGTTTTGCCTCAACCCTATCTCAAAACAGAAAAAAATTTGATCCTCGAGGCAGGAAATGCACTTTCCTTGGCTATCCTTTTGGAGTTAATGATCCTTGATCCGCAAGATTTCCCAGCTACCAGTTTTTAATGATCCTTCATTTTCTCCTTCATATTCTTCTAATCCTATCCCTTTACCTTCTCTGACTTCTCCTCAAACAACCATCACTCCCTCCATCTTCTCCATTATCACCTCCATCCCCTGCCCCTAACTCTTCCTCTTCACCTGCTCTCAGAAGATCAACAAGAACCAGAAGAGCTCCTCAATATCTTCAAGATTTCCACTGTCAGCAGATTTCTTCTATCTCACCTATTCAATCACTAGTTTCATCACCTCCTTCCTCAGGTATTTCATTCCCTATATCTGCATCTCTTTCTTATAATAAATTATCACCTACTTTTTCATTCTTTTCTGCCACAATCTCTTCACACACTGATCCCACAACTTATAAACAAGCTGTTAAAGACTCTGACTGGTGTAAGGCAATGGAGACTGAGATTGAGGCTCTAGAATTAAACAAAACCTGGGTCCTCACTGATTTACCCCTTGGAAAAATTTCCATTGATTATAAATATGTCTACAAAACTAAATACCACTCAAATGGTACTGTTGAGAGAAAAAAGGCTAGGTTAGTTGCTAGAGGTTTCACTCAACAAGAATGTATAGACTACCATGAGACTTTTTCACCCATTGTGAAAATGGTTACTGTCAGAACCCTTCTTGCATTAGCAGCAATGAAAGGATGGCACCTTCAACAGTTTGATGTAAACAATGATTTCCTCCATGGTGACCTCCAAGAAGAAATCTATATGAAAAGACCCCCTGGCTATCACAAAGGCTCTCCAAATCAAGTATGCAAACTGCTCAAAAGCCTTTATGGCCTCAAACAAGCTTCACGCCAATGGTATAACAAGTTTTCTCACTCCCTCATTCAGTTTGGCATCATTCAATCTAAGGCAGATTATAGCCTTTTTACTTATAGTAATGGTGACATTTTCACAGCCCTTCTAGTCTATGTGGATGACATAGTCATGGCTAGTAATTCCCTTCATTCTATTTCTGTTCTAAAAGCTTTTCTCAATCACCATTTTAAAATCAAAGACCTTGGGCCCTTAAGATATTTTCTTGGCATTGAGGTTGCAAGATCACCATCTGGTATCCACCTTTGTCAAAGAAAATATACCTTAGACATCCTTGCAGATTCTGGTCATTTAGCCTCCAAAGCTTTAAAAATCCCAATGGATCAAAATTACAAACTTAGCAAGTCCTCTAGTCTTCCTATACCTGATCCCACAGTTTATAGGCGCCTCATAGGCAGATTGCTATACCTAACATTAACTAGACCAAATATCTGCTATCCCACTCATGTTCTTAGTCAATTTTTAGATCATCCCACTTCCACTCACCTTGCAGCAGCCTACAAAATTCTCAGATATATTAAAAATGCTCCTGGTCAAGGCATTTTTTTATCTTCAACATCTTCAATCCACCTTAAAAGATATTGTGACTCAGACTGGGCATCTTGCCCTGACACAAGAAAATCTATCACTGATTATTGCATCTTCTTAGGCCACTCCCTCATTTCTTGGAAATCAAAAAAACAAACTGTTGTATCTAGATCTTCTGCTGAGGCAGAATATCGTGCTATGACCTCCATCTCCACAGAATTTACTTGACTTAGACAACTTTTTTCTGACCTCTCTATACTTCATCCACAAGCTGCTGACCTATATTGTGACAATCAAGCTGCAATTCATATAGTAGCCAATCCTGTTTTCCATGAGAGAACCAAACATATCGAAGTAGACTGTCACCTTATTAGAGACAAAATTCTTGAAGGCAGCATCAAGACTGCTCATGTTTCAACAAATTCTCAACTTGCTGACATATTCACAAAATCCTTACCCTCTTATCTTCTGTACTTACACATTTTCAAGATGGGAATAATAAATTTATATTCTCCATCTTGCGGGGGTGTATTGGAGCAGCATGCATCACCTACTTCCACTACCTTGGAGCTACAGGATCAGAATAATTCCCTCACTCGTGGTAACAACCCTGCACCAGATTTGCTGCAGCACGCACCACATTCAGCACCAACAAGTGAAGATTTCTTTGTAAATAAATTAGTAGAAAGTCCTTCAAATCGATGAGGTGTCATGTACTTTTTTGTATTTACAAAATTAGTCAGTAAATTGTACAAATATTTCTATTCCTAGTCTGTTAGATTACTTGCTATATATAGATAGCAGTACCTTGTAAAGAACATACGGAATGAATGAAAGATAGTTGCATTTTTATCAACTTTTCACTCTTGGCAATCCTTCCTTCTATTCTTCTTCTTCTTCTATTTTTTGCTTTTCTTTTTGTTCTTACAAATAATGTAGGTATCTTGACTGTAGTACACTTGCTTGATATATTGGCAGATGAGTTGCAATTGCGCGTCACTTGCTTCTCGAAACATGGGCACCTGTCTTACATACAAACGAAAACAATAATGAGAAACCCATAATAAAATTGAACACATGATTTGGGAGTAGGGAATTCAATGTCAAGATCTCAAACAACTTCATGTGACGGCGAACAATGTCACGTACAAGATGATCATGCTAATTAGAATGTCCACATTAATTAATTAATTGTTGTACGTCCAACAATGAATTACGTCATATATAGTAGATAAGTAGTAAGTATAGATCAATGACGTAGATTTGTAAGACTAATGCTCATGAGCTAGCTAATGATAATATAATGATATAATTTATAATATGCATGGCTTCATAAGAGTATATATAATGGCGCCATGCTTTAACAATATTTATATATATATATATATATTAGTTAATATACACTAAGAAGTTTTATGTTTAAATATAAAATAACAAATAAAAGCATTTAACATGCCAGTTGAGCTAAACGTTTTTTTCAATAAATAAAGATCAATAATTATCACATTCCTTCTCAATATAAATTAGCAAATAATTTATAAGAAATTCTTCATTTATTTTGCTTTGAAACCTTATCTCAATAATATTAAAAGTTGAAAAAGTTTGTTCAATTTATTTTTATTCCGAAACTTAGTCTTTACAACGTTTATGCTTTAAAGTTTTTGATTTATTCATATTGTTCAACTTAAGTTTTTAAAACAAAAGGTGAAGAAAATGATCCATATAAAAAGTCATATATATTATGATACTCAATATTACCTAATTTAACATAATAAATTAAATTAAAAAATTTAGATTTATATGATGAATTAATGAGCATATATATGATTTATGAAAAATAAAATATATTCGAGATTAAAAAATTTAGATTTAATTAATACTCTTTTATTTTTATATAATTTTAAATTAAATTAATAAAAAATGTCAATTGTTTGGGGGAGGGGGCCTGCTAGATTCATCCTTGGTTGATGACAAGACTTATAAACAAACACGGTAAAATAACTGCTCGTTGTGGAAAAACAAAAATATGTCCAAACCTCAAACTTCGCAGGCCCCACCAAAAACAGTAAAAGTACTTCCGCGGAAAATCCATGGATGCCACAGTATTTGATTGAAGTGCTTCAAGGAATATTCCAAAATCAAACCTCGTCGTATTTTCTTTCTCTACGGGACAATAATCATCTAAAAATGTGTAATTTTAAAAAACTGTGATCGGATTTTTATATTGTAACGCCAGGTATTAGTATGTAATCACGGTTTTCTTCCGTCATAAGTAAAGATTTATTAATATAATCGAGACAGAATTACCCGTAAATAGGTGATTCTTGACTCTTCTTCAAAAAAATAAAAAGTTTGATTTCACGTTGGATGGAGAAAAGGTACCAAAAAGCTCCCAGTACCTTGATGAAAATGATCCGCCGAAAGTTAATTAACGTGATAAGACGTATAATTAGTATGAGACTGATCATCATGATAATTATAACAAATTAACTTACATGACTGGCAACAATATACAGAAACAAATTGAATCCAGCTTTCACCGCTATGGTAATTACAGGGAGGGTGGTATTCTTCCTGACTTTTCTCCAAGACAGATAGATACGAGTTATTCTTGGCACATATTGGGATAGGACAACGGCGTTTAGCACTTTTCTTGAGTTCAAACCATTGGAACCTCTCATTTCTCTAAAAATAATTGGAACTAGCACCTGGACATGATATAAATAACTAAGACAACTTAAATTGTATCAAATTATCTATTAACAATTTTCATCACATATGGCAAAAACCTATTATCTCATTTTATTTTAGGGAGATTGCCATCAAACTAGTAGTCGAAGATTTAAATCGATATACCGTCTATATAAGGATATTGCTCTCCATTCACTTAAAAAATACAACCATTCCATTATAGATAAATGTCTACACCCTTATCCAAAAACAACTTATCTCATTATCAATATCCAAACAAGTATGGATACTGCTCTCGCATGTCTTTTTCTATTTTGCCGATAATATCCTCAGCTGTTGGATCTCCCCACGAAATCTTTACCAGAGGTATCATGTCTTGAACCTCAATTTTTGTTCATTCCAATCTAGAATCAATGTCGGAGCTTCCTCATACATAAGTTTGGGCTGAAGTTGAAGGCTACTAAGATCGACCACTCCGGGTTCTTGCTGCTCAAAGCTCTTCCTCAGGGTGAAAACGTGAAATACGTCAAGAATATGTCCAAAATCTTCCGATAATGCAATCTTGTAAACCACTGGGCCGATCTTCTCCACTATTTGGAATGGTCCAACATTCCTTGAACTGAGCTTCGCTTATTCAATATTCAAATATGTAACAAAGAGATAATTGTGCACTCGACAAGCAGACTTGGAATCCGTTACAATCTCTTCAATGTAACTCTTTAATCTATTGCCTATATATTAATCATAACCTGCACTGATTTGGTCATCTTGACCAACCCATTCTCTTAATTTTCCATTCAATTAATATGGGAAGTAAATGTTAGCTGCTCTGCCATCCCCATCACATCTTCGCCCCCACTCATCCAAAACAAAATGTTAAAATAATATGAAAGAAAACCAACATTGGTTAAGGTGAGAACGGTTGATTTTCGTACGCATACAACTTAATACACGACCTCAAAAACAAACTAATGCATTTCAACAAGCAGGCAATTATTTAATTAATTAATTTTATAAGAAAAACAGGTATTTATGACTATTTATTAATCCTAAACCACAACGGTTGAGTGCATGCCAGCTAGTTAGGTATTGCTAGCTCTCGATCGCCAATTGAGTACTTTTTTTTTGTGGGGCCAAGCTTCTTGTATCATAAGGACTGCTTCTGTAGGTGTTGGGCCGGCACAGCTGGAGGCTAAAGCCTTCAAGTTGTTGGCCATTAGAGCAAAGGCTTCAACTTTTGTATGGGTTTTGAGGGTTTTGTCAGAGATTGGGAGGTCGGATAGGTTGGGCAGGACCTGTTGGGAGAAGCCATGGAACCCCCAGTTTAGAATTTCTTCTCCACAGTAACAACCTTCTTCAATACACTCCCCGTAGCTTGAGGAGACAGTACTTCCCACACCATTATTGTTATTTGTGGTTGCAAATTTCCAAATAACGCCCTTTGTGACGAAGAGCATTCGATCAAGTGGTTCTCCCTCCCGAATAATGTAGGTATCTTGACTGTAGTTCACATGCTTGATATATTCGCAGATGAGTTGCAATCGGCTGTCACTTACTTCTCGAAACATTGGGACCTGTCTTACAAAAAAACAAGAGCAACAATGAGAGACCATAATAAAATTGAACACGTTCGGGAGTAGGGAATTCAATATCAAGATCTCAAACAACTTCATGTGACGGCGAACAATGTCACGTACAAGATGATCATGCTAATTAGAATGTCCACATTAATTAATTAATTGTTGTACGTCCAACAATGAATTACGTCATATATAGTAGATAAGTAGTTAGCTGTATAGAAGAAAAATAATTATTGATTGAACTTAATTATACTTTTTATGCTCTCTACAGAAAAATAAGTAGATCGAAGAAAACGGAACACTCACATTCTTTAGCATGGGCAAGCAGAGATGGTGCTTAATCTCCTGTCTAAGAAATATGGGAAGGTGAGGGAATGGATTCTCCGCATCTATATCATTCTTTTTTTCCTGTAGTCTTGGTTTTATGTGGTGCATGATCTGATATTTTATAGGGCTTGGGAGCTTGTTTCTTTCTATCCAGAACTGCACGCTTTGTTCTATACCTCTCATCTTTGCAATATCATTCTCATCCATGTATGTCTTCAACTGTTTCTGTGTCTGCCACTACATATACATCTGTTTACATATAACAAGTTCACTTTAAATCTTAGTGATAAATTACTACTTCATCTCCCAAAAGTTAAATCAACAAAAAAATTAGAATTATAACCATTTAAAATATAACTAAGTTTATATATATATATATATATAAAAGAATTATACTAAACCTACAGCTCTCTTTAATTTTAAGTTTAAAATTAAGTATGTGTAGTAAATTTCCAGCTCTCTTTAATTTTTGGCAAAAGAGAAAAAGGATAAATCACTTAATTGGTTTCAATTTAATTAATTCAAACTCATCAAAAGAAACTAAAAGAATATTCTCTTGCATATCTATTCTATGAATGAAATAGAGTTTATACAGATGAACAGTAAATTTTCTCCAAATTTCATTTTCCAATTTTATCCCTGATTTTCTCCAAATATTGTTTTTCAATTTTATCCCTCTTCATTTCTACTTTTCCCGTTTTGTCCTTGTCATTTGTTTTGTTTTATTCACAAATGTACGTTTTTATCCCTTTGTTTAATTTGAAAATTTAAGTCTTTGCCCCTATTTAAACCACACACACAAACCCTAACAAACTCCGATTGCCTTGCCCATGCTTTTCTCAACAAAATATAGATCATTCGCATCAGATAAAATCAAATCCAAACAAAATCTGTTCCAATTTCTACATCTTCAGTAATAAAATCATTCATATATAAGAAAAGATATTTACAACCGTGAATTATGTAACCGCCGCGCAATCGTTTTGAAAAAAGTGAATAAAACATGGAATCCACATGAAAAAAATTAATTTTTTAATAGTAGACCCCACTCATTTTCAAAGCAATTACGCGACGATTGCACAATTTACGATTGTATGTAGAATTACTCGTATTGATATTTTGCTAAATGCATGTAATTGGCAATTAATCCAAAAAATTAATATGGCTGTTTCATTTCAAGAAAAATGAAATCAAGATGAGGGAAGGGAACGATCGAGATTGCTAATAGAATTACTAGATAAAGAAGGATACAAGAATGCAGGAAACTCTCTTGCAAATGCAGCGAGAGATGATCTCTATTTATATTAGAAACTGTACACTTTGTTGAGTAATTGTTTTACAGCTGTCTGATGCTTGAAGAATCGGATTACTATGAATAAGGAAATGTATTGATGAGATATGCATGGAAAGTAAATAATTTTGTAGCCGTTGGGGACTTCTGGAATCAAGGTGCAGTTACACTTGATTTGTTGATTTGCCGTGATCTGCTGCTGCTGTCATGGTTTGCTGCAATGCCGTGATCTGCTGCAATGTTCATGTTCGTAATATGCCCCTTCAAGTTCAACAGGGATGAATGCACGTTGAGCTTGTCTCGTAGGAAGGCAAATCTTGCGGACACGATGGGTTTAGTGAGACCATCAGCAAGTTGGTCTTTGCTTGAAATGAAGCGAACTTCCAGAGTTTTTTGTTGAACTTTTTCCCGGACAAAATGGTAGTCTATCTCCACGTGTTTAGTTCGCGCATGGAATACCGGATTTGCCGTGAGATACGTGGCACCAATGTTATCACACCATAGGATTGGACGTTGGGCTAAAATAATACCGATCTCACCCATCAAGGATTGGACCCAAAGTGACTCGGCTGTGGCATGTGCAACTGCTCGATACTCGGCTTCAGTGCTTGAACGGGCCACAATTGGTTGTTTCTTAGAGCTCCATGAGACTAAGTTGTTACCAAAATAAATGCAGAAACCCGAGGTAGACTTTCGATCATCAGGACAACCTGCTCAGTCGGCATAAGAGTAGATAGAAAGATGTGTCGACTTGCTTCGTCGAATAAGGAGTCCAAAATTGATTGAAAACTTGAGGTACCGAAGGATCCTTTTGACTGTTGTCCAGTGTTTTTCGGTAGGTTTGTGCATGAATTGGCAAACTTTATTAACTGCAAATGAGATATCTAGTCGAGTCAGCGACAAATATTGTAACGCCCCAACTATACTACGATAATTTGAAGGATCTGGATAAGTAGCACCCGAGAACAAAGACAGTTTCTGAGAAGAGGACATTGGAGAAGACACATGTTTGGCATCGAGCATTTTTGTCCGTTGGAGAAGATTGAAGATATACTGGCTTTGCAAAAGGAGAAGGCCTTCGGGTAGGTGATGTGCTTCCACGCCCAAAAAATATTTTAGGTGCCCGAGGTCTTTGACATCAAATTCTTGACTCAGATTTGCAATCAGTTGGGAGATGGCCAGTGGACTCGACCTAGTGATCAAAATATCATCGACATATACAAGGAGAAATAATGAACTTGACCCCTGTCTGCAAATAAACAGAGAAGTATCAGTGCATGAGTTCACAAACCCGAGAGAGAGTAGATGCTCTTGTAGTCGATGATACCAGGCTCTTGGAGCCTGTTTCAGTCCGTATAGGACCTTGTGTAGTCGGCAAATGTGATTTGGGAAGCTGGGGTGCACATAGCCAAGGGGTTGTTGCATGTAAACTTCTTCAGTTAAGTTGCCGTGAAGGAAAGCGTTTTTTATATCAATTTGATGGATCGCCCACTGGTTTGAGACAGCATAGCTGAGCATGATTCGAATGGTCGTGGGCTTTACCACGGGGCTAAAAGTATCATCGAAGTCAATTCCCTATTGTTGGTGATATCCTTTGGCAACGAGTCTCGCTTTTCTTCGTTCAAGAGAACCATCGGACTTGCGCTTGGATTTGAAAATCCACATGGAACCGACGACATTGAGTCCGGGTTTGGCAGGAACTAAGGACCACGTTCCATTACTCATGAGCGCAGTGAATTCTTCATCCATGGCAGCACGCCATTCACTGTGTTTGGAAGCTTCGGAATAGCAGGTTGGTGACTCTGGAACCTTACCTGCAGCAAGAAAGGTTTGTGGTAGAGGATACCGAACGATTCCATCGGGATTCTTCTTCGGTTTTACGATATTGTTCTGGGATCGTGTGACCATTCGATGAGGACGGTGCTCAGGGAGTTCTTCAGCAGCAGGTGGTTGTTGGGTTGGTTGTGTGGCGAGAGCAGAGTTGCTGGGTGGAGAAGAAGAGTTTAGTTCTGGTGGTGAAAGTTGTGAAGAAGGAGACGGAGGTACCGAGGAAGACGAAGGTATTGTATTATTAGTGGAAACAATGTCGTAGGGGTTAGTGAGTCTATGGCTTGGCATGTGTCGTTTTGTGTCGGTGGGCTTTGAGTCATGTCGTTTCGCAAGAGATTAAAAGGAAGAGTTGTATGCGAGTTTGATGGAGTCTGGGTTGGGTTTGCGTCTAAGTGAGCAAAAGGAAAAGATTATTCATCGAAGACAATATGCCAAGAAACAAACACCTTGCCAGTGGAGGTATCAAGGCACTTGAATCCACGATGTGAGTTGCTATAGCCAAGGAAGACACAGCGTTTAGATCTGAAGTCAAGTTTGTTACGATTGAAGGGGCGTAGAAAAGGAAAATAAGCACACCCAAAAATTTTTAAAGAGGAAAAATCAGGGGCATTTTGGTAGAGTTTTTCAAATGGTGAAATGCCAAGAGGAGTGGTGGGAAGGCGATTAATAAGATTTGTGGCCATGAGAAAAGCATCATCCCAATAGGTGTGAGGAACACGACTATGGGATAGGAGTGAGAGACCCGTTTCAACAATGTGACGGTGTTTCCGTTCAACAGACCCATTTTGTTGGGACGTATGGGGGCATGTGATTCGATGTTGGATGCCAATATTTGCAAAATATGTGTGAAGAGATCGATACTCCCCACCCCAATCAGTTTGCACATATTTTATTTTATGATTAAATTGGCGTTCAACAAGTTTTTGCAATGAGAGAAAAATTTGCATGACATTAGATTTGCTTGGGATTGGAAATAACCATGTAAATTTGCTAAAGTGATCAACAAACGAAACATAGTATTTATTTCCATTGGTTGACATAATAGGGGAAAGACCCCAAACATATGAGAAAATTAATTCAAGAGGATGATTAGAAGATGATTGAGAAGTAGAAAAAGGAAGGCGATGACTCTTTCCTTGTTGACAAGCAGAACAAACACCTGGAATTTTATTAGATGAAGTAGGTAAAGAAAACTTGGAAACAAGATGCCGGACAGTTTGATAGGAAAGATGTCCCATCCGGCAATGCCAGACATCAAGAGGTGCACGTTGAGATAGGTATGTTTGAGAATGGTTTGTTGGTGACATGGAAGTTGGAAAAATGTAGAGGCCGTCTTTAGGTTTGCCACGCAGAAGAACTCTCCCCGTTGCCTCGTCCTTCACCAAAACGAATTTGAAGAGGTCGAAAGAGTGGTGGAACCAATATTTTTGATAGGTAAACCTGCCCCGTCGCCGACATGAATATGATCATTGCCAAGATACGGTTCTGCTTGTACAGTCAAGTTATTGAAATCGTTGATGAGATGGTTTGTTGAACCAGTATCCTGATACCAGTTAGTATCATGTTGAGTTGAGGGAGATGCCACATAAGCTGCCATGTTAGGAGGAGTGCCTTGGTAGGCATGATCGAACCTATAATAACATTGGATGGCTGTGTGACCATTTCTTCCACAGACTTGGCATTGTGGTCTCGGGTTGGAGGAGTAATTTTGAGGAGGACCACCTCTTCCTCTATTTCCACGTCCCCTTCGTCTGTTGTTGGAACCATGGGACTGGTTTTGAGAAGGGCGCTGCTGCTGTGGATATTTTCCACCACGCGACCTGAAGTCATTCCGTGTGGCCACGTTCACCGAGCCAACAGAGGTGTCAACAACAATTTGTTGCTGCTCAAGACATAACTCAAATGCAAGAAGATGGTTAAACATATCTTCTGATGTCATTTTGTCAATTTGAGTAGAAATTGACGTGACAATAGCATCATATGACGTATCAAGACCACCAATAAGGTAGGCTATAAATTCATGATTTTGAAGGGGCTGTCCGATGGCAGCCAAGTTGTCCGAAAATGATTTCATTTTTTGAAAGTAATCGAAAATAGACATGCTACATTTCTTGGTGGAGGCCAAAAATTGTCGAGATTGTAGGGCACGAGCGGAAGAGTGAGAGGCAAACATTCTCTCGAGGGCGACCCAAACTTCTCTGGAAGTTGCAAGGCCAACCATTTGTGCCAGGATATTCTCGGATAAGGAGGAAACCAGTGCACTTAGAACAACCTGATCTTGATCATACCAGGTAATGTATTTGGGATTTGGTATTTCAGTGGGAACGGTTTGAGAGGTTGTTGCTGCAGGATTAGGAATGGAGCCATCAACGAACCCAAACAAATGCTGACCACGTAGGTAGGGGACAATCTGAGTTTTCCAGAGAAGGTAATTGTCCTTGGTGAGTTTTACTGTGACGAGGCTATGGATGTATAGGGGAGTAACCGAGTTGGAAGGAGATGAGGCCATTTTGGTGGATCGAAAAAAAAAAACAGAGGTTATGTTAGGCTCTTATACCATAAAGAAGGATACAAGAATGCTGGAAACTCTCTTGCAAATGCAGCGAGAGATGATCTCTATTTATATTAGAAACTGTACACTTTGTTGAGTAATTGTTTTACAGCTGTCTGATGCTTGAAGAATCGGATTACTATGAATAAGGAAATGTATTGATGAGATATGCATGGAAAGTAAATTATTTTGTAGCCATTGGGGACTCCTGGAATCAAGGTGTAGTTACACTTGATTTGTTGATTTGCCGTGATCTGCTGCTGCTGTCATGGTCTGTTGCAATGCCGTGATCTGCTGCAATGTTCATGTTCGTAATACTAGATCGTGCATGTTGTGTTCTATTAATGTTTATAGAAACCATATATCACTCATGCCAAATTATAGAAATATGGGTGGGCGTTCAAACTTACAAAAAAAAAAAAAAAAGTGATCATCACATAAGTCATAACACTAACCTGCAAATTTCCGATGAAGTACAAAAACAGAAGCAAGCCAAAGATCGAAATGAAAATTGTGAAGAAAATTTCCCAGAAATAGGGACTTGTTTGAAGGTTTTGACCAAGAGAACTGCCAAAATTGGATCAATTCTAATGTATAAGATGGTCACATCATAAATGATTAATGTAATACACACACATATATATATATATATATATCTTAAGCCCTACGCTTACAGGTCTATTCTTAACTTAAATACTCTAACATGTATATATATATATATATATAGGAAACAAAGAGCATATAATCACACGCCTAAAACAAAATGATAATAAAAAAAAGACCATAATCTAAAAAATCGAAGATGCATTTCTTCATATATAATTCTTGTTTGAGCAGCAATTCACTAAAATAATTATTTTTGTGTTCTATATATAAATATGAATATAAGTTCATATGCATGATATATGATCTTATACGTACATAATGAATTATCTTTTTCGTGTTACCTTTCTTAGACAGTAAAACCAGACCCTGCACTGAATCCGAATGCATATATATACACAAATTAAGGTCCCCTTAACTTCTAATTCAAACTCGAAGGTCAACATAGATATATCAAGTGGGTCCTATAGTATTTATTGCTGTCAATATATAAAATATCTCGAATAATATTAAATGAATAATAAATATTATAAGATTCACTTAATTTATCTATTTCTTTACTACTTGAGCACCACAAATTTGGGTGAAAACTTCAGAAAGATTTTTTCCCTAAATAATGTACAAGACGGGTGGTATGTTCATTGATGACAAGACTATACCATAAAATAATTCATTGTGAAAATACAAAAATACTGTCCAAACCTCAAATTTCGCAGGCCCCACCAAAAACAGTACAAGAACTTCCGCGGAAAATCCATGGATGCCACCGTACCAGATTGAAGTGCTTCAAGGTATATTCCAAAATCAAACATTGTTGGACTTTCTTTCTCTACGGAACAATAATCATTTAAAAATGTGTAATTTCCAGAACTGTGATCACAGTACGAAGAACTTCGATTACATCCAATATAATTTTCACACGCAAAGTGCCAGCAAGCCGTCTCTCGTTGGATGGAAAGAAAGTACCAAAACGCACCCAGTACCTAAAATATCATTTTTTTTTTCTATTGATTATT
Source organism: Juglans regia (assembly GCF_001411555.2). Lineage (NCBI taxonomy): Eukaryota > Viridiplantae > Streptophyta > Magnoliopsida > Fagales > Juglandaceae > Juglans > Juglans regia. Next base: position 38,549,963 of record NC_049913.1, read on the forward strand.
TGTAAATTATGCAGATATCATAGCGAAGATAAAGTAGAGAATTATGTGTAATTAAAAGCTAAATTGAATGATTAATACTCTTCCTATTAACGAAAATTTTGATGCAAGTAGACATATATATATATATAACATGATTCGAAACGAAGGTTCTGAATTTAAATTATAACTTAATACTTCACTCTGTTTCAATGTTCAGCTCGAGTAGTGATTAACATTTTTTTTTTCTCATGTCAATCTTGTAGCCTTTTTACGTGTTCCATAAGAGTAGGTGGTAGTCATGAATTATATATCCATGGATACAATTAGTATATATGTGTACAACGCATGCATGCTTATGATAACTTAAAGGAAAATTCTATACACCATACTACCATCCCATTTTTATCCCATTAAGTATGATGTGGCACATTTATCACCATTAAATGATCATTTAATGCATGCTTCTTTATCATCTAATGGTGATAAATGTGCCAAATCATACTAAATGGGATGAAAGTGAGATGGTAGTATGGTGTATAGCATTACTCTAATTTAAAACGATAAAAGCCTAATGATTAGCAGAGTTTAATAATTAGCATTAATAAGAATTAGATGGGGATCATTTAATTAATAATTGAAATTGATTCACAACATCTGGATGTACGAAACGATATCAATATATATAATAAGAAACAATTATTATTCAAAAAATAGATAATTAATTAGGATTATTAATTGAATTTCAAACTTGATGAGAATGATATCGATTCATCCGCCGAAAGTTAATTAACAATATAAGTATGAGACTCATGATCATGATAACAAATTAACTTACATGACTGGCAAAGGTATACAGAAACAAATTGATTAATCCAGCTTTCAGCACTATGATAATTGGAGGTAGGGTTGTATTAATCTTTCTGACTTTTCTCCAAGACAGATAGATACGAGTTATTCTTGGCACATATTGGGATACGACAACAGCGTTCAGCATTTTTGTGGTTTTCAAAGCATTGGAACCTCTCATTTCTGAAACCATAATTGGAACTAGCACCTGGAGATGATATAAATAACAAAGACAATTTTGTATTTACGTATAACGTTAGTTCAGCATGCTTGTGTACATACTGCTTAAACCATGCATGCAAATTATTAAAAGTACACACGAGCAAATTAAACAGTTAAGAATTAGCATATTTATATATACAAGCTAAGTAATTACCTGTGGGATTGGAAGAATTGACAGGACATCAATCGCGAATGAGGGTGACCACAAGTACCTCTTTGCTATTGGCCAAGCATCTGTGACTAGCTGTACTCCATCCTGTCCTTCATGTGGACGAGCGTTCTCGTCTATACAAGGACAACAACATTGCAAAATGATATTTCCTAGCGAAATCGAGTCCAGGACACTTCGCAAACAACTAGCTATGACGTGTAATCTTCTATCAATAGCAACGCACTTTCTTTCATCATTAATCACCGGAAGGTAAAGGAACAAAGGGTCCAGTACTGATACCGAAAACACGCACGACACTAAGAAAATCAATTTCCAGATTCGAAGGAACTCTCCCTCTGGGTGAAGAATGTTTACAGTCCACTTTTGAACTGTTCCGCTGTGAATTTGCACCTCAATATCCGGATCCCTAGGCAAAATACAGCAAACGGAAATCCATGATAAAAAGAAACAAAAGACTAGTTGATCATGATAAATCATGTTGTTTGGTAGGAAATTCAGCTTTCAGCCACACAAATTCACTAATTAATCGCCGGTAGGAAGATGAAGAAGATATTTACCGCACCCCCTTCTCCCTATGGTATCTCATTCTTAAGTGTACCCGTACACCGTGAATTAATTCCGCTACCTGAAAAAACTGTAAAACAGAATTGAGAAACATATATGCAAGATTCTTGGTCGATCTATTATTCAAAGTACTGCAATTAACATCCACATGATGAGCTTGCTTTTTCAAGTAAAAAATTGCAGCTTAAAGACATGATCACTAGGAAAAATCTTCTTTTCCCAAACTCGGTAGAGTATCCGGTACTGCTGTACATAACAAAAACAGAGTACTATTCTAAATGTCTTATACCCAAAGGTATTGAAAAGGAACGTGTATTAATTCATTCATATAACAATTCATTGAACCTGATAGATCGACTTGTGTGTTCCAGCAGACCAGGATATGGAGTGAGCAAAGAGCAGCAGAAAGCTTGATTTTAAGTAAGCAGTCTGCGTACATCCGTGTCCAGCGACTCGAACTGACTCAAGTCGTCCATAAAGAGTCACCTTTATGAAATGAAATGAAGTATATTTATTATATATATATATATAAATATATATACTTTACAAAAGCATAAAAAATTATAACTTCCTTTAAACAGAGCATTTCTTTTGATTATAAATTTTCTTTATTTTCTTTTGTACTAACATAAAAATTTAACTTTTAGTATGGTGTAGATATATATGCCTGGGTTTTGATTTTTTGCTTATTTATATTTATAAATATTTTATTGTAATCACGATTTTCTTTCATCATAAATAAAGATAATTAATAAAATTAAAGTACCGATATCTTCTTTAAAAAAAAAATGAAAGAGAAGAAGGAGAAGATATGCACATGTTTCACGTTTAATTTAGTGTGTCAATGGCTACGTATGAAGAATATAATAATCATTTTCGTCTGGAAGATAATCCGCGTGACGACCACCGAGTAATTCGTTAGAGCATTGGCATTGGTCTATGCATATACATATCTAAAGTCATATTTGGATAATATGACCCTAAAATCATCCACATTGGCTTATGCATATCTATAAATTTGGCTACCTATGAACAGTTGTTATCTAAATTTAGATAACAACTATTCACCCTACATATTATATTTTAATAATTAATTCTCTCTCCTCCCACTCTCTCTCACACAATCCTTTCATTTTCTCACTCCTTCAACAACAAAAAAAATATTCACTTGCACATTTATTTTATTATTATAATATATTATTTTTTTTTTCATTTTATTATATTTTTAATATATTATTATTAAAAAATTATATTTTTTATTATTATATTTGTATTATTAATGTCAAATGTATGTAGTGGATGTTAATTGTAAAATATATATAAAAAAAAAGATTTTAGCAAAAAAGTAATAATAATAAAATAATAATAATATTTTATTATTATTTTGTTTCAAATATGCATAAGCCAATATGGGAATTTTGCTTGAATGACAAAGTGGATATGCAAAAGAGGTAATTTTGCATATGCATATGCATAAACCAATGCTAATGCTCTTAGACGTTCATAAACTGCCAACCACTTTCAACCACGAAAAAACAAACGTGCATGATCTTGGATTTCATAAAAAAATCTAGTCATTATTTTCATACCCTATACTATACATAATTTTTTTATTTTTTTACTGTAGTATATAAATAATGAATAAAAGAACTTAATTAGTTTTGAAAGAATAAAATCATAAAAAAATTATAAAAATTAAAAATAAGTGTGGCGTGTGGTGTGTGAGGATGATGAGTATCAAAACTCGTGTTTCATATGAAAGATAATCCACATGACCACCAACTAGGGCTGAGCGACTTCAACTTCGACTTTGTTAGAGGTCAAATCTGACATTCGAATCTGACTTGTCGGAGCGAAATTGGATTTTAGCTTTTTTTAATTTCATATTTGATCCACTTTTTTTTAAAAAAATTTGTGTTAGCTTTTAGAGACAATCAATGTGATTTCTCATTGCAATGTATTGATATTTCTTAATCTTTGGTGCTGTACATGACTACTATTTATATGCAGTAATTGGCAATGTAAGCCATCTGATTTCAACTAACTTTAACTAACTATAACTAACTTAACTGTTATTTCTTAACTTTAACAATTTCTTCATCTCTTCTGAGTTTGGCTTCCCGTGACTTTAATTCCAATGATTCAATTTGTTCTTGTATATTCCAACAACCCCCCTCAAGAGGGGAATGGATATTGATCATTCCCATCTTGCGGATTAAATGATGAAAGTGTAGAGAACCAAGTGGTTTAGTCAGTATGTCTGCCAGTTGATGTTTTGAGGGAATATGAATAATTTTGATCAGTCCTTCTTGCAACTTTTCTCGAACCAAATGGTAATCTAGCTGGATGTGCTTTGTCCTTTCATGTTGGACAGGATTTGATGCAATTTCAGAAGCTGGTTTGCTATCAGTGTAGAGCAAAACAGCTTGTGAATGGGGAATGTGCAAATCAGCCAGTAGATAGATCAACCATTGAATTTCACATGTGGTGGATGCTAGAGCTCTATATTCAGATTCAGCTGAGGATCGACTAACAGTTGGTTGTTTCTTTGACTTCCATGAGATGGGAGAGTCTCCAATAAACACTGTGAAATCAGTGATGCTTTTTCTGGTGTCAATGCATCCACCCAAGTCACAGTCTGAATAAGCTTTTAAATGGAGAGAAGAGTCTGTAGACAGAAAAATGCCTTGACCTGGTGTTGCCTTGATGTACCTAAGGACCCTCTCAGCAGCTTGAAGGTGTTTGGTACTGGGATTAGCCATGAATTGGCTTAATGCTTGTACTGAGTAAGATAGGTCAGGTCTGGTTATGGTAAGATACAAGAGACGACCAACAAGTCTTTTGTATAATGCAGGGTCTGACAGAGGAGTAGATGAATCATTAGCACTAAGCTTTAAGGTAGATTCCATAGGAAAAGCTACAGGTTTGCATCCTGAAAATCCACTGTCTTGCAAGATGTCCAAAGCATATTTGCGTTGGCACAAAGAGATGCCTTTAGCTGATCTGGCCACTTCAATCCCCAAAAAATATTTTAATTCCCCCAAATCTTTTATTGTGAAAGAGTCATGTAAAAACTGTTTAATAGAAGCAACTTCATCAAGGTTGTTAGAGGCAATGATAACATCATCAACATAGATCAAAAGTGCCACAAAACTTGTTGAATTATGTTTGATGAATAAAGAAGAATCAGACTTTACTTGTGTGAAACCAAACTGAAGCAAGGAGGATGACAGTTTAGAGAACCACTGTCTTGAGGCCTGTTTGAGACCATATAGACTCTTTTTGAGTTTACAAACTCTAGGATCAGTTGGTGAAGAGTACCCTGGTGGCAGCTGGCCTATTTCCTAATATATTTTGCAGAAACCTAAATTTAAGATGAAGAATAAAATCTTCTAATATAATGACGCGGTTTGCCAAACAATAGATCAACTGGAAGTTTGGACTTGTGATCATGCCGTGGAAGACCAAGACCATTAATGTTCATCAATTGTCCAAGTCAACTGTTCATCATGAAGACGTGATTGGCGGAGGAAACCCGCAGCAAGACCATTAATGTGCATCAATTGTCCCAGTCAACTTCCGTCTTGTTTACGTCTTCTAGGCTGAAATTAACATCAACCCATGATCAAGCAGCTGGCCTGATTCCCACTAATGGTGATGTTTGTTAATTAATTGTATGATAGTTTGGAAAGCAAGGGAGCCTCTTTCCTACATATATCTCTGGCTAGCATGTTAGTAGTATAGCTAGCTAGCTCTTCTCATTATTTATGATGATGGGTAGAAAATCCATACAGTAGTATCTCTTCTGAATATATATATAATTATATATAAAAAAAAAATCTATTCATTGTCAATTTTACATTAAAAGATAGATTTATAAATAAAATATAATAAATAATTTATCTACAATCATCAAATATCACATTATAAAATAATGAAAAGATTATGATATTTGAGAATTATAATATTTGTTTATCATTATCCAATTTTAAGAAATATCTAATACGATTTAATTAAGAGACTCACACAGATAATCTACAATAAACAATATCAAACATGTATATTTATATGACCTAATAATTCCATGAACGATAATAAAATATTATGCGATAAAGTGTAAAAGTGATTTGTCTCTTTTTATGTCTCGATCAACTCTAAAAATGACAGCATTGATCAATATTGATCTACTAGCCTATTCTCTTTAATTATTATACATTTTATTCTTATATTTGCTCAAAAAAGAATTTTTTCATTCATTAAATTATTCATTAATCATTTTTTTAAATCATATTATTTTTGTAAAAAATAAGAATTGTTTCACTCATTTAGGCAACGTGCTTTGCACGTTGTTCCCGACCTAGTATATATATATACGCGCACAGCCAGCAGCATCCATACATAGTATATAAGTAAAGATCAACAAAAAGGGTCTCAGTACATGATTGAAACAGTTGCAGCTAATTATACCCAATCTCTTAATAACGTCAGGTTATATATAATAACGTGTGAATAAATCTCTTAAATAATAACGTGGGAAACAGTTGCAGCTAAAGCAGATTATAATAACGTCATATCTCTTAAGATAATACACATTAATCTCAGTCTAGAAGAAGACGGAACCAAAAAAAGGAAAGTAATATTAAGGACAAATAAAGAAAAGCTTAAACCTGACCATAATCAAATGTCAATGGTTATTACAATCATCAAGAACATTGAAATCTCGCAGCCATTGACACACTAAATTAGTCTTCATACAAAGGAATAGTTACAAATTAAATTTAGAAACATTTTATTTTGTTTTGTTTGCGGCCCTATGTTTCACATCTAAATATAATATTCGTCACCTAAAAATAATAACGTAGAATAAAATATTGATCTTTAAAATATGGATTCTTTTTTAAATTTTGTTTTAATCTACAAGTTAAATTAATTTATATAACGACAACTGTTTTCATTAAAAAAAACAAAAAAAATACATAACAATGCAAATAAGTGCTGCTCCAACCGGCCCGGGGGTAACAAAGACTTGAATTAATCCCAGGAAATAATTGTTGAAGAATAAAGAAGCTCAAGGTTTTAGCATACTAGCAAGCTAGCTACGTCTTTTAGACTTTTTCCTTTCCCGGCAATATCGTAATTTATAATTCATATCAATAAATTAAAGAAAAATATAGGAAGTTGTGCATGGGATCATGATTCCAGAAACCTTGACCTTCCCTTTCTTCGATCCCCTTCGATCTCCACGTTAATTTCTATAGAAAGAAAAAACACTCAAGAGGTTGTTATTATTCGCACATTTCAAGGATTTTTAAGATGAGCTGCCAGAGGCCCAAATTAAAGCAAATATTAGTATTAATCATGATCTGAGAATTCAGGAGGTAATTATGATGAAGTTGTGCCATGCATGTCACACCTCGATCCAATATTATAACCTATAATTTTTATTTGACTTAAATTAAATTTGAGGGACTATATTGGATAAACCCACAAACTATTATTTCTGAGGTTGGTCAAGAGGTTTTAATTCATTGGCCCAAAAGTTTATGTTAAAGTCATAAGGGTTAATTGTTTTAGAATGTTATTAAGGGACTAATATTTTGAGAAACCCAATTCAGGCTAATTGGATAATTTTGAGTAAGCCACGGGCCAAAATTTATACAGGTGAATTCTCAAAGTTTATCGGGCTTAATAATTGGATTTAAAGTCTTTCTAAATTTATGGGGCAGTTGGGCCCATATTTATTAAGTACTAGCTCAAATGACCCAAAAGAAAACCCTACCACCCATGAGCATGACCCAACCCGTTTGCAAGACCCATGACCCAACTACCTTCAATATGTGTAGATCCAGCTTGTCATAAACTCCAAGCCCCTGCACGTAGGATCATCCTCTTCACTCTAGGTTTTTCACAACCCCGTTCCCATCACCTTCCCAAGCACAACAAAGCCACAAGAAATCGAGAGTCATGCCGAGTATGGGACTTTATCAAGCCATCATCTGTTTCACTCCAATACAACAAAAACCAAAGTTGGATTCATGAACATGAGGTTTACGGTTTTGACACCAATATTTCATAGTTAATGCAATTTTAGGGTTATGATGGTTTTAGGCTTTATGAAAAATAGATCATTAGTATTTCAAGTTTTAATTGCGAGTACGGGTTTAAGTAGAAACTTACGTACGAATGGAAATTGACGCAAGTTACGTGCCTATTTTATAGGTGATAGTTGATATTCACTTGTCACAATTGTGAGCATATTCAGAAAAGTAAAAAAGTTCAGCTAAGTGGTGCTCTTATAGTAAACTTTGTCTAAAACTGATTGAAATTGATTTTGTGAAAAGCCTGCATACTTTGTGATGAAAACATCCTCGATTATTTCTTGCACTAGTCTCTGTATCTGAATTTTAAAGCTGACATTTTATCAAGACTAATATAGACATGAGCATAGTCTTTTAGTTTGTTTCTCTACTACATAAAATGTGAACATAAGTCTGATATATTTGATCTAATTATATGATATTATTTATTGAGTACACTATTATATTATTGCATTGTATCCAAAAATCCTGAAACATAAGATTTTGTTTTGCTTTGGTTATAGGCCTCTACCACGGGTTATAATAGTGGCCTCTGTTATGCTTGCCACGGGTATACAATGTGGCCTTTGTTCTGACCTTGCAATGAGTGCAAAATGGCACTACAAGAAATCTGACCTTTTCCAGCGGTCAAAATCGTCACAAATTACGGCGAAAAAAATCGCCGCTATAGATCGAAAAGTCGCTGCAAAAAGTCAAGCCAAAATTATTTTCCTATATTTCGCAACTTAACCGAGGAAATTGAGCGACGACTTGAAAATCGCCAGAAATAACATCTATTTGCAGCGATTTGTGTTGCGACGATTTAAAAATCGCTGGAAAAGACCTGATTTCTTGTAGTGTGGGGGTCTCTATTTTGTCCTTGCCACGGTTATATAAAGTGGCCTCTATTCTGACCTTACCACATGTGTAAAATTATAATCTCTGTTTTGACCTTGTCAGCGGTGTAAAATGATGGCCTCTATTCTCACTGCAATCACTTTGGTGACAAACTGATTTAAGTTTTGCTCAACTACTGCAGAATGCACAACCTTTCCATGGAAGTAAACATGACCATTGTTTTTAGTGCACTAAATGTGGTGACAGAGTGATTTATATTCTGCTTGACATTCACATAATACATAACTCTACCACGGGGGTAAACATGACATCTTTTTCTATTTCTGATATTGTTTCAGTTATGCTTGTGCCTAAGGCCTTTTGTATATATTACTATTGTAATGAAATGCTTATGAAAATACCATTGTCATAATTTTTAGAACTATATGTTTCTGCATTCTTAGCTGACTCATATTTATACATTAGTATGAGCTTGCTAATTGCTAAGTCTGTGGACTCATCCCTTTATCCACTATTTGTTTAACAGATGACTTTGATGGTGGTGACAATTGGAATAAATGGCACATGACATGATTATAAGATAAAGGCGAGATAAGTGTTAGGTAGCTTCAGTGGATTTGTCTGAGTGAAGGGAACTTTTACTAGTGCTTAGTTTATGGGCAGTGCTAGGGCCCCCGAGAATGGGTCCCGACACTATCCACCAATAAGGCCATTTCATTTTTCTTTTCTTTTGCTTTTTTCTTCATGTATTTTTTTAATCTTGTTAAGCATTTAAAAAAAAAAATCACAACATCAATTAAACACACTTACTTAATCATTAAGTAAAGAACAAAAAAAAAAGTGGAATTGGGACTCATCATCGGGACCATTATTGAGAGGTGAAGGATTTCCCTTAGTTTATTTTACTTTGAAGAATTTTTTAGACATTTAATTTTTGGAGGAATTTTTGTTTTAAGTTCTCATCTGTGGATTTCAAGTTAAAGGGTTCACCCCCAGCCAGGGGTGTGACAATCCATGTGAGATGGTGTTTAAGCTACAATCTAGGCTACAAGATACATGAGTCGCTGCAAAAGGTCTTGTGATAGTTGTTGCAATAATCTGTTTTCTCCATCTTATTTATCATAGCAAGATGGCAGGCACAAATATCACATCACAAAAAAGTTTTTAATTTGCAACAAAAAATAATTCTGCGGCAACCTTTAGCAGATCATATGTCTATATATGTGACATTATGATTACCCATTTTCATGACTATGTTGGTATGTACTTTACTAATTGTAGGTTTATTTTTCCCCAAACAAAAAATAAAAGGAAGCAAACAATTGTTTTGTGATTGCAATAATTGGATGAAAGCTGAATTTGCCCGTTAAGAGCTACTTTTTAATGGGCAATTGAATTTCTAATGTTGGGGCGGAGGTCCTTAAATCGATTTAGCGTGAATGTGATCTATTTATAATACCAACTTCAGATGTACCTTGTACAAAGATATGGTTTTGCTTTGGCCCTTAATATGTACCGAACACATAATCATGTAATTGTCCATATAATTATAATTATTTATAAGTTGAAATAAAAACACAAGACCAAATCTACCTCGTTGATTGCCATTAGTCGAACCTTTTAGTTAACTATCATTATATAGTCCCAAATTCTCGTCCACAAACAACGTCGAGTTCTAGGACTTTAAGTAGTCTTGAAGCACGAGGAGCATGATATATAGCCAGCTTTTGGCCTCCTCTCTAAAGTGGTGGACATTAATTCACTATTCTTCTTTCCATTAAAGTGTCGCCAAGCAGCTTGTAAAGCTAAAGCCGCTTTCGTGATCGGCCTCTTAGAAATTAAAGTGTTCAAATTGTTGGCCATTAGAACAAAACCTTGTACTTTTGTATGGGTTTTGATAGTTTTGGTGGAGACGGGAAGGCCCATACAGTTGTGACGTCGGGAGAGAATAATGATGATTATTCTGACGGTTAATTAAACAACGAAAAGTAGAAACAGAGATTTAGAAAAATGCAAATAGAGAGAAAACTCTTAGATTAGTGTTTGTTTATAAAAGTCGAATAATAGTATGCTAAAGCCCAGAAGTCGAGCTTAAATAGCTAATGGAAAGGTAAAATTATAGTTAAGGCCAAATAGTAAAATACAAAATAAGATAAGTATGACTAAGAATAATATCATTCCTAAACTAAACATTACTATAAAAGAAAAATGACCAAAAATGAAAAAAAAAAGTAACTTAAAGTGATGATTCATTAAGGTAAATGACTGATGTTTTGTTCAAAATGGTGACCACGACGTGTGCGCCGAATAGAACTTTCCAGACGGGGGTTATTTGCCCGATTCTAACACCTGTAACCAAAGTTATAAACAAAATACTAGCACATACGTGCACAAATCAACCAAGGAATGTCGTTCTCACCTAGTTGAGGGATGTCGTTTCTCACCCAACTTGACAAATATTTATCTCTTCCCGCTAGTTTTGCATTGGTCTACCTTCTCAAGGTAGTCTAATGCTTTTAACGTCTCTTCTATCAACCGAGTGTCATCGAATTGAGACTCTCCTCAATCAAGTTGGGTGCAGGGGAGCCTTTGTGAAAGTCCAAACAATACCTTGCATGATGAAGAGCATTGTGTCAAGGGGTTCTCCTTCTCAAACAATATAGGTGCCCTCGTTGTAGTGCACTAGCTTGAGATTGTTGCAAATGGGTTGCAACATGAGTTTTTCACTTGTTTGTAGCATTGACAGCTAAAACCAATCAAGATGAATGATCACGAGGAGAAATTCAAGATGTAAAAGGGCATGGAGCCTCAAGTTATTGGCTATAGAACTACTCATCCATATATAGCATGCCATGTATTAAGTCATTGGTCTTTGTGCCTTAGAGAATGGATTTGTTGACTCACTGTTTAATCGAAGTTAGAACTGTTTAGTATTCAAGGATTATATTGCATCATTTGTTATGTTTCGAGGGTGAATTGCGAAAACAGACTACTTGTCCCATTGCACTTGGTACTTACTATTCTATTTGATGTTTTCAACTTTTGATAATATTCATTTCACATTTCTTCCAAAGCAAATTAATAAAATTTTCAAACGAATTTCTTTTGACTGTGTCCAAAAGAAAAGCATAATCAACTAAGAAAATCACTCACTTTCTTTAGCATGGGCAAGCAAAGATTGCGCTTAATGTCCTTTCTTCTTTCTGTAGGAAGATGAGGTAGCAGATTTTGGGCATCGACATTTATATTTTCTTCTGATAACCTTTGTATGTTGGGCATGATCTGTAGCCTAATATTATCATTGAACTCGTGTGTAACTTTCCCAGTCCCAGAGTGGTGAATAGTCAGGTTTCGTGAGTAAAACAACCTTGCCTTGGACAAGATTACTACCTTATGACTAGCATTCAACAACTCCATGCTACAACAAATTTGACCATTTCCCACGAATTTGATCACACAAAGGATGTCAGTGGAAAATAAATCACTCTGTTCCTGCGACTTCATGTCCGACAAGTGAAATTTGGTGGAAAACAAAACTTGTTGCGACGAGTGTAAGTCGTGGCTAAAAATACTCCCCACACATTACACGTGGAGCGTAAAATTGGTTTGGCTCCTACGATTTCTAGTTTTCAATTTTTCGTTCGTCCCTTAATCTCATAGCTAAAATCAATCCCCTAATATTTGTGGGTTGAGGAAATTTTTGAACCTAGCAGAGGGTCGCCGCCCTTAGACCTTCAATCACTCCCATGGCCAGCATCCGCCACGTTCAACCTTAGAAGACTCGTTATTAATTTCAACGCTGATTTTGTGTAAATATCTCTGCCAAATCACTTCTCTCCCATGTTTTAGTATATCCATAAAAGATTAATAGGATCTTTAATAGTAAATCTTTGCACAATGGTTTCAACAATTGTTTGGCATTTTACGATTTCATTTAAGCTTCTTCATCACGTATAGACAAAACCTATTATCTCATTTGATTTTAGGGAGACTCCCATCAAAGCAGTAGCCGAAGATTTAAATTGTCATACATTCTCTATAAGGATATTGCTCTACATTCACTTAAAAAATACAACCATTCCATTATAGATAAATGTCTACACCCTTGCCCAAAAACAACTTATCTCATTATCAATATCCAAACAAGTACAGATACTACTCTCGCATGTCTTCTTCTATTTTCCCGGTAATATCCTCAGTTGTTGGATCTCCCAACGAAATCTTTACCAAAGGGTATTCACTTGAACCTCAATTTTTGTTCATTCCAATCTAGCTTCTTCATACGTAAGTTTAAGCTGACGTTGAATGCTACCAAGATCGACCACTCGGTCTTGCTGCTTAAAGCTCTTCCTCCGAGAGGAAACGTGAAATACGTCAGGCATGTCTCCAAAATCTTCCGATAATGCAACCTTGTAAACCAGCGGGCCGATCTTCTCCACTATTTGGAATGGTCCAACATTCCTCGAATTGAGCTTCCCTTTCTACAGTCTTCCTCAAAGGACAAGACTCTCTTCCTTGTATCAACATGACTCTTTTGATGACTCTGAGTTGCTGCTATCTCGTGTCGTATGATTCTGACTTGCTCCTACCAATTCTCAAGTAACATATCATGATCATGATCAATTCAAGATAACATAATAGAGTAGGAGTTTCTAGTCTTTATCTTGTATATTCAATATTCAAATATGTAAAAAACAGATAAGTGTGCACTCGACAAGCAGACTTGGAATCCATTACAATCTGTTCAATTTAACTCTGTAATCTATTGCCTATATATTAATCATAGCCTGCACTAATTTGGTCATCTTGGCCAACCCATTCTCTTAATTTTCCTTTCAATTAATATAGGAAGCAAATGTTAGCTGCTCTGCCATCCCCAAAGTATCTTCGCCGGCCCCCACTCATCCAAAACAAAATTTTAAAATAATATGAAAGAAAACCAACATTAGCTAAGGTGAGAATGGTTGATTTTCGTACGCATACAACTTATTGATACACGCCCTTAAAAACAAACTATTGCATTTCAACAAGCAGGCAAGCAGCTGCTGGATAAAAGGAGTACTAATCCTAAACCACAACGATCGAGTGCATGCCAGCTAGGTATTGCTAGCTCTCGATCGCCAATTGCGTACTTTTTTGTTGCGGCGCCAAGCTTCTTGTATCATAAGGACTGCTTCTGTAGGTGTTGGGCCGGCAAACCTGGAGGCTAAAGCCTTCAAGTCGTTCGCCATTAGAGCAAAGGCTTCAACTTTTGTATGGGTTTTGAGGGTTTTGTCAGAGATTGGGAGGTCGGATAGGTTGGGCACGACCTGTTGGGAGAAGCCATGGAACCCCCAGTTTAGAATTTCTTCTCCACAGTAACAACCTTCTTCAATACACTCCCCGCGGCTTGAGGAGACAGTACTTCCCACAACATTATTATTTGTGGTTGCAAATTTCCAAAGAATGCCATTTGTGATGAAGAGCATTCGATCAAGTGGTTCTCCCTCCCGAATAATGTAGGTATCTTGACTGTAGTACACTAGCTTGATATATTCGCAGATGAGTTGCAATTGCCTGTGACTTGCTTCTCGAAACTTGGGCACCTGTCTTACAAACAAATAAGAACAATAATGAGAAACCCGTAATAAAATTGAACACATTCGGGAGTAGGGAATTCAATGTCAAGATCTCAAACAACTTCATGTGACGGCGAACAAGAGAAATGATACTTGCAGTCGTGAGCGTGCAGTCGTCGTGCAGTCGCTTTGAAAAAAGTGAATAAATAAGGGACTCACCTGAAAAGAAATTAATTTTTTAATAGTAGACCCCACTCTTTTTCAAAGCGACTGCACGGCGTTTGCGCATTCCACGACTGTATGTAGCATTAATCCGGCGAACAATGTAACGTACGAGATGATGCTAAGAATGTCCACGTAATTAATTAATTGTTGTACGTCCAACAATGAATATTTACGTCATACATAGTAGATAAGCACATGATCATGTATGGCTTAGCGGACCAGTTTCGTAAATTACATACTACTAGTCGGAGGTACAGGAATCGCCAAAGTTATCAAGTCAAAATTAGCTGAACAACTCGATCTTCTATTTGATCTCGCTAGTGAGGAAAACTTCTCAAACGTTATTTGAGTGAAGAGAGAACCAAAGCGATGTATATCTATAGTTAATTTGCCAAAGTAATTAATTTTGATCATCAAGAGTCATAAATAATAAAGGAAAATGCTAAACGTACTTTAAAAAAACTCACAAAAAACATAGTACTTCTTCATATATCAATTATTAGTATGTTAAGAATCGTGAAATTTGAAATTTAATATTTGAATTTTAAAAGAAAATTAATAAAATGAGTCTCGTAAATAAAAGTTTAAATAAAATTATAAGTTTATGTAGCACTACTCAATAATAAATAGGTTTTTTCATGCTTATCTTCTTATCTTCAATAACATTAATGAATGCATTTAGTATTTTCATCTTCAATAAAACTAAAAAGTTGTAAGTATAGAAAACGAGATTTATAAACACGTGCATTAGGAAAAATAAAAAGCTACAAAATTTAAATAAAAATAGTAATTTAGTTAAAGATATTATTTCTTAATAAATGAGAGTTAGTAATTCATAAATTACTGGGAGTGAAATTTGAATGACGTAGATTTGTAAGACTAATGCTCATGAGCTAGCTAATGATAATATAATGATATAATTTATAATATGCATGGCTTCATAAGAGTATATATAATGGCGCCATGCTTTAACAATATTTATATATATATATATATATTAGTTAATATACACTAAGAAGTTTTATGTTTAAATATAAAATAACAAATAAAAGCATTTAACATGCCAGTTGAGCTAAACGTTTTTTTCAATAAATAAAGATCAATAATTATCACATTCCTTCTCAATATAAATTAGCAAATAATTTATAAGAAATTCTTCATTTATTTTGCTTTGAAACCTTATAGATGGGTTATATATATATATATTAGTTAATATAGATGGGTTATATATATCGTAGTTACTCTAAACATGTCATTAATTTAAATATTTTAATATTCAAAATCATATTGCCTATATCCATCATGAACACTAATATTCTGTAAGATTTCAACTCTCCATTTTGTATTTTTCACATTTATTCCGAAGAAAAATAATTATTGATTGAACTTAAATACACTTTTTTTGCTCTACAGAAAAATAAGTAGATCGAAGAAAAAGGAACACTCGCATTCTTTAGCATGGGCAAGCAAACTAAGTAGGACAAAAAGGTGGACTAGTTGTCCTTTGTAGATAAAACTGAATTTCTTTCTGCTCTATTTATAAAGGAAGTTGGAAAAAAAGGACTCACTTTCTGTAGTAGCGGTAGGCAGATATGGCGCAGAATTTTTCTTCTAGTGAACAGGGGAAAACGAGGAAACGGATTCTCTGCATCAACAACATCTTCATATTTACTAGGAGATATCATGTATTTTGCGTCGAAAAGATTTTCTTCTGCCCTGGACATGATAAAGTTTTCTTTCTCTGTAAACATTCGGTCTACTTGGTTTATGATCGTCCCTTTAATTTCTCTAAGCTGCGGTTGTCTGTCTATCCACTCACGTATTTTCCTTAATTTTCGGGCTTTCATGATCTTATATTCCCACCTCTTCTTAAGTTTCTCAAGTTGCTTTGCTTTCTTCTGCCTTTGGTGAGCTTCATCCCACTTTCTAGATGCCTCCAAGTGCATATACATCTGTTGCATATCAAGTTCAACACATTAAATGTTGTCGAGAAATTATCAGTTGTACAGAAATTAAGACAAAATTGTAAACTTATAATAAGGTTTTCTTCTTCTTCTTTTTTCTTGCTCAATTCGTAGTCTGTAGAAAAAAGTACGATTAAATCTTTGTCTTGCTGCATTCCTTTCTTTAATAGATTTTGGGTTGGGGAGATTCTTTACAAGGGGTGGTAGACAATATTAGCCATACGAGTCCCCATACGCAACAAAGAAGCCAATTGAAGCTGGTGCCTATTTAAGGAGACAGTACATCACACGGTCACTCCTACAATTTCTTCATCTTCAGAGATAGGGACAGAATATATATATATATATATATATATATATATATATAAAATAGTATGACAATTTGCACCTTCTTTCCCCTTTTTCCTGAGCTTAAACGCAACCCGACTGTAATATCATTGCAGCATCAGTTTTAAAGAAAAAGAGTATACTCTGTTTTATCATTCAAATTCTCCCCTAGAACGGAGGATGTGATGATCATTATTCTATTTCATGGAATGCCTATAGACTGTAAGTTTTAAACGAGGAAACTATTACAACACATATAAACAAGAATCTATAAACAAGGATCCGGTTTCCGTGATTCTTCTTTTCCGACAGATATTTAATTGCTAATTTTTCTTTTTCAAGTTACTTTATGTCTGATACTGTTTTGCTAAAAAGTCTTGGGAAATAAAAAGAAAGAAAGAAAAAAGGTTTAGCAATTGCGTTTAGTTTTTAAAAACAAAGAACAAAAATTAACCGCGTGTCCCGGAACTCGCGCAACTGCGCATAAAAGAACTCTTTTTTTTTTTTTTCTTTGCAAAATTTTTAAAAGAACTATTTGCTCCATGTTATTTTTAAAATAACGTACAAGTGTATGTGTAGAAAATTATTTGAAATTAAATTTCTATTTATTTTTACAAAATCATTAAACAATATCTTTCTAAAAAGATTTTAAGAAATTCTTAAATTTTCTCATAAGCAAACACACATTTAACTTTCCATTAATGAGTAAACATACAGTTAACATACAATATTAAAGAGCATATTAATTTGTCCAAGACCAATTCAACGTGCATGGGGCTTAACACACTTCCCAAATCCAGGATATCAGAATAGATCAATGAATTACTGTGATGACACTCACCTAACGAAAGCAGAGTATTTCAGAGGAAGAGTTATGTCTTCCCGTGGTCAAAAAACTTGTCAGAAAAAAAAAAATTATAACTCTCTTATTGATAAAACAATTGCACTCCCATTACAATAACGTCAATTGAAAGCACCTTCTTGTCCTTGGCTTGGCATAGGGATTGTTGTTACACCCCCCCTATTCTGATTGACTACTGCTAGAGCCAGCCAGCTGGCATGTATTTTTTGATGTATTTTTTTTACAATTATTTTTTATAGAAATTTTTTTAATACTTTTAAATATTTTAAAAAAATAAAATAAATTTATAATATTATTAAAAAAAAACTTCCGTAATCCTAAAGTAAAAAAAAATTATTAAAAAATACTTCTTTAATCACGAAGTAAATAAAAAAAATAATTTTTTTTTACTTCAAGATTAAGGAAGTGTTTTTTAATAATATTATAAATTTTTTTATTTTTTTAAATATTTAAAATTATTAAAAAATCTATATAAAAATAACTGTAAAAAAAACACATAAAAAAACACATGATAAAGCCAGCGATGACTCCAGCAGGAGCCACCAGCGGTGGCTCTATCATTTTCCATTCTGATTTGTGGAGGGTGTTGGTTGTGGGTTTTAGTTGCCGCTAGTTGTTCTTGGCACTCGAGGGGTGGAAGGTTGTTGTTGCTGGTTATAATGTCTATGTCTATGTTGCTAGGCGTGATAACTGCATCTCAATCTTCAAAGCCAGATTAATGGCTTCGGCTAGAGTCCAAAACGCGTGCAACATAATTTCTTCTTGAATAGTAACTCTAAGGCCCCCAATAATAAACCTTGCAACCTGCTGCCCTTCCTTCTCCAATAAGTTGTTCCGTGAACACGAGCGATAGAACTCCTCTATGTAGTCACCAACAGTCCAACTTCCTTTTCTACAATTTTGATATTGTTGATATAGGATTTGTTCGTAGCCTGGTGGGAGGAACTTAGCCCTTATCAAAATCTTCATTTTTGCCCATGCTCGGACTGGTTGTTTGCCTTGTCGTCTACAATTGTTTTGCATTTGTTCCCACCAAGCTAAGACACACTCTCATAATTTATATGCTACTAGCTTGACATCTTGTGCCTCTAGTATTTGCATGCGCCCAAAGAAATTTTCCACCTCAAGGAGCCAATCAAGGAAACTCTCGACATGAAGGTGACCATTACTTGTTGGGTACGTACTAAGAATACTTCACTACAATTTATTTTTTTATTATTACTTTTTACCTACTTTTCACTACCATTTAATATGTCATCATTACATTACTTTTTTACAATTATTCATAGAATACCTGAGAATATCTCACTACCAAAACGCAACTACAACAAGGCAAGTCAATTTTTATTCTGTACTTTTTGGCATTTTCTACAGCCCTCATAGTGTCATTGTCATTTCTTACAATCCCTTCAAACTCTTCATCACTTTGAATGAGTCATCCAAAATTCTATACCCTCATCGTGGGATAGACACACACCCTAGATTTGCCCCATCCTCGTCATGAATTCTGTTGTTGCTAACACGCATGCTCGCAATGGTTTGATGTATCTCCTCTAACATGCTTCGATACCATCATATTGTTGATGATTCTGCTGGCTTTGCATTCAAACAGCTGTCCAAAGGGCTTGCACCCACGTTCTTCTCAATTGGAATGGTTACCTTCGTTCACATCGTTACCCATCATGTGAGGCGAAACCTTGCTTCGATACCAATTTACGTAGCAAAAAATGGCAAAGTATTTCAGAGAAGAGTTATGTCTTATTGATGAAACGATAACCCTCCCATTACAATACCATTTGTTGATGTGTAAAAAATTGCACAACAGACTGGAATGTGAGAAAGAGTCATTCCCGGCCAGCTATAACGATTCAGACCTCGATCAGTGTGGTCTGGAGCCCCCTGCAGTGATCTGATGCTGTTGTACGGTGTCAATGCGTACATCCATAGTGGTGAAAGAAAAATAAGCGTAGAAAAAGTAAAGAGAGATGGACACATAGATTTACATAGTTTGGCACATTACCTACGTCCACAAGGTGTTTAGAGATTGGAAATCAACTATAACATGTTTGTTTTAGAGTCTCTCGTAGTCTCTCATAGTCTCTCATACAATTAAGATCTGGAACCTATGTGCTGGAGGAAATCCTTTATCTGGAGTCTCCAGTTGCGAGGTTGAAGGAGCTCCCTTCGAAGAATAAGTTGAAGTCCCCTTTTATCTGATCCCTCTTTCCGCGTGCCTCCCCATCCTTTATTTGTTTGACCACTTCTCCATTTTCCATTTTCCACTTTCTCCTGACACTGTCCACCCTTGCCTCCTGACACACTCTTCTCCCTTACCTTCCTGCTTTTCCTCTTGTCTCCTAGTGTTGGCTTAGTGGGTTGGGCCTGGATATTTTGTCCCTTACAATTCCCCACGATTCTTAAGTTCGAGTCACTCCAAAAGAAGGTCTTGAGAATCTTTAAGATAAAATATACAATGGAGACAACACGTAGTGATTTATGACAAAATAAGTTTTGGAGGTGGGTCTCTGGTTCTCTGTTTCGCTTGCGTTGAGTCATAAATACCTTCGAGGGTGAAATTAGGCAAGAGGTGCGCTCAACCGCATCAGAAAAGACTGTGAAGCTTAGATGCGGCAGGCTATGTGCTCGACCACGAAAGATGCAAGCGTGGAGTTCGAATGTGACAGAAAATGTACTTGACCGCGTAAGGCACGAGCGTGGAGCTCGGATGTGGAGGGAAGTGTACTCGACCACGTAAGGCACTAACGTAGAGCTCGGATGTGGCGGGAGGTGTACTCTACGTTAGGCGCCAGCACGGAACTTGGATGTAGCTGAAGATGTACTTGACCACGTAAAGATCGAGCTTAGAGCTCGAATATGGCTGGAAGTGTACTCGTCCGCATAATATATGTAGTTGGGAAATTTGTCTGCATGAATGTTTGTTGTTGTTGAAAGGTGTGAAAAGTGTATGTTTGTCCGATGTTTTTATTTTTGATTTACTGTTAGTGTTGGAGTTCATATGATGTAACCGACGCAAAGCGGTTGGAGGACTCGTCGACCCCCTAGGTCCACCTTAGGCTGTTGTCGAGCAAGTCAACTCGTTCTTGAAGGTAACCCGCGCAAGGCGGTTGTGGAGCTCGCAGACTCGTTAACTCCAAAAACGTGATACTGGAGGTAACTCATTGGCAGCAGTAATGGCAAGAGTGTGACACTTGGCACTAGTCTAGGGACTCGTGTCAACGCCAAGGTCGGCAAGTCAAGAGACTTGTGTCCGAGTGGCCATCTGGGCAAGTCCTGGGACTAGTGCCCGACCTAAACTTCGCAGTGAGTCTAGTGACTTGGTTTGGTGGCACGAAGGTCGGCAAGTCAAGGACTTGTGCCTTAGTGGCTGTCAGCGTAAGTCCTAGGACTAGTGCCCGACCTAAACTTCACAGCAAGTCTAGGGACTCGGCTTGGCGTCACGAAGGTCGACAAGTCAAGAGACTTGTGTCTGGATGGTTGAGTGGGCTAGCCCTAGGATTCTAGCCCGACCAATGGATCATGGCGAGTCAAGAGACCCAAATTTGCTGGCGCGAGGGTCGACAAGTAGAGGGAGTTGTGTTGTGGCAAGTCAAAGTACTCAACTTTGCTGGAGCAAGGGTCGACAAGTCGAAGACTTTTGTCCAACCGTTGTGTCCAGCCTGTTGTGTTGTGGAGAGTTGAGGGACTTGTATTGGCTGACGGAGACGCTTGTCCGTGCTAAAAATAGTCAATTTGGTCAGCGTAAACGACCCAAATCACAAAGTGAGGTGGCAAACCTCAATTGCTCTAACAGAGCGGAACAAAGGTTGGATATGTGCCGATGAAGCCTGTGGGTTGTCATGTTTTGACGATGATGGAGGTTCAGTTTGCCTGCATGCTCGCTAGTGCCAAACAATTTGTCCCGACGTAGTTGTATTGGGACATCTTGGCGGTGCCCAAGCAGGACTAAGTGGCCAGTGTTTCACACAACAGGAAAAAATTTTGTCATTAGAAATAAAATCACACAAATTTTAAGAAAGACAAACCGTGAATTTTTAGTTGCTGTAGTCGACTTTTACTTGACTAAAATTGCTCGAATGTCCGATGAGGTTGTATGGTATCGGTGCGTACATCCATGGCGGTGAAAGGAAAATAAGTGAAGTAAAGATATATGGACACATAGATTTACGTGGTTCGGCATATTGCCTATGTCTACGGGGCATTTGGAGAGGGAAAATCTACTATAATTTGTTTATTTTACAGTCTCTCGTAGTCTATCATCCTTACTATACAGTGAAGATCTAGAACCTATTTTTTGGAGGAAGTCATTTCTCTAGAGTTCCTGGTAGCGAGGTTGAAGAAGCTCCATTTAAAGAAGTAGAGTCCCCTTTTGTCTAATCCCTCTTTCCGCGTGCCTCTCCTCTCTTTGCATGTCTAACCACCTCTATCTTTCTTACTTTCTCCTGACACTGTCCACCCTTGCCTCCTAACACACTCTTCTCCCTTACCTTTCCTACTTTTTGTCTTGTCTCCTAGTGGTGGCCTAGTCTTAGGCCTGGATATTTTGTCCCTTACACCACCCATTTATAATAAAACTAAGAATTATAGGCTACGTAATAAACTCATCTAAAATGAAAAGTGATGCAAGAGGATCCAGGTTCGATGATGTTGAGCTATCATATTCGAAGTTAATAGTACTAGACTACCTTGAGAAGGTAGACCATTGCAAATATGGAAAAAAAGATATGGTCAAGATTCCTCGATTGGTTGAGGAAAGGTCAGGATTCCTCGGTTGAGCGAGGAAAGGTTGACATTCCGCAGTTGGGCGAGAAAAGGTCGATATTCCTTGATTGGGTGTGGAAAGGATGAAATTCCTCCAAATAGGGCAATATTGCGCAAGTGTCAGTATTTTAGCCATAATTTTGGTTATGGATATCAAAATCACGCATATGACTCCAATTCGAAAAGCTCTCTTGGGCGCAAGTCGTCGTCACCAGGCTCTCCTTGGTGGTCCCATTTCAAGCCCAAAATCAGCCATTTTCTCCTTCAAATCATCATTTTTAGTTTTTTTTCCATGTTTGGTTATTTTTCTTTTATGATAATGTTTAATTTTTGGAACGATTTTATTCAGAATTTTTGGCTAGATTTTAGCAAGATACTTATCTATTCCATATTTTATTATTTTTACATAATTAGAAGTTTGCTTTCTTTTCCTTAACTATTTAAATCCAGCTTATGGGCTTCAGAACATATATTTGATTTTTATAAAAGAAACTCTAATCTTAGAGTTCGTCAGAGTTTTATCTCTATTTGCGTTTTTTTCAATCTCAATCGATCTCTAACTTCTGTTACTTGGTTAGCTGTCAGACTAATTCTTATTTTGCTTGGACGTCAGAAAGTCAACAATAAAAATAAGGAAAACCAAAATTTGATGTTAAACATAAAATATGGGCTAGGAAGGTGCTAACTACAAAAGTTACGGAGATCAAGGAAATCTTTAAAACCTTCCAGAGGAATCTCCCAATTGTCCTGCCTCACACTCTTTCTCGAATATTTTTTGCTTTTGATGCTAGCTTTGTGAAAAAACAAAAATCGCAAACGAAGTAAATGAAAGAAAAGTTTAACTAGCACTAATGAGAACAATATATAGAGAAAAGCCTGTACACACGAATAAAGCTACACAGGTACCTACAAATGTAGCCTAATAAAACTATATGGCCGGGGTAAATAAAGGTAAAAGTACTTGGGAATTGCATGCTACATGTTTCCATAAACCATGTATATGGAAAACTCTGATATTCAAACAGAAAAATTATATTGGGCGTTGCTACACATCATCCTACACCACATATGTTAAATTTTTTATTTTTTTATTTTTTTTTTAGTCCTATTGAATTAATTGAATTCTTCTACTCATCATTCCTAAACCACATATACTTGTTAAGGGGAAAAAATTAAAAAAAAAAAAAAAAAAAAATCATGTGTGATCATGTGTAGTGTAGAAATGATGAGTACTAGAATAATTCAGTTATATAAATACGGGAAATGAAGCTTCAAAAAGTACACATGTTGATCACCAACCTGCAAACGTCCAAGGAAGTACGTAAACAGTAGCAAGCCAGAGATGGCAGTTAAAACTGAGAAGCAGTTCTCCCAGAAATGCGTACTTGTTTGAAGGTTTGAACCAAAAGAACTGCAAATTTGCAAATACAGTACTGAAACATCAGGTGGTGTATTCACACAAGAAATCATTAATTAATATACTAAGCTGATCAAATTAAACAGATAAAAACTAATCAAAATGATCTACAGTAAAGTGTATTATAAGTAAAGACTGTATGGGTGAAGATAAGGAAGCCAAAATGATCATAATCACAAGCCTAGAACAAAATGATATATTACTGTTGTAACTGTTCACACGTATGTATTAGCATATATTCCTCCAAGGGAAAGTTAATTAAAACAAAAAAAGAGTGGAAAAATTATGCTTTGCATGCTTAAATACAGTATCATTATTTTTGCAATATGCACCTTAAATGATGAAGATTTGCATCATTGAAAACTTGCAGCCAAAAGAGACTTATTTCTCCATTTCCCGGACGTATCTTAATATGGTATCAAGGATCCACTCGAGAGGTGGCCCAACATGAAACATGATGAACATGACCACCTCCCGAGTATGCTTAATTGTCTATATATGCACAAGCTGTATGGCAGTCGACATGGTCATGTTGATGACAATCAATGATAAAAACTTTTGTGAAATAGATTATCAATGTAAAACAGTAACATTCACAAACCTCAAATTTCGGAGGCCCCACCAGAAGCAGTACAAGATCTTTCGTGGAAAATCCGTGGACGCCACTGTACCAGATTGAAGCGCTCCTTGGAATATTCCAAAATCAAAGACCGTTGTATTTGGGGTTTGTATAGGACAATGATCGTTTAAAAATGTGTAATTGCCAAAACTTCCGTGGTTACAGTAAAAAGAACTTCGATTGCATTCAATATGATTTTCACAGGCGAGGTGCCAGCAAGCTGTCTCTCGCTCG
The DNA here is from genome assembly GCF_001411555.2 of Juglans regia. Taxonomy (NCBI): domain Eukaryota; kingdom Viridiplantae; phylum Streptophyta; class Magnoliopsida; order Fagales; family Juglandaceae; genus Juglans; species Juglans regia. The sequence continues at coordinate 38,574,666 of NC_049913.1, forward strand.
ACGGAGAAAAAGTACCAAATGGCACCCAGTATCTAAAAGACCATTTAACCTCTTAATGATTAGTAAATAATGCAGATATTGTAGCAAGATTTTTCCTAATTAAGAAAGTTTACATTGCTACGTACGGATGAAAATCTCAAACAAACATAACGTGATAATAGTCGTACAAGTGCAGAAACGTTATTGTAGAAATAATAAAATTTTACTCATAGGCGTACACTACACACTATACATGATTTTGATCTTTTTATTTTTTTCTTTAACAAGTATGTGGTACAGAGATGATGAGTAGAAAAATTAAATTAGTTTAGCAGGAATAAAAAAAAATTAAAAAAAATGTGGTGTGTTGAATGATAAGTTGCAAAGCTCAATATAAAACAAAAAATGGAGTCAACAAGTTCTTCTTCTTTTTCCAATTGATCCAGAAAGTTGTCATGATCAAAGTTGGAATAGTTTTTGAATCAGTTCAAGTGAAGATGGGAAATGGTTCTTTAGTCCAAACAAAAGAAAAATGTACAATTGCTATAGAGACGAAGAATGGCACAAAGTACATTCAGGACGTATTACTAGTTCCAGATTTGGAATGTAAGGAGATTTTCTCCATTTCACAAGCCCACTGGGCCCCAGCCCGATACCCTGCCCTAGGGTCCAAGCTTACCCATGAAGAAAGGCACCTATAAGGAAAAGCAAACAGCTGGCTGAAGAGACGAACATGCCTGATATATCTTGGCCACACTCTGATCATGGGGACCGGTACAGGGCAGAGAGGGAAGGACAGGGAACCCTTGATCCTCTGATATGTGAACATCGAAGGGCCACCAAAGATAAAGTGAAATTAAGAAACCACGCCGCATTAATGGCACCACTACAGAGCTACACACCACATTAATGACGCCGTCGCAGAGTCATGCCATATTAAATGACTCTGACAAAAGGAACAGTACGAAAGACACAGACTCCATAGGGACAGGCACAATTTCTCCCCTTCCCAGACCCCTGGTATAAATACCAACTCTCAGGTACAAAAAACTCTCTAATCCCTAGACTCTCTTACTTATTTACAAACTTCCAAGAGACTTTACTGATTTTGGCATCGAAGACTTCCCAGCCCCAAGGCCAACCTCTACCAGTTGCCTTCTTCTATATTTTCGCAAGCCCAATTTTGAAGACTTGAGTTGCTGAAACCTAGCTCAAACGTGTACAAAACACGACGTTAACATGGAGCAAAACTTGTAAGTGTTGGGCAACTTGTAGAGCATGGGTACTCTCTTCACTTTGAATGAGGGTTTTACAAGATTTATCATAAAAGAGGGGGAAGTCAAGTTTTGTCAAAAATAAGATGGAGAATAATTGAAGCTTTCCTTTCACTTTCCCATATTAAAAAAATATAGTCTTAAAGATGAATGTCGTTGATGAGTCATGGCTTTAGCATAGAAGACTTGGGTACTTGAATTTTCAAAGTTTGAAGACTCTGCAACAAAATAACATGGTGTATGGGTTGCCAACTATATAAAAAGTGCAAGAGGTTTGTGAAGGTTGTGCACTTGTCAAGCATTTCCGAGCGTCATTTCCCAAGAAAAAAGCATGGAGAGCCAAAACATCATTGGAGCTTATTTATATCGTTGTGTGTGGGCCGATGTCAACACAACTCATTGAGGTAACAAATATTTTATAATTTTCATTGATGATTTTAATGACGTGGGTGTATATCTTGAAGCAAAAGTCAGATGTTTTCTCCATTTTCAAAAAATTCCAAAAATTTATTGAGAAACAAAGTGGACACTTTGCTAAAAATGTTGAGAAGTGATAGAGGTGGTGAGTACAACTCCCATGAATTTGAGAAATTTTATGAAGATATTGGCATGGAGAGATAATTAATGGTTGGATACACTCCACAGCAAAATAGAGTGATGGAAAGAAATTAGAATAGAACCATTGTTGAGATGACGAAGTCTATGCTTCATGAGAAGAGGTTACCCAAGTCTTTTTGTGGTGAAGCGGTATATACAACGGTTTATTTGTTGAATAGATGTCTAACAAATGCTGTAGAAAATAAAAATTCATTTGAGGCTTGGTGTGGAAGAAAACCATCTTTAAATCACTTGAAGGTATTTGGTTGTATTTACTTTGCTCATGTTCCAAGAGAAGTAATGCACAAGCCTAACGAAGCTAGTGAAAAATGCATCTTTATGGGTTATAGCTCAAAATCAAAGGGCTATAGACTCTTTAACTTGAAGAAAAGTAAGTTGATTATTTGTAGAGATGTGATTTTTAATGAGAAGGCCTCTTGGGATTGGAAAGAAAAAAAGTTCAAGATCAAGTTACTACCCTCAATGAAGAACTTGAGAATCAAGAATATGAAGTTGAAGATATTGAAGCTCCACGATAGATATGTCCTATTGCTAGTTCACAATCATCTCCAACAAGCTCAAACTCCTCATCTCTAAGTTCAACTCCAAGAAGAATGAGAAGACTTAGTGATATATATGGAAGTTGTAATTTTTGTGTTGTTGAACCGGAGTGTTTTAAATATGCAATTAAAGAAGAAGCATGGAATAAGAGATTTATGTGATTGAAAAGAACAAAATTTGGGAGTTAGTAGAGAGGCAAAAAGACAAATAAGTGATTGGTGTGAAGTGGATTTTCAAAACAAATTTCAACCCAAATGTTTCAATTCAAAAGAACAAAACAAGACTTGTAGCAAAAGGGTATAGTCAACAACCCGGAATTGATTTCCAATAAACCTTTGCACCGGTGGCTCGACTTAATACTATTAGAGCTCTTATTGCTTTGGAGACTCAAAAAGGTTGGTTCTTGCATCTACTTGATGTAAAATCATCTTTTTTAAATGGAGTTTTAAAAGAGAGTTTATATAGAGCAATCACAAGGCTTTGTAGCAAAAGGAGAAGAGAATAATGTGTACAACTTGAAGAAGGGTTTGTATGGCCTAAAACAAACACTTTGAGTATGGTATGGTGAGATTGATGTTTACTTCAATGAAAAAGACTTTAAAAGAAGCAAAAGTGATCCAACCTTGTATATCAAGACACAAGGTACAACCGGTGTTTTTATTGTCTCTCTTTATGTTGATGATTTGGTGTTTAACGGTAGTGATGAGAAAATGATTAATGATTTTAAATTAGAGATGATAAAAAAAATATTAAATGAGTGATTTGGGTTTATTGCATTACTTATTGGGCATGGAAATTTATCAAAAAGAAGAACGTGTTTTTATTTGCCAAAAGAAGTATGCAAAAACTCTTCTTGAAAAATTTAAAATGATGAATTGCAAATCGGTTGTAACTCCTTTGGTTGTGAATGAAAAACTAATGAAAGAAGACCGAAGCAAAGAAGTCCATGAAAAATAAAATATAAATGAATATTTTGTAACCACATTACTGTTATGCCCTTTTCTTAAATTTCTATTTTTAATCTATAAATTGTACTTATTTGGGATGAGCTTTCAAATATCATTTTCATTTTGTAATTATAGAGATGAACTTTCAAAAATATAATTTTACCTTATAATTATAACAATATGCAATTCTTTCAAAACCAAATATTAAAACTTACCATGGATTTATTTCAATTATACTTTTTACTCTACGCGCCCCATGATCTAAACAAAGCATTAATGAAATAGATGAGTAAATAGAGAATGAGAAGAAAAATCAAGGAGAATCTATGTGTATAAATGACTGAGACTGAGAGTAATAGTTTAGTATTTTAACAATATAAATATATATATATATATTTATATACATGAGGTTTTATATATATATAGGGACTTTAGTTGATATTTTATTAAATCTCATTACATTCCCTCTTTTTCCTCCCAATTTAAGAAGGAATGATAAATTGAGATTACAAGAGAAATTGAGGGAGCCATCTGAGTTTCTTTCCACTAATTTTATTTCCTCCTAATTAAGCCCTCAAATGATTAAATGTTCATTATAGTCCCTCCTACTTAAACTCCCAAACAAAAGAATGAATAGAATATTTCAAAAGAAATCTATTTATTCTATTCCATTCTCCACTCCCAAATAGGTTGCTAATAAGCAGTAAAGCTTGACATGAAAGTAAGAGAAGGGGAGAATGAGGAGACGAAGGAGAAGAGCATGTGGGGAGGAAAGGTGAAGCCGACTAACGGACCAGAATCTGATGAACCTCAAGAAAAAGACCATCACCAAGTCACACATTCAAGATAACGACAACAAGAAAGAAACTGAAGATAAAACAAAACCAAAACAAGATAGAAATTCAAACTAATGCATTATAATTGTGATAACCAGCCCAAACCCTAGGCCGATATCCCAGCCTGCTAAGCCCTAGGGTTATGTCTTCTTCCTTTTCCCCTCCCCTCTGCCTGATATATAACACACACACATTTTCCCTCTGTTGCTCAAACACCCCCCAAACAAACTACTCCCTTCCGCTCTGTCTTCCTCTCTTTTCTCTCTATCTCTCTCTCTCACTCACTACGTTTGCTTCTCTCCTCTCTGCCTCTCCTTCCTTGTTTCTCTCTTTCTCTACACTACATCACTCAGTAGCTACTCCAAACCATCATCATTTGTCACCTTCATTGTGTATCATGACCTCAAGCAGGGATGTGGCATTATCTCGATAAAGCTCCTTTGGTCACTCAAGAGAGGCAGCACATAATACTGATTTACATCCCCTGGGTTGTCACTGGGTGACAATAGCTCGAGCGAGATGGTAACGTTATCAAGTTGATACCATTGCCTCTCTGCTAGCAGAGGCTAGAAGATGCTTGGTCACGAAAGTGTGGTGCTTGGAACTAGGCCCAACTTATTATGAAGTCACATGCACAGCCGTTACCCATTATGTGGCAAAGAGAGCCAAAGTGTGTAGATGGTCCATATAGGGGAGACTGTGGTGCACAAATTAATCAAACTGAGCGTTTTAAAACTGGGGTTTTGAGTTTGTTTTCAAGTTGCTCGAATGGCTTGGGACCATCAAGCGAGTGGTCGGTGTTTCGTTGTTTTAAGTATTGTTGCTTGGTAAATCTTTATGTGGATTGTGACATGTTGCTCGAAAACCTGTAACTTGGCATGTATGAATTAATTTTCTTTGCATCTATAAATTGCATATCTTCATTTCCCTTAGGTAATCTCACCTACATTTGTCCCGTAAATTTTGATACAAAGTAAGTTTTTAGGTGGTTATGAGCAAGGAGATCTGATACCACCAGAGGATTGAGGATTCAGGCTTTTCCCCCATTTTGATTAGGTGACAAGTGACTTATGGATATTGTGGTGTGATGTATTTTAAATTCTCCAATACTGATATTTAGAGTCATTTACAACCCTTTTATTTTTCTGTTGTGAATTAATTGTACACTTATTGAGTTCATGATGAGCACATACTCATTATCACAATGTGCAAGGGGTGTATGACCCATGCGGCCAACATCCCGACACTGTGACTCCCACCAAATCACAAGCAGAAACTAGTGGCACCACAATAATCATGATAAAGTTGTTGATAGAAATATTGCAACAAATTGCATATACAATACAATTCAAAACTAAAAATACATGGACTTCCTCTCGAAAAGATACAAAGGAAAATATAGTTCAAGATCAATATTAATTGTTAAGTTCCATATGGTATCAAGAGTCAACTCAGACCAACGTCTCCTCCATCGCAAATTCCTAGAGTATCTGTTATAATTTCTAGTAGTCATGTTTTATGATTCCAATGTGTTGGTGAAAGATTTGCTAATGAATCATGTGGTTGTATGGTGGTCGATCTTAGAAATAATCATCTATCAAACCAAGCAAAATCCTAGTACTTGCAGTACTAAAGCAGCAAGTCAATAGATTCAAGTCTTAACCGAATTATTGTTTGTTAAGATTAAAATTAGTTATGTTTATCAATAAAGTAGTAGTGTCCTGAGTGTGGAAATCTTATCCGGATTAAACCAGTGTTAAATCATGTGTTAAGTTTTGGAGGATATGCTTCTGAATTTCAAACGTAAAAGGGAGGTTAATTAGATGATTATGTAATTATTTTAGTATGACAGCCATGAATAAAGAAGAAATTTATTTCCAAACGTTGTGTTTAAAAGAGACCTAGGTTACTATTGAAAATAAACGTTCTACAAAAACTTTTGTTATTATTAATTAGAGACACTAATTCAAAAGGTTTTGCAAAAATACCTTAGTCATCAGACTCACATTTAAAATATGGGCTATTATTGAAGCCTGATCATTCCTTTTGAGATAGTACATACTTCTAGAGATGATCAGGGGCCGGGAATGGTTTGGCTGATGCATTAGCAAACTTGGGTGCTATACATATAAACTTAATTGGGTGCTATATATACTTGTTATACAGTTAGGTATAGTTTTCTAATTCTAGCTAGGGAGAGGGGAGGCCGCTAGCATACCCAACCCCTATCTTGTAGGTTTTGTTTTTTTTTGGGGCTACATACTTATTAATTAGGATAAGCTTTGTAAATAACTAGACATGGATACAAATATAGTTCACAACGAACAGTACTTGTGATTTGTCAAAGTTCATTCGTATGAAACCTAAAGAAATCAATAAACCAGCTTGATTAAGATATTCAGACACTTATCGATGCAAAGTTTAATTAGAATAAAAAATTATATAAGGCAAATAAGTACGAGTCAAACTTACATGACTGGCAACAATGAACATAAACAAGTTGAATCCAGCTTTCACTGCTATGGCGCTTTTAGATAGTTTGTCTCTCGATCCGCCGTCGTGGGTGAATGCATTTCTCCATGAGACTGATGACAGGTAGATACGAATAGCTCTTGGCAGATATTGGAATAGAACAACAGCTGTCAAGACTTTCCTTTTGTTCAAAGATTCGGAACCTCTCAGTTTTGAAAAGATAATTGGAAGTAGCACCTGGACAGTTGACAGAGATTACTTATATAAGATTGACAATATTCCTTTATTTTATTCTTTAAAATATATCACTATAAACTTATCTTTTTTATTTTACATATAAATTTTTATAATATATCATACATCAATTTATTTATTTTTTCTTCCTATTATTTAAATAATATTTTTTATTCTTTTTAAATATTTTTGTTCTACTAATAAATTTGCAAAATTTATATATTTTTCTAATATTTGCAATATAAAAAAAAAATTATTTCCTTTAAATATTTGCAATGTATTATATTTACGGGATGGACAATATCCGTTACATATAGCGGGTTATTATAGAAAATTATATTTTAGATTTCCTTTTACATAATCGGATGTAACTCTTTTTTGAACAATTCTTTAAATAATTTATATTCCTTGTGTAATACATAAACCATTGAGAATGCTCTATCTATTTAAGCATGACGCCATTCAGTTATGTAAATCACATAGATGATCTCTAGGGGTGTAATCAGTTGATTTGGTTCGGTTTTGTAAATTTTTTAGAAGAAATAATATACACCAATTTTGAAAATTTTTTATAATATCTCTTCAGGAAAGACATTGTTTATAATGATCACCACTCTATGCCACCCTTTAAATGACGGGTAATGTTACTCTAACATATGAGTACATAAATATCGTATAATTATTTTAAAAAATAGTAAAATTAATTATTAAAAATTAAATTTTTTTATGTAATTTCGTATTTTTTTTTTAAAGTAATTACGAGACACTTGCATACTTCACGGTAACAAATATCATTTCTCTTAAATCACATACACAATTGTACTTTAGTTAAAAGGTAGGCATGCGTACTGCTTAAACCAAATAATTAGAGAACTTGCATTTATGGATAAAAACATTAAGCATAAGATCATTGACCCTAAATTACCTGTGGGACTGGAAGAATTGCCAGGACGTCAATCACCAATGACCACAATTCCGATCGAAATTTGAGGTACCGGAACATTGATCGGCACAGGAAAAGTAATACTGTTAATAGTTTAGGTGGATTTACCGTTCCGGTCATTTCGGCCCGCTCCGATACATTTTGACTGGATTCCAGTATTCCTCCACAAGCAAAATCCTGTTCCGATTTTGCAAAATGACGAAGACATTGCAAAATGATATCCACAAGCAGAATCGAGTCCAGAACAGTTCGCAAACAAGTAGTTCTGATATATAATCTTCTATCTAAAGCAACGCACTTTCTTTCTTCATTAATCACCGGAACGTAAAAGAACAATGGGTCCACTGTTACCGACAACACGCACCACAAGAAAAGTCCCTCTGTAAGTATATTTTCAATCCACTTTGGAGGTAGCCACTTCGGAGGTAGAGTTTGCTCTTGCCTCTCATTATCCGAGTCGCTAGGCAAAATAGAACAAATAGGCAGTGATTAAAATCATGGGATCGATCCAAATATTTATGATAAATTGTCTGACTCCAATTGCCCACAAAAAGCACCTAAATATAGTTAGTTATAAGGTGCCATACTGCAGATTCCTTTCAGCCATACAAAATCCTATAATAAGTGTTTTACAATGATAGTAGCTATCTAGAAGTCACTGTTCCTTAGTTTGTTCTCGCAAATCAGATAGAGATAAGTTAAGATTAAAATTAAAATTAAAAATTGAATAAAATATTATTAAAATATATTTTTTTAATATTATTTTTATTTTAAAATTTAAAAAAATTAAATTATTTATTTTATTTTGTATAAAAATTTAAAAAAATTATAATGATTAGATTAAAGGAGATGAGATGAATTATAAAAACAAACTAGGCCTATGTATGCAAATACGTACGTACATTCGGACATACCTAGAAAAAGAAGAAGATAACTTTGGTATATCTATTATCAACACGGTGTACTATGCATTTAATGCCTCTTGAGATCATTAAATAATTGGTCACTAATTAATTAAGGTATAATAATATATAATTAGATATTAAAAAATGTAGTATATATACAATTAAGTTAGAAATAAATTAGATACTAGTATAATATAATAATATGTAATACTATAACATAATAACATATAATTAGATATTATAGTATAAGTCTAATATATAAATAAATTAGATATCAGTATAGAAATAACTAATGATAAGTTAATGATTTAGTGGTTGAAAACAAATAACAATATTTGGTCACTGGCTGTGTTTCAGCGCGCAGTTTTAGTTTTGGCTTGTATATATTAAGAAAAATTCTACTTATATTCCTCATACTAAGCACCACATAAATTTTTTATTTTTATTTTACTTTTTTTCTTGTCAAATATGTGATCTATGGATGATGAATGGATGAAATCAATTAGTTTAGAAAGAATACAACTAAAAATAAATTAAAAATAAATAAAAATAAGTATAATGTGTGGTGTGTGAAGATGATGAGTAGCAAATCTCTTGTATTAAATTAACAGTGAATGATTTAATTTTTTTTTTATATTTTAGTTTTGGCTTGCAAGTTGTAGTACATCAGCAATGAATAATTTAGTAAAATTGACGTAAATCATCATTGAATGATTTAGTTTTAATTTTTAAATTTTTTAAAAAATTGAATTTTGAGAACCCAAAAAAATTATTTTTCAAAAAAATAGGATAAATATGAAACTAAACGAAAAAGCTCAATAAAAGTACAAATCTAACTCTATAGAATTAAGTCAGATCGGAGTCTACACAAGTCAGAATTGGAATTTAAATTCGAACTCCGACAAAGTGAGAATTGGTGTCAAATTTAATAGATTCCGACTTTGTCGGTACTCACACCCCTCGCCAATAGAAGAAGAAGATGCTCAGTGGCTCACCTATTTACCTCCTTTTGCCGACGCCCACAGAAGCTCATACTTAAGACTTAAGTAGTGTATCCGTACACTGAAGTCTGCTTGCTGATAAAAAATGGAAAACGGATTAGAGAAACGTGCAACACTCTTGGTCGATCTATTATTCTGAAGTGCATGAACATCCACAGATCTTTTTTTCAAGTAAAAAACTGCAGCTTAATTGAAAACGTTATCACTAAGAAAAATCCGGAACCCCCCTCAAAAAAAAAAAAAAAAAAAGAGAATAAAAAAAAACGAAGAACAAAAGAAACCTCTCCGCGCACGGTTGTGTCGGCCTGGGCTTAAACAAAAACAGACGTACAGTTTCAAGGGTTTGATGTTACACTATCAAAATTCTCAAAATATTTTTATAATTTCGTTCTTCAATATTAATTAATTATAAAATATTTTTCAATTTTAATTTTTTAATTTTTTCATCTAATCATTACCTAATAATTATTCAAATACCAAATTTCTTACAATTTTTACTAATTTTAAAATAAAACATAAAAATAATAGATCTTTTATAAACTTCAAAACAAAAATATTACTTAAAATTATATTCAATTAATTTTTAACTTAGTTTATACTATTTTTATTTAAACTTTTGTCTCTTATTTTCTAAAATTTAAATAAAATAATTTCATTAAAACTATTGCGTTATTATTTACAAAATTATAAAATACTGCAAATATTATACGAACATCTCCTAATTGTCTATACCCTAATGAATGGAAAAAGAACGTGTATTCATATAGCAATTCATTGAACCTGATAGACTTGTGTGTCCGAGCAGACGAGGGTCCAGGACATGGACTGAGCGAAGCTAGAGCAGCAGAAAGCTGGATTTTAAGCACTCTGATTCCACATTCATGTCCACTTCCAGCGAGTCTATTTATAGGGACCGACTGAGTCAAGTTTATTATAATTAAGATCTCGTTTCATTAATCAGTTTAGATCAGATGAGGTGAGATGAGATATTTTATTAAAAATTAAATAAAATATTCTTATAATATATTTTTTTAATATGATTTTTGTTTTGAAATAATTAAATTATTTATTATATTTTATGTAGAAATTTAAAAAAAAAAAAAAAATGATACTTACAGTCTTGAGTATGCAAGAGTCGTGCAGCCGCTTTGAAAAAAATAAATAAATATGGGACCCACATGAAAATAAATTAATTTTTTAATAGTAGACTCCACTCTTTTTCAAAACGACTGCACGACATTTGTACATTTCACTACTGTATATAGTATTACTCTTAAAAAAATTATAATAATTATATAAGATGAGATAAAATAATTTAATTTGTATAACCAAACCAGCACTCTCAGATGTTGACCGAGAGTCTACCCTCCAAATGTAAAATTCTACACAACCTCTATAACCTTCACACACTACATATTTTATAATTTTTATAATTTTTTTTCATCAAATATTTAATATATGAATAATAAATAGAAAAATTAAATTATTTTAAAAATAATAAACTCATAATTACTCCCCCCAAATATCGTATCAAGTCCACCTTTTTTTCTTTAAATTTTCTTATAATTATAACTACAAATAGATCTTATAAAAAATAATGTTCATAACTTAACGTGGATAATGTTTATGAAAAAAAAATCATATAAAATGCACCACAACAAATTTTTATCAATTATAAATTTTATAAACAAAACATTTATCTTGATTATAAGAAATTTTCTTTATTTTCTCTGTACCAACACAAAAACTTCCCCGGTCATCAATATTGGGGCGACTTCCCAGATCATCAATTAAAAAATAAACTTAAAAAGTACAGTCGATCAAATGGAGAGCAGTAGCCCGACTCATATATATATATATATATATATATATATATATATATATATATATAAAGAATGTTGTATAATCTCTTATCCTCCACACATTATATTTTTTTAAAATTTTAATATTTTTTAATATTTTTTTAAAATTTATTCTTTTTAAATTAATTTAAATTTTCTATTCATTATTCATATATTAAATATTTGATAAAAGAAAAAAATAATAAAAATTAAAAAAAATATAATGTATAGAAATTATGTGAATAATAAGAAGTTGTGTAGATCTTTTATTATTATATTATGTCGATATTACAGTATAGACACAGTTTTCAAAACTTCTTGATACAATTTATTTAAAAAAGAAAAATGTTAAGATACTCAACCAGTCTCTTATTTTAACACTTTAAATATTTTAATTTTTATTTTATTTAATAGTTAAAAAGTAATTATTAGTATATTGATATTTTTATAAACATTTTAAAATAATAAAAAAATAAAAATAAAAATAAAAATGTGAATTTAACCTAACCGTTACTTAGAGGCCGCTGTTTAAAAACGTGAGAAGCACATTCATTTTTATTTTTAAAGGGGCACATGCCACGTGCTGGGTGTCAATTGGTAATTGAGTCGTTGCTTCTGGTTTATTGTGCAAACAGAGTTACATGATTCAAAGAGATCTGAGCAAGAAAAAAAACCATTTCACAAAGATATGTACATTAAATGGGAGAATGAGAACAATAACTCTGTACTACGCAGTGAAAATTTTATACATCACACAATTATTTTACTTTTTTATTTTACTTTTATCTTATTATATAAGATATAACATATTTATTACTATTAAATAATTTTTTATCTGATAATTATTTATCATCTAATAATAATAAATATGTAAAATGTGAGTATAATATATAACATTACTCTACGCATAGAAATAGAAAGATCAAGAAAATAATATAAGACATCATTAAAATACTCACTTACTTAGTATATATATAGTACTATATATAAAAGTGGAATCAAATAATTTTTACGTGGCATTCTACTCATAAAAGTAATCGTTCTACCTATTAAATTTGAAATATTATGTTTATGAAGCGATAAACCTTTTGAAAACAATATTTCATTATGAACAATTGTAACTTTTAAGTTTCATTTATTTTCTCACATATAAATATATAAACTAATTCAAGACTCCACCAAGAGCACTAATTCAACATTTATATTATTTTGTATTTTAAGTGGAGTCATATGACTCCGATGTGACATTTTACTTATAAAAGTAGATATTTTATCCATTAAATTTGAAGTGTTATGTTTAAGGAACGGTAATACTTTTAAAAGCAATGTTTCATTATAAACTATTATAACTTTTAAGTTTTATTTCTTTTTTTACATATAAAGATATACATCAATTCAAGTCTCCACTCAAAAGTACTATTTTAACCTTTATATTATTTTGTTAAATAAACCGTCTTATAAACCGTTTCGAATCATCCACTATAAAAACTAGTCTCTCTTTAAATATCTCTCTCGTACACAATAATTTGTGTATTGCGCAGGTTTTAAGCTCGTATGAGATTAAAAGAAAAGACTATCCAGTTATATGTGATCCGAGACCGAGTTATTCCTCTTCCAGTCTCAGTTCTTTGACTCTGCAAAACTAATACACCTTGTGTTTTAACTTTGTCTACTAATTTTAAACACGAGATTTAATTGATTGCAAACTAATGATCAAAGTTAAAAGCAAAAAAAATAAATAATTTAGAATTAGAATATATGAATTGGTTTGTCAAAAAAGCAAATCTATTTTGAGTTTTTGGAATGAGCGGATCATGAAAATGCAGGAGCAGATGGTGGTACTGTTCTCACAGTAGCTACTAGTTAGCCAACTACCATTCACATTAGTCTATCCCTAAGTCCTTCTTAAATATAATTTTGTGATCTCTTACCCACCGATGAAATTTTAATTATTCTGCGGTCACCTCTACCAACTGAACATAGTACTGTAACTTTGGGAAAATCAAACTTTGCGACTTCCAAGCAAATTAAAATTAAAATTAAAATTAAAACAAAAATACAACTTGTTAGTAATTGACTAAAATATTGCAAGGCCACGAGGGAAGTCATGAAATCAAAGAGATATTTTTTTCTTTTTTCGTCGAAATCAAAGAGATATATTAGAAAAAAGAAACAGACAAGATAGATTAGGACAAATCAAAGCAGGGTAAAAGTTAAAAGTTCATGACGAAGACCTCGGTATTGATGTGAGAAACCAATCAGCCTTCTTTTACTAATAATTAAGGTTTTAAATATCCATTATTCAACAAGCAAATGGAATTATAATCTTATCCTTATATGAGTCTACGATCATATTTTATACCCAAATACGCACGCGCGTTCAAATTGAATATTGTACAAAGATTTTTTTATTACTTGGTGGCATCGTGATCGTGTCCAAAATCATGTGGAAGGTTTGGCAAGTAGGATGAGATATAAAACTTTCATCTCATCTTAATTATTATTATAATTTTTTAAAATTTTTACATAAAATATAATAAATAATTTAACTTTTCAAATCTTAATTTAATTTTTTTTTAATTTTAAAACAATAATAATATTAAAAAATAATATTTTAAATTTTTATCTAAAAATAAAAATTATCATCTAGTATCCAAACCTGTTGTATAAGAGCCAAACGAATCATCAAATAATTGCAAGCTGGATTTGAATTTGAATGGTTGTTTTATCCAAAGTTAGGGTATCTCTCTCAACCACAATTTATTTAGCTAGAGTTGCTAGCTAGCATCCCACATCTACTGTAGAAACCTTGAACAAACCCTTTTATGATTTGCCAAACTAAACCACTGTCGTTGGGGCTCCTATCCTGATCCACGTAGCAAGCTACAACAGTCACTTTTTGCAACCAAAAAATTTATTGCAAATGGTCCATTTCTGGTTGGGACTTCTTTCGATTATGACACTACTATTTTATATTTTTTTATAATATTCTCGATCTATTATGTGATGTCTAGTTCTCTGAAAAATATGTATAGAATATCAAGTAGCGCGTCTCAAGGGGCTACGTGTCAATGCATACAATTCGTCTGATATATCGTTTGGATTACTCGCATGTATTTGTATAACCTACATATTGAACAAAGTATAAACATACAAAAATAAATAATCAATATATTTTTTTAGTAATTCAAACTCACATCTATAATGTTATTACCCGTTGTTCAAATCATTTTGGAAACTCCTCTTCATGTTTCTGGTTTATATCATTTACTCTCAGTTCTTCGAGCACGTTAATATAATCACTGAAATTGAAGATTACCAAATAATTTATATTCTTATAATTTTTTTAAGTAAATTATAATATTAATTAACAAATAATGATAACTTAGTTCAAGTAGCTCTCTATCTCAGGACAATTGTTTTGCACGTACTACTGAATTTTCTCAAACTCTCTTCCACACAAATCAAAACTACGCTCTGTACCAAGTGAACGTACTTGTTGGGAAAACATAGTAAAACTATTTCGTTGTCTTGCTTGGTCAACATCAAAGTTTCTTTTCGATCGATCAAACCTCGTGTCAACTCCATGGAAGTATTTGGAAAAGAATGTACATCGTCAATATATGTTTCTGTAATTGATTCTTTTGGGCGGACCTTGTTATCCATTGTGCGTTTTAACTTCCCAATGAACCGTTCAATAGGATATATCCATCTATATTGGACTAGTCCTGCAACACCCCGTATTTTAGTGTACTTTTAATTGAAAGATTATTTGTTATTAATTTAAAAATTTATTCTCTTGTTTTAAAATTGGTTGGATTTTTAGTGGGTTTATTTTTATGATTTTAATTTTGTGAAAATTATTTTGAAGTGCTTTCTTATAATTGATTATTGTAATACATTTAAAGTATTTTTCATATTTAATTAACTTATTGTTGGGATTAATTATTTATTTTCATTTTAATCACTACGTTTGAATTATTTTATTTTATTTGCTGTTTTAAAATCGTTTCCGTTGGATCATTTTGTGACCTAATATGTGAGGATTGTACCTCATTTATTTCCTTACATTTTCTCTTTTCTCTTTTCTTTTTCTTCTTTTCTTTTTTTCCTTTCTTTCTTTTTTTCTTTTCTTCCTTGGGTTCTCCCTCGCGCACATCTCTCCCTCTCTCTTCTCTCCGTCCATGCGTCGTCCCCCAGCCCGCCGCCATGAGTTGGCGGTGACCGACACCGCCCCTCCCTCTCACCTCCCCTTCGACTAGCGATCACCCCCCTGTGATTTCAGCCCCTAACTCGCCGCCGATAGCCCCCACGCACCACACCAAGCAGCGGCCCTCCTTGCGCCGCCGTCGCGCCACCTCCAGCCACCATCTTCTCACCACATCATCCTCTACCTCCTAGCAACCCAATGGACCCAACCCCACCTCCGATCTGTTACCGGTGAAGCTCCACCATCAATATTTACGTTTTGAGTATTTTAGCCTTCAACCGCCCTCTACGCCGCCACCCACGGCCAACCACCACCACCACTAGCTTCACCGACATCCCTAAGCCCTACTCTATCAATCCCGAGTCTTCGTTTACACCCGTTCAAAAGTGGATTTTTTAGACCCATGGCCACAGTGCATTTGGCACTGTTTTGTTGTTACGTTGCAGCTTCTAGCACCTCCTTGATCATTAAAAAATTATATTATAGCATTGTAAGTATTTTCCAAAAGAATTTTTGAGATTTAAATGTATATCTACGCTAATTCATATTTACTGTGAATTTGTTGGTTGTGCCAGACTGAGTCCGAGGAGTAAGGGGGTCGGTTGAATTGGATGATGGAGTTGTTTGTGTGAGATTGGTTTATGCTATGAAATGTGTTAGCTGTTTCGGGTTTAAATATAAGTGTTTTGAGTTTGACGTTGGTCATTGTGAATATTGGTGATTTTTAGAAAGTGATGATATATTCTGAGATTATGAGGGTTTTAAGTTTTGAGATATTAAAAATAGGTTATTTTAGAAGTTTAGGCTTAAATATCAAAATTCGTGATTGATTGAAAACTTACGGAAATTATGTGATTATTTTTATAGGTGACGATTTATATTCGACTCGACATTTTTTGAGAAAAATTCTGAAAAGCTAAGTTGTCCAGGTAAGCGGGGTTCCTACGCTAGGTTTTATACAAGTTAATAAGATTGAGGTTGACTTTATGAAAACTTACATATTTTGTGATGTAATGGGAACTTGGGAAAAACAAAGATCAACCTCGGTCGCTTATCTGCATAATTCATCAAATCTTTATGAAAAAAGAAAAATATGTTCTAACATGCATTGTGTAGACATGAGCTAAATTCTATCATGTGGTTTCTGAAATCTGAAAAAGAGAGCGATATTGAGAATATGGAAAATTGTGCATTTATTTAGAAAGATGTTCTGGCTTTTGTTGTCAGTGTGTGTAAACTGTCTGATTCTATTTTGGTACTCTGTATTATTTTAATATAACATCTGAAAACCTTTGGCATGGTGTACTGGTATTTGTATCTGACTCTGTCTCTGTTTTGCTCTGCTCTGCTCTGTTCTGTTATGCTCTGCTCTGTTTGGGTTGGTACCAACTTCTCTGTCTCTGAGTGCACCCACTTTGGAAATAAAGTGATTTTATTGTGATCTTTCATGTGTGCACACTCGGGGCTTCGAGAAGAATAAAGGAAAGATTTCACCTCTGTCTCTGCCTGGTTTGGCCACCGGAGTTAGCACAACCCTACCACGGGGGTGAAACATAGTCTCTGCTCTGTGTGATGCTCTGGTTTGATCTGATGATGATACTCAGTTTATGTTATGCCAAAGTACTATGAGTTTTTACTTGTCTTAAAACCATTGCTCTGTTACTTTTGAAAATATGTTCTGTTCTGCATGATAACTCTGGAAAATATTTTGTTCTGCATGCTATACTTTGTAAATGCTCATGTTTGCACACTAGCATATGTCCTCTGCTTAGTGAGTTGTTGATAACTCACCCCCTATCTTCATAATATTTTTCAGATGATGTGGAGAGTCCAACTGGAGACCTGGATTAGATTGGTGAGCATGATTAAATTGAGGAGAAGATGTTAGAAGAAGGAATTCTGCTGTCCTTTAATTTTAATGTCTTTTAGATTTAATTATATCTTGAGCTTAGATTTAGTAAGGCTTATGAAATTATTAGTTTGGTTTGTTATGACTACCGGGAGATTATGGACTCCTTAGTTTATTTTGCTGCAGTAATGACTTCGTGGAGTTTTCAATGTGGTTATTTAGAGTACATGAGATTGAGTTTTGCTAATAAAGTTTTGAAGTTTTATTTTAGTTGTGTTGGGAAATATGTTATTAAGTGACAGGTAGTAATTCTCCAGGCCAACCGGGTTTGGGGCGTTACATTTGGTATCAGAACCAGATTTGAATTCTGCATACTATAAACCTTGGAGGTTTAGATTTCTGTGGGTTCATAGGATGTAAAGATTTCAGTGTAGGAATTTGAGGAATTTAAGGATGATCATGTGGATATTTAAGTTTAAGATTCTAAAAACCTTATGATTGATTTTGATGGGATTTGAGGATTTAGATTTTGCAAATTCTATGAAATAATTTTTATAATATATTAGGTTTTAGATCCGGTAAGCTTATTATGTAGGATGCAAGACATGACTTGGTAATGATCTAAGGTTTAACTTTTGAAGTTGACCTAAGTTTGACCGAAAGATAGGTTTGAGATTCTGCAGACTAAAAATATTTAAGTTTTGGATATCCGTGGGTTTAGGAAGAAACTTCAGATTTGAGGTGTAGATTTGTAAAGAATAATAATTGATTTTGTGAATATTTAAGGTTTTAAATTCAGACTTCATGATTGAGTTTTGAGATTTTGATGTTTAGAGAGTTTAGATCCGACAAGCTTACTTTGTGGACTATAAGAGATAATCTTTTTAAGATTTAATGTTTAGATTTTTTGTGGTTTGGATTCTAAAGATGGACTGGAGTTTAGAGCGATGTTGGGTTTACAATATGAGATGATAGGAATGACTATATGAGTTGGTTAAAGATATGGCTAAGAATGGGTAAAATCATGTGTGTAGTACCAAAAAAGTTTAAAGGTTTAATTGGAAATTATTGTTTTTATTTAAATTGAATTTATTTGGTTTTGTTTGATTTTAGTTTATTTGAATTGAAATTATGTTATTTTATTTATTAAGTTTATTTTATCTTGTTCATTTCATTCGAAGCTAAAAAGCGGCTTAAGGATTAAGTTATGGCAAGAAGATGGTACGACTGAGAACGCTATTGTTATATTTAGCAGAGTAGGCTTGAACTTTTATGGACTTGGTGTGCTTTTATAATATCAAGGTTTGAAAGGAATGGCATGGTCTGGGTGATCTATTTGGGAAGTAAGATATTTGAGGTTTTCGATTTCATGGATGTATGACACGAGGCTTTAGAATAGAAGATTGTAAGTTCAACAAACTTTAAGGATAGATTTACGGGAATTTCACCAAAAGTTTAAGGTTTTACAGACTTTAGAAAATGATTGTTATCATTTAATATTTTAGATTTTGAAAGTTTCGGGAGTCGAATGTTTTATTATTGGATATAAGTTCATCGATCTTATAGATTTCAGAAAATGATTCTGATATAATTTAAGGTCTTAGAATTGTAGATTTGAAGGACTGATTGAAATAAGATTTAAGTTTTTAATTCTGCAGGCTTGGTGTGCTAGCTTGATTTATTTTGGAGACTGGTTAGTATGTGACCATTAAAATGGGGTTGATTAGAGTCGAGTTATTGATATAGGGATTTTCAAGGAGATTATTTCTTTGGAGATTAAAGGTATTGATCTAGTTTGGATAATGATTGTTATTAGTTCGGGGTTATAATGACAGGTTTTTGGGATTTGATCCATATCAATGTAAGGATGATAGTTGGTGTAGATTCAAGAAGGCATTCTTGGTGATTTTGAGGAAAATGTGTAATAATTCATGGTTTTGGAAGATCAAGTTTTTTTTCTACCAAAATGTGATAAGAGTTTTCTGGTCAGTAGGTATGGAGCCACCTTGTACTCGATGATGTTGTTTTTATGAGGACATAAATTTTATGCATGTGGCGAATTATTAGAGTGCGCAACCGGAGCGTGATATTTTGGTTATAATTAAGGATTCAAACCTTGTGTTGATCTTAAGGAATTAGTGGTGATTTGAAAATTTGATAAAGATACTTATAATTGGAGATTAAACTTTTGGTAGTGCGGAATTAGGATATAATTCTTGTTGATCTTAGGGAATAGGTCTGGATGATGGAAATGTTTATTGATGGTTAACTTTGGAAGTGGCTAATTGGTTACCAACTTGTAGAATTCAATGAAGTTTTGTGAGTTTTAACATTGGAGTCGATTGAGGTTAGCGCAGATTGTGTTACGAAAATAATAATAATCATTGGGATTCCTTGGATGTTGTATTAAGGCTCTTGTGGAAAGATGAGATTTTGGATAGCATAACCACCCTAGGAATACTGGACGTGTTGTGCCACTGGGGGACTAATACGAGTATGATGGAATTGCCTATGTAAATAGACTTGAGAGAACATTGATCATGCTTGTTGGGAGTTGTTGATGGTATGATCCTTTCGAGCGTGTTTTGGGTTGTATCTTCTATCCTGCTTTAGCATCATGTTTGACTTTACAAATTTCGAGGATGAATTTTTTTTTAAAGGGGGAAGGATGTAACATCACGTACAAGATGATGCCAAGAATATCCACGTAATTAATTAACTTTGTACGTCCAACAATGAATTACGTCATATATAGTAGATAAGTAGTAAGTATAGATCAATGACGTAGATTTGTAAGACTAATGCTCATGAGCAAGCTAATGATGATATAATGATATAATTTATAATATGCATGGCTTCATAAGAGTATATATAACGGCGCCATGCTTTAACAATATATCTATATATATATATAAAGTGGCTATCTAACAGAAATTCTTGTTTTAACAGATTTTATTATTTTCCGTTAACTTTAATGCCTTTTTTCTAAATCAGTCATGCCTTTTTTTATTGTCATTTTAATAGTAATTTTTCATCTTCCATTCTGCTTCCCGATTTTACCCATGCAAATTTGTAAATGACGGTTTGCTCCTTCTCCCGTTCAGTGCCTCAATGAGTTTCGTGAATTCTTGTTTTAATGATTTTTACTGTTTCTTCAATAAATTTAATTGACCCCATTAATGTACATTGATTTTTGTGCTAATTATTAAATTGCTTGCTAATGGGCCTGTTTCAATTATATATTTTTTCTATTGATTTTAAAAACCAAATGAAACAAATCACATGCATTGATCGATCTTTTTGTGAGGATGGAAAATCGAAATAGGGTTTAATAGAGTGAAATAATATATAGAAAAATAAAATTAAGTTCCATAATTAGAAATGAAAAAAAAAATTAAACAACAAAAATATGGTTCACACAAGTCATATTATTAAATCAGGAATTTTGTGGAACCATGTATTGATCAATTAAGAAACAAACTCACTATAAGAAATCTGTTTATTTGTTATCAGTTATTTTCTATAAAAATGAATCTATTCTCTATGTTATAAATAGTTATTTTCTTGGTAAATAATTTATCATAAATTTTAATTTAATTAAGAGAAAGATTAGTAAACATGTAATCAATAATTTTAACATTCAAACACATTGAATGAATAAATCTAATCATATATTTAAAGTGAGCATGATTTATGGAAATTTTTAAGAATTAAAGAGTCCGGATATATATTAATTAAACTTCGAGGCTTGTAGACAGGCGGACAAGTTGATTATTCCTTTCGAGGTGACCTGGGTCCACTCGCAAACCATCATCTTTCCCCCAAAAATCAACAATTAAAAAAAAAAACTAAAAAATCATAACATCCAAATAAAAAATAAAAATTAGTAGAGGAATTTTTTAAAATAATTAGTAGAGAAATAGTGGGTAGTTGCTTGGAATAGGAAATTAAGTTTGAAAAATAGTTTCTAAAGCAGTTTTTGTATGTAATATTGAAATATGTTTTTGTTAGATTCAAGTTTCATAGTATTTTATCATTTGATTATTTATTTAATTGAGCGTAGGAAATAATTGTTATTTCTTTATTTCATCTTGCTTGTGTAGAACAGTATCCAACAGTTGAAACAATCATTTCCTTAATTAATATAATGAGAAGTAGTAAGATTCTGTAAATAATGTTTTTTAAAAAAATTTACAAACGAAGATAAATTAAATTAATAAATTAAAATTTGCAACTCATGGTAATAAATATTATTTTATTAGCAATAAATTAAAATATTTACAAAAGCATTCCTTCTAAAAATTGATTATGATTTAACATAGAAAGTAAAATATTACGGGGTGTAATTATTTATAAATTACATAAATATTACATCGTTATATAATTAACCGAAAACATTATGTCTTTATCAATAAAAAAATTAGTTCTTAACAAAAAAATAAATAAATATAAACTAAGTAAACGTGTATTGCACGTTGCTTTCACCTAGTATATATATATATATATATATATATATATATATTAGTTAATATAAGATCATGGGTGATATAGTAGTACTTACTCTAAACATATCATTTTAAATATTATATATAATATTCAAAATCATATTGCCTATCCATCTTGTTCCGGAACACTCACATTCTTTAGCATGGGCAAGCAGAGATGGTGCTTAATGTCCTGTCTAAGAAATATGGGAAGGTGAGGGAATGGATTCTCTGCATCTATATCATTCTTTTTTTCCTATAGTCTTGGCTTTACGTGGTGCATGATCTGATATTTTATATGGCTAGGTAGCTTGTTTCTTTCTATCCAGAACTGCAAACTTTGTTCTTTACTTCTCATCTTTGCAATATCATTCTCATCCAAATATGTCTTCAACTGTTTGTGTCTCCCACTGCATATACATCTGTTACATATATAACAAGTTCACTTTAAATCTTAGTGATAAATTACTACTTCATCTCCCAAGAAATAAAATCAACAAAAGCATTACAAATATAACCATTTAAAACATGACCAAGTTTATATATAAAAAAAGAATTATACTAAACCTACAGCTCTCTTTAAGTTTATATTAAATTTAAAATTAAGTATGTGTAGTGAATTTCCAGCTCTCTATATATAATTTTTGACACCAGAGGAAAAGGCCGATAAAGGATAAGTCCTTTATCTTGCAGATATATTCTCTTGCAGATATAGATCGAGAAGATTGAACTAGTTTTGCTAGTTCATATCCTAATCCTTGATCATAACATAATGTAATTTTAAAGGAATTAATTTAATTTGTGTGTCCCTCGTCCATATATGTAGCCTCTTGCACAACTTTAACTTTCTGTTCCTGATCAACCTAAAACACTCCAATATATTGATTTCAAAATGTATAAATATTTTGCTAAAAGTATGTTGGCAATTAATCCAAAATATTAATATGGCTGTTTGATCATTTTAAGAAAAACGAAATCAAGATGAGGGAAGGGAACGATCGAGATTGCTCACAGAATTAAAGAAAAAAAATAAAATTTAATATATAGTACAGAGATTAAAACATAAGGCACTTAAAAAGATATCAGCGATTTTAGCTTATTCTCACACACACACACAAAAAGAAGAAGAAGAAGAAGAAGAAGATATCAACGATCCAGTAGATGCAATATTATGTGACCAGCACATAATTGCAAAGAATACAGCTTAAAAAAACTAATAATTTTAACACATAATCTTCCCTTTCAGATCTATCATCAAGAATTTTGTGGCTATTTATAATTGCTAGTGCATGTTGTGTTCTATTAATGTTTATAGAAACCATCTCTCACTCACGTAAAATCATAGAAATAAGTGAAGAAGAAGACGAAAAAGAAAAGAAAGTGACCACATAACACTAACCTGCAAATTTCCAATGAAGTACGAAAGCAGAAGCAAGCCAATGATCGAAATTAACACTGTGAATCAGTTTTCTCAAAAATAGGGACTTGTTTGAAGGTTTTGGCCAAGAGAACTGCCAAAATTGGATCAATTCTAATGTATGAGATGGTAACATCATAAATGATTAATGTAATACATATCTATATATATAAAGCAAAGAATGGTTCATTATATGTCAAGAGTATACAAGTTAAGAATAGACATTTACGCGTACGTAGGCTTAAGATCGGAAACAGAGAGCGCATATATATACATATTATAAATTTATATATATATATATATATATTTATAATCACATGCCTAAAACAACATGATAGTAAACAAAGACCATAATCTAAAAAATGGAAGATGCATTTCTTCATATATAATTCTTATTTGAGCAGCTAGCAATTGACAAAATTAATTATAACTTTGGTTGTGTGTTCTATAAAATAAGAGTATAAGTTCATATGTATGATATACCTTAACATTAAATGAGTAGTAAATGTTGTTTGACTTACTTAAGGAAAATGGTAGAGCTATCGAGAGTTGGGTCCCGACACTTCTTTTTTTTCTTAGTGGTTAAAGATGTGTTTTTTTAATGATGTTGTTAACTTTTTTTTTTTTTTTAAATGTTTATAAGGATATAAAAAAAATCTATAAAAAAAAAATGAAAGAGAGGATTTGTCCATGTTGAGACCCATGCTACACCCTCGAGGGTGTAGCAGTACCACAGATTATTTAATTATTTGAATTGGGTGAAAACTTGAGAAAGATTTTTTCCATAGACATTAATGTACAGGACGTGTGGTAGTGAAGATTGCATGAATCCCGTACGTATGGTTTACACGATATGTTCAGTAGTGATGACAAGCTGACTGATAAATATAAAAATAAGAAAAACTAAAAATTATTTAAAAGCGAGCATAAATATACAATAAGAAGTTTTATGTTTAAATATAAAATAACAAATAAAAGCATTTAACATGCCAGTTGAGCTCAACGTTTTTTTCAATAAATAAAGATCATTAATATTAAAAGTTGAAAAGGTTTGTTCAATTTATTTTTATTCCGAAACTTAGTCTTTACAACGTTTATGCTTTAAAGTTTTTGATTTATTCATATTGTTCAACTTAAGTTTTTAAAACAAAAGGTAAAGAAAATGATCCATATAAAAAGTCATATTATGATACTCAATATTACCTAATTTAAACATAATAAATTAAATTAAAAAATTTAGATTTATATGATGAATTAATGAGCATATATATGATTTATGAAAAATAAAATATATTCGAGATTAAAAAAATTTAGATTTAATTAATACTCTTTTATTTTTATATAATTTTAAATTAAATTAATAAAAAAATGTCAATTGTTTGGGGGAGGGGGCCATGGCCAGGGGCGCCCTGGCCCCTTCCAGATTCATCCTTGGTCGATGACAAGACTTATAAACAAACACGGTAGAATAACTGCTCGTGAAAATACAAAAATATTTCCAAACCTCAAACTTCGCAGGCCCCACCAAAAACAGTAAAAGAACTTCCGCGGAAAATCCATGGATGCCACAGTATTTGATTGAAATGCTCCAAGGAATATTCCAAAATCAAACCTCGTTGGATTTTCTCTCTCTACGGGACAATAATCATCTAAAAATGTGTAATTTCCAAAACTGTGATCGCAGTTCAAAGAAAATTATTGTGCAAATCTAAAAATCTAAAAATGATATATTAAAAATAACTGATTGCAAAGAAATAATTTTCTTGTAATGTGTAAGCAGCTGTTAAATAAAAGGAGTACTAATCCTAAACCACAACGATCGAGTGCATGCCAGTTAGGTATTGCTAGCTCTCGATCGCCAATTGCGTACTTTTTTGTTGCGGCGCCAAGCTTCTTGTATCATAAGGACTGCTTCTGTAGGTGTTGGGCCGGCACACCTGGAGGCTAAAGCCTTCAAGTCGTTCGCCATTAGAGCAAAGGCTTCAACTTTTGTATGGGTTTTGAGCGTTTTGTCAGAGATTGGGAGGTCAGATAGGTTGGGCAGGACCTGTTGGGAGAAGCCATGGAACCCCCAGTTTAGAATTTCTTCTCCACAGTAACAACCTTCTTCAATACACTCCCCGCGGCTTGAGGAGACAGTACTTCCCACACCATTATTGTTATTTGTGGTTGCAAATTTCCAAATAACGCCCTTTGTGACGAAGAGCATTCGATCAAGTGGTTCTCCCTCCCGAATAATGTAGGTATCTTGACTGTAGTTCACATGATTGATATATTCGCAGATGAGTTGCAATCGGCTGTCACTTACTTCTCGAAACATTGGGACCTGTCTTACAAACAAACGAGAGCAACAATGAGAGACCATAATAAAATTGAACACGTTCGGGAGTAGGGAATTCAATTCCAAGATCTCAAACAACTTCATGTGACGGCGAACAATGTCACGTACAAGGATGCTAAGAATGTCCACATAATTAATTAATTAATTGTTGTACGTCCAACAATGAATTACGTCATATATAGTAGATAAGTAGTAAGTTGTATAGAAGAAAAATAATTATTGATTGAACTTAATTATACTTTTTATGCTCTCTACAGAAAAATAAGTAGATCGAAGAAAACGGAACACTCACATTCTTTAGCATGGGCAAGCAGAGATGGTGCTTAATCTCCTGTCTAAGAAATATGGGAAGGTGAGGGAATGGATTCTCCGCATCTATATCATTCTTTTTTTCCTGTAGTCTTGATTTTATGTGGTGCATGGTCTGATATTTTATATGGCTTGGTAGCTTGTTTCTTTCTATCCAGAACTGCACACTTTGTTCTTTACCTCTCATCTTTGCAATATCATTCTCATCCATGTATGTCTTCAACTGTTTCTGTGTCTGCCACTGAATATACATCTGTTTACATATAACAAGTTCACTTTAAATCTTAGTGATAAATTACTACTTCATCTCCCAAAAATTAAATAAACAAAAAAATTAGAATTATAACCATTTAAAATATAACTAAGTTTATATATAAAAAAAGAATTATACTAAACCTACAGCTCTCTTTAAGTTTATTTTAAATTTAAAATTATGTGTAGTGAATTTCCAGCTCTCTATATATAATTTTTGACGCCAGAGGAAAAGGCCGATAAAGGATAAGTCCTTTATCTTGCAGATATATTCTCTTGCAGATAATGATCGAGAAGATTGAACTGGTTTTGCTAGTTCATATCCTAATCCTTGATCATAACATAATGTAATTTTAAAGGAATTGATTTAATTTGTGTGTCCCTCGTCCATATATGTAGCCTCTTGCACAACTTCAATTACTTTCTGTTCCTGATCAACCTAAAACACTCCAATATATTGATTTCAAAATGTATAAATATTTTGCTAAAAGTATGTTGGCAATTAATCCAAAATATTAATATGGCTGTTTGATCATTTTAAGAAAAACGAAATCAAGATGAGGGAAGGGAACGATCGAGATTGCTCACAGAATTAAAGAAAAAAAATAAAATTTAATATATAGTACAGAGATTAAAACAGAAGGCACTTAAAAAGATATCATGAGCGATTTTAGCTTATTCTTACACACACACACAAAATAAAATTAAAATTAAAATTTAAAAAAAAAAAAAAAAGAAGAAGAAGAAGAAAAAGAAGAAGATATCAACGATCCAGTAGATGCAATATTATGTGACCAGCACATAATTGCAAAGAATACAGCTTAAAAAAACTAATAATTTTAACACATAATCTTCCCTTTCAGATCTATCATCAAGAATTTTGTGGCTATTTATAATTGAGATTAAAGAATATTGAAGAAGCTGACCCAACTTGTCAGTCGATGTCACTCCATAAAGCTGCACGTGATGATGTTCAAAAGTGGCCGGAGAGGGACGAGCTTATGTGGAAACAACGCTCCCGAGTCTTGTGGCTTAAAGAAGGGGATAGTAATTCCCGATACTTCCATTCTAAAGCTACTACAAGAAGAAGGAAGAATAAAATTTTACAGCTGAAAGATGGTAGGGGTGTTTGGAAGAGTGGAGAGCAGATGACTGAACTGATCGTGGAGTATTTTCAGAGTCTCTTCACAACTGCAGATCAGATTGAAGTAGAAGTTGTTTTATCAGGGGTGGAGTGCAAAGTTACTGGTTTAATGAATGATGACTTAACAAGACCTTATGAGGAAGCTGAAGTGGAGGCTGCTATTAAGCAAATGCACCCTTCAAAGGCTCCGGGCCCAGATGGAATGTCCCCTATCTTTTTCCAAAAATATTGGGGGGTGATGGGTAAATCAGTAATTGAAGTTGTGCTGAATGCTTTGAATTCTGGAAGTTTTCCGAGAGAGGTAAATCATACTTTTATTACTTAGATTCCAAAGAAGCCCGACTCAATTAAAGTTGCTGATCTCCGTCCTATTTGCCTTTGCAATGTTTTTTATAAGATCATGTCTAAAGTTATTGCGAATAGACTAAAACAAATTCTGCCTTTGGTCATTTCAGAGTCCCAATGTGCTTTTGTTCCCGGTAGGCAGATTACGGACAATGTTTTAGTGGCTTATGAACTATTGCATTATCTTCGGAACAAGAGAATTGGAAAAAGGGGTTTTATGTCTATAAAACTTGATATGAGCAAGGCGTATGATAGGGTGGAGTGGTGTTATTTAGAAAGAATCATGGGGGCTCTTGGTTTTGCACAAAAAGTGACAGATCTTATAATGAAATGTATCTCCACTGTTTCTTTTTCAGTTCTTGTGAATGGGAGTCCAAAAGGGCATATTATTCCGAGTAGAGGGCTTAGACAGGGCGATCCCTTGTCTCCCTATCTTTTTCTTCTATGCACTGAAGGTTTGATTAGTTTGCTAAAGAGGCATGAGGGTCTAGGTATGGTCGAGGGGGTTAGAATTTGTAGAGGGGGGCCAAGAGTCAATCATTTGTTATTTGCGGATGATAGTGTGATCTTTTGTAGAGCTGATATTGGTACTAATGAAAGATCCAGCTTCTCTTGGATGACTATGAGAAGGCCTCAGGGTAGTGTATAAATAAAGAGAAGACTTCTATGGTCTTTAGCAAAAATGTGGATGAGGTCTTGCAAACAGAAATTATGCAGTTTTGGGGTGGAAGTTCTACACAGCAGTATGAAAAATATTTGGGGCTACCACCAATGGTTGGGAGATCAAAACAGCGGGCTTTTTCTGGTATTAAACATCGGTTGTGGCAAAAACTTCAAGTGTGGAAAATGAATCTGATTTCTCAAGGCGGTAGAGAAGTTTTGGTCAAAGCAGTAGCTATGTCACTACCAACTTATGCTATGAGTTGCTTTTTATTTCCCAAGTCTTTGTGTCATGAGTTAGAGATGATGATGGCTCGGTTTTGGTGGGGTAATCAAACTCAAGGAAAGAAAATTCATTGGGCTAGTTGGGATAAACTTTGTGTTTCTAAATTTCGGGATGGTTTGGGTTTCAAGAAACTTAGTGATTTCAACTTGGCTCTACTTGCAAAACAAGGTTGGCGGCTTCTCACACAACAGAATTCTCTCCTCTATCGAGTGTTTAAAGCAAGGTACTTTCCAAATTGTAGTTTGTTTGAGGCCAAGATTGATATTAAAGCATCTTATGTTTGGAAGGGTATTTTTAGTGCTTTGCCTTTGTTAAAATCTAGTTGTATGTGGAGAGTGGGAAATGGTCGAAGTATTAGAGTTTCTCTCGACTCTTGGATACCAAGTTGTGGCCGTGATGAGGTTCAAGGAGCTATGGAGCAACTGAATAATGATACTTTGATGGTTCATGAATTAATTGAGGAAATGACAGGTTGGTGGAAGATTGATGTGGTTAGAGCTCTCTTTGATCCAAGGTTGGCAAATTTGATTCTGAAAATTAATATCTGCTTATCTGAAGAAGACTCTTGGTTTTGGACTCCTGAACGAAGTGGTTCTTACTCAGTCAAGAGTGGTTATAAGGTATTACAATGGGAAGCTTCTCAGAATCTAGGTGAGGGGTCCAGAGGTGAACAAATTTTGAAGTTCTGGAAGTGCTTATGGCAATTGAAGATTCCCCAGAAAATGAAGATTTTTGCATGGAGGGCATGCCACGACTACTTGCCTACTTTCCAGAATTTGAGACAAAGGCAGATAAAGGATGATGATAGATGTGTTTTCTGCAATCTGTGCTCTGAAGATATTATTTTTCTGTCCTATAATTCATGATGTGTTAATGCAGTATTTACCTTCCTTGCGAACCTTACAATCTCCTTTATCTTTTTGGGATGTGGTGCTGCATGTTAGAGATAAGGGTGGAATTGAAATGTTTGCTACATTTTTTGTTATTTGTTGGGCTTTATGGTACCAAAGGAACCAGTTTTTATATGAAAAGGTGGTGCATCATTGTACAGTTGTGATTAATAACGCCATTTCTATGCAATTAGCTTACAAACAGGTGCAAGTATTTGATGGGGTTAGTAAGGAAGTAACAAAGGTGCTCCGTTGGTCTCCTCCCCCACCGGGTTTCCTGAAATTAAATGTGGATGGTGCTATATTCCCTGATCAACATAGGGCAGGTATTGGGATTATACTTCGGGATGAAAAAGGCTGTGTGGTTGCTACTTATAGTAAGTCAGAAAGTGATGTTGCTTCTCCCGAGTTTATTGAGGCAAGTGCTTTGCTGAGAGGTTTACAGTTTTGTGCTCAATGGGGTGTTCCAAAATTGGTGTTGGAAACAGATTGTTTGCTTCTTGTAAATGCTTTGCAATCCCAAACTGAGTTTTTTACAGATTTTGCATTTCTTATCCATGATATTCGACGAATGCTGAGGGATTTTCAAGAGGTTTAGATTTTACATGTCAACCGGATGGGTAATGTAGCAGCTCACCAATTAGCGAGAAATGCATGGAATGTTGAGGATATTGTAATGTGGTGAGGATCTTGTCCTTCTTTTGTATCAAAAGTTGTATGGCTTGATAGAAACAATGTCTTGTAAGGACTCTTTTATTTGGAATGAATGAATCATTGGTTATCAAAAAAAAAAACCACACACAAACCCTAACAAACTCCGACTGCCTTGCCCATGCTTTTCTCGACAAAATTATATAGACCATTCGCATAAGACAAAATCAAACCCAAACAAAATATGTTCCAATTTCTACATCTTCAGTAACAAAATCATTCATATATGAGAAAAAATATTTACAATAGTGGATTGTGTAACCACCGCGTAATCGTTTTGAAAAAAATGAATAAAACATGAAATTCATATGAAAAAATTAATTTTTTTAATAGTAGACCCTACTCAATTTTAAAGAGATTACACGGCGATTGCACAATTCATGATTGTATGTAGAATTACTCGTATTGATATTTTGCTAAGTGCATGTAATTGGCAATTAATCCAAAAAATTAATATGGCCGTTTCATTTCAAGAAAAACGAAATCAAGATGAGGGAAGAGAACGATCGAGATTGCTAATAGAATTACTAGATCGTGTATGTTGTGTTCTATTAATGTTTATAGAAACCATCTATCACTCACGCCAAATTATAGAAATATGGGTGCGCGTTCAAACTTACAAAAAAAAAAAAAAGTGATCATCACATAAGTCATAACACTAACCTGCAAATTTCCGATTAAGTACAAAAGCAGAAGCAAGCCAAAGATCGAAATCAAAACTGTGAAGCAGTTTTCCCAGAAATAGGGACTTGTTTGAAGGTTTTGACCAAGAGAACTGCCAAAATTGGATCAATTCTTATATAAGATGGTAACATCATAAATGATTAATATAATACACGTATACATATATATATATATGCTCAAATAAGCAAAGAATGGTTCATATATATCATGTTAGAGTATTTAAGTTAAGATATATATATAGGAAACAAAGAGCATCTAATCACACGCCTAAAACAACATGATAATAATAAAAAAAGACCATAATCTAAAAAATCGAAGATGCATTACTTCATATATAATTCTTGTTTGAGCAGCAATTGACTAAAATAATTATTTTTGTGTGTTCTATATATAAAATATGAATATAAGTTCATATGTATGATATATGATCTTATACGTACATAATGAATTATCTTTTTCGTGTTACCTTTCTTAGACAGTGAAACCAGACCCTGCACTGAATCCAAATGCATATATATACACAAATTAAAGTCCCCTTAACTTCTAATTCAAACTCGAAGGTCAAGATAGATATATCAAGTGGGTCCAATAGTATTTATTGCTGTCAATATATAAATATTATAAGATTCACTTAATTTATCTATTTCTTTACTACTTGAACACCACAAATTTGGGTGAAAACCTCAGAAAGATTTTTTCCCTAAATAATGTACAAGCTTGACGGGTGGTATGTTCATTGATGACAAGAATATACTATAAACTAATTCATTGTGAAAATACAAAAATACTGTCCAAACCTCAAATTTCGCAGGCCCCACCAAAAACAGTAAAAGAACTTCCGCGGAAAATCCATGGATGCCACCGTACCAGATTGAAGTGCTTCAAGGTATATTCCAAAATCAAACATTGTTGGATTTTCTTTCTCTACGGGACAATAATCATTTAAAAATGTGTAATTTCCAGAACTGTGATCACAGTACGAAGAACTTCGATTACATCCAATATAATTTTCACACGCAAAGTGCCAACAAGCCGTCTCTCGTTGGGTGGAGTGAAAGTACCAAAACGCACCCAGTACCTAAAATATCATTTTTTTTTTCTAATGATTATTTGTAAATTATGCAGATATCATAGCGAAGATAAAGTAAAATGACAAAAAGGAAATAGAGAATTATGTGTAATTAAAAGCTAAATTGAATGATTAATACTCTTCCTATTAACGAAAATTTTGATGCAAGTAGACATATATATATAACATGATTCAAAACGAAGGTTCTGAATTTAAATTATAACTTAATACTTCACTCTGTTTCAATGTTCAGCTCGAGTAGTGATTAACATTTTGTTGTTTTTCTTATGTCAATCTTGTTGCCTTTTTATGTGTTCCATAAGAGTAGGTGGTAGTCATGAATTATATATCCATGGATACAATTAGTATATATTTGTACAAGGCACGCATGCTTATGATAATTTGTCAAGGTTGATGCATTTAAAACTTAAAAGACATCAAATAAAAGCCTGATATATGTAATTAGCAATAAGAATTAGATGGGGATCATTTAATTAATAGATATATACTAACACTATAAGTATGAGACTCATGATCATGATAACAAATTAACTTACATGACTGGCAAAGGTATACAGAAACAAATTGATTAATCCAGCTTTCACCATTATGATAATTGGAGGTAGGGTTGTATTAATCTTTCTGACTTTTCTCCAAGACAGATAGATACGAGTTATTCTTGGCACATATTGGGATACGACAACAGCGGTCAGCATTTTTCTGGTTTTCAAAGCATTGGAACCTCGCATTTCTGAAACAATAATTGGAACTAGCACCTGGACATGATATAAATAACAAAGACAACTTAATTAATTTGTATCATATTATATATCTGTTAACTTGCATGCATTAAAAGTACACACGAGCAAATTAAACAATACTTAAGAATTAGCATATTTATATATATATATATAAGCTAAGTAATTACCTGTGGGATTGGAAGAATTGACAGGACATCAATCGCGAATGAGGGTGACCACAAGTACCTCTTTGCTATTGGCCAAGCATCTGTGACTAGCTGTACTCCATCCTGTCCTTCATGTGGACGAGCGTTCTCGTCTATACAAGGACAACAACATTGCAAAATGATATTTCCTAGCGAAATCGAGTCCAGGACACTTCGCAAACAACTAGCTATGACGTGTAATCTTCTATCAATTGCAACGCACTTTCTTTCATCATTAATCACCGGAAGGTAAAGGAACAAAGGGTCCACTGATACCGAAAATACGCACGACACTAAGAAAATCAATTTCCAGATTCGAAGGAACTCTCCCTCTGGGTGAAGAAAGTTTACTGTCCACTTTTGAACTGTTCCGCTATGAATTTGCCCCTCAATATCCGGATCCCTAGGCAAAATAGAGCAGACGGAAATCCATGATAAAAAGAAACAAAAGACTAGTTGATCATGATAAATCATGTTGTTTGGTAGGAAATTCAGCTTTCAGCCACACAAATTCAGTACTTAATCGCCGGTAGGAAGATGAAGAAGATATTTACCGCACCCCCTTCTCCCTATGGTATCTCATTCTTAAGTGTACCCGTACACCGTGAATTAATTCCGCTAGCTGAAAAAACTGTAAAACAGAATTGAGAAACATATATGCAAGATTCTTGGTCGATCTATTTTTCAAAGTACTGCAATTAGCATCCACATGATGAGCTTGCTTTTTCAAGTAAAAAACTGCAGCTTAAAGACATGATCACTAGGAAAAATCTTCTTTTCCCAAACTCGGTAGAGTATCCGGTACTGCTGTACATAACAAAAACAGAGTACTATTCTAAATGTCTTATACCCAAAGGTATTGAGAAGGAACATCTATTAATTCATTCATATAACAATTCACTGAACCTGATAGATCGACTTGTGTGTTCGAGCAGGCCAGGGTATGGAGTGAGCAAAGAGCAGCAGAAAGCTGGATTTTAAGCAAGCAGAGTCTCCGTACATCCGTGTCCAGCGAGTACTCGAACTGATTGAGTCGTCCATAAAAGTAGCCCCCCTCCCCCCCCCCCAACAAAAAAAAAATGCTTCCCTTTGTCTTTAAATTCTCTTAAACATATAATTAATATATCTTACAAAAGATAATGTTCATAATTTAACATGGATATATATGATATGTTAGTTTTTTTTATATTAAAATAGATTTTATGATGTACAGTGTACCGAAACAAATTATATTATTTTGTAAATTTATTTTTACAAGATTTTTTTTTAAACAAAGCATTTCTTTTGATTATAAATTTTCTTTATTTTCTTTCCTACTAACACAAAAATTTTTAGCATGGTGAAGATGTATGTGCCTGGTTTTGGTTTGTTGCTTATTTATATTTTTAGGTGTCTTGTTGTAATTTCGATTTTCTTCTGTCACAAGTGAAAGTAATCAATAAAATTAGGGTATCGACTTTTGTTTTATAAAAGAAGAAGAAGAGAAGATATGCACATCGAACAAATCAAACAAATTGTTGACAGCAAAACCCGCGTAGAATATCCTCCAAGAACGCGTGGGAACTCAAGAAAATAAAGGTAAAGAAAACAAAATACGCATCCATACAAATAAAGGTGTTATAAGGACAGTCAGTGCCATTGTGGCCTCTCCTTATTTTAGGGATAAGTATCAATTTCTCTTCATTTTAGAGAACAACTAACGAGTTAACGGGATTATATGTATAATTAAATCTCATTATCCTATTATCATTTTATTTTGTTTGCGGCCCTATGTTTCACGTCTAAATATAATAATCATCACCTAAAAATAATAACGTTGAATATAATATTGATCTTTAAAATATGGATTCTTTTTTAAATTTTGTTTCAATCTACAAGTTAAATTAATTTATATAACGACAACCATGTTTTCATTAAAAAAAATAAATACATAACAATGCAAATAAGTGCCGCTCCAACCAGCCCGAGGGTAACAAAGACTTGAATTAAGACCAGGAACTGCAGCTCGATCGCTTGCTTCAGCGCCTGGTTAATTTTCATTTTTCTGATAGAGAAAATTAAGTGCATGACGCCGTTTTGGTTTGGGGGACGTTTTTGAAGAATAAAGAAGCACAAGGTTTTAGCATACTAGCTAGCTACGACTTTTAGACTTTTTCCTTTCCTGGCAATGTCGTAATTAAGAGTTTTACTGTGTACAAGTAAGTTTGTATACTAATCTACGTACTAATATTCTTGTCTTCATATTCTAAATCTAAATTAACATTATTTTCAATAAAATTTACTTTCTGACCAATCATATTGAATAAGTGCGCGTATTAGTGCGCAGAATCGCTTACAACTAAATTTTTGCCGTAATTAATATCAATAAAAGAAAAATATGAGAAGTTATGCATGGGACCATGATTCCAGCAACTTTGACCTTCCCTTTTTTCGATCCTCTTTGATCTCCACGTTAATTTCTATATATAGAAACAAAAAACACTCAAGAGGTTGTTATTATTCGCACATTTCAAGGATTTTTAAGATGGGGGCCTTAAAGCAAATATAATTAATTTAGTATTAATCAAGATCTGAGAATTCAGGAGGTAATTATGATGAAGTAGAGAGTAAAGACCATGCATGTCACACCTCGATCCAGAATAATTTTTATTAAGCTTAAATTAAATTTGAGGGGCCATATTAGATAAACTCACAAACTATTATTTCTGAGGTTGGTCTGGAAGTTTTATTTAGATCCATTGGTCCAAAAGTTTTTGTTAAAGCCATAAGTAATTGATATTTTGGATTGGTATTAAGGGACTAATATTTTGAGAAACCCAATTCAGTCTAATTAATAATTTTGAATAAGCCACGTGTCCAAAATTTATTACAGTGGATTATGAAAGTTTATCGGGCCTAATAATTGGATTTAAAGTCTTTTTAATATTTATGGGCCAGTTGGGGGCCATATTTATTAAGTCCTAGCTCAATAATTTATTTCAAAGCCCAAAAGTATTTATTGGGCTAGTTAAATTCATTTTAAAATTTAAGATCAGTAGTCATTAAATAAGTTAGCCCATTAAATTATGGGGAAGCCTAGAATCTATTTGGACCCTTTAAATAGGTCAACCATTCTTGCTGGAGCCCAAATGACCCATAAGGAAACCCTATGACCCATGAGCATGACCCAACCCATTTGCAAGACGCATGACCCAACTACCTTCAATATATGTAGACCCAGCTTGTCATAAACTCCAAGCCCCTGCATGTAGGATCATCCTCTTCACTCTAGGTTTTTCACAACCCCTAAGCCGCAACCCCTGTTCTCTTCCTCTATCAGCAACCACCATTGGAGGCAACACATTCCATGTCCAAGCTCCCAACTCCTCCACGCCTAACTGCCAGCCGTCATCCCGCCTTCCCTTCCGTAAAACCCCAAATCACCATGCACAAAGACCTCAACGTCACATACAACCTACTCTGTTACAACCCAAGCATAGTAAAGCCACAAGAAATAGAGAGTCATGCCGCATATGGGACTTCTACAAGCCATAATCTGTTTCACTCCAATACAACAAAAACCAAAGTGGATTCATGAACACAAGGTTTACAGTTTTAACATCGATATTTCATAGTTAATGCGGTTTTAGGGTTATAATGGTTTTAGGCTTTATGAAAAATGGATCATTAGTATTTCAAGTTGTGATGAAAACTGCATACTTTGTGATGAAAACATCCTCGATTATTTATTGCACTAGTCTCTGTATCTAAATTTTAAAGCTGACATTTTATCATGACTAATATAGACATGAGCATAGTTTTGTACTTTGTTTCTCTACTACATAAAATGTGAACACGAAGTCTAATCTATTTGATCTAATTATATGATATTATTTATTGAGTACACTATTCTATTATTGCATTGTATTAGAAAATCCTGAAACACAAGATTTTGTTTTGCTTTGGTTATAGGCCTCTATCACGGGTTATAATAGTAGCCTTTGTTATGCTTGCCACAGGTATATAATGTGGTCTTTGTTTTGACCTTGCAACGAGTGTAAAATGGGGGTCTCTATTTTGTCCTTGCCACGGTTATGTAAAGTGACCTCTATTCTGACCTTGCCACAGGTGTAAAATGGTGACCTCTGTTTTGACCTCGTTAGGAGTGTAAAATGGTGGCCTCTATTCTGAGTGCAATCACTTTGGTGACAAAGTGATTTAAGTTCTGCTCAGCTATCGCAGAATGAACAACCTTGCCATGGGAGTAAACATGACCTTTGTTTTGAGTGCAATCAATGTGATGACACAATGATTTATATTCTACTTGGCTATTCATAGAATGCACAACTCTACCATAGAGGTAAACATGCATCTGTTTCTGTTTCTGATGTTGTTTCAGTTATGCTTGTGCTTAAGGCCTTTTGTATATATTACTATTGTAATGAAATGCTTATGAAAATACCATTCTCATAATTTTTAGAACTGTATGTTTTTGTATTCTTAACTGGCTCATATTTACACACTAGTATGAGCCTACTAATTACTGAGTCCGTGAACTCATCCTTTTATCCACCATTTTTTTAACAGATGACTTTGATGGTGGTTGTTGATATCGTATTTCGCACGCCCTTGAGCTAGGCCCCGACAACTCGGGTCTTGGGAGATGGGCCTAAATCGATGTTGCGTGTGAGCCCCCGACAGTGATCCGATGTGGCTGTATTGCATCTGCTTGCACATCCTTGGAGATTAATAGTATTTAAATGCAGAAAATAAATAGAAGAACACACAGATTTTACATGGTTTGGCACTAGGCCTACATCTACGGAGATTTTGGGAGGGGAGATTCCACTATAATAAGCTTGTTTACAGTCTCTTGTTTCTCTCTGTACAATGAAGCTGTAAAGCTATTTTATGGAGAATAAGTTCTCTCCAAAGGTCTCTCTAGATGAAGAAGAAATCTCCAAGGAAGTCGTCCCAAAGAGAGAGAGTCTCAAAACCCAAGTGTCCTAGAGATCAAATCCAAAAGTCAAGAAGTGAAGAGTCTTGAATCCTTAAGTTTCCCTTCCCTTTATCCTCTACCTCTCACTTGCTTTAAGTCACTTCCCTCATTTTCTCTCCTGACACCTTACTTTCTGTCACTTATCCTCTTTTTCTCTCCTGACATTACTTTTTCATCATTCTCTGTTTACACCTCTATGCCTCTCATTTCTTGTCTATCAATCTTCTTTATTATTTGATCTTTTGGTCAGTCCCCTCAGTGGCTGGGCCTAGGACATTCTATGGGGGGGAAAAAACCCTCTATCATTACCCCGCCAATTCCTATCAGACTTGTCCGATGGAAATTTCATAGTCTGTTTTTCCCGCTGGTCTGTCTTTAGGTGGGGTTTTACCCAGCCGAGCCTTTAAGCCTCATTTTGTCATTCTAATTTTCTTTAATCTTATTTCTCTTTTCTTTTCCTTTAGTCCCCCTTACCATCTACTTATGCTTTTTATTTTGCTGCCTTTTTCCTTTCGCTCCTATTTCATTTAACCGCATTCATTTCGCACTTTTTTCTTTAGCCAAATTTTCCTTAGTCGCTCCTATTTTGTACCTCACCAATCCTTTTGTCTCTCATTTTTCTTTCCTTTTACTTTGTCCCGCCGCTTTTCCTTAGCTTTTCTTTTCATTTGCTCATTCCTACATTATAAGAGTGTTATGTCGGTGAAGATTCATTTTTGTTGGAGATTCCGCCGATAAATATTTTGCAGATAAAGATCCCACTGATAAATATTTTGTTGAAGATCTTGTCGATAAATATTTTGTAAAAGACCCCACTGATAAATATTTTTTAGAAGATCCCGCTGATAAATATTTTGCAGATGATGATCCTACTAATAAATATTTAGTAGATGAAGATCCTGCTGATTAATATTTTGCAGATGTCGATAAATATTCCATAGATAAAGATCATGCTGATAAATATTTAGTAGATGAAGATCCTGCTGATAAATTTTTTGTAAAAGATATTACTGATAAATATTTTACAGATGAAGATTTTGCTGATATAAGTAATGCCGGGCAGTCGAAAGACTCTACCCGCACTTCTTCGTGAGCCAGGCTAGGCCGTCCTAAGGTCGGTCCCGCCTGTTGACCCTCATCGGAAGGTAAGGAGGAGATGTTGCCCCAATAAATAATGTTGGGTAGTCGAAAGACTGAACCCGCACTTCACCATGAGGCAGGTCGGGCTGCCCTAGGGCTGGTCTCGCCTATTAACCCTCACGGGAAGGTAAGTAGGAGATGCTGCACAAGTCAAACTTGTTAGTGAATTCGCAAACCTGAGCTATTTTACCGGGATGCGATGAAAGTTTGAGGAGCTGTTCGTTTGGCATTCTGTTGCTAGAGATGACGCTCCGTTGATAAATATGTCAGGTGCTGAAGGCCGACCCGCACTCCTCCGCGAGATTTATTTGTCCCTTTTGCCTCGCGAGGAGGTAAGTTGGAGCTAGTGGAGTTTCCTTTGGCGGTGATTCTGTTGTTGGAGATTCTTTTGTTGAAGTAAAGTCCGTTGGTGGAGATTTTGTCTTCGAGTGGCCAAGGGCCGACCCACACTCCTCTGCGAGAGGGATAGAGCAGCCTTTAGGTATTACACTCATCCCTTTCACCTCGTGGGGAGGTAAGTTGCTAATGGCGATCTCGTTGATGTAGATTCTGTTAATGACGTTCGTATCTTTCTCCTTATTATTTGGGCGGTCTATAGAGTCTGCCCACACTCTATACAAGAAATGAGTCTGATCCCGCTCTCCATTGTGAAAGGGATAAGGCAACCTTAAGGCCTAACTTTCCCTATGATATCTCGCAAAGAATCAAGTCGTTCGGGCAATCTGTTATTGAACCCGCTCCCACTCGTTGACATCACCAGAAATGGTAAGTTTGGGACAGGTTGGTGATGATCCCTTACTTCGTCGTAGCGGAAGTCGGGGTAAGTTTTTGAGTTGCCGCAAGGGCAAAACCCACTCTCCTCTACGGTAGGGATAAGGCCACCCAAGGGCCGACCTTTCCCTATACAACCCCACGGGAATGTAAGTTCGAACAGCAGTTGGCTGACCTCTCTCGCCTATTGACGCTGACGAGGGAGGTTAATTTTTTGATGTCGGGTAGCTAAGGACTAACCCGCACTCCATCGTGGGAGGGATAAGGCCACCCTAGGGCTGACCTTTCCCTATACGCCCCTATGGGGAGGTAAGTTCGGATAATAGTTGACTAACCGCTCCTTCGCCGTGAGGGGGGTCGGGTTAAGATATTAATCATAACATGCACTGATTTGGTCATCTTGACCAACCCATTCTCTTAATTTTCCATTCAATTAATATGGGAAGCAAATGTTAGCTGCTTTGCCATCCCCATCACATCTTCGCCCCCACTCATCCAAAACAAAATGTTAAAATAATATGAAAGAAAACAAACATTGGTTAAGGTGAGAACGGTTGATTTTCGTACGCATACAACTTAATACACGACCTCAAAAACAAACTAATGCATTTCAACAAGCAGACAAGCAGCTGCTGAATAAAAGGAGTACTACTCCTAAACCACAACAGTGGAGTCCATGCCAGCTAGGTATTGCTAGCTCTCGATTGCCAATTGCGTACTTTATTGCGGCGGCGCCAAGCTTCTTGTATCATAAGGACAGCTTTAGTAGGAGTTGGTCCGGCACATTCGGAGACTAAAGCCTTCAAGTCGTTCGCCATTAGAGCAAAGGCTTCAACTTTTGTATGGGTTTTGAGGGTTTTGTCAGAGATTGGGAGGTCGGATAGGTTGGGCAGGACCTGTTGGGAAAAGCCATGGAACCCCCAGTTTAGAATTTCTTCTCCACAGTAACAACCTTCTTCAATACACTCCCCGTGGCTTGAGGAGACAGTACTTCCCACACCATTATTATTTGTGGTTGCAAATTTCCAAAGAACGCCCTTTGTGATGAAGAGCATTCGATCAAGTGGTTCTCCCTTCCGAATAATGTAGGTATCTTGACTGTAGTACACTTGCTTGATATATTTGCAGATGAGTTGCAATTGCCTGTTACTTGATTTTTGGAACATGGGCACCTGTCTTACATACAAACCAAAACAATAATGAGAAACCCATAATAAAATTGAACACATTCGGGAGCAGGGAATTCAATGCATGTCAAGATCTCAAACAACTTCATGTGACGGCGAACAATG
Source organism: Juglans regia (assembly GCF_001411555.2). Taxonomy (NCBI): domain Eukaryota; kingdom Viridiplantae; phylum Streptophyta; class Magnoliopsida; order Fagales; family Juglandaceae; genus Juglans; species Juglans regia. Next base: position 38,616,034 of record NC_049913.1, read on the forward strand.
TCACGTACAAGATGATGCTAAGAATGTCCACGTAATTAATTAATTATTGTACGTCCAACAATGAATTACGTCAGATATAGTAGATAAGTAGTAAGCTGTATAGAAGAAAAATAATTATTGAATATTGAACTTAATTATACTTTTTATGCTCTCTACAGAAAAATAAGTAGATCGAAGAAAAAGGAACACTCACATTCTTTAGCATGGGCAAGCAGAGATGGTGCTTAATATCCTGTCTAAGAAATATGGGAAGGTGAGGGAATGGATTCTCTGCATCTATATCATTCTTTTTTTCCTGTAGTCTTGGTTTTATGTGGTGCATGATCTGATATTTTATATGGCTTGGTAGCTTGTTTCTTACTACCCATAACTGCACATTTAGTTCTTTACCTCTCATCTTTGCAATATCATTCTCATCCATGTATGTCTTCAACTGTTTCTGTGTCTCCCACTGCATATACATCTGTTTACATAACAAGTTCACTTTAAATCTTAGTGATAAATTACTACTTCATCTCCCAAGAAATAAAATCAACAAGAAAATTACAATTATAACCATTTAAAATATAACTAAGTTTATATATATTAAAAAAGAAAAGAATTATACTAAACCTACAGCTCTCTTTAATTTTAAGTTTAAAATTAAGTATGTGTAGTAAATTTCCAGCTCTCTTTAATTTTTGGCAAAAGAGAAAAAAAGGATAAATCACTTTATTGGTTTCAATTTAATTAATTCAAACTTATCAAAAGAAAATAAAAGAATATTCTCTTGCATATCTATTCTATGAATGAAATAGAGTCTACACTGATGAACAGTAAATTTTTTCCAAATTTTGTTTTTCAATTTTATCCCTCTTCATTTCTGCTTTTCCCATTTTGTCCTTGTCATTTGTTTTGTTTTATTCACAAATTTACATTTTATCCCTTTGTGTAATTGGAAAGTTTACGTCTTTGCCCCTATTTAAACCACACACACAAACCCCAACAAACTCCGACTGCCTTGCCCATGCGGCATGCTGTTCTCAACAAAATATATATAGATCATTCCCATCAGACAAAATCAAACCCAAACAAAATCTGATTTCACATTCATGAAACTAACAAAATCTACACGCAATATGCAATAAATGTCTACATGATGTAAAAAACAAACATTCTTTCAGATCTGCAAACCACCTTCAATAACCAGAACTGATTTCACGTATGCCTCTTTTATTCTTCTAACCAGGTGCTACAAGCAAGGGGTATATATGCCTTGCACATAGCACCTTCATCAGTTTGTGTGTGTATATATATATGTATATATATATATATATTAAGTGGCAGACCTATTAAGGGGCAGGGGGCCATGCCCCCCAAAGTTTGAAAAAATATATATATATATTAATTTAATAAGATTGTATTAATATCATATTGTGTTGGCCCCCTCTCTAAAAAATTATTTTAATCTTATAAATTATTTTGACTCAAAAATAGAATAAAAAATATTTTATTATAATTTTAGCTTTGTTCGGCCTTCCTACAATAAATTCCTGGTTCTGTCACTGACTCACTGTATATATATATATATATATATATAGAGAGAGAGAGAGAGAGAGAGAGAGAGAGAAGATTGAACTTGTTTAATTTGCTAGTTCATGTCCTAATCCTTGATCATAACATAATTTAATTTTAAAGGAATAAATGTATCGATATTTTGCTAAATACATGTTGGCAATTAATCCAAAAAATTAATATGGTTGTTTCATTTCAAGAAAAACGCAATCAAGATGAGGGAAGGGAACGATCGAGATTGCTAATAGAATTACTAGATCGTGCATGTTGTGTTCTATTAATGTTTATAGAAACCATCTCTCACTCACGCAAAATTATAGAAATATGGGTGCGCGCTCAAACTTGGAAAAAAAAATATGACCATCACATAAGTCATAACACTAACCTGCAAATTTCCGATGAAGTACAAAAATAGAAGCAAGCCAAAGATCGAAATCAAAACTGTGAAGCAGTTTTCCCAGAAATAGGGACTTGTTTGAAGGATTTGACCAAGAGAACTGCCAAAATTGGATCAATTCAATTGTATATGATGGTAACATCATAAATGATTAATATAATACACATATACATATATATATGCTCAAATAAGCAAAGAATGGTTCATATATATCATGTTAGAGTATTTAAGTTAAGAATAGACCTGTACGCGTAGGGCTTAAGATATATAGGAAACAAAGAGCATCTAATCACACGCCTAAAACAACATGATAATAATAAAAAAAGACCATAATCTAAAAAATCGAAGATGCATTTCTTCATATATATATATATATATAATTCTTGTTTGAGCAGCAATTGACTAAATTAATTATTTTTGTGTGTTTTATATATAAAATATGAATATAAGTTCATATGTATGATATATGATCTTATACGTACATAATGAATTATCTTTTTCGTGTTACCTTTCTTAGACAATAAAACCAGACCCTGCACTGAATCCGAATGCATATACACAAATTAAGGTCCCCTTAACTTCGAATTCAAACTCAAAGGTCAAGATAGATATATCAAGTGGGTCCTATAGTATTTATTGCTGTCAATATATAAAATATCTCGAATAATATTAAATGAACAATAAATATTAAAAGATTCACTTAATTTATCTATTTCTTTACTACTTGAGCACCACAAATTTGGGTGAAAACTTCAGAAAGATTTTTTCCCTAAATAATGTACAAGACGGGTGGTATGTTCATTAATGACAAGACTATACTATATAATAATTCATTGTGAAAATACAAAAATACTGTCCAAACCTCAAATTTCGCAGGCCCCACCAAAAACAGTACAAGAACTTCCGCGGAAAATTCATGGATGCCACCGTACCAGATTGAAGTGCTTCAAGGAATATTCCAAAATCAAACATTGTTGGATTTTCTTTCTCTACGGGACAATAATCATTTAAAAATGTGTAATTTCCAGAACTGTGATCACAGTTCAAAGAACTTCGATTACATCCATTATAATTTTCACACGCTAAGTGCCAGCAAGCCGTCTCTCGTTGTATGGAGAAAAAGTACCAAAACGCACCCAGTACCTAAAATATGGCCATAAGATCGAGTAGGTGGTAGTCATGAATTATATATCCATGGATACAATTAGTATGTGTACAACGCATGCTTATATATATATATATATATATGATCATTTGTCAAGGTTGATTTATTTAAAACTTAGCTAGATTGAGAATTATCTCAACCCATCTCATCTTATCATTACAACTTTCATAAATTTCTATATAAAATATAATAAATAATTTAACTTTTTCAAATCACAAAATAATATTAATATTAAAAAATAATATTTTATTCTCAACTCATCTCGTCTCAACTCACTATCCAAATCTAACCAGACATCAGATAAAATCCTGATATACTCATGGAAGCAGACCAGTTTAATATATAATTAGCAATAAGAATTAGAGGGGGATTTAAATAATTGAAATTGATTCACAACATCTGTAAGTACGAATCGATATCAATATAATAAGAAACAATTATTATTCAAAAAGTAGATAATTAATTAGGATTATTAAATGAATTTCAAACTTGATGAGAATGAATCATCCGCCGAAAGTTAATTAACACTAGTATAAGTATGAGACTCATGATCATGATAACAAATTAACTTACATGACTGGCAACGGTGTACAGAAACAAATTGAATCCAGCTTTCACCGCTATGATAATTAGAGGTAGGGTTGTATTCTTCCTGACTTTTCTCCAAGACAGATAGATACGAGTTATTCTTGGCACATATTGGGATACGACAACAGCGTTCAGCATTTTTCTGGTGTTCAAAGCATTGGAACCTCTCATTTCTGAAAAAATAATTGGAACTAGCACCTGGACATGATATAAATAACAAAGACAACTTAATTTGTATCATATTATATATCTGTTAACAATTTTGTATTTACGTAAAACGTTAGTTCAGGCATTCTTGTGTACGTACTGCTTAAAGCATTCACATCCCATGTCCCAAAACATTATTTTCCCTATAATTTGAGGTTTATTTTAGAGTTTTGATCAAAATACTCCCCTCATCCCAATCCTTATTTCAGGGAAAAGGTTTGGAAAATCACTATTAATCCTCTAAACTAATTTTTATCAATATTTTATTCTAATACATAAAATAAATTCTTTTTCTAATCATTTACACTTTCTCTCATATTTATATTTGTCATAATTTTAAAAATAATTTAAGAAATTACGAAAATATAAAAAAAATTAATTTTAAAAATATTATCATATCCAAAAAATAATAATTTAAATTTTTGTTTAAAATATTCACTAGAGTAATAGTTCAAAATATAAGAAAAAAATATTGAGTAGTTAAGTTTGTAAATGGAAGTGAGAGAAAAAAGTAATAAAGAAATAATAGAAAAATATTATTTTAATAGAATAGAGAAAACATAGATAATGAGATGTATGAGGATTTTGAAAGGGAAAATATTAGATGTCCCGCTGGGTCTAGCAAGTGTATTTTACATGTTTTTTTATATAAATTTTTTTAACAATTTTAAATATTTTTAAAAAATAAAAGAAAAATTATAATATTATTAAAAAAATATTTTTTTAATCATGAAGTAAAATAAAAATTATAAAAAATATTTTTTTTATAATTTTTATTTTACTTCGTGATTAAAGAAGTATTTTTTAATATTTTTTTACTTTTAAATTTATTTTATTTTTTAAAAATATTAAAAAATATAAAAAAATTTATATAAAAAATAACTTAAAAAAATACATGAACTCCCAGCGGAATTCCCAGCCGGAGCTGTAACATGATTCTTTTGAAAGATGAATAAAAATTTAAGAAAAAATTTAAAAAAATATACTTTTTAATTAAATTATAAAATTTAATTTTATAGAGAATGACATGTAAACTTGCATGCATTAAGGCTTTGTTTGTTTTCTAAAAATATCTCATCTCATCTCATCTCACCTCATCATTACAATTTTCACAAATCTCTACATAAAATAAAATAAACAATTCAACTTTTTCAAATCTCAAAACAATAATAATATTAAAAAATATATTCTAACAATATTTTATTCAATTTTTTAATTTTATTCTCAATTCATCTCATCTCTAAAAACAAACGAGCAAATTAAACAGTTAAGAATTAGCATATATATATGGATAAGCTCAGTGACCCTAGCTAATTAATTACCTGTGGGATTGGAAGAATTGACAGGACATCAATCGAGAATGAGCGTGACCACAAGTACCTCTTTGCTATTGGCCAAGCATCTGTAACTACTCCATCTTGTCCTTTCAGACGAGCGTTCTCGTCTATGTAAGGACAAAAAAATTGCAAAATGATTTTCACAAGCGAAATCGAGTCCAGCACAGTTCGCAAACAAAGACTTATGATGTGTAATCTTTTATCAAAAGCAACGCACTTTTTTTCATCATTAATCACCGGAAGGTAAAAGAACAAAGGGTCCACAGATACCGAAAACACGAATATCAATTTCCAGATTCGGAGGAACTTTCCCTCTGGGTGAAGAATGTTTACAGTCCACTCTTGAAGTTGCCTCTTTTTCGTTTTCTTCTTTGACATCTTAACTTCCGCTTTAATGTGAATTTGCTGATCCTCAATATCCGGATCCCTGGGCAAAAGAGATCAAACAGGCAGTGATTAAAATCATGGGACCAAATGACTATGATAATTGCTTAATTTACAATGATACTACCAATCTAGAAGTGATTATGCAAATACGTACGTTCGAACATACCAAGAAAAAGAAAAAGATAACTTTGGTATATCAACATGCTGCACCATGCATTTAATGCCTCTTGAGGTCATTAAATAATTGGTCACTAATTAATTATTTCAGATGATCATGATATGTTGTTTGGTCGGAATTTTAATGTTGTTTGGTCCGAATTTCAAGTTGAAAAAATTATTCTCTCTCAAGTTGTACAGCTCAAATATTTTTCAAATGTATCGTTTGATAAAAATTTTTTATTTAGTAATTAAAAATGTGATTTTAAGTGTATTGAGTATTTTTTTATTTTTTAAAAATAATTAAATATATTAAAAAAATATGAAATGAAAAATTATTAAAAAAAAAAAAGAAAAAGAGGAGAAGAAAGAGAGAGAAAAGTAACTAGCTGTCATTAGAGCGGTGCTCTTTCAAGTTATCCACAAGGGACAAAATAGTTGAAAGATCCCATTAACGATCTCAGCAACTTTCTGCCACACAAATTTACTAGCTAATTAATCGCCGGTAGGAAGAAGAAGAAGATGCTCAGTGGCTCACCTAACGACCCCCTTCTCTTGCTGTTGCCCCAAGAAGCTCATACTCAAGTAGTGTACCCGTACACTGAATTCTGCTTCCTGATCATAAAAATGGAAAACAGATTAGAGAAACGTTCAACACTCTTGGTCGATCTATTATTCTAAAGTACATGAACATCCACAGATATGTTTTTTCAAGTAAATAACTGCAGCTTAAAGACATTCTCACTCTGAGAGATCTTCTTTTCCCAAACTCGGTAGAGTATGATCCGGTCCCGGAAATAGAGCAGAAGAAAAGAAACCTCTTCGCTGTTGTGTCCGCCTGAGCTGAAACAAAAGCAGACAATTCTAAAAGTCTATACCCTAAGGCATTGAAAAAGAACTTGTATCCATATAACAACTCATTGAACCTGATAGACTAATTGTGTGTTCGAGCAGACGGCCAGGACATGGACTGAGCGAAGAGCAGCAGAAGGCTGGATTTTAAGCAAGCCGATTCCACATTCAGGTCTAGCCAGTCTATTTTATAGGGACTCATACTATTTACATTCTACTAGTCAAATGTCAGTAAAATTTAAATATATCATTAATGTTCGTGAAATGATATGCAATTTCTTTAAAAAAAATTATTTATTATTAAAAAATTAATTTTTTTTTATATAAATTTTATATTTATTTATTTTTTTCAAAACGATTATACAATACTTACACACTCACGATTACAAATATAATTTCTCAAAATATATTTAAATTTTATATAAATGACTTTGTATTAGAGTAAGTAAAAATTTTTAACTTAAATTTTGAGCTACAGTCATTTTAAAGTAATTTCTAAAGTTACATAGTCACTATTCATCCATTAAATCTATATTTTATTTATAAATAATTAACAAGTTTTTATTAAATTCTTTTTAAAACTTTAATTAATAAACAAGGCTATATTTGGATAATTAGATTGATATAAAAAATAGTTAGAAAATAATAATTTTAAATAAAAATTAAATTATTAATTAATATATAGGATGTATTTAAAAATTATTAAAAAAAATTATTATTAAAATATATAATATTATATTCTTATTTTAACTTTAAGATGGATAATCAAATGTATATTAATATTTTCAATTACTTTGATTTTAACCAAAAACCTAACTTTAGGAGACGTTTGGATTCGCAGGACATCTCAGCTCATCTCAACTCATCTCACTACTATTCATTACTATTCAGTAACTTTAACTCACAAATCTCACTACTATTCACAACTCATCTCATTACTATTCACAATCCATCTCAACTCATTTCAAATCATCTCAAGTCATCTTCGAATCCCAACGTCTCCAAATCACCTTAAATTTTCAGCACGTTGCCAATGCTCTCATGACTGAGTTAAATAATTAAGTAGCTTCTCAGACCGCGTTGACCGTGAGTCTACCTTTTTTGTCCTTTAAATTCTCTTATAAATATAAATAGATCTTATAAAAAATAATATTCATAATTTAGGGTAGATATAATAGATCTTTTTATAATAAAAAAAGTTTACAACTTATTGTACTGTAAAAATTTTTATAAATTATAAATTTATTTTTACAAGATTTTTTATAAACAAAACATTTCTTTTGATTTTTTATAATTTTTTATAAATTATAAAGCATTGATATCGAAATCTCTTGACAACGCCCTAATTACCAACCAATATTTAAGTCTCTCGTCTTCTACTAGCTGCTAGTAATTAATTAAGATTATAAAGATGAGATGAAATGAGATATTTAGAGATGAGATAAGATGAGAATTTTTTAAATTAAAGTTAAAAGTTGAATAAAATATTATTAGAATATATATTTTTAATATTATTGTTTTTTCAGAATTTGAAAAAATAAAATTGTTTATTATATTTTATATAAATTTAAAAAAAATATAATGATTAAATGAGATAAGATGAGATGAGTTAAAAAAATTTTTAAAAACAAACGAGATTTCCTTATTTTGAGGATAAGTATATATGACCAATTTCTCTTCATTTTAGAGAACAAACTAATTAACGAGTTAATAACGGGGTTATATTATTAAATTGCGCGCACCTATAAGCTGCTCGAGCGAGCAAGTTAGTGGAGGATTAAAGCGACAGGAATGAGTGACAAATGTCAAAAGGTGCCTTGTTTTTAGATTATCGTTGCAGATCATGACGGTAATGAACAATATATAGGATCTGTTCCCGGCATAAATATTTCCTTGTTAGATGATTAGCATTTGATTGGTTATCATATTTTTTTAATTTTAATTAATATGAAACTTTTTCACTTTTAATTAATTATTTAAAATTTAAAATTTATATTAGATTAGTCATTATATTCTGTATAATAATAAAATATTATTATTTTTTATTATTTATTATTTTTAATTAATTTTTATTTTATTTTTATAATCTTCAATAACCTCTAATAATTATATTTATTTTCATTTTTGCAATCCAACAATTTATAATATAATAATCTCATATGTATATATGAATAAAAATCTCGTATTTATAATATAATAATCTAAAAAAATACTTTTAAACTTACTATAGTTCTTTTCATATTTGAAAAGAAGAATAGATTTACTGTAACTTATATTTTGGATGAAAATAATTTAGCTAATTCAATATAGAGTAAATATGGATTATATTTACTAAATTTAAAGATAAAAAGATATTTGGCTAATCCAATGCCAATAATTTCCGTCCTTGGGGCCTGCTGAGCCGTGTTATGGCCCCGGACAATAGCCTAACTCCATAAGCCTTGAATCAAAGCTTCTCAACTCACTAGAAAGATATAAACGGTTATCACTGAAATGATAACTATTCAAAAATCTCGAGAGAGAGGTTATCAATTTATCCTTAATAAGTGAAGTTGATATATCTCACAACTTGAATTTCAAATAAGCGATCAGGTGAATATTACATCAAACAGAAGACATCATGAGGGGCCCTATTTATATCACCTAGATATGACAACGAGACTCATGTTCTACATACTAGAGAAATCTCCACTACTATACTGACTTAGGCATTGGAGACATTCTCCCGAACCCTCTAAGACCTGTCTCTCTTTGGTTGTAGGTGATTGCGTGAGAGGTACTGTAAAACACGTCCATAACAATTGACACTGTCTGTAGGATTCCTTTTAAATAACGTGGTTTTCATATGCCCGCCACCACGCGATCTCAAGCAACAAGGGATTAGGAAGCCACATCGGTAAACATGGAAGGCAGAATAGCAGAGTTGGAGGACTAGTTGAAGAAAGTAACATCAGAGCTAGAGGCTTTACAGCGTGAAATTGAGGTTCTTACACGAAGAGATGAAGGTTCAAGAGAGGATGCCGCACCGAGTCAGGTGGACAGAACGGAAGGGGAGTCGCAGAGCACAAGCAGGCCTCCTAACGACGAGGAAGAAGCAAAGAAAATGCACCACGATCTATAAAGTCTCATGGACAAGTATGAAGAGATGGCGAGAAGAATATGAGTGTCTTCCTCAGTGGAGCAGCTGTTGACCAGCACGAACCTACTTTACATTGTACAAATTATGGCAGTTCCTCTCCAGCAAAATTTCAAGGTCTCAACGATGGAGATGTACGATGGCACCAAAGATCATATTGAGCATCTAGAGACTTAAAGGCTCACATGACACTTTAATGGTTTTTTGGTGAAATTGCATGTCGAGCCTTCCCGTTGACTCTAAAAGTGGCTGCTCAGGGGTGGTTTGGAGCCTACAGAAAAGATTAGTGGATAGTCTTGAGGATCTGGGTCGACAATTCCTGATTCAATTTATGGCAAGTCGAAGGAGGAGGAGACCAGCCGCGTACCTACTAAGGGCAAGTTTGGGGCACAAGACAAAACACAAAATTCTCATCTCATCTCATCTCATCATTACACTTTTTTCAAATCTCCATACAAAATATAATAAACAATTCAACTTTTTCAAATCTCAATACACATTTTTCAAATCCCAAAACAATAATAATATTAAAACATAATATTTTAAATTTCAAAACAAAACACAAAATTCTCATCCCACTCTCCAAACCTGCCCTTAACTATCAAGCAAAAGGAAGACGAGAGCTCTACCTTTTGCTTGAAAGCGTACCTCACATAGTTTAATAGGGAAAGAATTATAACTAATGATGAGGACGAGAAAATAACGTTGGCAACTTTATTAGGAGGAATATGGCCAAGAAGTCCTTTCATGGCCGAATTAGCCAGGAAAACTCCGACCACTTTATGTGAGTTCATGGACAAAGCAAACGATTTTGTCAATGCAGAAGATACATTGCGAGTGCTGACAGCACCTAGGCGCTCTGAGATGGAACGGTTAGAGGATCATGCGAAGAAGGGAACTCTAAAGAGGGATCTAGAAGGAAGCTCAAAAATGAAGAAGGGTCAGTATAAGGAAAAGCGTGAGACAAGCAGAAGGGCAGCCCACTCAGGCTCAGTACTCCAATATAAATATTCAGGAAGAAACTCGGGAGTCCCGTCAAGACGGTGGTCAGGGGCAACAATTGCAAAGGTTATGCTCTTATCACAACACTAGTGGACACTAGATGGAGGATTGCCATACACTGAAGTAGAGGATTGAAGAGATGAGGGACAGTGGAGAGCTCGAGAGATTAGTAGCCCGAGCCATCACCCCACCAAGGCGAGTGACCGAGTGAAGGTTAGATCGAGATCAAAGGTGCCAACAAAGTGAAAGTCCGAGGAGAAGAAGGATGCAACAAGAGGACTAGGGCCCAAGACAAAATACGAACAAAAGAAACCCCCCACTAGGCACGATTTGCATGATTGCTGGGAGATTTGCAGGCAGAGGGCCTACTTCGTCGGTGCGGAAGACCTATGCCCGACAAACTAGGTACAAAGAAGTTTTTAGTGTGGGAAGACCGAAGAAACAACCTAAGTTGCGGTCGACAATCACGATATCCTTCGGCGATGATGACTGCAAAGGAGTTGTCTAACCGCATGACGAGGTCCTAGTAGTCACCATGTTAATAGCCAACTATGCCACCCGGAGAATCTTGGTAGACAATGGGAGCTCAACAGACCTCATATTCTGGGAAGCATACAAGAAGATGGAAATTGGGCAAGATTGGCTACGCCCGACCCCCACATCATTTAAAGGTTTTTCTGGCGAGACAGTTCAACCTGTGGGATCCATCGCCTTACCAGTAATGGTCGAGTCCAGCCCTTGCACTGCGACTACAATGGCAGAATTTCTTGTTGTAAGAATTTGGTCAGCTTACAACGCCATAATTGGCCCCCAAAGCTAAATGCAATCAAGGTGATAACATCCACCTATCATCTAAAAATGAAATTTTCCACGGAAACAGGAGTTGGTGAAGTATGCGGTGAGCAGGTGTTAGCTCAAGAGTGTTATGTGCAGGAGCTCCGGTAAGGTGAAAAGGATGTAAGGATGACCGAGACCTCGACAAAGAACCAATGCATTGTAGGCCTCATCCTGCCACCCCCACCAGAGGAGAAAGTGCTCGAGGTAGAAACTAGAGATGAAAGTGCATTAAGGCGGGGCGAGACCGATGAACCCCTTGAACTTGTCACTCTCGACTTGGAACACTCTAAAGCCACAGTCAGGATTGGGACCAGGCTAAGTGAGGAGTGAGGAGGAAAGGTGAGAGCTGAAAGAACTCCTGGTAGAATAGAAGGACGTCTTTGCTTGGAGATTAAGGGGGGAGTAGAGAAATCAACGGGGGAGTGCTCGTGTTCACCTGAGGGGCCACAGTATCTTCTCGATCGGCCTGATCGGGTGATGCCCGAGAAGGTTTGTCGAGAGGGTGGTTGACCGGGAAAGTTGGAAATGGCTCACCACCCCCAGTAGGAGAAATGTTGAAAGGCGAAGAAGGGATTGACACCCTACTCCCACTTGCGTCAACCTCTAGGGACCCCATGGGAGAAAGGGTTGGAAACACAAAAGGCATCTCAGGAGGGAACACAATATCTTCTCGATCGGCTCGATCGGGTGATGCCCGAGAAGGTTCGTCGAGAGGGTGGTTGACCGGGAAAGTTGGAGATGGCTCACCACCCCTAGTAGGAGAAATGTTGAAAGGCGAAGAAGGGATTGACACCCTACTCCCACTTGCGTCAACCTCTAGGGATCCCATGGGAGAAAGGGTTGGAAACACAAAAGGCATCTCAGGGGTAATCCTGCCCAAGACAGTGTAGGTGATTGGAGAGACAGACACAACATCTTCAACTTGTCGAGACTCCCCAAGGGCATCAAAAGTAGGGGTGGGCAGCGGGGCCCCGCCCCCGCTGCCCCGGCCCGGTTCCGCCCCGCACCCGTGCGGCGGGGCGGACCACCCCGTCCGCCAGATGCGGGGGCGGGGTCACCCGCCCCGCATCTGGGGCTCTATCCGGGGGCGGGTGCGGGATGGGGGTCACACCCGCCCCGCATATACCCCGCCCCACCCCGCATCCATATATATATATAAAAAATATATATATATATACGCATGAAACGACGTCGTTTCATGCGTAGGTTTTTTTTTTTTAAAACCCAGGCATGAAACGACGTCGTTTCATGCCTGGGTTAATTAGCCCCCCCCCCCGATTCCCTCCCTCGGCCTCGCTCACTCTCAGACCCTCACTTCTCTCATCTCTGTCTCTCCGCTCAACCCTCCCTCTCTCTGAGTCTGAGTTTCCGGCGCTGCACCCAGCTACCAGCAGTGGCTTCAACGTCGCCGTGCGCATCCGCCATCCGGTCCCTTTCTCTGCATCTCACCGAAGATCCGAATCCCGAACTCGAAGGTAAGAAACTCAAACCCTATCCTATTTTATTTTGTTGTGATTTATATTTTTAATGGAGATTGGAGGAAGGATGGGGTTTATCGGAGATGGAGGATGGGATTTTTGTGAATTGTGTGCTGTGGAGCTTAGATTGTGCATGTGTTTTGGTTTGAAATTTGAATGAGTCCGTGAAATGCATGTGAATTGTGTTTGATTTCTCATTTCTGTAATTATTTCGGTTTGGAATCTTTGGATTGAAATTAATTGTGTAATTAATTTGGAATGAAACCCCTAATTTAATTTAGGGCTCAAATCCGAAACCCTAAATTAATTTAGGGGTTTCAATCTTTGAAACCCCTAAATTAATTTAGGGTTTCGAAATACCCTAAATTAATTTAGGGGTTTCAAAGATTGAAACCCCTAAATTAATTTAGGGCTCAAATCCGAAACCCTAAATTAATTTAGGGCTCAAATCCGAAACCCTAAATTAATTTAGGGGTTTCAATCTTTGAAACCCCTAAATTAATTTAGGGTTTCGAAATACCCTAAATTAATTTAGGGTTTCGAAATACCCTAAATTAATTTAGGGGATTCAAAGATTGAAACCCCTAAATTAATTTAGGGCTCAAATCTTAGAACAAAAATTATATTAAAAAATTATATTCAATCAATTTTTTAATTTTATAATATTTTTCTTAAACTTTTTATCTCTCATTTTCCAAAATCCAAGCAATTTTACTACCATTCACATCACAGATATACTGAGATATTGATCAAAGTATCCAAACAAGCCCTTAATGTTTAAAGAACTCTTAAATCCTAATTACTTAATGTTTTTCAAACTAGTTTTAAAACCAAACTAATCATTCATCATTAATCAAATTCAGCATTTATCAGACTAAGAATTTTCTAAAATCTAAGTACCAACATATATATATATATATATATATATGTGTGTGTGTGTGAGAGATAAAATCTAGACCCTTTAATTTGAAATAATAGCTAGCATTTAAGAAACTCTAACTATAATAATCTATTTAAGAAACTCCAACAAAAATAATCTATTTAACCTTGAGGAATCATCTTTTGATTTGACTATAATATAGCCGTACGTGAATATCACAACGTACCTATTTTACTTTGGTTCGAAGAAGAAAGCTGATCAAAAGTAAACAAAAGTCACGCATACATATAATTAAATGTGATAAATTAAATTCTTATATTAAATTTTTGTTTGAGTTTTATGACATAACTTTTGAGAGATTTAAATGGTATATTCTATAATATTTATTGTTGTCAGTAATTTTTTCAAATAGTACTAAATATTCAATAAATAGTACCATTACAAGATAAATGAGTATTTTTTACGTATTATTTGCGACAATAAATAACTATTTACAACAAAAACAGACTCATTCTGATAAGAAATAATTATTTTCTTATAAAATAACTGATTACAAATAAATAATTTCTTGTAGTAGTGAGTATACAACCCACGCTTTGTATTTTTTTTTCCCAATTCAAGCCAGCCTATTTTTTCTCAAACAAATCAACCTCTCTAGCAATCATTTTCTCGATATTTGCATTGATGCCCTTTAAAAATTTTTGAATTTGGTTGTTTCCTGACATTCAACATTAACCAATGTCTCATTTTATTAATGAAAATGCTCCTTTTCCCTTCTTCCACATTGGATATTACTTTCGTGAGAATCCAAATAAAGGAAACATCCATATTTTCTTGCCTCATATAGTGTATTTGTTAATATACTTTATTAACAACATATAGTGTATTTGTTGTTAATATACTTTATTACATTTTATAACCAAAGTACACAATATATATATATGAATGTAAAGTGATAGTGTGATACTTTTTGTTATTCTACTTTTATTTTATGTTCATTATATAGTTATGTTTTCTATTATTTCAGATTTCTTGTTTGCTTTAGTTCATGGATATTCCAGCGGATTCGAGTGCGAGCTCTCCTTTTCAGGCCGAGGGCACCCCTACCCCTACAGCTACACCTACACCTACCCCTCCTACTCATACCCCTACCCCTAGCCCTACGACACCTTGCCCCGCCCCCAAGCCCAGCAAGAAACCTGCTTCAATAGTTTGGACTCATTTCACCAAATTAGAGGGTGGTGACTCAAGTAACCCCCAAGCCAAGTGTAACCATTGTGGCAAAATTTATGGATGCCACTATAGGAAACATGGCACCTCTCAATAAAAGGTGCACTTAGAAGAGCAATGCAAAAAAAGTCCAATATTAAGATCATTACAAGATAAAAGCCAATCTAGGCTAGAAGTTGGACTTAAAAAAATGGCGGATGGGACTAGTGGGGGTGCAAGTTTGAGGGGGTATACTAAGTATGATCTCGATGAGTGTAGAAGACATCTAGCTCGTATGGTCATAATGGACGAGCTACCTTTTCAAATTGTAGACGGGAAAGGGTTCCAGGCGTATTCTCACTACTTGGAACCAAGGTTTAATATTCTCTCTCGCCACACGGTGGCAAAGGATGTAAAAAAGCATTTTTACATTGAAAAGGAGAAGTTGAGGGGTCAATTGGCAGATCAATTTGTTTGTCTCACCACTGACACTTGGACATCGATCCAAAATTTTAATTATATGTCTTTGACTGTGCATTTTATTGATTGCCATTGGACATTATACAAGAAAATCATAAAATTTTGTAAAATCACCGATCATAAGGGTGAGACAGTTGGGAAGGCCTTGGAGGCTTCAATAAAAGAGTGGGGTTTGAGCCGAGTTGTTACAGTCACAGTCGATAATGCCTCGTCTAACGATGTTGCATTAGGACATTTGAGAACTTATCTTAGAGAGGCAAATAAGACACTTATGGGTGGTGAGTGTCTGCATGTGAGATGTGCAGCACATATTCTGAATTTGATTGTCAGTGATGGTTTGAGAGATCTTCATGACTCGATTGCTCGAGTTAGGACTGCTGTGAGATGGGTGAGATCTTCTCCTTCAAGGTTTGAGAAATTCAAGGTTGCTGCGAGATCTGCAGGTCTAACATCTAAGAAGGGTCTTTGTACTGATATGCCTACACGATGGAACTCAACATTTCTGATGTTGGAGGCGGCCCAAGAATATAGGCTGGCATTTGCATTATTGGGTGATGAAGACATCCAATATGTAAAATATTTTGATGATCACGGGGGATTGGGGAAACCCGTAGCTGATGATTGGGAAGTTGTAACTATTTTTGTAGACTTTTTGAGGCTTTTTTACGATATCACCACGAGGCTATCTGGAACTTTGTACCCTACATCCAATGTTGTATGCCAGCAAATATGTAAGGTAAAAGAAGAATTAGATGACATGGTCGCGGGTGGTCACATTAGGCTGCGGGAGATGGCATTGATTATGAGGTCAAAGTACGACAAGTATTGGGGAGATTTAACTAGAGCTAATATTTTGTTATATGTAGCTGTCGTATTTGACCCGAGGTATAAGTTGGATGGCATGATATTTGGATTGGGCCTTGCGTACGGGCAAGTATGGGCGGAGCTTATTGCAACAAGGGTTCGGGAAACCCTTACTAGATTATTTGATGAGTTTTCCACCTTGCGGGGTGGTAATATTGCGGCACCTACATCTACCCACTCAGCCTCAGGCTCACAGTTTCCTGAAGTCGAGAGTGGGAAAAGGCGTAGATTGGAGTGGGGTGAGAGGTATGAGCAGGCCCCCATCCTCCGGACTTCTGTAGAGGCTCAGTCAGAGATAGACAGATACTTAGCAGCAGAGATGCTACCATTTTCACGAGATTTCGATATATTAAGTTGGTGGAAGGTGAATGCTGTGAAGTATCCCATCCTTGGAGAGATAACCCGCACACTTTTGGCCATCCCTGTTAGCACAGTAGCCTCAGAGTCGGCCTTTAGCACCGGAGGACGTGTATTAGATTCATTTCGGAGTTCATTAGCTCCTGCCACTGTGGAGGCTTTGATTTGCACGCAGAATTGGATCAAAGGAACTCCAATTCATGTTCCGGATGTTCTTGAGTATGAGGAGGCCGAGGAGGGTGATGATCAGTCTGGATCTGGTATTTATTCTAATTTCTTATTTTCATTTATTTATTTTCATTTATTTATTTTCATTTAATTGGTATTCATTAATTTCATTTCAAATTTAATACTTATAGTGATACATGAGACGGCGTTTACGGCTACCTCCGATGCAGTATGACTTTTGTATTGGACTCACCATTGCCATGGTTTGCATAATTTCTTCCCTAATTGTTTGTTTATAACTTTTTAATTCTAATTTGTTTTATTTTTAACTTATTAATATTTCAGGTTTTTTGACTTATTAACTTTTTTTTTAACTTATTGATTTTCAGTCTCGCAGCAGTCGCTCAGTGAACTCACAACTACGGCTCCACCCCTAAAATTAATTTTCTTAATTTACAATTATTGTAATGTTTCTACAATAGTTAATTATACAATTTGTAATATTTATTTTTTTTAGAAGAGTTTGTAATAGTGTAATAGTTTATTAGTTCTCTTAATTTGTATAATTGTAAACTATTTATTGTAGCAGTGTCTTATTGCTTTAGTGATGAATATTACTTAATTATTTAATAGTTAAAACTTAATATCTACTTATCAAAAAAAAAATAGTTCTTTTCTGTTTTTAATTTTATATTTTTTTTAATATAAATAATGGGCCCAAAGTGGCCCAAAACGAATTATGGGCCCAAAGGGGCCCAAAAACTGATTCTGGGCCATTTATGGCCCAGAAAAAAGTACTGGGCCGGAGGCCCAGTACTCAGTACGGGGGTGCGGACGGGTGGGGGTCCACCCCCGCACCCCGGGCAGCGGACGGGGGACCCCGCCCCCGCCCATGCGGGGGCGGGGTCCGGGGGAAAAAATCCCCCCCCCGCATATGCGGGGGCGGGTGGCGGGGGAGGGGTGGCCCCGCCCCGTAGGGGGCGGGTATCACCCCTAATCAAAAGAATGAGGGAAACCGCTTGATGTAGTAGGGGAGCACTATCGAAATATGGGTTCAAGGTTGCGATGACCTCACCCTCATCCAAGTTAACGTCATCTTCTGGGGCCGTTATGAGCTGGGAAGTTCGTGGAGCAACCTCGGAATGAGCATTAGGCGACAAGGTAGACTCGGATTCTAACTCCAACTCTAGGTCAGCCTTGGCTTGGGCCATAAACTTGTGAAACGAGTTGGTTGTGGGTGCTTAGGGGCGACCTAAGGCCTTTTCACCACTCGCCAGAGGTGGTGGTGTAGGTCTACCCCTTGTGGAACTTGATTCATCCAAAGGCTTCATTCCCAAACTAGCCTTCTACTTCTTCTTACCTCCCGTCACTGGCGGGGGGCCCTTTTTCGAACCACCCATCAACGATGGAGCACTCAGGAATTGGGGACCAAAAATATGCACCCTGCTAGGCACCATCACAAATATATCAATATTGGAGGGTGTTAAATTACATGTGACCAAGTAGAGCTATTGTTCTTATATGGTCAAGCTTGTACCAACTGAATGCGAGCCTTTTCTCGATCATAAAGAATAATCTCCAAGCCATGCTCATCAGGAACTAGATTCCACGAATCCCAAACGAGAAATTCTTGGTTCGCCAACTCATCTCCAGGAAATTCCCAGCCATTGCCAATACAAAAAAGAAATTTCTTCTGCTAATCTTTGGCATGGGAATACTTGCGTTCCAGTTGGTTCAATTTATTGTGAGCCCTAAAACTGCAAAGATTCCCTTCCAAGCACCTGAAATCGTGCAAAGAAAGAAATTCGCAAGCGGTAATTTTAGGTTACTCATCACCTTTGGGTTCCAGAACTCACCACCAAAGAATGCAGCGAGCCATTAGAAGCCTCCATGCATTAGGCACAAGCTGGGCTGGAGCAAGACCTAGGAAGTCCAGCACATCACGCACTGGATGGACAAAGGGAAAATGGAGCCCCATTGAGAACATGACCATGAACAGGGCCACAAAAACGGCCATACCTCATATCGACAGCTCCATGGTGCTGCTCAGGCAGACCCAAGGCCATAGAATCTGGGATAATGTAGCTGTCCCTTGCAGAGTCCAACTCACGACGACAGATAGTCAAAGACCATCAGTGGCCTTTGTTTGAACGCAGAGCAACCACCACCCTTTCAAAAGAATTGTTAAAGGCCACATCCGCTGAGCGAGAAGGTAGATCGCGGGGTCGTGAAGACCCGTCTTCGCAAGATGAAGAGGGGAAGTTGTGTTTGGAGGAAGCCATTGATTCAAGTGGAAACCAGGAGGAAGCAAAGCATTTGGGAGAATTAGAGAATACAAAGAAAGGAGAATAGATAAAATGAGTATTTGAGAAGAATAAGTAACAGAAGGGGGGTATGCAAAGGGGCGCGAAAGGGAAACAATGTTCTGACAAGGAAGTATGAAATGATAGAAAAATCGTGTAACGAAGCGTCACCATGATTACAAGTCCCATCATGCTGCACGTGATGAGACTTCACAACATAACTGGAAGGACTTTAACCATTTCCCTCCTCGGGGCCTGCTAGCCTATGTCATGGGCCCGAACAATAGCCTAACCCCCATAAGCCTTGAATCAAGGCTTATCGACCCACTGGAAGGATATAAACGATTGTCATCAAAATGATAACTACCCAAGAATCTCTGGAGAGAGGTTATCAGTTTATCCTTAGAAAGTGAAGCTGGTATATCTCACAACTTGAATTTCAAATAAGCGATCAGGTGGTTATCACATCAAACAGAAGACATCAGAGGCCTTATTTATATCACCCAGGTATGACAACGAGACTCATATTCTATATACTAGAGAAATCTCTACTACTATACTAACTTAGGCATTGGAGACGTTCCCCCCAACCCTACAAGACCTGTTTCTCATTGATTATAGGTGATTTCGTGGGAGGTGCTGCAAAACACGTCCATAACAGTGATCATATTTGACGGCGGCAAAATAAGGATTTATTCTCATAGTTAGTTAATGATCAATAGCAATTATAAATTGAAATTGAAAAAAAAAAATGTAAAATAGAGAGAGAAATCTCTAAAAAAATATTGATTAATGATAAAATTCTAAATTATTTTATGAAGCTTACAAGCCGAAGTTAAATAGTCTCAAAATTCTAAATTATAACATTTTTCTAAAAATAGAAAAATCTAGATTATTGCATTAAAACTAAATACATAAATAAATAAGAATCCTGCAAAACTTTGGCTAAATCAAAATCAGAATCACTTCTAAAACTTAAAATTAAATATTTATTAACAAGACAAAAATGAACGTAAATTTATGATTCACCTTCTTTAGATAGTTCAATGCAATCAATATAGAATTTGGACTAAGATCCCCAATATCAATTTGGCTTTGCATCATTCTCATTTGGTTTGAGAGAATTGATCCTCGAATTCTAAACTTTATTGCCTCGATATTGTGGATGTCCAATTAAACTCATCTTTCTTTTCTTTTGTAGTCTTGTCCGAACAATCATGACAAAATTAAAATTTATTTGATCGGCTCGAAATAAAATAATATTGAGTATCTCATACTCTAAAATCAAGTTCTTTTCCCACGTTTCAAATCCAAAAATAATATTTTGCATAAGAGACTTTGAAAGAAAATCCTCAACTCCAAAAAAATAAATATAATTATTATCTCAAAAGTTGTTTCATATTCAAACTCCAAAACTTCGCTATCATTTTCTTTTCCAAAATTTTCTTTGTTTTCAATAAAAATAGTTATCTTATCCACTAGTTTATCTTCATCAAGATAAATATCGTAGATTGGTGCAAATTTTCACCCTATTGAAGAATGTTACTCCTGAAAGTTTCTTCCTCAAATTAGTAAACCCCATCAACCTCTTGGAACAAATCAACAAAACCTTTAGCGTGCAGAGTACTAAAAAATTCCGGTAAATCAATTCTGAAGCCTAGGTCTTCGCGTTGTTCCTCCCTAACACGGTGCTGTTGGGATACGAGATCTCGAATCTGGAGTCAAAATCATTATCATTTGTTTGATCCTCTAGGTTCTGCACCTCTAGACATTGGGTTATTAATTCCGATGTCTGCCTTTACAAATTTGCAATTATTATGTCCTGTAAGTTACGATCTCAACAAAGGGCTTGCTCTCGTGGAACCTGCCAAGTCGACCACAACCTCTATCTCCAGCCATGATAACTGATGACAAATCACCTTAGAAAAACGTTAAAGCTCTGATTCCAACTAACGCCAGGCAGAATAATGACTATATTTTGATTGCTAGTTTATCAATAGAAACTATAAATTAAGCTTGAGAAAAGATGCAAAGAAAGCTCTAAAAAAATATTGATTAAGGATAAAATTCAAAATTATTTTCTGAAATCCACAAGCTAGGCTTAAATAGTCTCAAAATTTGAAATTATATTGAATTTTCCAAACATGAGAAATTCGAAGTTATTGCATGAAATTAATATGTAAATAAACAAGATTCTTTTCCAAAATTTGTCCAAAATATAATTTGAATCACTTCTAAAACTTGAACCAAATATTTACGAACAAGACAAAAATAAACATAAATAGATGATTTGGGGAAAAAAAAATCAATAAATCATCTATTTACAAACAACATGTTTCAGTATATTGTAGCAACGAATGAAAATTTAATAATTCCAAAGTAAAACTCGGCCAACAAAGCATGGTACTGTGATGTTTGGAAATAATTTTCATCTCATACCTTTCTCAAACATCATTCAAAGATAAAAACTTTTAAATTAATCATTACAATTTTTTCAAACTAATCATTACAACTTTCTCAAATTTTCAAAAAATGAAAAATAAAAAACAATTCAAAATTTTCAAATCTCAAAACAAAAATTATATTAAAAAATTATATTCTAACAATATTTTAATTTTATAATATTTTTTATTCAACTTGTTCTCTTTTATTTCTTAAAACTCAATAAATACTTACTATCTCACTACTATTCATAAATCATTTTATTCACAAAATTCTCATATCATCTCATTCTCCAAACATTCTTTAAAACTCGGCCAGCCGAGCATTGTATTGTAAATTAAATAATCCGGACTGAGCCTTAAAGGCCAGCCATCAAACCACTTGAGGTGAGTGGCTATTAATATGCCAACCTCTTGGTTGACTAAGAGGAAGCTTGGAAAATGAGATTGGATGAAAAATATGTGAATAATAGTGAAATAATTTAAATTATGATATTTTATTAGCTTTTGGGAAATAAATGAGAAAATTTTAATAAAAATATTAAAAAATTATATTTTGTTATAATATAATTTTTTAATATGATTTTTATTTTGAGATTTGAAAAAGTCAATTTTTTGTGTGTTTTATTTAAAAGTTTGAGAAAGTTGAAATGAGATGATTAAATGTAAAAGTTAAAAATTTGAAATTGAAAAAGTGTTTGTGTTTGAATATATTTAGAAGGAAATGATATAAAATGAGATGAGATGGGATGAGATGAAACCATCCAATCTCCCAAACAAGCCTGCAACACATGGTGAGAAGTTATGAATTGAAATATAGTTGATAGAAAGCAAATGAAAGCCGACTAACTTCGTTTGGTTACATAGATGAGATGAGATGAGAAATCTGTAAATAATAGTGAGATCATTGTGAATGGTAGTAAAACAGTTTGAGTTAAAATATTTTATAAAATTTTGAGAAATGAGATAGAAAAAGTTAAATAAAAATATGAAAAAAATTATATGTTAAAATATTGTTTGAATAAAATTGTTTAATATAATTTTTATTTTGAGATATGAAAAAGTTGAATTATTTTTTGTGTTTTATTTAGAAGTTTAGGAAAGCTGTAACTATTAGATAATGATTAAATGAAAATTTTGAAAAGTTAAAAATTTGAAATTGAAAAATATTTGTATTTAAATGATTTAAAGCATCCTCATTGGATTATGCAGATGCAAAATCATAATTTGCATAATATCCCATGATTTTCCATTTGGCTATTCCATTCAAAATCTATTCCCACATTGAATTATCTATCTATTAGTCAAAATAATAATAAAATAATAATAATTTAATAATATTTTTTCCTAATTTATTTTTTAAATATTTTAAAATTTTACCGATTATATGTTAATTAATAATCAAATTATAATTAACATATATGATTGGTAAAGATAAACGGTAAAAATACTCACAAAAGAAGATAGAGACAAATTGTAAAAATCTTAATTATAATTAACATATGATCCATTGGTAGAGACAAAAGGTAAAAATCCTCAAAACAGAAGATAGAGACAAATTGTAAAAACCTTAATTATAATTAAAATATAATTGATAGACACAAATGGTAAAAATCTAAATTAATAAGTAAAAGATGCATGAGGGAGGTAGCCTTTTGAAAGGAAATTGGAGAAAAAGAATATAGAACATTGTAGTTGTTTTAAAAAATTATTTCCTAAAACAATGTAATTTCTGAAAGCTCAAAAATAATTTTTATACTAATTACTTTGTTTACAAAGCAATCAAAGTGCAAAGAGAGTGAGTGTGTGTGTTTACGAGGGAAGAAAGAATTTTTTAATGCTTTTGGTCTAGCTACAGTAAAAACCAAATATAACCCAATGACTTGTTTTATTGTAGCTAAAATTCATTACATTTGCATAATCCAATTTAATACCTTTTTATACCCTATTAGTTAAATTTCTTACTTTATTTGTATTTATCAAAATTTTTAAATATTGAGATAAGATGAGATATTTTGTATAATCAAAGAAATCTAAAAATTAAAAGTTGACTAGACCTTCGTCCAAAACAAAGGTCTCGTTTAGATACAGAAAACGCTTTCATCTTATTTTATCATTACAATTTTTTCAAATTCTCATATAAAATATGATAAATAATTTAATTTTTTTAAATATTAAAATAATAATAATTTTAAAAAAATAATATTTTAATAATATTTTATTTAATTTTAATTTAAAATTATATTATTTTATCTCGAGAAAATGTTTGAAGTAATATAATTTTCTATTTTATATCGTCATGATGAGAAAATGGGTGACATGCCCACTGATGATGTAACGCGCTGTCGTGGAAAATTGACTTGGACTACAGCAATGAGGTGTCACCGTACGTTGTGTTTGGGAATTAACTCTTGGGCAAGGATATAATACCAACTACTTTACATTTTTATATTAAAAAATAATTATTTTTCAGTTTAATTCGAAAGTATTATCCTAATAACAGTCCAAAGTATATAAAGAAAACAATTTTTGAATTCTTAATTGTAAATAAATTGTCATTATGCATAGATATTCCCCGCATAAAGAACGAGGATTTTTTAAACAGTGAATTCAACCTCATTAACCCCAGGGAGCGAGGTAATTATGAGTGACGTAAATTACCATGCATGATGGTTGAATTTTTGGAATGAGTGGATGAAAAAACATGAATAGGCTTGCTGTATTGTCACTGGCCACTGACTGGGGAGGGACTACAAATATAAATAGCCCCTCTCGAACTGTCTTGTCGGCAGCTATCAAACAAGTGGCTATTAATATGCCAACCTGTTAGCTGTCTAATTAAATTGCACGACCACGTGGGAAGTACTGAAATCATTGAAATGAAACGTCAGACAATATAGAAAGCAAATAAATGCAGAGTACAAATTGAAAGTTGACGAAGACTTGATCCTTAACAACAACAACCAAAAAAAAAAAAAAAAATGAAAGTTGACGGAGACCTTCGTATTGATCATGTGAGAACCCAATCAGACTACTTTTACTAATAAGATTATAAATATCCAATATTCAACAAGTATACGGAATTATAACATTATCCTATGAGTCTATGACCATATTATACACCGAAAGTCTCACGTTCAAATGGATTAATATTTTACAAAGATTTTTATTATAAATGGTTGAATAGTGATTTCCAAAATCATTTGTGGACGTAAATATATAAAAGAACAGGAACTCCAATCGGTAATAATTATATGATCAGTCTGATCAAGATCAACTGGTGATCGAGGCATTAATTGCTACGCGTACTTAAAGAAAACTTAAGAAAAACGTACGTGCAATAAAAAGTAAATGGTAAAGTAAGAAATGGAAAGCAAACAAAAAGTTAAACAGAGAATAAAAGAAACGGAAAATTAAAAGAAACAAATTAAATGTACATGACAACCTAATAACATAGCTTAAAAATTAGTACGTGATTGAGTACATGATACATTAATAATTGCAATAACCTCCATTCAGAATATAATATGGCATGGCAATTACATATTTAGTATTTTTTATTACATAACATGAGCATTATTATGTATCCAAATGTCCACCAACTTGACTTCTTTCAATTATGAGGCCAACTTGCAAATATTATAATACACACAAGATAAAATAAGTACAAAAATGAGTGGACCAACTTGAAAAGAAGGTGTATAACAATATTAATATCAGTCTCATGTTATGAACGAAAAAAATCCACGTCTTCATATTTGACTAAAGTGTTTACCAATATTAAGATTTACATCTTCACTACATCTATGTTGCTCATCATCTTGCATGGCAAAAGATGCACCAAGATGTGTACTCGCTTGACTCTAAATATAGTGATCTTAAAAACAAAGAATAATGACATCTTATTAGTGATCCTAAAACTAAATAATAGTGATCCTAAAACTAAAAAATAGTGATCTTAAAACATAGTACTCTAGATAGACTTAGCTGATGTTATGTTTGATACATTATATGTTGCATTGAAGGTGTGTAAAGGTCGACAATTGACTTCGTCAGTAACCTTATAAGTGTGGACTAGACCTTTACAATTGACTAAGAAAGGTCAACAATATAAAAACCCACGAAACTCATCTTGAACTTCTTTAAACTTTGCATTAGTGTATAATAATTGAAATTGCTTCTCAATAGAGTAGTGGGTTATACATAGATATTGGGTATCGAAGGAGCTAAAGTCTCATTCTTGGCTTTTCTTTTCAAAGCATTATCATATTGCTTAACAAATTGCTTGAAAGAGGTATTTGAGTTAACATAATCATCGAAGAAAGCGTTCATACTTTCGCTTCGTTGTGTCGTCGACATCCCGACTTAAAATGTATTTTTCACGTATGCAGGCACCCACTTACGCCTTTCCCCATACAACCAATCCAACCAATCATTATCATGTAGATTGAAAGTGCCAAGCATCACCTCCCATTTTTCTTCAAATTCCTCATACGTCAAAGAGTTGTAAACACAATTATGTATCTGAGCCTTAATTGCTTCATATTGAGAGTGTGAGGTAAATTTTCTGTTAACTTCTTCATGATGTGCCATAGACAAAATCGGTGCTGAGATGTTGGAAAGACTGTAACAATTGCAATTTGAATTGCTTTATCTTGATCCGTAATTATTGCTTTCGGAGCTTGGTCACCCATACAATCCAACCATAATTGAAATAATCAAGTGACAGTGCTTGCATTTTCACTCGATATTAACCCACATCCAAGAAGAATAAATTGTCCAGGATGATTGACTCTTACAAAAGGAGTGAAATGCATTTTATAAGCATTCTTCAAGGAGGTTGAGTCGAATGTAATTACGTCTCCAAAATATTCGTATATAACCCTACTTCGTGCATCTGCTCAAAACATATTTCTGAGACGACAATCATCATCTACATCTATTACATAACAAAAACGATCATTCTTCTTTTGCATTCCCACAAAGTGCTTTCGAAGTGTTTCGACACCTCCTTCACCAAGTTGAAACTGACTTGCTTTATCAATGTAATTGCGATAATCTTTTTCTCCAAATTACTACAAAAAATTACTTATTTGTGGCTAGAAATTTCATGCGAAAATGAGTATGTTTTTGTCGTGAATAGTCATTCTCGTACTAAATAATCCGTCACAAATGCTCTTTTTTCTAATAGTGAATGTAAGGTTCTCATGCCCACTAGGTTCAACTACCAAAAACATAATTTTTTTACTAACGCCTATACCAGCCTTGTCTAGATTTTCCAGCCTTCGTTTTGTAGTTGAATCGATTTTCTTATTGCATCTAAAAAATCTAGATTTTTTTGGACTCAATACTTGTGCATGTTCAAGCACAACAATAGAAAGTACATATTTTTCATCGAGACAGAGAGTTTCATTAATCTTTGCCTTTCATCCCACTCTCTCAATTGGTCTTGGCCTGAGGGGATTAAAACTTGTAGATTTTGTCTGGCCTTGTCGAATGCAAGCTAGCGTGAAGTATTTTAATCTCCCATCATCTCCAGGTCTAGAGTTTCGTTTTGACACCCCAAAACCCATCGATCTAGCATATTTTGTGATCTGACTTCATCTTCCGATGAAAATGTCATTCCAACCAGTGGTTCTTCCATCTTTTCATTTTGTTCTGTGTGTATATTTACATCACCACCATTGCCATCCATGTTTATCACTTGGTCAATGTTCAAGTTCTCTACATGACCAAATATTCAATATAAATATATTATGCCAGAGATTTCAAATAGAGCAACAAATCACAAATTTTCAAATGATTACGAACAACCTTTCATACTACTCATAACATAAAAAAAATGAAACAATCTGTCAAAATGTAATTAGTCTTTGATAGAAATAAAATGCACAGAGGTTCATAGCACTAATAATGTATAAAAATCCATAAAATACACTACTAAATACATCTTGTAAAAGTTGTGACAAAGGAAAAATCCCACACCCATTCAGATTTGTTATTAAAAATTAACAATCACCAACTACAACTACAACAACAATAGCATTGTCTAAATCAATTTAGATAAATCCCACAAACAAAAACCCTCTTCCAGACTTGCTCAATTTAACAAATTAATTATCTAAATAAATGCATAGACCATGAGAGAAAAAAAATTTATTGTCATCGGTATATATGTTTATGAATGGAGAGAGTGAAAGTCAAGATGAGAAAAATAGATTGTTCGTGGACAGCAGTTTGCTAAAGAGAAGTGCTGGGTTGGAGGCAATTGAAGAGACGCACTGGTGGTTGGAGGCGATTGAAGAGGTGCACTGGTTGGACGCACTGGTGTTTGCTTTCATTTCACACTTTTTCGTTTCTTTTAATAAAACATG
The DNA here is from genome assembly GCF_001411555.2 of Juglans regia. Classification (NCBI taxonomy): domain Eukaryota; kingdom Viridiplantae; phylum Streptophyta; class Magnoliopsida; order Fagales; family Juglandaceae; genus Juglans; species Juglans regia. The sequence goes on from NC_049913.1 coordinate 38,644,206, forward strand.
TGGGGTTTTAAGGCAGCTATCACTTTTCCGTTTGCTATCACGAGTGGGGTTATAACAGCTTATAAGTGTACGCTTTTAGTATGTTCTCTTTAAGTACAAAAAACATTCTCTTTATAAATTATCACCATTCACTGTTCGACTTGGCCCGTGTGGATGGACCACACATAAAAAACAACAATGTTTAAGTGATATCATTTTCCATTTTATATCGTCATGCTGAGAAAATGGGTGACATGCCCACTGATGATGTAATGGGCAGTCGTGTGAAAATATACTCTGGACTCCAGCGATGAGGAGGAGTCATCATAAGTTGTTCTTTCGGAATTTAACTCGTTGGGCACATTGAAATAAGTCTGTAGAGAGTATCAGTAATAGTGAACACTAGACCAATCATAAAAGGAAATAGTGTACTGGTGGAACACTAGATGCATTATTTTGGTTTATGATGTCATGTTTGATATGAAGACAACACTCTTTGCCTAAACAAAGACTCAACCCCATCCTTCATAGAAAGAGAGGACTCAACCTCTATAGATAAATATTCGAGAGATGAATTTTTTTTTTTAAATTAACAATAAAGAATCCATAAAGGAAAGCATTAAGATAGATATGAAAAATAATGAATTGCAATTTGGACCAACTCCAGTAGACTTCGGAATCTATGACGGCCCGCGAAGGCAATACAATTGTCTCTTTTGAACCTCAAAGGTCATATCAGAAAGGTTTGGTGGTGGCGAGTTCGATGATCTGGTGGGTGTGTCGAAAAGAGCTATCGGAAGAGGTGGCGCGTGAGAACCACGCACAGTGATTTTTGCAAAACCATCACTTTCTTCCGAATGATTTTCAACTTGTGAATTTGCTTGTGCCACGCGTATCTCTCGAGAGTTGCAGGAAAGCTATAGATCTGTCTTTTTAGACCTTGAAGAAAACAAAATAAAACTAAGCAAAAGAAATATTGACAGACAAGGTGGGTGAATGGAGAAAGGAGGAAATGAGAGGGAGGAGGAGGAGGAGGAAGCCGTGACCTCCTCCCCCTCTGGCGAAAATCAGATCTGCAACCCTTGATTTTTTAAGAGAGAGAGAGAGAGAGTCAGGGAGAAGGATGCACTTAGGGTTTTTTCTTTAATTGTCCTAGTTGAAAAATGATAAAAGTTAAAAATTTATATAACGATGTACTTTCATTAAAATACTTATATATATAATATAATAATGCAAATAATTAAGTGTTGTTCTAATCCACGCGTAAGAAAGACTTGAATCCCAGGAACTGCAGCTTGATCGCTTGCTTCAACTGGTTGATTTTCACTTTTCTGATAGACAATATATATACATATATATATATATGTATGTATAAGTTATACCGTTTTGGTTGGGGGTATCAAGAATGTCAAGACCTATAATTTCGAGAAAGATGTATTTCATTTACAAAACTGTGTACAAAGCCGCTTTATATACAAAGCCTTACTTAACTCTAGTTGGCTAATACATTAATAGAAAGAATGTAACTAACTTTCTATACACGTGTGTAAAATATAGAGCACATGCACTTAAGTCTTAATACACCTCTCCAAGATGGACTATATATATTTACTAGTCTCATCTTGCTAATAAGGTGATTAAATTGATACAAACCAAGTGTCTTAGTCAAAACATCTACTATCTGATGACTAGATGTTACATGGAAGAGCTTAATGATTCCAACTTGTAACTTTTCTCGCACAATATGAAAATCCAATTTTAGATGCTTTGTTCTTTTATGATATATTGGGTTTGAAGAGATGAAAATTTGCAAACAAATTTTTCAACCAAACTATTTCACAAACAGCTGCTACCATTGCTCTATACTTTGCTTTAGTAGAGGCTTTGGAGATAGTATGTTGTTTTTTTTTTTTTTATTTCCAATTGACCAAATTATCACCCAAGAAAACAGTGTAACCAGTCACTGATCTCCTAGTATCAGGTCATGCTGCCCAATCTGAATCTTTGTAAACTTTCAGCTGCATATCAGTTGAAAAAGAAAAGAAAAATAAACCTAAGCCAATAGAGTTCTTAATGTATTGAACCACCATATGAGCTGCTGCCATATGTGGTTTTCTAGGCTTGTGCATGAATTGACTTAACCTTTGAACTGAAAATGCAATGTCTGGCTTTGTAATGGTCAGGTATATCAACCTTCCAATCAACCTTCTATATTGAGAAGGATTTGCTAATTCATAACCAGTGTATGCATTTAAAAACAAATTATGTTCCATTGGAGAACAAACTGGTTTACACCCAAGTAATCCACAGTCTTCTATTATATCTAGGGAATATTTTCTTTCACATAGATGTATCCCCTTGGAGGACCTCGCAGCCTCTAGATCCAAAAAATACTTCAAAGGGCCTAAGTCCTTCAATTTAAAATGATTATTAAGGCTGCGTTTGGATGTTGAACTGAATTGAGTTGAGTTGAGATGATAAAATATTGTTAAAATATTATTTTTTAATATTATTATTATTTTGAAATTTGAAAAAGTTGAATTGTTTATTATATTTTGTATTGAAATTTGAAAAAGTTGTAATGATGAGTTTAGTAACCAAACGTCTAAGAGATGCTTTCAGAGAGTCTATAGCTGAGACATTATTACTTGCAGTCAGAATATCATCAACATAAACTAGTAACATGATGATTGAAGAACCCTCTTGTTTACTGAAAAGAGAATAATCTAACTTGGATTGAATGAAACCAGTGACTTACTGAATTGAAGAAAATTTGGCAAACCATTGTCTTGAGACTTATTTTAAGCCATACAAAGACTTATTGAGTTTGCAAACCAAATTTAGTTCCCCCTTGCTGTCAAATCCAGGTGGCAAAGACAAGTAAACTTCTTCGTGCAACTAACCATTCAAGAAGGCATTATTCACATCCATTTGAATAATATGTCAGTTCTTGACAGCAACTATAGACAAAAAAATTTGAACAGTGGTAAGCTTGGCCACTGGACTGAATGTCATAGTAATCAAAATGGCCTTCTAATTGAGTGTAACCCTTGGCAACCAGCCTAGCTTTGCACCTTTTGACACTATCATCAGATTTAAGCTTCACCTTATAAACCCACTTACAACCAACTGGATGTTTACCAACTGGAAGCAAAACCAATTCCCATGTACCACTGGCTTCCAAAGTTGAAATTTCTAATTGCATGGCAGCCCTCCACTCAGGATATAAAATGGCTTGAGAGTATGTCTTGGGTTCAAGAAAGGTTGAGGTAGCAAGAACAAAAGATTTGTGAGACGGAGATGATCTGTCATAGGTCAGAAAATTGCTGAGTGGATAGGAGATACTCGAGAAAGAAGAACCAGCAACTTGTTGATCATTGAAACAAGATAAGTGCAAGCTAGCCTGCTGATAGTGATAAGATTGTAGATAGGCAGGAAGATCTGTGAATCTAGTTGATCTCCTAGGAAGATCAACTTGAGTAGTGGAGGAAGGAATAGAAGTATTATTTGAAACTAGAGTAGGTGAAGAAAGAAATATATATGAGTTTGAAGCAAGAAAGGGAATGGAACAATTAGGAGAATTGTTCTCAAATTGCAAAAAAGAAGGATCTGAAGCAGATGAAGGTGTTGAGGAAGAAGTATCAAAAGGAAAAGATTCTTCATGGAATACTACATCTCTAGAGATGTAATAAGTCTGAGTTTCTAGGTTTAAAAGTTTATAACCCTTAACACCAAAGAGATATCCTAGAAAAACAGACTTTATAGCTCTTGGTGAAAAATTTGATCGATTATGAGATAGTGTTGAGCCAAAATATAAACAACCAAAAACTCTCAGATGTGAAAAAGAAGGTATTTTATGGTATAAGAGTTCTTTTGAACTCTTAATCAAAAGAAGAGGGGTTGGGGTTCGATTCATAAGATAGACAGCTGTAAGAATATTGTCTCCCCAGTAAGAAATGGGTAGTTTAGCATAAAATCAAAGAGACCTTGCCACATTGAGAATGTGTTAATGTTTGCGCTCCACAACAGAATTTTGTTGTGGAGTAGCAACACAGCTCAATTGGTGAAGGACTCATTTAAAGGCAAAGAAGTCAAACTCAGGTCCATTATATAACCTAATTGCCTTAATTTTCACTGAGAATTGTGTTTCAATGTGAATAAAGTAAGGATGCAAAAGAGGACCAGCCTCATATTTTGATTTCATGAGGTACACCTAAGTAGACCTAGAATAATCATCAACAATAGAAAGGAAGTACTTAAATCCATAATGAGTAGGGGTAGCCATGGGGCCCCAGATATCACAATGCACTAAATCAAAGGAAGCATCACACTTATTATTACTAACAGGAAAGGGAAAACGTTTTTGTTTAGCAAGAGGACAAGTAGTACATGAATCAAATTTGGAAGACAAACAAGGAATGTACTTGAGCAAAAGTTACAGCTTAGAAAAAGAAAGATGTCCCAATCTAAAGTGCCACAAGGCTACATCAGATTAAACAAAAAAACAATTAGAGAAATGAGAAGCAGTGGGAGTTATAGAAAAGCTGGAAGTAACCAACTTGTACAAACCACTTTGCAATTCACCCATCCTGATCATCTTCCAAATTGCTAGGTCCTACAGAGAACACTTGTTAGCTTTAACAATTAAACAACAATTGAGAGTACGAGTTAATTTGCTAACTGAGATAAGGTTGAAAGAGAGGTAGGTACACATACCACATTGGTTAAGGTCAGGGTAGGGCTCAAAACTATATCACCAACATGTGTAACCTCTGTATAGGAGCCATTAGGCAACTTGACAGAGCTAGAAATAAGGTGAGGAGTGCTGGTATAAAGAGTGGAAGAACAAACCATGTGGTATGAAGCACCACTATCGATTATCCACAACACAAAGGAACTAAAGTGTCAGCAGGACAAAAAATTTTAGAGTTACCTGAGAAATTAGGAACCAAGGCCATGTTAACAGAAGGTGTAGTAGCAGCTAATGAAGCTGGTTTCAGCAAAGCTAACAACTGTTGGTATTGGTCCATAGTCAAAGGCATGTTGGATGGAGTAGCACAGCAGACTGCTAAGTGGCATTAGCGGAAGCTAGAACCTTGGATCTATTTATAAACTTGTAGTTAGGAGGGTAGCCATGAAGCTTATAGCACTTATCCACTATGTGAACAACAAGACCACAGTGACTACAAAGGAGATTACTGTGTGGATTACCTCTAAAGGCCTTAAAAGTAGTGTCTCCTTTAGTAGCTAAGGCTACTGATTCAACAGAGGCAAAAGAAGTGCCTCGAGTCTCTCTTCTTGGATAACAAGAGAGAATGCTTTGTTAATAGAAGGTAAAGGATCCATCATCAAGATCTGAACCCTTACATTATCAAAAGTATCAATAAGTCCCATAAGGAACTTCATGACATAGCTCTGGTGATGGTATGTAACAAAAACCTTAGTAGAATTACACTTGCAACCTTTATAAGGGTTGGTAATTCAATAGTTCATCCCATAGGACCTTTAATTGTGTAAAATATGTACTAACATCATATTGTTCTTGACATAGCGCAGAAATAGCAGTTTGTAACTCAAAGATTCAAGGGCCATTACCTTGTGAAACCTTTCCTTCAACTCAAGCCATATTGCATGAGAAGAATCAACATATATCACACTTTGAGCAATCTTTGAAGATAGAGAATTAAGTAGCCACGAAAGCACAATTGTATCACACTTACTCCATGGAGAAAACAGAGAATCATCCTCTGTTGGAGCAAGTAGGGAGCCACCAATAAAGATAAGCTTGTTGTGCTCCTTCAACGAAAGGAACATTGAATGCGACCAGGAATGATAATTGTTGTTGCTCAATTTCTCACTAATGAGAAGAACAACAGGATGATCAGAAATCAGAGGAAAGACCTAATTTCTTCTGATACCATATCAAGAATGTCGAGACCTCTAATTTCTAGAAAGATGTATTTCATTTAAAAAACTGTGTACAAAGCTACTTTATATACAAAGTCTTACTTAACTCTAATTGGCTAATACATTAATAGAAAGAATGTAACTAACTTTCTATACACGTGTGTAAAATATAAAGCATATGCACTTTTTTTTTCAAAAAAAAAAAAAGAGCAGTAGCCACATGTCCAAGTGGCCCCATCCCAAGTTTATTGAAGGGCCTTCACTTGTGGCGGAGGAAAACCATGGTTACAAGCCAAGTAAGAAAATAAAAACAACCCAATCACAACAAGCCTATAGACAGGACTCTAACATGCCTATAAAAACAGAGCAATAATCTAAATAAATACAAATAAGAAAAACAAGACCAACAAAATCAAGAAATCCGAAAGTCTGCCAATCCCACCCAGTCCGGCCTATACAAGCCATGGACCTCACGGCCTAATTGAGACACCTCTCTAACTTGTGTAATGTTGTTTACAAATTTTTTTTGAAGTTCCTTGTGAATAGGCTCTCTCGAGTAATTGAGGAAATTATCTCCCCGGAGCAAGGTGCCTTTGTTAAAGGGAGGAGTATTTTCCAGAATATTTCTCTTACGTAGGAAATGATTAAAAGTCTCCACAAAAAAGTGAAGGGAGGGAACATGATGGTAAAAATTGATATAAGTAAGACATATGATAAAATAGATTGGGATTTCTTTATGGCTGTTTTAAGAGCTTTTGGCTTTCCTGTTATTTTTTGCAAGCTGGTTTTCAATTGTATTGCCTCTCTGTGGTTCTCAGTTATGATGAATGGGACTTTTAATGGATTCTTTAAATCCAAAAGGGGTCTTCGCCAAGGTGACCCTTGTTGTTGTATTTGTTTATTAGTATGGAGGAAGTCTTCTCCAGATTAATTAGCTCTAGGGTTGAGGAAGGAAGGATTGGGTTGTATTCTCATCCGATTAATGCTCCGGTGGTGTCGCACTTATTATATGTGGATGATGTTGTAGTGTTTGCCAACGCTTCTAAAGGTTCCATCTGTGAATTGCTGAAGGTTATTAAAGTATATGAAGCTTGGTCTGGATAATGTGCCAATTTTGAAAAACCGGCCATTTATTTTTCAAAGCACATGCCTCAACGCAGAGTTAGACAAATCTTGGAGGAAACTGATTTTTCTGAGGGCAATTTTCCGTTTACGTACTTGGGAGTGCCTATGGTAGATGGTAGATTAAGGGTATCTCATTTTGATCCCCTGGTGGAAAAAGTTTCTAAGAAACTGGCAGGCTGGAAGCTGCATCTACTATCCCAGGGTGGACGTCTCATATTACTGAGGCATGTTTTGTTTAGCATGCCTATTCATTTGCTTTATGTTTGTCATTTGCCAAAAGCTGTTATTTCCAAGTTAAACAGGTTGTTCTCCTCCTTTTGGGGAGTGGAAAATGGTACGGCGAAGCGGAAATGGAAGTCATGAAGGTGTGTATGCGCGCCTGTTGATGAAGGGGGTGTAGGCATTCGTGATTTGGCTGAGGTTCAAAGTTCATTATTTTTGAAGTTTGCTTGGCAACTTATTACCTAGGATTCTCTGTGGGCAAAGTATTTCAAGGCTAAATACGCTAAATATGGTATTGTGGTTGTGGAAGGAAGAACTCTTTCGAGTTCAATTTTCTGGAAAAAAGTGGTAGAAAAATTCCCGGTGCTGGTCCATAACTCAAAGTGGAAAGTTCGACAGGGTAACATCTTTCTTTGGTTTGATAAATTCATGGAAAATGGTCCTCTATGTGATGTCGTGGAAAGAATTGATGCCACCGCTCCCTCATGAACCATTTCAGGAGATTCAAGTGTAGAACCGTTTGCAAGGCTCATCATTTTAACGCAAGACTACTTTCTACGTTGGGCAATAACAGAGTGGAAAAACTTGGAATTCTGGTCCCCTTTGTTAAGTCATTTCTTTTTTTCTTGTTGTGCCACTCTCATCTCTTCTCTTTGAATCCAAGAATCAATTTTTGTTTTAGTAGAAACCAATTCGGCATCCACTGAATCAGAGAAATTTTGTTGGAGCGAATCCTTTAACATCTATACTTTTTCCTCAAGAGCACGGATATGCCCATCAACTCGCCCAAAAACCTCCTTATTCCATACCCGAAGAGCCACTTTTAATCTTTTAAGTTTTCCAGCAAGCACATGTAAGCCACTCTCAGCAGTGATACTCTCATCCCAAGACCTCCTCACCATAGAAGGAAAATCATTATGACACGTCCACATGTTTAGGAATCTAAACGGGGCAGGGCCGTATCTCTTAAACTCTATAACAAGTTGAAATAAGATCGGCGAATGATCCGAGGTTCTTCTATTCAGAAATCGAGCAATAGCACCTCTAAACTTGGACACAAACATATTGTTGGCAAGCACCCTATCAAGTCTAGCCCAACTCCGAGCCACACCTTGGTGTCCATTTCACCAAGAAAGTTGTTTCCCTTCCATCCTCTAATCAATTAATCCACAAGAATGAATACAATTATTAAAGTCCTCCATAAAGGATCTCAATCTTGGATTTCCCCCAACCCTTTCATCATTCGGATGAATGATGTTAAAATCACCCATCACAACCCAAGGGATGCCTACACAAGAAACACCACAAAGGTGGTTCCATAACTCTTTTCGGTCCATCTGATAACACTTTGCATAAACAAAGGAAACAAGGATGGGGTCATTTAGATCAGAAAACAAGGATGTAATACATTGATTCGAAACACCCACAACCTCCATATCACTCCCTTCTTTCCAACAAATCCAAACCTTTCCACCCAAGTCAGCATTAGAGTAAGCAAAGGGGAAATCAAGAGATAATACCCATCTCTGCAACTTTTCAACAGCTTGAAAAGGTTCAAAAATAGCTAGAACTGAAATACTATACTTACGCACTAACTTCCTTAGTCTCCTTTTGGACGTCCCGAGACTGCGGACATTCCAAACCAACATGTTGTCCATCATAAATTTAATTTTTGGGGTAGGACTTTTGCCCTTTGAGACTTACGAACAGTACCTCCATTGTGTTTTTTACCACCCAGAACATCCACCCAAGTACCAGGATTATAGTCAAAATCTTTTCCCTTGTCCAATTCTACATCGAGAAATGATACTTGCAGTCGTGAGTGTACAAGTGCCGTGCAGTCTCTTTGAAAAAAGTGAATAAATATGGGACCCACATGAAAATAAATTAATTTTTTAATAATGGACCACACTCTTTTTCAAAGCGACTGCACGGTGTTTACACATTCCACAACTATATGTAGCATTACTCTTCCACATCATCATTGCCTTCCGACAAGACCTCAAAACGATTATTACAGAGAATAGGTTCCTCATCTTCTTCTTGATTGGGCACCAGAATTTTAACTAACGACCTCAATTCATAACCAATAACAGGTTGCTCCTCATCCATGATCACTAGAGGGTTACAAGCTGGTTCCCTAAACTCCCCATCCTCAATCTCAGTCACAACAAAACTCCCTTCACAACCCCCTGAAGCCACTCGACATTTTTCTATGACACCAATAGGGGCCTCAGGTTCATCAACCAACACCTGCTTACCTTTATCACAAGCTACACCCCCATCCAACGTAATTCCAATCAAAATAGTATTCTCTAGAACAACACCAACCATAGTTGTGTCTAAGCTACTCTATGTCTGAACTTTCTTCCTCCCAACCTCCATCCAAACCATATCATCCCCCTTTTTCTTTGCCTCAAGCTCTCCCCTTGTGACTTTCCAGCTCACTCTCTCCCCTGCACGACACAACTTTTGTGTGACCCTGACGAAAACACTTCTTACAGTAAAATCCAGGCTTCTCATATACAACCTCTTGCCAACAATGTTACTGTCCGACAACCAACGAAAATCCTTTAACAGGTTCAACCTGTAAATCAACCTCAATACAGATTCTAGCCCCAGTGGCCCTGGTACAATATAGAGTCGCATTATCAGTGCCTACGTATTTCCCAAACCTGGAAGCAAAGCTTTTGAGACACTCGCCTAGAGAGGTTAATAACACATTTTCATCCAAGTCAGCTTGGGACATCCTTCGTGTCAAGTTCCAGAAATTCAATTGGTCTTGTTGGATTTGGAACAAGTGGATCCCAAAGAAATTTGCCATTTGCAATTGGAAAGCAACGTTTAATTGCCTTCCAATGGATGATCAAGTTCGAAGATGTGGCATTCCGTTGGTATCCTGTTGTAATTTCTGCAATGTGGGGCATGAGGAAGACCTTGACCACGTGATTAATAAGAGTGAGGTTGCTATGGAGATGTTGAAGAGAGTTTTTTTAGCTGAATTCGGTATCCATTTCACTGCTCAACAGGGGTGGAAGGAAATAGTTCAAGGGTTGTTTAATAGAGCTTCTCGGCACTCCCAATTGGGGATAGTGTTTTCGTTGATCCCTTATGTGGTTATTTGGCGATTGTGGCAGCGTCGCTATATGGCACGCTAGAATGGAAAGTATTTTTGAATCCATCAACTCGGTTTTTAGCTCTATAAGAGCATCCTCAATGGATTAGCCAAAGCTAAAGGATATTTTTTATGAATGTGAGAGAAATTTGATTTTTGGCTATTCCATTCACATAAATCTCCACATTAGAATAGTTATTTTTTCATTATATAACAATAAAATAATATAAAATGAATTTATTTTGGTTGTTCACATTAAATCTCCACATTGAATTATCCATTTATTCATTATATAATAATGAGTAATTGATAATTTCAAAAATATTTAATTTTTTAATTATTAATTTTCTTTTATTTTATCATATTTTACTATTCTTCCTATTATATAGTAATTAATAATCATATTCTAATTAAATTAATATATCAATGCATGAACCTAGTCCCCAACACATGAACCCGTGCACATGAAGCCAACCATTGTGATAAAATATGTGATAGAAAGAAAAGGAGAGAGAAATAAGTGATAAAATATGTATTTGATATATGTACAATAACCTTCAAATTTGAAAATTCTTTTGAAAATAACTGTAGCTAAATTCCAATTATTTGAAATTTAGTTAATCCATTGTAATCACATTTTGTGCTCTAATAGTTAAATACTCATGGATTTAGCTTTTAGCTAATCCATTGAGGATGCTCTATATTGGATTAAGTACATTGCCAACAATGTGAATAAAGTGAAGCGTTTGACAAGTGTGGATAGAGTTTTGCTTACCAGGTTGGGTATGAAAATAGTGGAACCAAAAACTAGTAATGTTCAACTTGTGAAGTGGGTTAAACCTCCAAGGGTGTAACACCTCTAATTACTTAAAATAAAAATAGACTGAATTTGCTCACTTAGAGGGGAGCACCTCCATTGAAGAAATGAAGAAGAAGATAAGAGAAAAGAATAGAAGTTTTCATTAACTTTCAGAATGCTTAAACCCTAGAGCCTTTGGCTCAGACATAAATAACATAACCCCTACATGGGCCCAGGCTAATACAACTAAAGGTATACAAGAAAATAAAACTAAGGCCCAAGGCCCAATAACTCTATTATAGTCCGAATAATAGATAGCATTAAAGTAAAGGAAGTTGTAAATGAAATTAAATTGGCCCAAGGCCCATGGCCCATGTATTCCGGTTGTGGACTGTGACAAACCATCTCCCATAGAAACACTTTGTCCACAAGGTGGGGTATCCTTGCCCCCACTTGTCCCACCACCTGGGTCAAAAACTACCCTCTTACTACTTATTTACTACTCTTTTTATATTTGATTTTTTTTTTATAATTTTTTATTTTACTTAATAGTTAAGGAAGTGATAATTAGTAAATTTATATATTTTTTTAATTTTTTCTTAATGATTAAGGATGTTAAAAAAATGCTTAAAATAAAATAATAAAAAAATAAAAACACTACAAGTAGTAGATGGGTAGTAGATAGGTTGTAAGCCTATCACTACCCTATATTATATACATAAATGTTACTTTCCATGTCTTTTCTGTGTTTTGTAATATCTTACATCCATTTCTATTTTAATGTCTATATTATCTAATTATTTTGATAAATAGTCCATTATTTTCTACCTTATTTTATTTCATTTTTCAACGGTATGTAATATATTTTGCTTGGATTTTGTGGCATCTGGTGGTTGAATTCAGTTTGAAGAAATATATGAAGTGTATTTATAAAATATTAAAAAAATTTTTGTAAAATATTATTAAAATATATAATATTATATTACTATTTTAATTTTAAGATGTCTAATCTAATGTGGATAATCTAGCCAAAGATTTTGACTATCGCTAAAACTTGAAGTTCTAGCTAAAATTTTGACTCTAGGCCATTGTCAATGCTCTAAAAAAGTTAAATTCATCTCAAATTATAAAATATTATTATTCACAATTCAACTCATCTTAACATCTAAATGTAGCCTAACTAATCATTTAAAAGCACATCGATCATTATTAGCATATCCTAGCAGAAAGAATGCTTATATCACTTAACATTTAAGATTCTTGAAAGAAATAAGAGAGTACATTTTCCGCATCATCTTTGTTCTTCGAGTTTATTTTTATTTTTAATTTAGTTGCAAAAGGCACTTAGATGTTTTCTGTATTAATTAGATGAGTCCTCAAGAAGTACAAGATTGTTAATTTGTACATAACAAAGATTTGTAAGCTGGTAAGTATTCTATAATAGATACCTTTATAAGGTTGGTTGACCGGCCCTCAAGTGTTTTTACTATATGAAGGGCGGCGCACTACAGTCACCGATATTGGGACTCAATTTGGGTTTCGATAAGTATATTTCATCTTTTTATTTTTATTTTTTTCTCATGCATTTTTTAATATTTATAAATATATTTTTTTAAAAAAATTCATAACATTATTAAAAAATACTTCCTTAATCATTAAATAAAATAAAAAAAGTATCAGGACACACTATCGGTGGGTTTAGCATTTATCCTATTTGAAAAAGTTTTTCGAATGTTGATTGCTTATTGCTTTATTAGATTTTTGTTTGATATTTGTGGTATCTAGACGGAAAATTGGATTGAATAATTAAATTTTTAATTAAAATTGTGATTGAGATTTAAAATTGGTTATTGCCGTCAAAATTCCGATATTTGTTTCCTATTTATGAACCATTTCCGGAAATAGTGCTTTTCCGGAAATAGCTTTTTGGGACAGAAACCATTTCCGGAAAAAGCACCATTAATTGGATCCAATTAATCTTCAAACTTAACTGATCATAAGTTGGAGCCTCATCAAGCTTAATAAACTATTATGCATTTTCCATTTTTAACCTTAAGCTACGAAGAGTTTTACTTTAGGTGTTCTAAACTATCAATGAGCTTCTCCTTTTTCTCATAAAGTACTATCAATAAGCTTCATTTTGCACCATCCATTCAATTTTAACAGTTAAGATTATACTACATGATCAATATTTGGATAATCTTAATGGGTAGAGATATTAACAGACTGAACGTACACATTGAAAAATATAGATAATTCAATATGCAAATTAAAGCCTTAATTTGTAGCTTAGGATACAAAGTAGAAAAGAAAAAACAAGAAAAAAAGAAAAAAGAAGAAGAAGAAGTATATAATTTGTAGATAAAAAAGTATATGTTTTTTTTTAATTTTTTTAAGCAGATGAAAAGTATAATTACTCCATAAAAATGGATATTAGTACCGCACCTAATTTCCATATAGATAGATCAGACGTGGTAATTAGCTAGTCATGTCATTTAACGATAGGTCTCATTGTAGTAACACCTCCTTCATTCCTTTATTTTGTTATTCGCGCCTGATGATCAGTATTAATTAATATATCTTACTTTCTCCCAAGCTGACGCTAATAACAACCAGTTGCATAAGGAAATCAATCAGACTCAAGAAATTAAGGAAGAGCAAATCCAGGAACAACATGATCGTAGGAATTAAAAGGAAAATTTGACAGCTCGAATCATATCTCTGATTTACTCTATCTCGTAATTATAGTTTTGTAAAATTATAAACATACATTTTTTGTAACCTACAAAATAATACAAGAAACATCACAATACTCTCTATCTCAACCTTGGGATAGCTTTTCTCTCAAAAGTCTTTATGGTATCAGAGAACCCTTTTTGAGATAGAGAGCATCTTAATTGTTCAACCCAATTTGGCAAATTCTTCTGAGTCCATGACTGAGTATCCCTATCCCGCTACTCAGAATATTGGTAATTTTGTTTCCATTAGACTTTCATCTTTCAACTTCCTTCTATGGAAGACACAAATACTTAATATCCTTGAGAGCTATGATCTCCAAGGCTTTATCAATGGTAACACACCCTCACACCAAAGACTATCACTGTGGATGGCTCTGAACAATCTAATCCTGCATTTCTTAAGTGGCGGCGGACAGATCGCCTTGTCAAAGGTTGGCTTACAGCCACCCTTTCGGAAGGATGTTCTTGTCATCGTCATTGGCCTTAACACTGCTGCTGAGGTTTGGCATGCACTGGATCATTCATTTGCTCATGTTTCATCAGATCGTGGGCTTGCATTGAAGCAAAGATTAACTTCTACCACAAGAGGTACTGACACTTTATCAACATACTTGCGATGTTTTAAAACAATCTATGACAAGCTTGCAGCCATTGGGAAACTAGTTTCTGATCAAAAGAAGTCTTGATGGCTTCTTAATTGACCAGGCAAGGAGTATGAGATTGTTAAATGGAGGGGCGCCCACATGGGGCAAACCCCCTCCTCTCCTCTTGTAACGCATGGCTTTACTGCCATTTATTTGGCAATTGAAGGCTGGCATTTAAGGCCAGCCGTGTGGGGTGGGCTATATATAGCCCCCGTCAATTGGTTTTTTGGATAATCTGAAATACAAAAGCTCTCTCTCTTTTTGTTCTCTCTTGAAATGGTATTTAGGTTGTGGATGTATTGAGTGTTACTCTAGTCTAAACTACGTAGAACATTTCGCCACTAAGAGAAGATGCTTGAGGTTTGCTAAACTGGATAAACTTGTGGAGCAACTTAGTAAGCTGTGCTTGAGGTTTTTTTTCGTAGTGGTGCAGCGGAAAAATTAGTAAGCTAGGCTTTCTAACATTGGTATCAGAGCAATTTTTTAGTTGTTCCCAAATTATATTTATTTGCATATGCATGAAATCTGGGTGCCATTTTTTTTTTTTTGTCCTTTATTTTATAAAATCTAAAGATGTTCAGTGTGTGCACCAGTGGTGCTGCCACAGTTTTCTTTTTTAAAAATCTTTTTGAGCCAGCATGGGTAGCGAGGTGCTACACCATCATGAGGTGGTGCGAGCACCAACGCAGTGGTGCTGCGCACACCTTGGTGCAGCTGGGAAGTGAGATATTGCAGCACTGCGAGGTGCTGCGAGCACCATCAAAGGTGCTGCGAGCACCATCAAGAGGTGCTGCGCGCAACAACGCAGTGGTGCTGCGAGCACCACTGCGAGGTGTTGCGCTCACCTCATTGGTGCAGCGCACACCACGGTGACGCTGTAAGTTCCAGTGTGGTGCTGCGCCTACCAGTGAGGTGGTGCGGCACCACTCAGATGCTTGGAGTAAATAATTTCCGGCAGAGGAAGCAGCTGAGGCTGCTTGCGGTGGTCTCTAGCGGCAGATGGGTTCCTGCTGTGTAAAGGCTACTATTCACATGAACAGTAGCCATCTGGAGCTTGAAGATGACTGAAGTCATCTGGGAGACAAAAAAGAGGCACACTTGGGTTTTGAACCCAGGACCACCTACTAAACCAAGGAGTGAGGCGCACCACTACGTTGCGACTTTTCTTTGGTTTAGGTTGGGGTTTTAAATATATTTATTGTACATTTATTTTGTTTTATAAAAAGAATAAAAAAAATTTTTGCATGATTTAATATATGCTAAGATATATTGTTATATTACATGTGATCTTTTATTTAATGTTTTGGATTAAATGTGATTACATGTGAATATATGGTTATATTCATGTTATTTTTTAATTCCATAATGTTATATTACATGTTATTTTATTTAATATTTTAGATTAAATGTGATTGCAGGTATGTGTGAATTGAACATGTGGATATGTGATTTTTTTATCATCTATGAATGTTAGGCTTGAATGTGTAGACATTAGTCTTCATTTCTTTCAGTGATAAAATAGAAAATTTCCACTAAGTAGTCTTAGTTAGAATTGTCAGTATGAATGATAGGCTGAAAGAATTGTAGTGACCCCAGTAAGAACTGTAAATGCACTGTATAGCCAAAAGACTATGGTGGCCCCAGTAAGAACTATAAATGCACTGATGGAACAAGAAAAATGGATTGTAATGGTCTTACAAGAACCATCTTTGTAGACTGGCCCAACAGGTTGTTGTAGTCTGAGTAGCTATCCTTGTAGACTGGCCCAACAGGTTGTTGTAGTCTGAGTAGTTGTCCTTATAGACTGACCCAAAAGGTTACTGCGATTTTAGTGGGTTATGCCTTTACATGTGACTAGGGCTAGATGACTACTTAAGATAGTGGGAGTATGGTTGAGATTCAAGAGGATTTGATCTCTCATATTTGTTTAAAATTTGCACGAGAATTAGGTTAGAAATTTAATAATTGAATATTGTAGCGCAAGAGATGATTATAAAACCTAGAGATTTTTCGATCTTGCGACATGTCTAAATTATTTTTTTTCTAGCTTTGATAGACGCGGCAGATTTCTTAGGTGTGTGTGTGTAATATCCCTTCTTTGCATATTATAGTGAAATGGCATCCAAGAGTATAGTTGCATATTTAAACAAATGGGAGAAATTGGATGGGGAGAACTACGACATTTGGTATCGTAAGATCCAATATGTCTTAGATGAGCAAGAGGTCTTGGAGGCCTTATCTCACTCCCTTACTACGCCCGGGGAAGGGGACTCGGAACAACACAAGATATATCATCTAGCCTATATTCAATGGGCTAAGAAGAACCGGTGTGCTTGCATAATTATGTTGAGCAGCATGCACAATGATCTCATGTGTGAGTTCGAAACCTATGACACTACCCAAAGCATGTGGCAAGCTTTGAAGATGAAGTTTGGGGGAACTTCAGACACGAGGTTACATGAATTAACCATAAGGTCTGACTCTTATAAGATGTGCTTTGACCACACGATAAAGCAGTATCTTAGGACTATGTTGACCATGATCCGCAAACTTAGGACAACAGGAAACAGCCTGACAGATGAACAAGAAGTTCAGGCAGTGATACGATCACTACTGAATTCTTGGGAGAACATGAGTCAGAATCTAACGCATAATGAGAATATCAAGGACTTTGATATGTCTCGCGTCACTTAGAGCTAAAGGTTGAGCGCCTAGAGGCTGCTAAGCCCAAACATTCAGCCTATATGGCTGAGTCTAATTCGGATAAGGCATCTAGGCCTAAGCGCAAGAAGTCCAAGATAGGGGGTAGCTGCTTGACAAGCGAAGAAAGTGTCAAAAACTTCTTAGCGTAGCAAGAGAGACAAATGCAAGAAGAACAAGTCAAAATTAGATTGCTTCAATTGCGGAAAGAAATGCCACTTCGCTCATGACTGCACTGAGCCGAAGAAGTTACACTCTGACTTTTCTCGTATTATTTTTGTAACTAGCCATGCGATGGTTGCTCATTCCTATCATGTGTGGACTGTTGATTCAGGAGCGACCGAACACATAGCGCGAGATCGAGTCAGCTTTATGGAGTATCGCCACATTCCAGCTGGGAGACATGATATCAAGGTGGAGAATGGAGTTAGCGTGAAGGTGCTGGGACTTGGTACCTACAAGCTAGACTTGCGGGGTGGTCACATTCTATTTCTCCACGATGTGCTATATGCTCCCGAGATATTATGGCTCGGGAGCATATAGTACATGTCCTTTTATTTCGACAATGTGTTTTATGGTTATGTTTTTTTATCAGACGGTTTTATGATATTAGATTTGGATTATTCAAATATGAATGAGTCTATTGTTTTTCTTTCTACATCTAATAATTTGGATTCATATAAATGACATGCTAGGCTTGGCCATATAGGGCAAGATAGAATGACTCGATTAGTTAGAGAAGGTCTGATAGGCAATCTCGCTAAAGTCATCTTGCCCACATGTGAACATTGTCTTATGGGAAAAGCCAAAAGAAAACCTTTTCGAAAAGCCACTAGAGCATCTTTTCCATTGCAATTAGTCGACTTAGATATCTGTGGTCCAATGAGTGTGAGGGCAAGACACGGAGGTGTCTACTTCATCACATTTATAGATAATTTTTCACGTTATGGTCATGTCTACTTAATCTTCCATAAGTCTACAACAATGGAGTGCTTTAGGCGATATCTCATAATAGTTGAGAATCAGTTAGACAATAGCTTAAAAGCTCTAAGAACTGACTGAGGACGAGAATATCTATCAGAGCAATTTAAAAGGCTCTGTGATGAAAAATGAATTAAAAGACAGTTGACGATGCCAAGTATACCACAGCAAAATCGCGTGGCAGAAAGGAGAAATCGAACACTGTTTGAGATGGTTATGTCAATGATGGCGCAAGCAAACCTACCAATTTCTTTTTGAGGGGATGCACTTTTGACTGCTGCCTATATTCTTAACCGAGTACCCTCTAAATCAGTATCTTCCACCCCATATGAATTATGGACTGGCGAGAAACTCAATTTGAGTAACTTGCGACCATGGGGTTCAACGGGTTTTGTTCACAATGTTCTCCTAAATATGGGAAGTTAGGCCCTAGAGGAAAGAAGTGTATCTTTAAGGTACTCAGAACACTCAAAAGGGTATGTGCTAATAGGTGAACAATCCGATGGAACTATTACTGAGATTGAGTCACGAGATGTAGATTTCATTGAGGATGAGTTTCCAAGTAGGGGTGAGGTTGATAAGAGTTTGGAACTCTATGAGATTGCGGGTCAAGAGGAAGGCGCTCCAAGAGGTTTAGTTGAGAATGAGGAAGAAATTCCTCGAGCTCCTACAAATTGTGAAAATGACTTGTCTCCGAGTGGGAGCACACCACTTGTATATGAACCACAACAGCCTTAACCGCATAGAAGCACACGTGAAAGTGTTCCCCGTTGTCTTTTTGAGATTGAATGGGAAGCTTTTATGGTAGCTCTACAAGATGATGATAAGCCTAGAACAATTCAAGAGGCTCTCTTGTCTTCTACTAAAGATGAGTGGATGAAAGTACTAAAAGATGAGATAAAGTTTAAGAGGACAAATCAGATTTGGGATCTGGTAGATCTACCGTCAGGGTGAAAGGCTATTGGGAACAAATGGGTTCTAACGATCAAGCGCAAGTCAGATGGGTCAATAGAAAGGTACAAAGCTCGCTTAGTGGCGAAAGGATATACCCAACAGGAGGGTATAGACTATAAGGAAACTTTTTCACCAGTGGTGAGGTTTGTCTCAATTTGCCTGATTCTAGCTATAGTAGTATACATGGATTTGGAACTCTACCAGATGGACATTAAGACAGCATTTCTTAATGGAGAATTAGATGAGGAGATCTATATGGATCAACCCACGGGCTTTGTGGTCAAAGGTCAAGAGCGCAAAGTGTGCAAGCTCAAACGATCTATATATGGTCTAAAGCAATCATTTAGACAATGGTATCTTAGATTCCATCGAGCCATTCTCTTGAATGGGTTTACGATGATCACGGAGGACTATTGTGTCTATGTCAAAAGGTCCAAGAAGAGTTTCATTATATTGTCATTGTATGTTGACGATATACTACTGGCTGGAAATAATAAAGGGTTGATAGTCGCCACGAAAGAGTGGTTATCCTTCAATTTTGAGATGAAGGATATGGGTGAGGTTGAATACATTCAGGGAATTAAGATTTACAGATCGCTCAAAGAAAATTTTGTGTTTGTCCCAACAGACTTACATTAAGAAAGTTCTTGAGCGCTTCCAAATGAGTGAATGTAAACCCATTGACACCCCTATTGGAAGAAGCGAGAACTTGTCTAAAGAGTTGTGTCCTAAGACTCAAAGAGAAATGGAAAATATGGCTTGTGTCCCTTATGTTAATGTTGTGGGTAGCCTGATGTATGCAATGATGTGTCATCGGCCAGACATATGCTATGTAGTTAGTTAGGTGAGTAGATTACAATCTAACCCCGAACTAGCTCATTGGAAAGTAGTCAAGAGAATTATGAGATGTCTCAAGGGAACTGCGGACTATGTGTTGTGCTATCAAGGTTCAGATTTACAGTTGAGAGGTTACAACGATGCTGATTGGGGAGGTGACCTAGATGAGCGCAAATCAACCACTAGGTATGTCTTTCTACTCAATAATGACGCCATTACATGGAGTAGTAAGAAACAACATTGAATAGCCTTATCATGGAAGAACCAATGATGATATTCTGCAATAGCATGGCAGCTCTCACATATGCTAAGGACTCAAAGTATCATGGAAGAACCAAACATATAGATATCAGATATCACTACATCACAGACATGGTAGCGCAAAAAGAAGTGGTCCTGAAACACCTTTCTAATAGTCGCATGGTTGTTGATCCCTTAACAAAGCCTATAGCAAAAGATGTTTTTGAGGCTCATGTTAGAAATCTAGGACTACGTAAATTGTAAATGTAGTTAGTATTTCAAGTGACATTGGCATTGAGATGTAACATTTCCTTAGGGATATTAATACAATATGATTCAGTTCTTGTCTTTATCGTAATATTTTTTTCTAATACACAAACACAAGATATGTCAACAGGCTTAGATCGGCTCACTCACACAAGCAATTGCCTCTAGCGCTTGAGTAGCGAGTAGAGATGAGACATTGTGTCCCTAGGTACTTGTCCAAATGGATAAGTTGGTTGATACAAAAATATGTCACTTTAGTGGGAGCTAAGATGAGGTCTATTGAGAGGACTATGCATGGGTTACCCCACCATCCATGTAACTTGTAGTTAGCCAGATGCGAGATCCTCTTTGATGCCTTAGAGGCTAGCAAATGGAAGAACTAGGCTTAGACTTTTAAGGAGCGGCTAGACTAAGATCTGTATGTTGTTGATAAAGACATATGCTCTTTGAGAAAGAGAAATCCATCGTAATATGTGTTTTATACTATATGTGCTTATTCAACCAAATGAGTAAGTGAGTAAATTGTTCCTTTCTTTCTCACTGTGTGAGTCTCATAATTTTAAGTATCCTTTATTTACTTTTGACTATGTCATAAAATGGAGGTTGTGATGTCTGCTACTTTGGCATGCTGTCTATGACCATGATTGATACAGTCTAAAGAGACCTTGATGGGAAAGCAATTCAACCAAAGTTGAATGACATGAGGGCAAAGAGAAGACTATTCGACATCGTATCTTCAATGGTGTTTGTCGACGTCAAACTATAATGCTATACATTGATAGCGACTAAGATTGTGGACACATTGAAATGATTTAAAGGAAGTCAAGCATTGTTCTAAGTTTTTTGGAAACTCAAGAGGGTTTCAAAAATGCTTGATCTAATGTGATCGAATCAGTCTAGGACATGACAAGACATATTAGGGATACTATGATGGTCTTCTCAGGGAGAGATTTGGTGCAGTACTCCCACCTTTCTTTTATAAATGTGTTTGGTGGTCGCACGACCTATTTACTTATATGAACAAGATTGAGAACATTATAGAGATGCAGACCTGGGGTCATATCCACTGTGAGCGAGTGGGAGATATTAAATGGAAGGGCGCCCACGTGGGGTAGACCCCCTCCTCTCTTGTGTATAACGCATGGCCTTTAAGCCATGCGTTATTGCCATTTATTTGGCAATTGAAGGTTGGCCTTTAAGGCCAACCATGTGGGGTGGGCTATATATAGCCCCCCTCAATTGGTTTTTTGGATCATCTGAAACACAAAAGCTCTCTCTCTTTTTGTTCCCTCTTGAAATAGTATTTAGGCTGTGGATGTATTGAGTGTTACTCTAATCTAAACTACGTAGTACACTTCACCACTAAGAAGAGACGCTTGAGGTTTGCTAAATTGGATAAACTTTTGGAGCAACCTAGTAAGTTGTGCTTGAGGTATTTACAGCAACCATGCTTCGTCCTCCAATTCCATCCTATGCTGAAGTTGTTACTCTCTTAGAGAGTTACACTGATAGGTATAAGTTGGATGTTCAACCCCCATCTCAAATGGCCTTCTATGGCCAACGTACAAACAAGAACAAGAAGGGACATTAGTCATTCAACACCAAAGTCGCGACTTTAACCAAGGAAATAAATCAGGAACAAAGAGCTCATCCTTTTGACCCCCACAATTTGTAATAGATTCTCAAAAATCTAGCAGTAAAGATGAAGTGTTGATTTTTCAAATCTACAATAAAATATTTCAATCGTTTCAATCACTCATATACTACTGAAAACCTTCCTCAAGCCTTTGCAGTTGTGACTATTAATGTTCCTCAAGACCCAGCTTTGCATCTTAATACTAGTGTCATGGATCATATTACTAGCAATTCAAGTAACCTTCATTAACTGGTTACTTATCATGGCACAGATGGTGTCCTGGTGAGATATTACCCATTACCCATTTTGGAACTACTACTATTGGCTCTAGTCCATTTCCTATTCAACTTCATAATGTTTTGTTGGTTCCTAGCATTAAGAAAGACCTTATATCAATAAGTAAGCTTACATCTGACTATCCACTCATTTCTGAGTTTACGGGTCCTGGTTTTGTGATTTAAGATAGGGTCACGGATCGGATAGTAGTGAAAGGCAGGAAACGGAAGGGACTATACACTTTTGATGCAAAGCCTATTAATCATACTTGTAATGGAGATCCTATGGCACTTTTCTCAAATCGTTTTTGGCATGTTACTAAGGAATGTTGGCACCAACGTTTGGGACACCCACATGAACGCATTGTTGACTACCTGCGCTCGAATAAACTTATTTCTTTTGTTACTAAGCAAATGTCTTCAAATGTTTGTACTAGTTGCCAATTAGGGAAGTCTAGCAGGCTCCCTTTTCTTTCAACTGAATCCAATGATAATGTTCCTTTCTTCAAAATCCATTGTGATTTGTGGGGCCCTACTCCAGTTATCTCCAAGGAAAGCTTTTGATTTTATGCAATATTTGTGGATGATGCTACACACTTTTTTTTTTTTTCAAATAGACGAAAGCTACCTGTCCATAAGTGACCCCCTCCCATTTTTATTAAAAACCCCTCACTTATGGAGGAGGAATACCGTGGAAACAAATAAAAACATCAAAACCCTCCCAAAATACCCACTGGGCCAAGTTTTATTAGAAAACAACAAAACAAATACCAACCAAAGCAACTAGACGTGAAGAATGCATTTCTTCATGGACATCTCTCTCAATCTGTCTATATGCAGCAGCCACCAGGCTACATTGATCCACAACTTCCCAATCATGTTGCAAGTTGAGTTGTGCCTTGTATGGCTTAAAACAGGCTCCTAGAGCCTAGTTCGACTGATTAAGTGATTTCTTACTTCAATTTGGTTTCTTTTCCAACACCACTGATCCAAGTCTCTTCATTTGTCATTCCTCACATGGGATACTAATCTTACTCCTTTATATGGATGACATGGTAGTCATAGGTAATAATCCTAAGAAGATTCAGTGGCTAATCTCTCAACTAGGTACCGAATTTTCCAATAAGGATCTGGGCTTCCTTCATCACTTCCTTGGCCTAGAAGTTCATAAACTTGGTGATGACATCTTTCTTTCACAACAACACTATGCACTTGAGCTTTTTAATCATGCAAAGATGAGTGAATGCAAGCCAATCTCAACACCTATGCCTGCCAAAGGACGTCACTTGACACAGTTGGAAAGCCTTTACTCTGATCCCACACTGTACTGAAGTCTGGTTGGAGGATTACAGTATCTTACCTTCACAAGATCATATCTCTCTTACAGTGTAAATTTTGAATTCATGCATGCTCCCACTTTCATCCATTACAAGCTTGTCAAGCGAATACTCTGTTATGTCAAAGCCCCTACACACCTTGGTTTACATATAATAGCCTCAAGTATACTTGATCTCTATGGCTTCTCAGATGCTGATTGGGTTGGATGCCCTTCCACCCGTCTGTCGACCTGAAGGTTTTGTACTTTTCTTGGGAGTAATTTCATCTCCTGGAGTGCTGAAAAGCAATCCACCGTTTCTCGATCAAGCAGAAAAGTCGAACATCGGTCAATGGCAACTACTATTGTTGAGATTGCTTGGTTGTCTTTTTTGTTATGTGACCTTGATATTCCATTGTAGAATACTCCAATTCTACACTGTGATAATATTAGTGCACTCTATATGACAATTAATCCTATTCTTCATGGCAGAACCAAACAAGTCGAATTGGATTGTCACTATATTCGTGAGCGTGTGGCATTGGGCTGCCTTGAAACTTGCCATGTCTCTTCTGCCAATCAACTGGCAAATATATTTACAAAACCCTCTCTAAAACTTTGTTTCACACTTTCATAAACAAACTTGGCCTTTGTTCAATCTCCAAGTCCAGTTTGAAGGGGAGTAATAACAACCAGCTGCATAAGGAAATCAATCAGGCTCGATCAAGAAATCAAGGAAGAGCAAATCGGAGAACAACATGATCGTAGGAATTAAAGGAAAATTTGACAGCTCAAATCATATCTATGATTTACTCTATCTCGTAATTATAGGCTTTTAATTATAAACATACATTTTTTGTAACCTACACTATATAAGAAATATCACAATACTCTCTATCTCAACCTTGAGATAGCTTTTCTCTCAAATGTCTTTAGACGCCTGATCTATCACATAGATTTGTAATTCTGTTTCTTGATTACGTACCTTGTGAGCATGCAAGGGAGGAAAAAGATGCGCAATCATGGATGAAATATCAGTGGCTCTAATAATTACTCGCCACCGCCAGTACCGTCGAGGAAACTGGAGCTCATCAAAATCATGAAGAGTAATTGATCCATAACTTGTTTCATTCTCTGGAAAGTGAGCATGCATCATGCGTTCTGAAAAGTTTTGGAGGACGAAATACAAGATTAATTAATGATGGGAAAAATAAAACATACAATGATCAGCAAATGATCTGTGGTGTCGAACAGTTTTATACACAAACAAGTTCTTTATTTATTTTTATTTAAAAAAAAAAAAGGAGAAGAGGATTCTAATTTTATTGAAAAATCTTCATTTATGACATAGGAATACCTTATTATAATAAGAAGCTTGAGAACAAGTTCGTTATTCCTAATTCTACGCATGCATACATGCATTCTTTATTTTCAAACAAGCGGATCACTCCATCACAGGAATTCAGTGGGTACGTACATACATATTTTCAAACGCATCTTTATAAGACGAAGACCTCCGAAACGTCATACAATTGAAGCAGTCTTGAAACACCGACTTGGCTTATTTTTTTTCTTTTCTTTTTTTCAGAAAAGCACCCCAAGCTGCTTGTATAGTCAAAGCTGCTGCTTCTGTGGTACTAGCAGGCTGTTTGGTCTTCCGCTTGGAAAGTAGAGTCTTCAAGTCGTTGGCCATTAGACCAAAGGCTTCAACTTTTGTATGAGTCTTGAGAGTTTCGGTAGAGATTGGGAGCTTGGATAGGCTGAGTAGTGAGGTGGAGTGATCGAGACTCCATTGGAGAAGTTGCACTCCATAGAAATTACCCTGTTCAATACACTCGATGCATATGGGTTCCCCACTTTTACTAGTTGGGAATTTCAATACAATGCATTGCGTGATGAATAGCATCACATCAATTGGTTCTCCCTCTCGAAAAATGTAGCTATGCTCATTGTAGTACACTGGCTTCAGATACATGCAGATCCACTCTAATAGTGCTTTGTCTTTATTTAGCATTGGCACCTAGCTTGCAAACATTAATTAACAGATCAGAAGAATAATGCATGGGTGATCCAATTAATTTATAAATACATTATGCTATTTTTTATTTTTTATTTTATCATCATTAGTTGTGTCAGTTGATGTTAGTTATCATTTTAATTTTAATGATCGACTTATAAAATTACTTAAAAATAATTAAAATTGCCAAGCATGCAGTGCGCTTTTTATTCTAATATATATTATCCAAAGATCATAAGAAGTAACTAGAAAAGAGTACTCACTTTTTTTAGTATGGGCAAGCAGAGATGACGCTTTATTTCCATCCTAAGTAATATGGGAAGATGAGGGAACAGATTCTCTGTCTCAATGTCTTTCTTTTTTCGCAATTTTCCTTGGATATCAGACATCAGCACCTTTCTTTGATTTTCAGGGAGATTGTTTCGTTCCATCCACAACTGTATGCTACTTTCTTTTCCACTCATCTTTGCCAAATCTTCCTTGTCCATATACGTCTCTAATTGCTTAGATGTCTCCGACTTCATATACGTCTGTAACGTAACAAGATCAATTTAATTTGTCAAATCCAATTTTAAATTATTATTTTTATTTAGTTGGTTTATTTTTTATTTTTTCTAACTATTTTATTTTTAAATTTTGTTTTTACTATTTTACTGCATTTTTTGTTTTTATTTATATTTTTGTAACCCAAAAAAGTCTTGATTTCACAAATCTAATAAAGAGTATATATATATATACACACACACACACACACATATATATATATATATATATATTTATATTGAAGACCGAGTAGATGGGCGCATGTACGTAACATGCTGTGTGCTTCTATATATTTATATATGAAGAAACCTTCTCTACTCGCAAACAAAAAAATTATATAATTACAGTCATAAAAGAAAAGGATTTTGATCCACCAACCTGCACATTTCCAACGAAGAACAAAAATAGAAGCAAGCCAAAGATCGAAATTAAAACCGCGAAGCAGTTTTCCCAGATATTTGGACTTGTTTGAAGACTTCCACCAAAAGAACTACGAAAATTGGAACTATAAAGTATTAGATATCAATTTCTGAACAACTATAATTCGTGTTTGAGCTGCAATTGAGCTAAAATTAAATAGCAATTATGATGCGGTGGCCCTACACTTAACATGAATGCATAAAATGAACAAGATCCAAGTGTTGCCATGGAAACTGCACAAATTACCATACTGACGTTATATATATTGTTCGTATATTCCATATATAGTTCAACAAATGTGTAAGATCAATAACATGATAAACAGGATGATGTGTGTTAGAACATATATACGACATTAATATGCATGCATGCATGCTTATTGATGACAAGCACTAACAAAAACTATAGTACTGAAATAGCTGATCATTAATGTGGATATATAGCTAGGTACAGATTCTAATATATATGCACAAACCTCAAATTTCGCACCCCCCACCAAAAACAGTACAAGATCTTTCGAGTAAAAGTTGTGGATACCACTGTACCAGATTGAAGAGCTTCGAGAAATATTCCGAAATCAAACAATGTTTTATTTGGTGTTTTGACAGGGCAATACTCGTTTAAAAATGTATAGTTTCCAAAGCCGTGATCACAGTTGAAAAAATGTGGGTTACATCCAATTTGATTGTGACAGGCTACATGCCAACATGTTGTCTGTCGTTGGACGGAGAAAAAGAACCAAAAAGCACCCAGCACCTATAAGACCAGCACATCTCTGCTTAAAGATCAGAAAGTTCTGCAGATGTCGTAGCAAAAGGGAAGCAAATTAACATAAATTGAATACACAGGAAGTAATTGAACCTACGTACATGACTGGCGAGGATATACAGAAACATATTGAATGCAGCTCTCACGACCAAAACGGAACTTCTAAATAGGGTCGTAGTCTCGTTGAGTTTTGTCCACGCCAAATAGATACGGGAAATGCTAGGCACATATTGGAAGAGAACAATAGCATTCAGGAATTACTTCCTTCTGTTCAAAGATGTCGAACCTCTCATTTCTGAAAAGATAATTGGAACTACAACCTGCAGGACAGATTACAAACAGTACGTACTACGCGTGTAAGTTCGATTTAAGGAGTACTACATGATGCATTTTGTATTCGAAACAGATCATGTTCTTTTTCTCGATCGTGTCAGTAGTACTCTAATTGAGGCTTCACCTGTGAGAAAGGAAGAATAGCGAGTGTGTCAATGACGAAGTATCCCGCGAAGTACCTCTTCGCTATTAGCCAAGCATCTTTAACCAACACAGTTTCTCCAAGTTCACGATAGATCTCATCTATATATGGACATAGAAATTGCAATATGATGTTCACAAAATAAATCATATCCGTGACTGATCGCAAACAGATAGCACTAATCTTTAATGTTTTATCTAGCGCAAGGCACTTTTTCTCTTCGTTCACCACAGGAACGTAGAAAAACAAAGGGTCCACTGATATTGCAACCATACACGACACTACGAAAATCACATTCCAGATTCGAAGGAACCGCCCCTGCTCTGGGTGAAGGATTTTCACAATCCACTCTGGAATTTGCGGCCTCTTGTTCGTTTTCCCATTTTCTTCTGAATTAACTTCAGCCTTCTGGGGACCCTGCCTCTCAATATCCTGCAGCTCCCTGACCAGAATATAACAAACAAATATAGTCACCGTCAGACTTACAGGGTGCCCTATAATGCATTAATACCAACCAGCCGTACAAAATCATGTGAAAATTTTTTAGAATGATCATATATAGTTCCCATCAATTTGGAAGGAACTATCACTTAGGCACATGAGAAAAAGAAGATGCTAACCTCGGCTGATTCTCTTGCTGAAGCCCACGGCGTTTAAGTAGACCCATGAGTACTGAAGCTTATCACTGATAAAAACGTCTCAAACAAATATTAATCAAGTTTTATGATGTGAAAAATGACGACAGAAAAGTAAAACAAACGATAAGAAATCAATCCATTTATGTGGTTCGACAATATGTTTACTTCCATAGAGTGAAGATTTTATTATCTTGAAAATGATAAAATACATTTTAGGGCAAAATGCACTTTTCCGAACAGTCATAGTGTTCATTACTTATATATTTATATAGAGTTGTACCTTAAAACGGCCCTAATTTTACAATTACTAGGTTATTTACTAGAGGCTTGCTTCAGCATATGGAGAGTTCGTTTGAGTGAAATGTTGAACGAACTATTAGCTTGAGATTTGCTAGAATGACCTAAAGACTGAACGTTGAGCAAACTTTCAACACTCGTTGAAAATCCAAAAAAAATATCGTAACAAATTTTTGTCGAGTCACATCATCAAATCGGACCACCACAAGAATAAGAAAAATTCTATTCCTAAACCTCATACACCATACACCATCATTTTTATAATTTCTTTAATTTTATTCTCTTATCAAATATGTGGTATATGAATTATAAGTAGAATAATTCAATTATTTTAAGAATAATAAAACTAAAAAAACTTTAAAAAAATTAAAAAAAAAAAAAATTATGGTGTGTGGTGTATGGGCATATGAATAGCAATGCTCCAAGAATAAATCAGACTCCACAAATTCAACACTCCAGACCAATCGTAATTAACCCAACTAACGAGGTTTCTTAATTACCAGCACAATTTGAATTTTGATTCCTAAACATTGGAAAGCATATTGATTAGATAAACAATATTTTTTCATTTATCCAGAGGCAGAGAAGCATAAAGTATTATCATTATATATTAAATCCACCGTCAAAGTACTGCATGTACAGCTTAATCACGATCATCAAGAAGCAAACTCACTAGAATAGTCAGAGCAAGAAAAATCATTCTAGACGTTGTGAATAGATATTTATAACTGGTAAACAAACCAGTAGAGGAAATGTGTTTTTCCTTTTAGCAGTAAATTAAATAAAAGTAAACAATAAAGATCTCCGAATACTTGCCCGTTGTTGTAAATGCAGAGATCAGCATAGATCGAGGATGCTCATGTACATGTAAAAAGTGAGAAACTGGAGCAGGAACTATATGCATGCAAGGAGACCGACCGGGATACATCAAAGCTAGCAAAGAATATATAAATATAAATATATATATATATATATTTATATATATATAGCACAGAAATCGGTGGCTTTGTTTAGTAAGTGTACATGCAGATTCAGGTGTTTCTTTATTCTTTCCTATACTCTTGGTCAATAATCTAACGGAAATATATAAAGATAATTTTATAAATTAACGTAATTTGATATGATTTGTTAAATTATAAAATTATTTTTATTATAAAATAAATCTAACAAATAAAATAAAATTACATCAATTTTTAAAATTATTTTTATATAATTTTTTTTGTGAATATACCGTTTTCTCAAATACTCTTTCTTTTTCATTCTGTTTCTCTTCTAGAGTCTAGCTAGTAACACGTGATGGTCGGTCGATTTCAACCATTAGTTATCAGTTGCCTTGTGGTTGTAACAAGTGGAGTGGAACCCATTAAATTGGGAAGAGCCCTAATTAATTATTCAGTTGTCTTGTTGCTCTAATACGTTGAAACCAAGATTACACTTAAAGATAAGATTGATTGAAAATAAGAGTAATATTATCTAATAATAATGAGTTTCAATTAAAAAAATTATTGTGGCTGCATTACCAAAGTACTCCAAAACATGACAAATCTTAGTAGTTTGATATCTCTATATATTAGAAAACATTACTCTATTTACCAATTTGAAAAACAATTAATGTTGATATGATTTTATATTTTTTGTTTACTAAATCAGGAAAAAACTATGATGGTTTCGTATTTTGGACTTAAATATCTGCATGATGATCAGAGTTCTTAATTAATTAAATATCTTCTTTCAATTAATCAGTCATCCTCAACAAAATAAATAAATAAATAACTATCTCACTCTCTATATTAATAAAATATTATTTTGTTTAAAAAAAATTATCTACCTTTTTATGCATTTTTTATTTATTTTTTAAATACATTTTTATTTTCTTTTTCATAATTTCCAATAATCTATCATCAAAATATATAAAACTCGTCTATGAACCTAAATTAACTTCATTTTCTATGGGAGGTATACGCTTCAAAAAAAAATTAGGCTCACTATAAACTCCAAGAGTACTGGTGATCAAGCCAATACATAAACTTGTGTAAGAAATTAATACAGACAAACATGCTCTCTCAATTTAGGGATGGGAGTAAAGCCGCAGTACATCTAATATTCAGGAAAGAAAGAACCTCCCCACCCTAAAGAAAACATAACTCATTTACATCTAATACAAGGCAAACATGCTCTCTCAATCACTATCAATAATCCATTGCTCTCTGGGAAGATCCAGCCAAGTGACATAGTCACTAGTAGCACCACTTCAATCTCCCAATTTGGCTAACGGGTAAGAAATTTGCTGCTTGATTAATCTCTCTGAATATATTTTCCAAAAGCATAATCATAGACACAGATATCAGCACTATTTACTCTCAAAACTCTATATCAGCCCAATGAACGTCTCCATTTCCAATTGTATAGAGGAGTTCTGTAAAGAGTAGGTAACATTAGTAAAGGAGAGCTGAAGGAGCATCATACATCATATCACGTTAAAAAACCTTAAAATGGTTGCCTTTTCACAGTATCTGTGCAGCTATACTCTCCTCTACGTCCACTGGTTGACATTGCAGGGGTGTTTTTATGGCTTATGGCTGTTCGTACCATCTTATGGTTTTCCAGCTATTAAAGGTTATCTTATGGCTTTCCAGATCTTCTTTTGGTGTTTTTGAAGTAGGATTTTCTAGTGTTTGGCTAGGGTAATTGCTGAATTAGTCACTAATATATAAACTGAAATGGATTGGTGCTGTGATTGCAAGATGGTTCAGATGAAATTCAAGAAGTTAGCAAAGGATGACTAATGCAGATTGAATGGTAGCACATACCTTGTCATTTCTCAACCCAAGATTCAATCCATTTGTCAAGTACGAGTGAGTCAATGAATCTGGCATCTATGCTTGATTGAAGGCACTTGATTCACTTGATCGGATTGATGACCATGTTTGGGTTGAACTGTCTTCAATATCTACTTGTTTATATGATGATGATGCTGATGCTGATGATGATGATAAGAAAGGCTTGGAAGGCATTTGTAAGCAGTCAACTTCTCCTTCAAGCATTTCTACCACTTTAGTCATAGAAGGACGATTATTAGGATTCATCTGTATACACCATAATGCAACTATGATCATTTTTTTGCCTATTTTTTTGTCCTCTTCCTTGGTACCTTCCAGTTCTACATCCTTTCCATTGCAGAACTGATCATAAGCCCAAGTGGGGAAGTAAGTTTGACTTGAATGCTCTGCAAAAGTATTAAAGTTCTTTCTTCTACTAGCCATTTCCATCAATAACATTCCAAAACTATAAACATCAGCTTTGTATGAAATGCCTCCAATGTTTTTGTAGTACAGCTCAGGAGCCATGTATCCTAATGTCCCTCTTGCAGAAGTCAAAGAAACAATGTTGTCATCTGCTGGATACAATTTTGCAAGGCCAAAATCAGAAACTTTGGGAGTAAAATTCTCGTCTAAGAGAATGTTGTGAGGCTTGATATCAAAATGCAAGATCTGCATATCACAACCTCGATGTAAATATTCAATCCCGCGAGCCACTCCTAGAGCAACATCAAGTATTTTCTCATAGCTAAGGAGGATACTTCCTTGTGAAAAAATATATTTATTGAGAGACCCATTAGACATGAACTCGTATACAAGAGCCCGCTTTGATCTTTCAACGCAAAAACCAATGAGTTTCACTACATTAACATGGTGAATCCTTCCAATTGTTGCAACCTCATTGATAAAATCCTGACCATTAGCATTGGATTTACTTAACATCTTTACAGCTACAATTTGGCCACTTCGAAGTGTTCCTTTAAATGCAGTACCAAAGCCTCCTTCACCTAATTCTTCCTTGAAACTTTTGGTCATCTTACAAATTTCTGAATAAGAATACCTTATTGGCATGAGGTAATTTTGACTTTGTAGAAATTCTTCAACGGTGTCATACATTGACAAATGTCTCCTATGCCATTTATAAATCAAAAATGCAATCACGAATGGAGTCCAGAACATACTTTTTGCTGCAAGGTACAGTCCTATGGAGGAACACCAAAACAAGATTATAAGAGATACAAATATGGTACCTCATTAGTGCAAAAGAATGACATTTTCTTATTATATAGTTACAGTTCAATTAATTTCCTTCCAAGGTCATGCTAATAAAGCACAGAGTTTTATACTTTCAAGTAATTGTAACAATATTTTCGTAGAGTCTGCTACTTTAAAAAAGATTAAATGAGAGAATAGAATCTTACCAGTATCAATGCTCGTTATCAACAATAATCTGATTAAAGAAACTGTAGTATATATGAAAAAAAACAAATTAATTACTTAATCAGGAAAGCGATACAAATATTTTGAAAAGTTTAAAATCTAATAAAATTGCAAAAAAGAACTCTTCCTTTGGATCTTGCTTAAAAAGAAAAAAATTGCCATATAAATCTAGACTTTATATGTCTAGGCTAAGCTGGATTCTATGCCTTCTCAACGTGCATGAGCTAACTTGTAATAAACAGGGGAGGAGAGTTTGGTTATTAAGGCTTGCAAACGAGCTTTCAATTAGGATATGATTGAACTAATGTAAAAGAAACCTTTAAGTTTGAGAGCAACCCAAGCATGCAGTTATTTTTCTACTTGTAATTTTGCATTTCTATAACTCATCCAACTATTTGAGATAGAAACCTCACCTCTATATCCATACTTTGGTAGTATCTGATCATCGACTCTTTGTCCTGTTTTGGTAAAGAAAAGAATATCATAGTTTAAAATTAGATACTTAAGAATGCATGGTATGTAGTTTTCATGCAAGTATTGTTAGCATTTCTGCATAAACATTCAAACTATTTCATACTGAATAAAACCAAGGGGAGATAGATTCTTACTGATCAAGTTCGGAGTTAGTCTGTTGATAATAGCTACAATATGAAAACGAAAAAGTTAGTAATCAATCTAAAAGGTGAATCAAAAGAATTGAGTCTATATTGGCCTAATAAAATTGAATAACAACCTTGTGCTGGCGTCATCCTCAACCAGAAACAACTCTACAAGCCTCTGGACCTAACACATATGCTTGGGGTTGAAAAAATTTGTCCATTGAAAAGGTTTCAGTTAGGATATTTATGATAGGTCTACAAACACAAGGTTGGGTCATGATAGAATTAAGGTGCAGACTTTCATAGAATACTGATAGTCTTTGTTACCATGGGAAAAAATGGGAGCAATTTCATAAGAAAATTGATGTTTTTTTATCCTCTTCATGCATTTTACTCATTGTTTCTGAGACCCAAACAAAAAGCCTAAAAGTTTGAGATTGGCCCAATGCTCAGGCACAAAGTTGTTATTCCTCTACTTGTATGTAATTATTAGCCAAAGTTCATTCAATTTTATTTCATTGTGACATTCTATCATATATGAATCAAACAACTTTTTGAGACAGAGTCGGAGACCTTACTTGTTAGTGCACCAAGCATTCCTATATCGACCAAAACAAACAAAAAAACAATAAAAATAAAGTCAGCATTGGAACCTTAGAAATAAAAATCAACAACTCATTGCCATATGCTAAACTACAGTGAATATCTTACTACATTGATGTGTGAGGTATAGATGAATTTCTAGTGAGTGGGCAACCCAAGAATTCAGAAATGAAAGAAATAAAACAATGGTGAGCACGTTA
The DNA here is from genome assembly GCF_001411555.2 of Juglans regia. NCBI lineage: Eukaryota > Viridiplantae > Streptophyta > Magnoliopsida > Fagales > Juglandaceae > Juglans > Juglans regia. Next base: position 38,678,759 of record NC_049913.1, read on the forward strand.
GATGTTTGATTAGAAATTTCAAGTGTCACGTAATTTCAATTACTCTGCCTTCGCTAACGCACCATTTTGAGAATGGCACTGAACAACGCCCGAGTCACTGAGGGAACAACGTTCGCCATTGTTGCAGCCACAGTTTTGTGCGAATGACAACTCAAAGCCATATTCCACCAATTCATTGTGGAAGTCTGTACAGGAAAATTTTCTTGGGACGGCCTGATATGAAATGGGCGACGATGACAGAGTCATTATCTGCTCTACTTGGCACAAGTCCGCCACATACTCTGCTTTGATCGAGTTGAGAAATAGAACGTATCTATACCTCTTGGAATGGGACAAAGTAGAGTTGGAAGAGTATGATCCGTTATCAGAACAGGTTGAAACGTCCAAATAATCAGTAGAATTCACTGGCTTTTCACACTTCAAGAAAACCACATTGGCTGACAAAAGCCTGACTTCATCGTAGCCTAAATAGTGTGGAACGCTTGAGACGTATGGAACCTTTAAACTGAAATTTGTCAGGCTTAAAAAATAACGAGGGATGAAGGAGTAGTTATCTTCTAGATTAATGCCAGGGTCAACAACTCGGATTGTGAGGTTGTTGTAATCGATTGCCTTGACGTAGTATATTCCAGAAAATAAGTACAGCAACGTTTGGTTGTTCTCGCATGACAGGCTATATCTTGGGTCGCCACAATTTGGTGGATCGCCTTGTAATCGAAACGGATGGCTTATGTTGTGGATATTGCCGCAGGAAGAAGGAACACAGTCCTGACTTGTATCCTTGGCAATGCAAGTTTGATGGAGTAGGAGCACAAAAACAATCAGAGCTGCAAATCCTGCAGGAAAGGGCATTCGTCCTGCCATTAAAAGAGAGAATCAAATAGAAGAGAGTATTATGAGTGATTGGATACAGATTACACAGCTGTGGACAAAGATGAGAGAATGTATATATATTAGGGAGAAGCACCGGCGCATCTGATGAAAATTTTTTGACGTTTCCACGCGCAGAGGTGGAGACACATTGTCAGGTGAGTTTTGACTCTGAACAATTCCGTAATATAATGAAACAAGTTCGAAAATTCAGCAACTTATTTCGATAAGCTACGCATTTGACAAGTCGACCATTCACAGTTTCCCACGTTCGGAAATTCAGCAACTTTGTTTGTTCTGCAATCACTTTTTTTTAATTGAAATTAGCCATTTGAGAAGTTACACATTTGACAATTCAGCAACTTGGACAGGTCGTAGCCGTGTTTGGACTAAGAACTAGCTTGGTTGAATTCTAGTCTTTGTCTGTCTTTTGAAAAAGAAAACTTCATTTCACACGCAGAATTGAGCCTACTTGTACTCCATCTGTCAACCCCAGTAAGATTATGGTATTTTTCCTCTTAAAAAGAGGCTGCGGAAAGCTTCAAGAAAACAGAGAAATATTTGGCTTAGAAATGGCAAGCTCCTGCTTCTTCTTCTTCTTCTTCTTCTTCTTCTTCTTCTTCCTGGCTTCCATTGTAGATGTCGGACAAGGCCAAAATGGGTGTCCTGAATTACGGTGTGGAGGACAAGGCCCAGCCGTCCGATTTCCTTTCCGGCTTAAAGACCGCCACCCAGACCACTGTGGCTTTCCTGGGTTTCTTCTATCCTGCACTGGTACCAACGAAACGGTACTCGAGCTGCCCATTTCTGTAAAGCTCTTTGTCAAAAAGATTGACTACAAATCTCAGGTAGTTAAAGTACAGGACCCAAATCATTGCTTTCCAAGGCAACTTCAGGGACTCGATTTGTCTTCCTCGGATTTTCAATTCCAAGAAAGAAATCTTCAGTCTTTTGCCTTATTTAATTGTTCCCAAACAAAAACAGAAGATGAGCGTCGGATCTCTTGTCTTAGTGGCCCTAGCCACCAAGTTTATGCCGTGCTTTATGGTGAACTCATTACCGACTTGATCGAGTCATCATCTTGTACAAAGATGTATAGTCTTCCATCAATTCCATCTGATTTAGTATTCGGTGATGATAACACTCGTCACTTTAAGTGGTCTATACCAGACTGCCGATACTGTGACGTGGAAGGCAAGAATTGCAAATTGAAGAATACGGGCACGAGCACTCGATCAGAGATTGTGTGCGTCCCCAAACACCCTAAAGGTATTTTCTTCTATACGAGTTGAATCAAAAATTCAAACTTTGCACAGCTTTCAAACTTTTATAAATCAGAGATAGATGGAATACAAAAAAACTGTGTTCACAAGATGCAACTTTTCCACCAAAAAGACCAGAAATTTTCTGGGCAAACAATTCTTTTTTGTTTTCTCACAAGTATAACGAGAAGCTTATTATGTTAAAATCTTTTGCAGGTGCATTCACGAAAAAAGTGATTACTGGTACGTTGTTTGTTTCCCATTTGAGATTTTCATTTTCTGAGATAAATGGAAGTTCGTGACCCACGATTGTTTACAGTGCAGGTGTCATCCTAGGTTCATTTCTGTTAGCATTAGCTGTCTTTGCTCTCTACCGTTTCTATAGTTATGATAAAATTGAGAAAGAATATCGAGTGAAGATCGAAATGTTTTTGGAGGACTACAGAAATTTCAAACCCACAAGATACTCATATGCTGATATTAAAAGGATTACAAATCAACTTACTGAAAAATTGGGTGAAGGAGCCTACGGAACAGTCTTCAAAGGAAAGCTTTCTGATGAAATCCAAGTTGCAGTAAAGATCTTGAGCACTTCCAAAGGAAATGGAGAAGAATTCATAAACGAAGTGAGAACAATCGGTACGATTCACCATGTTAATGTGGTTCGTTTGATTGGCTTTTGCGCTGATGGATTTAGAAGAGCTCTAGTTTACGAGTTCTTACCGAATGGCTCGTTAGAGAAGTTCATATCTTCCGTGGATGCCAAAAACAATTTCCTTGGTTGGGCAAAGTTGCAAAATATTGCTCTTGGGATAGCAAGAGGTATTGAATATCTGCACCAAGGGTGTGACCAACGAATCCTCCATTTTGATATCAAACCTAGTAATGTTTTGTTAGATCAAAACTTCAATCCAAAAATCTCTGATTTTGGTCTCGCCAAGTTATGTTCTAAGGATCAAAGTATGGTGTCTATGACCACCGCCAAAGGAACCATAGGTTATATTGCACCCGAAGTGTTCTCTAGAAATTTTGGAAACGTGTCTTATAAAGCAGATGTTTATAGCTTTGGAATATTGTTGCTTGAAATGGTTGGAGGCAAGAAAGTTGTTGATGTTACAAAGGAGAACACTAGCCAAATTTACTTTCCAGAGTGGATCTACAATCTCTTAGAACAAAAAGAAGACTTGCGAATTTTTATTGAAGATATTGGTGGAGATGCTAAAATTGTGAAGAAACTTGCAATTGTGGGACTTTGGTGTATTCAATGGCATCCGATTGATCGTCCCGCGATGAAAGTTGTGATTCAAATGTTAGGAGGAGGAGGAGACGAGTTGAACATGCCCCCTAATCCCTTTACCTTCAAGGATCCTATAGAAATCAATGCAAGGATGCCTACAAAATATTTAAGCCAAGGGTTAGAAGTCATCCCAGAATCAGAGGTAAACTGAAAGTTTGCTATGAAGAAATTTAAATCGTGTCGTACTCGAGCATCGTTGCTATTAATTTATTTTGTAATCATTATAGGGGATTCGTGAGCAACACAAGCACAAGCCTGTGTTGGCTGTGTGCTTGGAAAATAATCTCATTTCACATGGCACTCATTGTGCCACTTCCTTTTTTCGTTTATTTTCCAGTTACATGCTGCCCTAGACCTGGACTCTGGCGCACTGACCTCTTACCCTTAGCATTTTTAAGCAAGTCTGGGTAAATATGTCAAACTTACTCTCATAAAGCTTGTCCAATTCAAAATTTCAAAGGTTTGATTTATTTGCTATATGTATTTTTATGAAGTTTGATACTTCGAATCTATGCATTGGATAACTTTCAGAATCCATGAAAAAAAAATTGTAAAAACTCAATATACAACATAATATACACAGACCTCCTGCAGTCGATTAATGACTTTTCTACCATAGTGTGATTCCACTAATTTCTCTGTGTCTCTCCACCCGGTAGAATTCACATGATACAACAAAACAAACATATAAATCACTAGGGGTTAGATACCTATTGTTCTTCGGAAGTAAAATCAGGTTCTGCTGGTTTCTGAAGCATTATGGGCGGAATTCTCTCTGGGACCCTTGCTTTCCGTGTACTATTGCGCCGCAACAAGCGAAGCGCATTAGCAGCAAACCGCGAGGCATAAATGGTGGCACCCAAACTTGGCGAGCTCCCACCAGCCTTCACCAATGCATCTTGCAATCTATTCTCCTCTTCCCGAAGAGACTCTTCAAGCTTCTTCTTGTTATAGCGGCGCCAGGCTGCCTGTATGAAACAAGCCGCCCAAGTCCTCCATTGTTGAGAGTAGAATCTGAAAGTATGGCGAAGTTGCTTGCTATGAAGCCGACGGAACTGAGAGGCTACAAATTTCAAATCATCGGCTTTTAGAGCGAAGGCTTCAACTTCGGTGAGGGCTCGGACAGTTCTTGTTGAGATGGGTAAATTGGATGAGGATTGGGGATCCAGAGCCCAAGTAAGAAGTTCTTCTCCACAGAAATCACCGGCCTTGAGATATTCAGAGTTGAAGAATCCAGTTCTTCCACCATTGGTCGTAATGGTCAATAGCTTGCCTCGCATGATGAAGAGCATCTCGTCAACTGGATCTCCCTCCCGAACAATGTAGCTTTTCTCTGTGTAGAGAACCGGCTTAAGACGGTCACACATTGCATCCAACAATTGTTCATCCATCTTTTCAAACATTGGCACCTTAAATACATCCCAAAAACAATGAATGAGAATCGATCCTAGATTGAGCAATTTCTGAGAGCATAGTAATTCAACTTAAAAAAAGAGGTAGACAACATCTCATGGCCTTTCTGTTGGAATCCCAGTTTAAACGATTGGCTTGTTACTCCGGTAATATGACATACAACAAAATTTAGTGAGGTGGAGAAACTCACTCTCATGAGCAGAGCCAAGCAGAGATGGCGCTTTATGTCCCTTCTGAGGTCCTTGGGAAGATTACGGATCAAATTATCTTCATCAACACCTCTAGTTTCTTGCCATTTGTATTGTTCATACCTCCTAATCCGCTCTCTCAGATCTTCAGGGAGTAATCTGTGTGACATCCACTGTTCGGCATCTCGTCTTTTGACCCTCATCTCCTCCAATCTTGTAGTAGTGGATTGCAAGTATGTCTGTTTCAAAACAAGTTGAATTCATCATAAAATGAAATATATGGGCCTCAAACAAGTTAATTCTTGAGTTTTACGCTATTAAGCTCAAACAACCTAAAAGTGTGCTTAATCTTGCAACTCAAACCACTCAATATCGGGCTTTTATTGAAGTTGTGTTCTTAGGTCATTCAACAAATCCAAATGGATGCCTTTCAATCAATGCAAAACATACACACTAATTGGAGTATCTCAATGGTGAAGATATGCAGTATTCGTTACCCAGCATATTGCTTGCAAAGGCACTTCCATATTTTTCTTTCATTTTCGTTTTCTTTCTTTTTTCCTTTTTTTTCTTTTTTTTGTTTTGGGGTTACAGAATCTGCAATAACAAGACATAAAAAAGGAATTCTTTTAAGCATTTTACAGACGGCTATGAATTACACCAAGTGCACCTTCTAGGAAAGCTGTATATTCTGAGACATCAAAGAATGCATCAGCAACTGTAGAAAATAATAAGGGAGATTTTTGGGGTAGAAGTCCGTCAGAATGTACCCATAAGATGAATGACCCATACAATCAGCACTCGAGCACTCAACTTTAAATTCTGGAACTCACCAGAAAGCTCACAAACATTTGTTCTAACAACAAATAAAAATCATTTCTATTTATAATTTTTTAAAATTCTATTTATAACCTAATTATGAAGTTATTTAAGTGACATTATTCTATTACTCATTGTAATAAATAATATATGGACAAAGAAGATGAAGCGTTATAGAGGAACGAACACAAAGTGTTTTAGGCCTCATTTGGTTACACAAACCATCTCATTGAGTCTCATCTAATCATTACAATTTTTCCAAACTCCCACACAAAATACAATAAACAATTCAACTTTTTCAAATCCAAAAAAAAAAATTATATTAAAAAATTATATTCTAACAACATTTTATTCAACTTTCAACTTTCATCTTATCTGTGTAACCAAACGAGGCTTTAGTCTTTTAAACTTCCAACAAATATTTAATTATATGACCATTCAAATTATTTTCATTTAATTGACCAAACTCAGTCATTTAATGCAGGAGTGAATGACATGGCTCAAGCAAAGCTCCTGCTTTGAAAATTATAAATGTTAAATAGTTCCTTATTGCTATTCTATTGCTATTCTATCCTTTAAAGAGGATGGTCACTTTCAGAGCTATATATTAAAACTGGCTAGTACCAACCTGCATATTCCCGATCAAAAATGAGAACAATACCAAGCCAGAAATTGAAATGAAAACTGCAAAGCAGATTTCCCAGACATAGGTACTTGTTGATAGATTTTGACCAAGAGAACTGCAAAACAAATTGAGACAACAATTCATGAGTGCCCCACATAGAACATGTCAAGGGTACACATCATAGCAAGATGACAAAGTCCACATGAAATCTAATAAAATGCACGAGACAATGTGATAAAACCAGCTCTATACCCGGGGCTGAAATACAAGAAACGTAAACATCTACTCAAGAGGATTTGTTTACAGAAGCATAAAGCACAGTTATCGAACAAGATAAACTGCAAAGAATAGAAGTTTTATAAACAAATGATAATTTCAGAAGTGAACTGCAACTCCTCGACAGAGAACACTTCAAAAAATACACATTGTGATGAAATGAATGATACATTACATCAGCAAACATGATAAAACCAGTTCTACATATGGGGCTGAAAATGCAAGAAAAAGGAACCAAGATTCAAAAAAATGCCTCATTTACAGCCAAGCACCAATGGAGATCAAAAGTAATGTTAACGTCACAAACAAAGTTCAATATTTCGTCATCAGATATATTCGTAGTCAGATCCCACATCTTTGTATTCCCATACCCCAAAAAAAACCAAAAGAACAAAAAGGACCCACTCAGACCTGCGCTTCCATTTCCAGAAATGATACTTATCCTTTCTTCATCTGTTCACATCGAGTTCAGTCTACCTTTAAACATGTTTTGTCTGTCCCAACTTCAACCCACTTGCTCTTTCACTTATCCCACTTATTGACAATTTTATTTCCATTTTCTAGAAATAATCTGTTCACACACACGCTGATGCCAGAGATGACCTTCAAGGATAAATGACATATCACCCCCATTTGTAGCCATTAATCCCTTCCAATCCAATCAATTTGGTAAAATCTGATCGAATAAACCAGTTAACTGACCATAATATATGTCATTCAGCACAAAAGAACAAGAAAGAGCCAATAAAAATAAGATTGTTCATCCGGGTTCCGGCCCGGTTTTGGGGTTTCAAAATCGGGTCAGAACCCGGACTGGGTTAACCCGGGTCAAACCCAGGCTGGAACCTGGATGGAAACCGGTTTTTAAAAACCTGGAACCCGTGTTCCGGTTTGTACCCGGTTTTTTTTTAAATCGAAGCCTACATGTTATGAATATTTTTTCATGAAAAAAATGTTGATGCAGCATTCAAATCTATTTATTTAATTTTTTAAACTAAAATTGTTTATAAAATAATATTACACTATTTATATGAAAAGCACGTATTACATTACAAGCACAACATTCCCATAATCAAAAGCTCAATCCAGATCTTCTAAAGGGAAGTGCAGCACTGCAGCCCCAACAGGATATACTCAACCTCGAGTTCAATGGTAAAATCTACAGGAACGACTTTATGCAACTCTTCAGGAGGCACAGATGGAATATAGGGCCGGATGCCCAATTTGGTCAAATACTCAATAAAAATAATCTCAGATGCAGGTCTTGGGATGGCCATGTTCATTTTAGGTATATTATCTGCCTTTCACGTTTGTGTGTATATATATATATATATATATATATACACACACACACATATGTATATATATATGCATTTGTCATCTATTTTTTCTACAAACTTTGCCGTGTCCATGCTTCCGTTACAAACAAACTTCACAAAGAATATTTTGAATTGAACACTGCTACACCGACAAGGCTACTTGAGTGTTTTTTTTTCTTTTTTTCCATGCATTTTTTTAAATCATTTAAACACTTGAAAAAAATTCACACCACCATTAAAAAATATTTATTTAATCATTAAGTAAAAAAAGAAAAAGACAATCGGGACCCATTTTCGAGACCCACAGCACCTTGAGTTTCTGTCTATTTAGTTGCTAGAAAGGAACAAAAAAAAAAATTCAAAACATTCAAACCAAGAGGAAAAAAAAACCAGGTTCTGGGTTTAAAACCGGGTTCCAGATGAACAGGCAATTTATTATAAAAAGGTTCTCACGATCCAAGCATGAATAAAAGAAAGTTTATGAGCAATGTAGCACCAGACATCGCACAAGCACTATGTATGAACTACGGCCAGTTTACTGGATGCTTTTTTATTCATTCAATGTCAAAAAACAAAACACTAAATGATAAGCATACAAAAGCATGTTTCTGTCATTATTAAAAATAAAACACACAAAGAAAAGGTGATATTATTGCTGCCAACTAACTCAGCATAAAATAAATGTGATCCCATAGAAGCACACCTCAGATTTCGCAGGCCCCACCAAAAACAGTAAAACAACTTCTCTGGAAAATCCCTTGACTCCACTACACCAGACTGAAGAGCATCGAGGAATATTCCAAAATCAAAGAGCGTTGCATTAGGTTCCTTTACGGGACAAGATGCATTCAGTAAGTTGTCCACCTCTAAAATATTACTATCACAATACAAAGAACTGTTTAAGCATGTGGAATTATCCCTGCAGGCTTGTTGCCAGCAGATGGTTTCTCGCTCTATGGAGAACAAGTACCAAAAGGCTCCAAGTACCTAAAACAACAGAAAAAACGTAATAGTCAGAAATATATATAAAAGAGAGAAAATGGCACTTCAATTTATTGCAATTTTTAGCTACTCATCAAAAAAAAAAATAGCAGTAAAATGCAATAAAAGTTCTCTAGCTCATGGTGCATTTTGCAAGTTCAGTGGTGGGGAACTCTCAAAAAGGAGGTCCAAAGGCGAATTCATATGAAATCAAGACTTCTCCTGGCTTACTCTATAAATTACTGACAGTGGCACACAAATTAGTCTATGTCTTGAAAGAGTCCAAACTGGAGCTTGTCAAGCTGCAATGCTATTTACATTCTCTATTACATAGGACATTTTTCCTTGTTGACTACAAATATATTTTCAACACAAAGCCAGGTCAAAACCTCTAGCTCAACAGCTACAAAAAGGTATCCACCCCGATTTAAGTCATGAGTGTTCATATTGAATAGTGTCTTTTCCTAGTGAAACTTATATCAGATATAAGTTCCTTTCTTTTCAATTCACTTTCCTTGGTACACATTCTCACATGCATACATATATGTTGTAGTATCCAAAATCCTAATCTAGAACTGCTCATAAAAAAACTGGCTTAATTATCTTCAAATCTTCAAGCTTACATGATAATCATGCTTGCAAATAGTACTACAAATTGACTAATCTGACTCCTAAATAAATGTGCACAAGTTCCAGCTGCACTGAAATTCACATGATCTTGTCTCTCTGCATCTGATGGTCTAATAGCCTTCTACAACTTAAAAGGGATACTGCACTCTATTTAACAATAAAACTCTAACAAGTCAAAACCAAACAAAATATCTACGTCTAACGAAATTATATGGGTAGGACTACATGTTTTTCTTATTGGCACCAAGTGTCTAGAACAAAGTCTCGACTAATCCTAGGGGTGCACAGGCCCTCAGCAAGGAGTCTCCTGCAAGTGCACCCTGGGTAATTCAAGGGAAAATATGGCCCTTAAAAATTGTTTGCAACCAAGGGTTCGAACCTTAGACCTAGAAGGAGCATGCCATCAAGACCAAGGCTCTTACCACTTGAGCCAACCCATGGGGGTTACATTTTAAGGAGATGATCAACATTAAGAAGCAAAGGCAGCACACATGGACACACGACAGCTATACAATGAACCAACATATAGATAAACATATAGATAAATTTTTTTTATAGGTAAACATAGAGATAAATTTGCCGAACAAATATATATTTTTAAAGAAAAATGTAGTTTCACCTAAGTACCAATAAAACAAACCAGGCCATTTAATGAAACTTACATGGCTAGCAAGCATGTAAAGAAGGAGATTGAATGCAGCTCCAGCCCATGCAGTTTGTGTGAGTATGCCAGAAGTCCTTGTAACTTCTTTATATAACGGATAGATTCGAAGAAACCTCGGTAGATATTGGAAGAAAACAACAAATTTTAACCAGTTCTTCGTATTCAACGATTTTGAGCCTCCCATTTTCGGAACGATAATTAAAATCACCACCTGAGCATATCACAGCATGTTAAAAGTCAGCATTTTTTTTATACACACAACTTTCCGAACCATTCTGCACAGTAGAGAGAAAATATATCTAAGTTGGGCAGTTGAATTCAACCTCAGACTCATGCTTTAACATAAGAGAAGGTCAACAAGGACTCTGCACTGATTTTTGGTCCTGCTACAAGAATTTTATGTAACAAAAGTTCCACATGGGAGGACAAACATAAAACTTTAGAATAGGCACCAAGTCAAGTTGAACTGCATTAAGTACCCAAATGAAGACCAGGGTAAATAAAGGCACTAAACAAACTTCCTGTGCATGTTAAATTTAAATTTTTGCTTACAGGGATACAAGCTGCTCAACCAATGTTACTAGTCGAGTAATACGCAATCAAATATAGGAATTGCATAGAATATAATCCCTTTGCGAGTTAACCAATGAAATAACCCCAAGAAGTAAAAAATTTGGCCTGCAAAGACTTTCCCTTACCTGTGGGAGCGGAAGGACGGCAAGAATGTCAATTAAGAAGTATGATGACAGATACCTCCGTGCTATTGCCCAAGCATCTTCAACTAAAACACCTCTTCCAAATACACGAGAAGATGGAGCAATAAAACCAGTTCGAAATTGAAAAATAATATGAATTATATAAAATATATCCGTGAAAGAACGCAAGATAATAGCTGTAGTCTCCATTTTCTTGTCCAACTCAAGGCACTTCTGGGCATCAATAATCACAGGGACATAAAAGAACAAGGGATCGAGTGAAACTGCAATCACACATGAGAGCACAAATATCTTATTCCACTTTTGTAGAAACGGACCCTGCGGATCAAGAATTTTCTTCCTTGAACCTGAGCCTTGAGCAACAGCACTATTAAATGAATAAGATTTCAATGATTTTTTAATCCTGTTTATCCTATCTGAACTAGATTCAAAGCTTCTTTGAAACTTTTCTGAAACCAAGCTTAATGCCATTCTGATTCTTCTTGGATGCATTTCATAATTTTTAGAATGCCCCTCGGTACTTTTCTCTGACTTCCAATCCTGAAACCTGTTCCAAACATTGTAAGTGACATCAAAATCCTTCCTATGACTCTATGCCCCATTTAAAAGGAACATGAAAATAGAACCCAAACAAAATATGAAAAATATACATTAAAGTTGCCAAAGAAATTGGAAAGCATCTCAAAATCAAAGCAAGATGCTAACCATAAAACCCAAACTTTATAGTGGTGGTGGGGCATGATATCTCATGTGTCAGTTTTGTAGCATTGATGGTGGGTGTGGTGGCAAAGAAATCGGTAGAAGACAAGGCAGCAACAACATTCATGGAACACCATTATCACATATGGTAAATAGGAGGTTTGAATCAGTGTAGTTACTCTGGCCGTGGAAGCACTCACCATGGCTACATATCCAAGATATTAATATCAAAGGTGGCAGGGTGGTTTCCATATCAGAAATAATGGATAGAATTGGTAACATTCAAACATGGTGGTGGCTATGATAGGTATGTGTGAGTGACAAACTTAAACTTTTTTGTTTTTAGCAAAAAAATCAATAATCCACAAATTTATTTCTGAAAAGTACCATCAGGTGGAAATAACAGATTCTAATCTGGTTGATTCCAAAAGCACAAGAAGTGCACACAACATGCTAAAAATTGCACCTTAAACTCAAGCATATAATTACTAAGCACCATAAATTGCGTTAAACTAACCTCACACCTTAAACTCAGGCATATAATTAGTATGCACAATAAATTGAGTTAAACTAACCTCACAAACTTCTCTTGCTGGTAGTTCATGATTATATCTTCTTGAAAACACGATTTTTCCGATGAAGAATCCACCCCTGAGAAATTTATCGATCCAAAAAACTACTTCATGCAACATAAAAACTCTCAACGCCAAACCCTGATGGATAAAAACATTCAAATTAATGAAATGGATTCAAAGCACATCCTCCACACATTGTACCCGACAATAAATGATTGTTCAAAAAACCAAATGGATCATAGAATTACTTAAGCACCGTAATTTACTAGAAATAATCCAAAGGTAGAATAACAATAAGGAAATTTTGGGTAAAAGCGACAACATGGTCCACATCAAAAGAGTACGAATTTGCAGATATTTCCAATAACATCCCGTCCACGCCAAAAATATTTTCAAAAAGCGATATCCACTATAATCATCCAAAAACAATGGGGATGAAACTTAAAGCAGCGCACTTTTTTAATTAACCTTTTGGAAACAAAAAAAAAGCGAATCCTAAATTTTCGGGATTTTAAATTTCTAACAGTTTGTACATAAATTTCAAGAGATTTGTAGGAGAGACTCGAAAATCAAACTTGAACAGAAAGACAAATGAAAATAACTTGAGTTCTGACAAAGTTAAAGGACGATCACTTGGAGGTTCTCAATTGGCAAAAGAAAACGACTATACAGAAAAAGTTTTTGACTAAAAAGAAACGCACCGAAGGAGAGACTAGGAGCGACTAGGAAATCAGGTTGTACATGTGTAGAACTCCATGGGCGATCAGCGCAAGAACTAAAAAGGGATATTTTTTCTACTTCGAAGAGAGAGAGACAGAGAGAAAGTTCGCGGAAATTGGCGAGTCAGAGTAAAGGGCACTCGGCGCAACGACAGCATTGAGAAAGTCTACGCGACTCATGTGGGGTCTACTGAAGCGTTTTCTAAAGATTTTTTTTTATGTGATGCTACGTTTCGCTTCTGTACGGTGGGTTCAGTATGAGCGCGGGGATTTTTTTTGGGTCACCGTAAATACATACGAATTTGATGCTACGTTACGCTTCGGTACGTTGTGTTCTTTTTTTTATAATTCTCCATTGATCAATAGCTCAATAACAAAGTCTAAATACAATAAGGAATTTCCGATATTTCCACAATACAATCAGAAATTGCTAATGTGTCCTTGCCTAAGGTGTGTGCAATTAAGTTGGCTTCTTTTAGTACGTGTTTGATGGAGCAGTTTTCATAACATTGTAGTTTGAACTTAAATGTTTGGAACTAGCATTCCAAAGCAATTCAAGTTTTCCTCATGACCTTGGATAGTCATCACAACTTGCTTTGAATCCTCATCTAGAATTATTCTTCTCAAATCCAACTCACTCTCAAATATTATTGCTTGAAGAACTGTATAGGTTTTTGCTATTAGAGGATTTGAGAACAAATATTGCCTCTTCCTCAGCGTAGTTAGAATCTTACCCTCTCAATCACGAACAATAATTCCAATCCCAAACTTGCCGTATATTCTATCTACCACTGCATCCCAATTAATGTTGAAAAATTATGATGGAAGAGATTCCCAACCATCATTCCTATGGAGAGTGGGTAGTCACCATTAGGAGACTCTAAAGTCCTGCAGCAACTGAGAGGCATCTTGCATCAATGAGTTAGAGCATCCCCATCCGGATGCGTAAAACACTGTTATCTCTAAAATTTAGAGATGAAATTTAGGGTTTACGAGTTTGGCGCCTCCCATCCCATTCCCTAAATTAGGGATTACTTTTCGGGTATCTACAGTCGTTCCCCATATTTGGGGAACCACTGTACATCCCCAAAACGTCCGAACCCCAAATCTGTTGCCCTTCCGTCCCGCGTGTTCCTCTCTTCCCTCTCGATCGCCCTCGTTCGTGAAGGAGGCCCTCTCTCGCCCCGTCTGCCACCATCTACGGTGTCTTCTCTTCATCGACTCCACAGGAATGTAAGTTTTCTCTTCTCTGTGAAACTCGCGCCCTCTTCTTCTCTCCATGGATGGACTCTGTCCTCTCTCGCAGAGATTGAACAAACTGAGCCTCTTTCCATGGTGAATCTGATATATTTTCGAGTTTTATTGTTATGATCTATTGTATTTGTCAGTTTTGCCACTTGAAATCCGAGAACCCTAGATTTCAATTACTACTCTAGGGCATGAATATTCATGGATCTGTGACCCATATTCACTGGATTTAGAATGCATGTATCTGCCGTGGTTGGATTTTGTTCCTGGATTTATCGACTTCTTAGTGCTATTTTATCAATCGACTTGCTGCTATATACAAACACTGCATTTTATTGGGTGCTCTGCGGTTTGAATGAACAATTTTTATCATCTATCATTCACGGCACAGTTACTTTATTGTTCTTAATGGATAAATCTCAGACATTGCTCTGCTTTGTGGAGCTTGTGTGGAGTGTTGTGCATCATTTGGCCATTAATTCCTGAAGCTGAGTGCGTATGAAAACTCCCCATTTTTGTATGGCCCGACTCTTTTTCCCTTTGAATCATTTACCATAATCCAGTTGGTTATGTTGTCCAATGAGACCAAATGGTGTTATTTTTTATAGCACTATTACTGTCATTTTGTCATTACCAGCTTTGAGCTCCCTTGTTGGTTTGTAGTATTTTTGTTAAATGACTCTCTATGAAAAATATTACTTGTATGTGTTTAGGAATTTATACTTCAACATGATACATTTCTTGTATCATTCAACATGACTATAATGAATATTTCTTGTTATATAATTTGTATTTTGTCAATGACCATATATGTTTGGGTACATATGGCTATATACCTTTGGTTTGTGCTGTTTTTGCCCCCCATAATCCATATAATGGAGACAAACATGTTGTGTATTATTAAACTTTAATGGTTTATGTCCATACAAAGCCACCCGAATGATATATGTCCTCCTCTGATCACCACACATACAAAGCCATTTTTAATGACATTAACTGATTATTGATTGTGCTTTGTGCATCAATTTTTCATACAAAGGTATAAGCATATACTCCCTTAAATTTTCTGTTATTTAATCATATACTCTCTTCAATTTTCTGTTATTTAAATGAAGTACTCTCTTCAATTTTCTGTTATTTAATCCTATACTCTCTTCAATTTTTTGTTCCTACACTTTCTTTAATTTTCTGTTATTTAATCTTATACTCTCTTTAATTTTCTGTTATTTAATCCTATACTCTCTTCAATTTTCTGTTCCTACACTTTCTTCAATTTTCTGTTATTTAATCTTATACTCTCTTTAATTTTCTGTTATTTAATCATATACTCTCTTCAATTTTCTGTTATTTAATCCTATACTCTCTTTAATTTTATGTTATTTAATCCTATACTCCCTAATTTTCTGTTAGCTTATACTCTCTTCAATTTTTAATCCTACCTCATACCAGTTATTTAATCTGAGTTTGTGGCATGTGTTTGCTGGTTTGAGCTACTGTTATCTCTTTAATTATTGTTCCCATGGACTAAACTCTGTTGGTTTGACAAAGATAAAATCTGTTTTTATGTTCTTATGCACTTTGCATGCTGTTTAGTATTGGAATTTCCTTCTCTAACCCCTGGCTGTGAATCTGTCTGTGCTATTGGGACCTTTGTAGTGTTTAGTACTGATGAATAATTATTACTTGTGGGGGAGGGAGGGAGGGGGCTGCATGTCGACTGTTAGGCTATGATGATGGGGTTTAGTAAGATAATTCATAAGTGTTAATGGGCCCCATTGAGATGGCGGGGTAATCCTTACCCGAATGATCATACTGCAGTTTGTAATTGTTTTCACAAAAGGCACGTGGGGTTTGGGTAAGGTTTTGCAGCCATTTGATGTTGGGCTCATCTCTCACACATGATGTAAATTTTGTAACCCATTCTGAGCCACATTTAAAACACACGAGTGTTTAGGGAAGTGGATGGGAATGCTCTTATTTTTACGTTTTCAAACTAAATTTTTTATTGGATCTGAGTTGTCTTAACCCTTCGGCTGTGATGATGAGACAATCCGAACATGGTGATAAAACACTTTGGCGCACACCTCCATGGCATGGTAACCCGGATGGCCGATAAATAGTGGCAACCGGTTGTTGCAACCATGCAAGTATATGTGCCAAGTGTGTCGTCATACGTTGCCATATGATTCCTGAGCCGGCTACAAAAATCACTTGCAAATTTAGTTCTTAATTTTCTAACATGTGTATTACATGTTTTATGTTTACAAATTTTTAGAGATGGACTCAGGAGAACATGGAAATATGTTCTTCACTAGCCTCCTGACTCAGGAGCCTGAACTTGACCACATTTATGTTGGTCAAGGTGAACAACATCCAGTGACTTTGGATGACTCTCCACCCCCGCCCCAAGTAGATCCTCCCCCCTCTCAAAGAAAATCAGCCAGGGGTGCAAACTTCACCCCCGAGGAAGACAAGTTACTTGTCTCCGCATGGCTGAATAGTAGCATTGATGCCATCCAAGGAACGGACCAAAAACACGCCCAACTTTGGGAAAAAGTTAGTCAATACTTCAATGATTATAAAGAAAGTACAAATGAGCGAAGTGTTGGGTCCTTAATACATCGGTGGTCTGCCATTCAAAAGGCGACGAACAAATTTTGTGCTAAACTCGCCCAAGTTGAAGGGCTGAATCAAAGTGGCATGACTGAGCAAGACAAGGTATAAGCATCCACTTAATTATTATTTATATTCATTATGTTCCCTTTATCTGCATTTTGGGTTGGTTAATTATTTGATTTTCATTTTGAATTGGAAGTTTGACAAAGCGAAGGTCATGTACCAATCGCTTGAGAAAACAACCTTTCAGTTCGAGCATTGTTGGCAGCTATTGAAAGACCAGCCGAAATGGAATCAGCGTTGCACAAAAGACGGGACAAAGCGAAGGTCGACGATGTCCCCTACATATTCGCGTACATCATCCATGGCAACTAATTCACCCATTGATTCAGTGGGTGGTACAGAGGGCGAGAATATGGAAACTAATGATGTCATCGATTTGGATAGGCCAATAGGAAGAAAAGCTGAGAAAGGAAAACGTAAGGCCCAAGGCAGAGCCTCAGAAGAGCTTGTGGAGCTCAGCAAGAAAAGATATACTCTCCTAGAGGAGTCACGTGCTCAGGAGAAAGAATTTTTCCGACTCAAGGAGGAGAAGATGGCATATGAACGAGAAATGGAGGAAAATAAAACTAGACAAGAGGATGAGAGATTGAGGTTGGAGGCGGAGAAACTGGAAATCGCCCGGTTGGAGAGAGAGGAGCGCATAATGTTGCTCGATGTGAGTACGTTAAATGAAGTTCAGCAAGTATATTTCCAGCAACTTCAAAGAGAGATATTGGCGCGACGCACTGCATCCTCAGATTAAGGCTTTTTTTTTGTAACTAAACATTTATTCAGCACATAAATGTGATGTATATTATGAACCACTCGTTTATGGCACTTTTCTGCGTTTATTGTATTATATAATTTGTACGTTTGCAAAGTTTTATTAAGAAGATAGAAAACGTGATCGTCAAATTTAAATCATCCATGGAACGATATTTCTTGATTACAACTCGACATTACAAATTCTTAAACTATTACAGATAATGAAAATATTACAATAACTTAAACTGCATTTTCTTGAACCAAACATGTTTTTTGGAATGAAAATTCTAGAAACTTGAAATACACCGTCGCTACTAATGATAAAATAGAGACTCCAACACAACCTTCTCTTCTATTGTTGGGAATGAAATTGCCAGTGATGTTCAATTAAATCTGCTTGTAGATGATGATGTGTCGAGCTATCCCTAATTTCATGATGGCGCTGAATGAAGTTCATAAACTCATTTGTTGGATTGCGCGACAATTCTGGAATATCATCATCAAGTTGATCGTACTCCATGTTCAAACCCTGACTATCATCACGCTCGTCCTCAATGATCATGTTATGTAGAATAACACATGTTTTCATTATATTTGTTAGGTCATTGACTTTGAATAATCGGGAAGGTCCACGAACGATTGCAAATCGTTGTTGAAGTACTCCGAAGGCACGCTCGACATCTTTTCTTGCAGATTCTTGTGCTCTGGCAAAGTTTTTCTTCTTATTCCCTTGGGGTGATGGAATCGTCTTCACAAACGTTGACCACTTAGGATAAATACCATCGGCAAGGTAGTACCCCATAGTGTAGTCGTTGCCATTGATTGTGTAATTGACTGGTGGAGCACGCCCTTGAGCAAGTTCCGTGAAAATAAAAGATCTCTCTAGCACATTAATATCGTTATGTGAACCGGGCATACCAAAAAATGCATGCCATATCCAAAGATCATATGAAGCAACTGCTTCTAAAATAATAGTTGGTTCACGGATGTGGCCAGAGTACATACCTTTCCAGGCAGCGGGACAATTTTTCCACTTCCAATGCATGCAATCAATGCTTCCTAGCATTCCTGGGAATCCCCGTTGTTCACCAACAACAAGCAATCGAGCAATATCATTGGCATTTGGAGACCGCAAATATTCATCTGAAAAAATAGTTACGATTGTCTTGCAAAATTTTTTGAGACTCTCCATTGCGGTGCTTTCTCCAATACGTATGTATTCATCCATAAAATCTCCAGTAACCCCATAGGCCAGCATTCTAAGTGCTGCGGTTATCTTTTGCATAGAAGATAAACCAAGTCTTCCGGCATTATCTCTTCTCTGGACGAAGTACGGCTCGTAAACCTCTACCTCATTTAGGATACGGAGAAATAAGGGACGACTCATCCGAAATCTCCTTCGAAATAGATTGGAGGGATATACTGGATTTTCTGAGAAATAGTCACGAAAAAGGCACTCATGCCCTTGAATATGATCACGCCGAATAAACTTACGAGGTTGGCGATTGCCATGATGTCTCGATGACTCTCCATCAGCCTCGGCATTAATAACAGCATCTAGCTCATCATCAGATGACAAGTATGTAAGTAATTTGCGAAAGAAAGAACGAGCCATTTAATGAAGAGAGTTAGAAATGAGACTTCGATTTTTTAGAATGTGAATGCAACAAAAATGCATATTTATAGATAACAAAGTTACCGTTACATATAAGACACAAAATGTTAACGTTGAAGAAAAGACAAAAAAAATTACCGCTAGAGAAAAGACAAAAAAAGTTACCGTTAGAGAAAAGACAAAAAAAGTTACCGTTAGAGAAAAGACAAAAAAAGTTACCGTTGGAGAAGAGACAAAAAATGTTACCGTTTGATAAATGACAAAGCATGTGTACTAATCAGAACGAATTAAAAATGTTACCGTTATACTATTCTGCAAAATATTTATCATCAATAAACGAAAAATGCACATATTTAAAAAAATTATTATTTTTAATATCGATATTGAATTGAAAAATAATATTGTATCTGTAAAAAAAATCGTATAAATATTTATAAAATGTGATATTTGAAAATAAGAGAATAAGACAAAATAGTTAGTAGTTAAAAATGGAAATGGAAGTGAGAGAAAAAAATAATAAAGAAAGAATAGAAGAATATTATTTTAATAGAATAGAGAAAGGATAGGGAATGGGATGTAGAATGTTTTATGAAAATGAGTAAAATTTAGGATAAAATTATAGGGAGTGTACTTTTTAGCTAAAATTTAGAGAAAATTTTAGGCATCCGGATGGGGATGCTCTTAGGGTGAGTGAAAATATCTTTGAACACAAATTCATTTATTTCTCTTCCATAGTTTCTAGAGTAGTACTGACAATTATTCCATCTCTTCTTTATTTAACTTCCTAAACATTTCTTCTAGCAACTCCTTAATACTCTTGTAGGGAACACAGATTTTTTGAATTTTCTTTTAACACTATCCCCAGACATCACTAGTTGTAGTACACTTTCATAATATATGTCCAGTGGTTTCTGGTTCCTGTAGACAAAGAGAACAGTGGGGGTTTTCCACTATTCTCTTTTTACACAGGTTTAGCTTTGTAGGCAAGACGTTATGACAATCTCTCCACAAGAAAGTCTTAGTTGCTGGTGGAATTGACAACTTCCAAAGCTTGGTCCAAGTACCATTATTTGTATTCTTTTGTGAGCATTGGTATTGTAATCTTCTCTGCATTTCACCTTACAAATGATATGCACTCTTGACAGTGAAAATGTCATTAGTAGTGCATTGCCACATTAAATGATTTGGCCTATTACTATGACTGATAGGAATTTGGCATATGATACCTGCTTCTTCTTTTGAGAAAATTTCTTGTACCAAGTTTAGATCCCAATTCACAGAATTTGCATTTATCAAGTCCTCTACCTTAGCTTCCACATCCAGGATTGTCATTGCACTTTGAGGTCTAAAAGTACTTGGTAGGAGCAACCATCTGTCTGTCCAAACTTTGACTGATTTACCATTTCCAGTCCTTCATATTGTCCCTTCTTGAAGCAAGGGTCAAGCTGATAATAGACTCCTCCAAACAAAAGATGGTCTACTCTACATCTTGGCTTGAAAGAAGTTAGTAATTGGAAAGTACTTATACTTGAGGATTCTAGCAGCAAGTCAGTTTGGAAACTGTAAAATCCTCCAGCCTTGCTTTGCTAGTATTGCTAGGTTGAAGTTTTCAAAACCTCTGAGGCCCAGCCCTCCAGTAGCTTTTGATTTCCCCATCTAGTCCCAATTTATCCAATACAGTTTTCTTTCCTGACCTATTTGTCCCCACCAGTATCCCCCTCACCGGTTTTTTAACGTGATGCAAATTCAATTTAAAACTAACATAATAAAGTTGATAATTTTGATGCATTTAATCAAATGCATGGTATTATGATTGATTTATGATAAATTATGGTTGTAATTGTGAGTGCGCAAGTATTTATAATTTTTTAAAAATAAAAAAATAAAAAAAAATATTTTTAAAAATAAAAATAATATCAAAAACATATATTTTTAAAAATATTTTAACTTTTCAATATTTTTAATTATTTATTTTTATTTTTAAAAATTTTATAAAATATATTAATATATTAATTTTATTATTATTTACAAATTATTTTATTAATATTAAAAAAAAAAAAAAAAGATGTATCATTAAACGAGGAGGAAACTGATGGGGCTGGACAGTTGGCAGCATTTCGCCCACTTAATTTAGAGCAAGTCCGTTCTCAAAAACTTTATCTTATTTTGTATTTTTTGGAAAAAGACAGAACAAAGTTCCTCTCTCTATCGATTCACTGCCAACCACGTGACCCTATCGATTGCACGGAATTGATGGGCGATGAAATTTCAACGTGATCTGAAAGCACAATAATTTGCACACTTTTTACTTTTTATCTACATACAATGCCAAACCTACCGAAGTTAGGTCTCGAAAATGTGACTCGAGACAATTTTTTTTTTTATATTTTATTTAATAATTAAAGAAATATCTTTTTTAATAATATTGTAAATTTTTTATTTTTTTAAATATTTATGATGATTAAAAAAATATATAAAAAAAAATATATTTTTAAATATATTTCAAGGTATGAGACATGGTATTGGTCGGTTCCATATTTTCATGGCAGTGCCTCCAAGTTGTTGTATTTTCAATAAGATTTTGTTGCCCTTGATATTGAAGTGCCAAAAACAAGCCAGAAGGATTGGAGCGAGAGCTGCAGGACAAGTGCTACAATCAAATATGGATGGAATAATTGTTATCATCTCAAAGGATAAAAGGTTTATGAGCAGGCAAAGTCAAAAGCATTATTGTGCAATATCCAACACTGGCAGCCTGTCATCTTGTCTTTCCTCTGGCTGCAGATATTCACCAAGTCTATAATTACGTACCCTGGCCCAAACTTTAAACTATTATACAGACTTGGCTATGTCTGGGGTGTGCTCCACAAGCTAGTACAGCCGGTCTCACCTGACAATACTCGACCTACCTAGCTAGCTATATTCGTCAGGCTCCCACGAGGCTGACTCCATTTTCCACTATGCATTCTGCAATCTGCATGATTCAGAAAGGTTGTATTATTACTTCTCATGTTCCAAGGATGATTTGCCAAAAACAACAATGTTTGTACATTAACACAGACTTTTCAAGAGGAGAGAAATTTCTACAGACTTTAAGATTTTTTTTTTTTTTTCATTTTACAGTCTATATCAAATTATTGTGATTAACTATTAAAGTTTTCTAATATAATTTCACGTTTTAAGATTAAGAGTTAGATGATTGTTCTAGAAATTATAGAGAGAGAGGAGATGACTTTTTTTATAAGTTCACTTTTTCTCGCTCTTAAAACTAATGTATGTAGAACTTTCATTTAAAGGGTTCTTCATTAGGGTGGTTAAAAGGTTAATTAAGTGATTGTAACTCTTCATTCATGTGGACACTACATGAGCCATGGAATACCCCTTACTAACATCTCACAGTTGTCCTGAGTGGCATGCCCATTAACAATCTTTTTCTGATCTCTTAATCGATTATTTTTCATACAAAAAAATGAAGAGCACAACCTAATGATAAGGCAAAGGGTAAGAGTATTCTATAAGTCGTCATCTTATTAATATAGTACATCACTCATAACATCTAGTCTATGCCCTAGACTGTTTAATCTTACTAGGTTAAGGATCCTTAATCCTTTATGAGTTTATGATTCAAAGAAATTATTGACTTTATGCTCATAATTATATAAAATCAAAACGACATCATCATTTAGGCTATGAGACATAAAATAATAATAATGAAGAATTTAAATAATTTTCTCTAGACATTGATATCAAATAATTTAGATTTGACTGTTTTTCTAGACATATATACTTTGCAAGACTGTGTCACTTTTGGCCTTAAAATAACTTACTAAAATCGCAACATTAAATTTTCATCTCATGACATAGTTATTGCTTCAAATGTATAATAATAGATTATCTATTGATCGATCCATTAGGGTTTACCTAGTGATAGAATAAGGATCATCCAATCATTCACTCGTATGGTCGCCTACATGATGTATTGAATGATTGCTTTTGTTTGCTGTTACAAGAGAAGATTAGAGTATATTTATTTAAACTAAAAAATCCCTTCTTTAATAAAAATTAAAAAAGAAAAGAGAAAAGATGCCGGCTTTCGAATTATAAGTTTATTTGTTTTTAATTATATTTGAATATAATCTCCCTATCGACAAATTAAATCATGATTAATTTTTAATTACCTCAGGACTATTATTGATAACGTTTGTCTTCATCTGATGATTTGCTTTCTCTATCTCTGTTACTTCCAAG
Source organism: Juglans regia (assembly GCF_001411555.2). Taxonomy (NCBI): domain Eukaryota; kingdom Viridiplantae; phylum Streptophyta; class Magnoliopsida; order Fagales; family Juglandaceae; genus Juglans; species Juglans regia. Next base: position 38,702,346 of record NC_049913.1, read on the forward strand.
CTTTTTTCATCTATCATTTGCTATTGACTTTGGCTATAAGTGGGCTTATGAGTCACGAGGCATCATTCAGAAAAGAAACAAACAGGAAAGGATATAAATTATACATAGAAGAATCGAAGATATAACATTATTATTTTATACACTATAATAATCTCAGCAAAATATCCGAAATGTTTTTTTACTGTATTATTAAAATAAAAATCCGGCTTAGATGAACAGTTTTAATAAAAAATATTTTAGTAGATATTAATCCGGAACAATGCAAGCAATTAGATACCTCCGTATACTGTATCAACGTGGCGTATTCATTCTAAAAAGTAATAGAATGTATTATTAAAAAATTAATTTTTTTATGTGAATTTTATAGTTATTTAATTTTTTAAAATAATATTCAATATTTATATATTTTATAACTGTAAATATTATTTATCATAATCTAATTAATTAATATTCTTATTTATTCAAAGGTGATTCATTTATATTTGAATTTTCGACATAACTTTTTATAATTTTGAAAAAATAAGTATTATATGTCTTTTGCGAATTATAAATAATCATCCTGAAATCTAAGGAATCCCGGTCGTATTACCCCAGCCGCGAGCCGCGAAGGTGATGCATGAGCAATGCCACGTACCCACCTCTCTTCGGTGCCAAAGCTACAAAATACCATCACATCACTCCCTATCTCTCTGCTTCCATCTCACTTCTGCGCGATCTCGCTCTTTATTCTTCTATCTTAACCTCTTGAATCTCTCACTCGCTCTAGGGTTCAGATTCTCTCTCTCACTTTCTAAAGGGAGATACAGCACACGAAGCTGAATCTCCGCACTATCAGATTCGGATCCTCTCACTTGTGCCGAGCCGCACCTGATAACCTCGATTTGGTATCTTCGATCCGATCCGACTGTTACCGGAGCTGAACCTTGAGATTTTGGATGAAGATTACGTACTATTTCGAGTATTCTTGTCTAAAGTCTATCTAATTCAGCTCTATATTCTTGTAATTTCGATCGACTTTCTTAACGTCTTTTTGGCAGTTCGATGTTTCAAGTAGTTTGGAGAGCATAAGATTTGTGTCATCTTAATATTTGTGTCTTTATCTGATTTTTTAAAGATTTTGTGTGGTTGCTGAGAAAACTGAGAGAGAGATAGAGAGTGCGGTTGTTATGTTTTTGTTGTTGTTTTGCATATGGAGAAACTCAGCTGAATAATGCTATGTTGGCCTTATGAGGCTCAATTCAATGAACCTATAAATAAACAAAATTCTTCGGTGATATTTAACATGTCGTGTTTGAGTCAAAAAACGTGTCTTTGGAGTACGTTTTGGTGGTTATTTTGGTAGTTTTTATTGATGTTGTTGTGCTCGAATAAATAAATTTCGATTTTTTCTGTTTCATCTTTACCCAGGTGGTCGAATGTGTTGGAGTCGAATTCAGGTTTATATCTTGAAAATCTCGGTCTCATTTGGTAGTTCGTTCCATGTTTGTGTTGCTGTTATTTTGCTCCGATTATAAATTTTGAACGTATTTCTAAGAGCATTAGAAATGGAAGAAAAATAAATAACATTTTGATTTGTCATTTTGGGAGATTTGGTGTGATGTAGTAATTTTCGTAATGTCATTGGGCAGTAAATAAAAGAAGATCTGGCGCCAAAGGCTAGATTATTTGATTATGCAACGGTTGCATAGGAATGTGATTGTTCAAGCTGGGAATATAGGAATCTTCTCCAAAGGCAGAGTACAATTGGGTGATACTCAAAGGAGTTTGCATGCAGCCCTTGGCTTAAGGAATTTTTGGAATCGTGAGTTCAGAAAGAATTCGAAGATGATGGTTGATACAAGTGCTCCAGAAAAAGGGGGACCGACTGTTGATGTATTGCCAGAGAAGGACGAAGATGGAAGATTTGCTAGTGGAGGATGGAAAAGGTTAATAGGGGCTCGCCTCATTTATCACATATAGTTCTATATGTTTCTTTTCTAATTATGATTCTGAACCCTATTCCTTGTACTTTTTCAGCTATAAGTAAAACCGTTGAGTGCTGTTTTGTCATCATAGATTCCCTATATGTTGCCAGTTAAGACCAAGCATGCTTAGTGTTGTAATTGTATGTACTCGTGCATGTAGTTTCCTTGCTGACCGTTTACTTATTTATTTGTTTATCTTTTTTGCATGTTTTTTACTAAATCATATTTTTGCAAGGAAGCCACACATTAAATTTAATACAAGTTCGTTGTACTTTGACTTGTAAATATAATAAAAATATTTTGACTAGCTTTTAATACTAGGATGTCATTACGACTCAAACCAATTTAAAAAAAAAAAAAAAAAATCAAAGGATCTCCGAAATTAACATTCCATTTGGTAGCAAAGAACAAGAGGCATTATAAAGAAGTGCTACAGCCACAAAGATATTTCACAAAAAAAAAATTACAAACTGATGTGGCTTCATGTGATATGTTAGATTAACTTTACAATAAAAGTAATTTTATAATCTGATGTACCACATCAATCCACGTCAATTTGTGAATTTATTTACTTTGGTGAAATCCTTTTATGGCTAAAGCATTTCTCTTTTTAGAATCACGTGGAGAAAATGGTATCTCAATCACATAAGGAGTAAAGTTATTAAGTTGTTACTTAATCTCTTTTGCTTAAGTCATCTTTGCTTTTCTCCAATAGACTTACCGAAACTGGAGCGAATTGGATGCAAATGTTTCATGTTCAGGGACATATTTCTGTTAATCATCAATCTAATATCAATAAAATTTATTGCTTACCTATCAAAAAAAGTAATGATCAATCTAAAGTTTTCCTAGTGACTGCATTTCGTGCTCTTAGTGTACCTATTATCTTATGAGATCAAACTGAACTGGTCTCGAGTCTCTTCTTAATTGGCAGTGAAGATGGAAAACTGAGCTGCGGATATTCAAGTTTTAGAGGAAAGAGAACAACCATGGAGGATTTCTATGATATCAAGACATCGAAGATTGATGAGCAAACAGTCTACCTGTTTGGAATATTCGATGGTTAGATTTTCTCTGATCCTCTTCTTGCTTTAGAGAAATACATTATGTATGGAAGTATCTGTGATACATACAGATGGTGTCCTACATGACTCCATGTAAAGGAAGAATACAAACTGCTACATTGGAGTTACGTTGTTACATTTTCCTATATGCACGTGACTGAGGAGGCTAATTACTGACGACGTATGACTGTCTCCCCATGTCTTTCTTGACTGCTACATACAAAATTATGATGTGCAGAGGAAATCTGGATGTGGAACAAACCTAGGGCTTTTGATCACTGTTCCATTACTTCATGGTTTTTACTAAGGAAATCTATTATGTAAAAGTTCCACTAAGTCCAACATTATTGCCATTTGACCATCTACATGCTTAATTAAAATAAAATCATCCAAGAATGGAAAAACCTAAAATTTTAACAACTGTAATTGTCAAGCCACACTGGTGTGGGTTAGATCTCAGAGGTTCTGTCTCATTAAGGATTGACTCTGGACCTGTTCACACGGTCCACTTTCTTGGCATTTCAGCTATAGATAATTTCCATTTACAGTAACCTCTTAGGTATTTGTGTACGATGCAAGGTCTCTAATAAATATGACATGTATTTACAGGTCATGGGGGTTCTCGTGCAGCTGAGTATTTAAAGGAGCATCTGTTTGACAATCTCATGAAGCATCCACAATTCATTATCGACACCAAATCAGCTATTCGTGCGTTCAAGTTATCTGATGCCCCATTTTCATGCACCTGTGAAGCAGCAACCTTATGCGATTGTCGCATATTACTTGCTGCTGGTGTTCTGATGCAGGACCTCATGCTAGTGGATATATTTAGTAACAATTTCTGTCTCATACAGGCAGAAGAAAATGGCTTTAAGTCTTTTTCAATGCTGGTTCACAGTGCCTGGGGTCCTGCATGGGATGCTTTTTCACCACCTGATGTGGGCTTGCCATATTTCTATTTGGTAACTTGGGTAAGCTTGCAGGTGAAACATATCAACAGACTGATGCTGATTTTTTGGATTCGGAGAGAGATACTTACCGTGATGATGGTTCTACGGCATCGACAGCTGTGTTGGTTGGTAACCATCTATATGTTGCCAATGTTGGAGATTCAAGGGCTGTAATATCTAAGGCTGGCAAAGGTAATTCACTCATCATGTATTTTACTATTTTGTTGTTGGTAATTGCTTAGATGAAAGTTACCTATAAAAAACTCTCGGATGAAAGTTTCTGACTAAAATCACGGTGGAAATCAATTTGTTGAGCTGAAATTTATAAAGGACATAAAATACTAATAACTAGAGATCTAAGGAATTATACTTGTTACCGCTCTGAGATTTAGTTCATCTAGAAAACATACACTTCTATAATGTAATATCCTATGAAAGAATTAATTACTCATGATTGCAGTAATTACTCCCATGCTAAAACTCTAAATAAATTATAAGAACTATGGAGCTGTGAATGGGACTTCTAAGTGTAGCTTTTTTCCCCTTTGTAACAGCAATTCCTCTCTCTGAAGACCACAAACCAAATAGAAGCGATGAGCGGAAAAGAATTGAAAGTGCTGGGGGCGTTGTAATGTGGGCCGGTAAGGTTAATTTGTGAATTTTCTCATTGAAACAAGGGTTAAGTAATTTATCATGTATCATTTATGTATGTGGTGCAATTGATCTACAAAACATGGGTCAATGTTTTAGTGGGTCTTGCCTCTGAGTTACTGGTATAAAGAGTTAGGCTTGTCAAATGAATGGGAAGTTTTGGCAGAGTACTTTCCCTTGAGTGGTAAGAGAAAAGCTAGTTCTCTAGGATCATTGGATTTACTAATATATTGGCAGAGGAGATATGATTTGAAGTTCAATTGACAAGCCTTTCTGCTCTATTTATTCTCTTGTAATTATCCCCATTCAATACAAGAACATTTGCCCAAAGACAGAGTTTGAAAGAAAAACTCTCTAAATTCTACCAATGAACGTTCTCTATCATCAAAACACCGCCCATTCCTTTTAGCTTTTCCTAGCTCTTAGTTCCTTGCTTGTATTTTGGTGTTTCCGCTTGTATACTCCTTGTGTACTTGGGCTATGCCTATTTACTTGCCTTAATAAAACTTCTTATTACTTATAAAAAAAATTATTCTCTCATTATTGCTTGATCTTTTGTTGGCTGATGGTGCCTTAGTTTTTTTTTTTTTTTTTTTTATCAGCAAGGCTGATGGTGCCTTAGTTAATATAAGGTAATGCAGCTAGACATGGCATATTGATGTAATGAAACTCAACCATTCCTGAATTTTCCATCCCAAAAAAGGTCTCAAATGGTAATCAGGATGAGTCCGGACCATGCCAACCTTGATCCATTGTATTTGGAACAACTTTTTCTTAGGGACGGAACGCCGCAGGGCCAACAGAATTCTCAACTAGCCAGTTTATATAGGTGTACTTGCATATATCTTGTTTCATATTGCCTATGATGCATGTTAAAATAAAATGAATTGCGTTTGTGCTAACTTCATTTATTTTATATCATATGCATATTTGTATTCATAAATGTGCAGCATTAACCTATAGTTTTTGGAGAGAGGGTCTATCTTTCCTCATAAATAGGATGTGGAGTGTGAGGTGGTGCTTCAATCCTGGATGAGTGTGTGACTTGCATTTACATTGCAATAAACAAATATATAACTAAATTAAAGAGTTTTACGTGAACAATGGAAAAAATGGAAATCTGAATGACACAAACCAAACTAAACTCGGTTGTAATAACTACAATCACAAACCAACTAGCAGTGAGTTGTCTAGTTACCGGCTGCATTTCACTTTTTCACATTCTGATAGAAATTGGTATGCTTTAAAAGCCTGGCCTCTTGATCTTTTGGCCAACAAGCTCCCATTCACGTAGGGACCACATACCCCATTGTTGACACATTCCAGAACCTTTTCTGACTTTTGTTCTTCATGCCCAAAATCATAGGAGTGTTATAGAAATCTCTAATTTCTTGGGCAATCAACTACGACGCTAAGGGTGGTAGCTCAACTAGAGGGAAGTTTAAAGGGAGGGCATTGTGAAGACAGGAATCAAGGGGTTGGGGTTGGGTTTTTGGGTAGAGTTTTAGTTCTATGGGAAACAAGGGGTTGGGGTCGGGTTTGGTGTATTTTGGGTGGTTTTTTCACGGGCTTTTTGGGTCATTTTGGGTAAGGTGTTTTTTTGTATACATTCAGTGTACTTGGTTTTTCCTTTTGATATATATAATATTTTTACTTATAAAAAAAAAAAATCGCTCCTACACAAAATGAATTATTGATTGCACAATGGGTTTTCTTGTCTGAACTCTGGGCCATTAGTACTCATTTGTGTTAGTCATTTCTCACCATGTGTTTCTTCAGTGCTACTCATCATTCCTTTTTTCATCATCCTCTCATCATCCCATGATGTGGTATTAGATGATTGGAGACTATTTATTATATTTCACTTGTGAACCTATCATCTAATGCCACATCATGGGATGATGAGAAAATTGATGATAAATAGATTTTTTCTTCTTGAGTGCTCAAATATATCTTGAATTTCCTTTCAAATTTTTTTCCCTGCATTTTCAGGCGGACACAAATAACTACAATTATTGTCTTTTTTAGTATTATGCTATCCACTATCATTAACAAAATGACAATTCCAAATAGCTGAACTTGATGTGTTGGATTCTGTTTACAGGAACTTGGAGGGTGGGAGGCGTGTTAGCTATGTCTCGTGCTTTTGGAAACCGGATGTTGAAGCAGTTTGTTGTGGCGGAACCAGAGATTCAGGTAATCCTTGACATAATCTTTTTTATCTTGTAAAGGTCTCTGTAGTATGAATTTATTGTAAACGATTTGAATGCAAATGGTGCATGGCACTAACAGTTGATGTCGATGCTTCCCAGTTTTGCCTAGAAAATCTCCTAGAAACAAAAGTAGTCATGCTCAAATGAATTCAATCCTAATCTTGTAGTTACAACCTGCATCAACTGCAAAATTAGCAACCCTTTATTTCAATATCAACATAGTGTATAGACAACCTTTTATTTATTTTTATTTTTTATTTTTTTATAGTTTTTTATTTGTATTTGTGTTCTTATCTTTTGTTTTTTAATTCATGTTACTAGGCTACCCTTTACATACCTAGAAATTCCTCATGTGAGTACAGAATAGAACAAAAAGCTTTCTCAATGAAAATCATGCTAGAGTTCTTTGTATCATATATAGGTCATCAGTTCTGTTACCACAGGTGCTAGTTATGAAAAACTAATAATACATGTAATTTTGTTTCCAGGATCAAGAGATAGATAAAGAATTTGAATTGCTAGTGCTGGCAAGTGACGGACTATGGGATGTCGTACCCAATGATGTAAGCCCAACACCGTCTCTCCCTCCTCCCCCAAACAGCACACACCCTCATGTAAACATACACATGCATTTGCACGTGCATGCTCTCACACACTTTGGTCACTGATGATATTTTATTGGGAAGTGGGTTTGCCATTTTTAGTGATGACTGACCTGATTGAGCTCACACTTTGGTCGATGATATATTAATTGGGAAGAGGGTTTGGCATTTATAGTAATAATTGACCTAATTAAATATGCACAATCATTTTCCATTATCTACCCAATCTAAATGAAGCATTGGTCTTCCAAGAATTATAGATTACTTTAGATATAGACAGTCATGAAAGAGGAAAGGAAAAAGAGATGAAGCCTCTTTAATTCTGTTGATTTTTACTCATATGATGCCCGATTGTGTTTTTTCCTTGAAACTCAAGATAGAGAAACTCAAGAAAACTGAGCCATGAGGTTGATATCTACCTTGTGATACCTGTCATAATACCAACTAATACAGGTCCTTGAAGCATGCATCAGGTCGTGTATATTGTAGAACGTAATTTAGTGAAGACTGATACACTCTCGTATGTTGACAGTCTTCTTTGTATAAATCAATTGGCGTCTTGTGGTTAGCTTTGGTGCAGTGATGGTGTGAGGGAGTCGAATAATTCAATGATGGTTCTCATTCTCTTAATTTTTCTCACCTTTAAATTATCTGCCCCATCCTCTTGTACACACTTTTTACAGGATGCTGTATCTCTTGCCCGAACTGAAGAAGATCCAGAGGCAGCAGCTCGGAAGTTAACAGAGGCTGCTTTTACCCGTGGCAGTGCGGACAATATTACGTGCATTGTGGTGAAATTTCTTCATGACAGAGCAGATCCGGCCAGCCCCCAGCATGATTAGAAATTTTCTATTGCATGGGTGGATCAATTAATATATTACGTAATATTAGTAATCGAAATCTGCACATGCATACTGCCTGAACATGCATTTATTCATTGCATTTCCATTCCTGCTTGGTTGTGTATTTTAAAAACATGGGCTTTGAGACCTGTTTATTCAAGCATATGTCCCTGTATCGTTTGTCGATCTGGCTGTAGTCGTTCCTTTAGTTTTTTTTTTCATATTTAATAATAAAGTGTGATGCTTTTTCTTCTTTTGAAGTTAAAATTTGTATGTAGGGTTAGTGACTTATTCCTACAAGAGTAATGTTAGATACAGTCATGAATTGAGTGGTTTATTATTAAAAAATTAAATTTTCATGTAAAGTTTCATACATTTTTTAAAAGTAGTGTGCAGTGCTTGCATATTCTGATGCAAATGTCATTTCTCAATAAGGTATAAAAAAAATACAGGAAGCTCTGTTGATTCATTCATTCTCGACAACTCAGGAAATGAAATACTTGGACGTAATCCCATTTGGAAGACCCAAAGTGTACAAGGACTTTGCACTAGCTAAGGTCTTCCTCTGATTGAGAGCCTGCACTGCGGATGGCGTCCACAAACCCACTACAGAAACATGGAAAACGTCATGGCATCAATGGAATAGATGATAAAAAAAAAAATGATAATAAAATGTGAACAGATTCTTTAAATCTTGGAAGATGATCAAAGGCTCTATCATATGTAGCTTGAAGTTCAATGCCATGCCGATGCGTGAATATGAGCTAGATTTTGGAGGTTAGAGTTGACAGCCAAAAGAATATCCTAATCCCATTTGGGCATATTGTTCAAAAGAAGCTGAAATGGTTTTGGGACTTGAAGGATTCTCTAACTGCATCAAACTGCACTTGTGTCCATCATCATTCTTCAACAAGGAGCAGTGCAGGAGGCTTCTAGCAAGCAAAATCATTATTCATTAACATGGATTTAAATATTCTCACAAAATATATTGTTCTCTATTTCACTTGAAACGAAAATCTTCTATATAATACAAAAATATGATGTTTTACTTATCAATCTTATCTTTCCTATAAATACAATACCTAAAATACTTTTATATTCTATATTAAATGAATATATCATATATTTAAGTGAAGTTGGTTTTACTAAAAATAAGAGACCAGATAAAATTAAAAACCATATTAAGCTCAAACCCATCTCAGATATACATAGTACCATTTTTTGTTTCTATCTGAAGCTTATCTATTGTCCATTCCAGATTTAACCACCTGACTTTTTAAGAATTGAGTCAATACGTGATTGATACACAAAACAAAGTGTTGTGTTTCCTTTTTTGTTTTTAGTCCCAGAAAAGTTTTGACGCACCTTTTCATGATAGATCTTTTATCAATTGATAACGATCGGTGGCTCCAATTAGTCAACTCGTTAAAATTTAATTACGAAAAATTAGAGAAGTCCTTATTTTTCTTCAAATATTAGATTAACTTCACAATTTCCTTCACTTGGGATGGTTTCATGGATGAGGACATTCCCCACACATGTTATATTATATTTTTATGCCTGGCTTTGATATAGTAGATGATATGAGATGAGATGGTCTCGTATAATCATTACAATTTTGTCAAACTTTTACATAAAATATAATAAACAATTCAACTTTTTCAAATTTTAAAATAAAAAATAATATTTATAAATAATATTATAATAATATTTTATTTAACTTTTAACTTTTATCTCATTTGATCTCATATGTGTAACTAAACGAGGCCATCATTCGGATCTCATTATATTGACGTAACATTATCTATTAATTCTCAAATTTTCTTACTTAAAAAACCAAGAGTTAATCCAATTACCATGTAATACCGCATCAATATAGTAATATAAAAACAAAATACCGTATACAATAATTTTCATATTTTAATATAGGAAATCACTATATTAAGCATCTCACAATTTTCATTTTCAATCAATATGTTAACCATGAGGATTTGTACATCAAAATGTGGATGGTATATAATTATTAAAAAAAAAAAACTTTAGGCAATTTGAAGTGTAAATTTATGAAAACATAATTTCTCATTATAGAATTTTTCTTTTTATTTAGAAGAATTTAACCATGAATGCTTTAACATTTTTTAACACATTACAAATTTGCAAACTCAACCTAAAGGTTAAAATTTAACCATAGTTAGCATCTAGGTTCCAACTTATTATAAAATAAAGTGCATTAGGGTTAACCAAAAAAAAAAAAAGTAAAATATTAACCCAACCCATACTTGCTTTTTTTTTTTTTTTTTCTCTCTTTAATATTATTTATTATTATTATTCTTTTAAAGTTATTTGGGCATCTGAGAATTCCTCTCATGTTCTTGGGAGGTTTTGACAAATAGGTGACTCTGCACAGTGATGGTCTTCTCGGATTCCAAATTTCTTCATGTCAGAGACTTTTTTCCAAAGGGTATTTACTAAATTCTCCATTTTTCAATTTTCCCTCAGAAAGAGCAAATTTTACTGATAAATTTCTGTACCATCTAGGAAAATACGGAATCTAGGGTTTTGTTTGGAAAGTACAGAATGATTTAGAATTTAAATGGTGCTACTATAAATTGACCGTTACTCTGATTCCTCTGCTCCTGTAGATCCACGGCCAACTTTTGCTCATTTGATCTTTTGAGTTCTCTAAGTTGGTGAATTCAGTTTGTGAACCGTTAACGCTTCCCTAGTTTTTTCCTGTTACTTTCTTTTTGAATTTATCTTAATATTATTTATTGAAGGTTTTGTGGGAAAATGAACGTGTTAGGGAAAAAAGCGAGTTCTTATGTGCTACATTTCGTGGGCATTCTGCATGCTGGCTATAATTCTTTATGAATGAGTTTCTTACTTGTTGTTTCATATAATTCTCAGTCGTTTTAAGGTAATTATCGTAACTATAAATTTTGTGGTGTTGAGCATAGAATATTGGGTATACTACTGACGCACCGATTCTCAGTCTCACTTTCTGAATGGTTTTGTGATCTTACCCAAAATATTATGAAGAAAACGAAAAGCAGATTCTTTTTGCAATAACTTATTTCTTCGTATTTCTGTTTTGTGTTGCATGGTGAAAATACTTTTATCGGAATAAATTAATTGTCATTTTTTCTTCGTAAATTTGATTCAGTTACGGGTTTTTTATTTTAGTTTAATTTTCTCTATGTTTAAGAATGGTCATTTTACTTGATTAGACTGTTCTGATCACTGATGGACTATCAGATTATCTTCTATAAAGGCATTGTGGACGCAAGAAGGCTTGTTGTATAAAGGTGGGGTGTGGAGTGTAGAATCATGGATGTTAGGGTTTAACCATTGCTCTGAAAAAAATTGTTGATTAAGTTATTTAAACAGATACCAAAACTTCTTTGATGTTGTCTTCCTCGTATATACTGGTGTCACTACAATGTAGGGGTTTTGGGATCCTTGGAAAACAAGTGGCTAATTTGGATGGGGATCAGTAATACTATTCCTCCTATAGTCGATGACTGTTATTGACTACGTGAGATTGGAAATTCCAAAAACATGCATCAATAAGAAAGATGTACTTTGCTGATTCGAAGTTATCAAAAAAGGAAAGGGGGTTGTGCAAATTATGACAATGGATTGGAGGTAATTGGGAACATTGCCCTAGATAGGAATGCCTGGTTAAAAGGATCAAAGTAGCTGACCCGAATTACCTGGGATTAATGTATGGTTTTGTCAAGCTGAAAATGCATACATTTACAAGATTGATTGACCTGTATGTTTCCTGACCCACCCGTGGATAGCCCAAGTGATGAGGGCGAACTTGTGCGCATGAACCCCATGTCAGAGGTTCGATTCCCCTTGGGATCAAACTGCGATTTAAGTGAGAGGGTGGCGGTGGGTTGTTGTGCTGGTCTCCTGGGGGTTTAGTTTCCATGGGTGAGTCCTAAGGGCTCTGCCGTGGAATGGTTTCCCCCTCATAAAAAAAAAAAAAAAAGTTTTTCGATATGGGTTATGCGGTAGATATTGCAGGTTGAGTGAAACAAAACTTAGGAGCGTTATCTGGTGGTTTATTTATATAAATGTTCTCTATGTTCTATACCTGAAAACACCCAAAACAATGTCCACATGTAAAAATCTGGGGAGCTAGAGGTAACTATTTTAAATTACAACCTTCATGTCTCTGCTTGCAAGTGATAGACCTCCACCACAAACTATGGGCATACTAGGTTCATTTGATTATTAGATGACAGAACCACCAAAAGAAATGCTTACATAGTCGATTTGTTTTTTGTTTTGTTTTTTTTTGGGGTGGGGGGGGCGATGGATAGACAAAGCTACTCTCATCTATCAAGCGAAACTTATCTGCATCTCCCACTGTCTTATGTTTCTACAATTCCATGACAAGAGCTGTGGAGTTTAATGCATACGTGGAATTTGATTCGGTTCCTTCTTGGTTATTGAAATTATTTTTATTTTATGCTCTCTGTGTGTGTGTGTGTGTGTGTGAGTATACATGTGTCCGTGTCAACTGGCTGCCATTTTTGAGTTATTATATGTTTTCACACTCTTAAATGTTTTGGTTCAATAATTGGAACAATTCTATAGATGTCCACTGGCATGTCATGGGCATAAGTCATAGAGAACCACCCTAAACGCTAAGTTGCTATGACCCAAATTTAACTTTTAAATATAAAGATTTAGTAATGAGTGCTTAAGCTTGTCTGTAGATCAGAGAAAGATTGTTATTTGAAGAAGGCTAGGTGTATATTGTTGCCTATGTGGAGCTGTATTCAACCTATGCTTTTGGACAAGTATTGTTAGTAACTTGTATTACTGATTTACTGCATCATCTATTTGAATGATACTAATATTTTGTGCTTATCTTCAAGTTCAACAAAGTATAATGGTTTGCTTATCCTAGCCATTTGGTTTTATGGAACACAAATTCAGTTACTGAATAATTTGATCTGTATCTTATTGTTCTTTTTGGAAGGATTTAAATTACTTGATTCATGTACTGTTGATCAAAATTTGACCTGAATGTCTCTTTCTTAAATATAATAAACATTTAAATTTTTTGTTTAATTTTTGCTGGGGTTCAGGTTTCTAATTATTGAAGGTACTAGCTTAAGCAAAAGAGCATCAGGTTTTTGAATCTGATATTTCTGGTTATATATTGCGTATATTATTGGGTTTTGCAAGCTGAGGAAGAAAGTATTATGGAGTGCAATAAAGATGAAGCTGTCAGGGCTAAAGACATTGCAGAGAGGAAGTTTGCAGAGAGAAACTATGCTGGTGCAAAGAAATTTGCTCTAAAGGCTCAAAATTTGTATCCCGAGCTTGAAGGGCTCTCTCAAATGTTGACAACACTTGACGTTTATATCTCTGCAGAAAACAAAATAGGTGGGGAAGCAGATTGGTATGGTGTACTTGGCGTAAACCCATTGGCTGATGATGAGACCGTAAAGAAGCAATACAGGAAGCTAGCTCTCACTCTTCACCCTGATAAAAACAAGTGTTTAGGTGCAGAGGGAGCATTTAAGTTGGTTTCCGAGGCCTGGAGTTTGTTATCAGATAAGGCTAAGAGATTGGCTTATAACCAGAAGAGGAACTTAAAAGGATTTCAGCAGAAAGCTTCAGCCTGGAGTGGTGGTCCATCAGGGCCACCCAGAGCAAATGGATTTCATAATGTTACTAGTAATGTTACTTCAACTGCAAGGAATACCCATAGCAACACTCGGGTGGGTCCTACTTCAGTTCCTCGTCCTCCACATATCAAAACTGATACTTTTTGGACTGTTTGTAATCGATGCAAGACACATTATGAGTACCTCAGGATTTATTTAAATCATACTCTGCTTTGCCCTAATTGTCATGAGGCCTTTATGGCTTTAGAGAAGCCTCCACCTCCAAATGTCTTTAAGTCATCCGGTTGGACTTCTCGCCAAACACATCAGAACTCAAGACATCACGCTACAAGCAGTGACACATATAATGCTACTAGGAATTGTAAAAGTGCTCAAAATTTGGAACCTGGGGGATCTGCAGGTCTGAATTCATTCAATAACACTAACTTTCACTGGAATTCTTTCTCAAGAGGGGCTGATTTTAGTTGCACTGCTGCATCAACTTCTGCTGCTGCTCAAGCTGCAACTGTCGTTCAACAGGCTAGTGAGAGAGTGAAGAGAGAACGTGAGGATGCACGGTCAGCTGACAGCAAATGGGAGAGGAGTCATCTATACAAGGGACTGGGTAATTCTGCCTTTACAGGAGAGATGCCAATGAAGAAGAGAAAGCTAGATGACAGTTATGGAGGCTATGTGGCAAATCAAATGACCATGGGAAATGTAGGACCTGGCATGGGAGCTGCATCTGAATCAACCAAGGGTTATTCTGGAACAGAAAAGATCTATGGTTTTGCTGGCACATATAATAAGCCTAACAGTGAGAGAGAGTTGATGTTTTTTGAAACAAAGAACATGCTAATGGATAAGGCTCGGATTGAACTCTGCAAGAAACTTAAAGAATGGAGCTCATTAACTGAAACAAATACTGCGAACAAAGAGAAGGAAAAGGTGAAAAACAGAGAGACCAAGAATCATCGGAGTGTGGTGAATGATGACACATATGACCTGCATAAGGAAGGTGAGTCAGATGTTAGTGGCAAAAGACAGCAAAACAAGAAGTCTCTGTCTAACTGTACTGATGATGATACAGACCAAGATTCTGTTGCATCACTGTCGATCAATGTTCCAGATTCTGACTTTCACAATTTTGACCTGGACAGAACTGAAAGTTCCTTTGAGGATAACCAGGTCTGGGCTGCATATGACGACGATGATGGCATGCCTCGCTACTATGCTCGAGTTCACAAGGTGATCTCGTTGAAACCATTTAAGATGCGGATCAGTTGGCTTAACTCAAGGAGCAACAATGAATTGGGCCCACTACACTGGATAGGTTCTGGTTTTTCCAAAACTTGTGGGGATTTCAGGGTTGGCAGACAGGAAACTACCGAAACATTAAATTCTTTCTCTCACAAGGTTACATGGACAAAAGGAACCCGTGGGGTCATTTGCATATATCCTATGAAAGGCGAAGTCTGGGCTCTTTATAGAAACTGGTCCTCGGATTGGAACGAGCATACACCTGCTGATGTCATACACAAATATGACATGGTGGAAGTGCTTGATGACTTTAACGTGGAACAAGGTGTGTCAGTTATTCCCCTTGTAAAAGTTTCTGGTTTCAGGACGGTGTTTCACAAGCACATGGACCCTGTGGAGGTCAGAAGGATTCCCAAAGAAGAAATGTTTCGCTTCTCTCATCAGGTCCCTAATTGCTTACTGACAGGCCAAGAAGCTGATATCGCTCCAAAAGACTGCCGGGAGTTGGACCCAGCAGCTACCCCTTTGGAACTCCTTCAGGTTATAACGGAATCTAATGAGCCTGCATTGAAAAACTGTGTCGAGGAAGATGTGTTGCTGAGTATCCCAAAAAGAAATGTAAACGAGACGGTGGGGAATGCTCAGACAAGTAACCAAGATGATAGAGTGGCAGCAAAGGATGACACGCTCACCAAAGATGATGAGAGATAATGGTGCTTGGCGCTGATGGGTAAACGATGCTAAAAAAGCTAAGATTTCCTATTTAGGATGTGTTTCTCGCTGGATACACCCCTTTTTGAGTTTTTTTTTTTTTTTTTCTTCTTTTGCAAGCCTGACCCTTATTGTAGAAAATGCTTAATTGGCTATTCATGGATCAAAAGTGATCCAGAGTTTTTTGGTTTTCTAGCTGTACATTATTGGGACAGTTAAGTTTCACATGGATGGAAGCTCATGCATGACCATACTGAGTATCACCATCAGGTCTTTTTCTTCAAGCTATAGGAGATAAAAACGTTACAACCTTGACTTCATGGGCATTTCATGATCCAGATGTGGATGCTTCTCACCCTACTCGATTTTGTTTCTAGTTTTTATATACAAGATGTATTTATACGTTGTTTGTCCGAGATCTTAGAGATTTTTTACGTGATGGACTCATTTTGTAGTTTCCCTTTTCAATTTCCTGTAATCTGCAACAACCTGCTATGATCAATAGCCGTTTCTATATTTAACCGAGAAAGGTTGCCGAGTTTGAAATCTTTGTGGAGTGTTTATATGATATAAGGTTTTAAAAGAGGGATTATTTAAAAGGAACAAGAAAAATGATTGATCTAGGTTATATTTTATTAACATCTTTTTACTTGCTCCCTTCCCCACGGACAATCTCGGAAGATCAGCTGTTGTTGACTATATATGGGAATAATGAACTGTCGTTTGCTTTGATATTGGGGATCTTTGGATTTGCTTCAGGCACTCTTGCTATTTGGTTTGTGGCAACTTAGCTCGAGAAGTATGTTCCTTGCATTGTTTGACGTTTTCTTTCTTTTCCCACTACTGTTTAGGTTGCTTTCTTCTTCACAGGTACCTGGTCTTATTCTAGAATATTGTTCAGTCGGGCATGATTATTATTTAAAAGAAAATAGTGTTCTTAAAACCGATCTTAACAACTCTTACTTGATCACTGTATGGTACTGCACATTGTTGTGCCAGTCTGATCTCTTTCGTCTGGTTTGGATAGAACCCATCCTCCTCTTCACTGTATAGGTTATTGTTTTGGTGCGGTGGGAATGGAGTAGGGTTAGAATTAAGCATTTTGAAGATTTGAGGTCAAAGAATCTATTGGTGACATGCGTATAGTCGTTGGACTCACACAATAGCGCCAATGGTGTGCGGAAATAATGCCCGATGTGGGTGGTACATAAGCCGCACATGCATGCATGCATGCTTGTCGATCGGGTGACGGTGTTTCTAGACCCATCTTGTAGATCTATGCTTGATGAGTGCGGTGGTGTGGCGCGTGTACGTATGGTTTTGGTGGCCTGAAATCAATTATATAGAAAACATTTTTCGACCTAGTAGAGAAAGCAAGTCATGAGAAAATAAGAAAAAATCTATCTTTACGGCTTATCTTAATTTCTTTCTAATCTTAGGTTAATTCAACACTTATTTGGGAATAACTGTTAAAGCAAAATGCGTGTCTTACTTTTGCAATGAAAAGCCCGCCCATATTATGAAAATTATAACATTAGAAGTACTACTTTAATTTTCCAGCATCAATCCCGCAAATTTGTTTCAGATTCTTGCAAGTTTCTTAGAAAATGGTCCAATATTATAGTAAAAGGACAATTTTGAGTCCCTTTATTCAGTTTCCTCTTGGACCGGTTCGAATGAATTAAGGCTTGACAAAAATATTCATTCTATTTTCTTGGTCAGAGACGAAAATCACTCCGAGCATGTGGGAAAAAACGTTGCATTCAATGAATTTTCCTCAGCAAAAAGTAAAAATTATTCCAATTATATGATCATTAATCGTAGCTGTATTTTTTTGTTCAACAATGAGAGTTGAAGTTGCGGATCCACAAATTTTTTTTTTCAACATTTAAGGCCTCGTTTGTATTCATAGTCATTCTCAATTCATTTCAACTCATATCACTATTATTCACTATTATTCAGTAACTTTAACTTACAAATCTCATTACTATTCATAACTCATCTCACTATTATTCACAATACATCTCAACTTATCTTCGAATTCAAACGACACCTTACACTCGTGACAAATATATAATTGGCTAATGACATGAAAACTGCTCGTAGGAAAAAAATGACCTTTTATCATGAGATATCATATGGTGATCAAGTTGCAGTTTTTGTTGTAGTGATGGGACCGTCTGTCCAATTTTTTTTTTTGGGTCGTTAGATCATATAATCAATGATCAATTTAGTCCCTCGATTTTATACATTTTATTGAAAGCATCATGAGGATGTATTTGAAGTAGAAAAACTTTATTCATCATCATTACATTACATATTTTTTTTATTTTTTTATTTTTTTTTCTCTTAACAAGTATATAGTGTAGAGATGATGAGTAGAATAATTCAATTAGATTAACAATACTAAAAAATTAAAAGTAAAACAGACGTGATCTGCAGTGTAGACAGCTAGATAGCAAAACTCTTTAAAGTAATGAATTTGGGGTAATGATTCATTGTCGTGTTTTTGGAAGGAAGAACTAGTTTTGGTAAGTGAAATATTAAATCTATATATAAATCTTGTAAAAACAAATTTATAAAATAACATGATTTGATATGAATGACTAATTATGACGAATCATGTGGTGAGAATAGACTCGTAACATCAGCCTATAATCTCAGTGCACTTCATGACGAAAATGATTATTTATAATGAGAATAGACTCATATCATGAAGTGCACTGAGATTATAGGCTGATGTTACGAGTCTATTCTCACCACAAAGAGGAGATTGCATTTAACGCTTCCTCTACACTTGGATACATTGTCGGCAGCGCCTAGCTATCTCATTATCAACCATGAGAAGATGTAATATTTGCCAACGACTTCACGGGCCTTGACATGATGAGTCCATAATCTCAACAGCAAAGAAATCTATCGAGAATGGAATTTTCTATCTTGGAGAGTGTGGTAATATTGGATTTTTGAACAAATTAATGTATATCAGCAAAAAATAAAAATAAAAATAAAAATCTATTTCTAATTCATGATTTGTTGGGAAACTATTACAATAATTGTTTTTCGATTCATAAATATTAGATGAGTGCTACAACTACAAATAGATTATATAAAAATAATTTCACAAATTAATAAGATTTTATGTGATCCGTCAGATCTGTTTTATGATAAAAATAATTTTATAATTTAACAAGTTACACGATCAGTTTGTATGATTATTTTTATGTAAGGTTAGCTAGATTATTTCTTTCTTTGGAAGTCATCATCATGTATATATTTTTAATACCCATATTATTAATTGTAACGCGTTTTTGTGGTCAATAGTTCCCATCATGTAAATTCAGCAGAGACATTCACGCAAAGTGTCGTCAACATGGGACAAAGAATCTTAAATGAGGAGTAGTTTCTATATTTATTAAGGAGCATTATGCATATGACACCATGCAAAGACCATGTCACGAGTTATTATACAATGTATTACAAAGGAAGTTTCATGGGCATTTACTTCATCTGCGGTCGAATTCAAAAGGTCTTTATCACATTCAGAGAACTTGACCATCCTTCTCCTTCTGGAACTACGTACCAACTCATAAATATATAAATATATATATATATATATATATATATTTTGCTTCCACTCGCCTATATACCTTTGTTTCCTTCGAGAGGGTCCTAAAACTATAGGCCGGTTGATTGGGTAATCTATCCCTTCGCTACTAATTCTTTGTGCATATTAGTCCTTACCTAACCGGAGGCCGGAGGGTACCCTATTATATTTTTATTGGGTCTTTTTTTTTTTTTTTAAGGCTTTTGAATTTTATTTGGGCATATTATATGTATTTGTGAATCTTCAACCAATCAATGAATTTTGCATTAAATTTAAAAATATACCCACGTATAGAAATTAAAAAATAAATATTCGATTACTAGAAATAATAGTATATATTTGACACAATATTTGATCAGAATCCAATGATGTGTAGAAAAAGATCTTTGATTTGACGAAAAGTTAACAATTTTAATTGGTCATTCATTATTTTTGCTAACTACCGCTCAAATGTTATTCATAGACTTTCCGTCAAAAAGAAAAAAACAATTTATTTCCTTGGCTTATGCACGCATATATTTTCTTATAAATAATGCTACGTACAGTCATAGAGTACACAAAAGTCAGATAATTATTTTAAAAAAAAAAGTTAAAATTTATTATTAAAAATTAAATTTTTTTTATATAGATCATATATTTATTTAATTTTTTTTTTAAAATAAGATTGTTTACGCATTCATGAAATACCCTTACACAAAGTTTTTAATTTAGCATTAACTTCCATGAAATTTCATGAATGCATGGTAGGGTCAAGGCGGAACTACTCGAGTCTCCAAGACAATAGTACTATTAACGCGCGTGATTATTATAGTCGTATTTATTATTATTTTCTGTTGATTTTTTTATCATTATATATTTTGTAGGGTTAGAATGAGACAATGGGTACTCGACCCGTTACTAATTCTGATGAAGTGTCATTGAATTCTCATTTTCGCCCCTCTATATATATATACACACAAATTAATTAGATTCTCTCCATTTTACGCTCATTTTGATCCCTCAATTAATATTTTTAAAAAAACTTCCTCCCTTAATTACAATCTTTAAGCCAAAAAAAGGAAGATCTAGAAAGCAAATTAACATGGGCTAGCTCCTATATATATACATTAAAGTTATATATATATATATACACACACAAGTGGGGAAGTTAAAGTAATTTCAAGAACAAAATTAAGAAGATGAAGCCATTGCCATATTAATTAGACATATATATATATATATATAGAGCTATTTTGGTAATTTCAGGTTATAAATTATAATGAGAATTAAGGTTTTTAATTGGTGGAAGATGTAGTAATGCAAATGCACTGGTTACGTCCGTACGTGTCTAGACCTTTTGGCACCTGTCCAACTTCCAACATCCCCTAAACCCCTTTCTCTCTATAAATAAACCCCACTTCCTCACAACACTTCCTCCCTCCAATATCCTTCTCTCTTCTTTGATCTCAAACCCATATTTTATATTCTCTCATTCACTCAAACCCTCAAAACTCTCTCTCTCTCTCTCTCTCCAAACTATAGCTAAGCTCGTTTGGTCCAGCTCCCTCCTCAACCAGCTGATCATCAGGCAGTAGTACCTGTCCAACAAGCTCAGTACATCAAGTTTTGCCCATATTATTCATTCTCTGGTAAGTTTCTTTCATTTTCATCCTCATTTATTACTGGCTTTAGATAGAGATTATGATTAGTTTTTATACAAGTTCTGGAGATTCGATCATTGATTCTATTAGTAAAAAATTAGAATATTATCAATTGATATAAAATATCTTGACGATTTTTAGAAATTCTAGAAACCCATTAATTATTTATCATTTCCAACTCTCTTTTTTTTTTTCTTTTACATTTTCGTGCAATTTCTTTGTCTGCTACTGATATTTGGTAAGGGTTAATGATAGGTGAATAAGAGTTATTAAAAAGGTTAGGTTATAATAGGCTGTGTAGAAAATCTACTTTTAAAACTGCGCGTTTTAATTGGCGAAATAGGTGCACGCACGCCTTCTTCCCATATATTCCACTCTCTTCCTTAGAACCTCTACCTTCTGTTTTTCCGAATATTAGAAAAAAACCCACGGAAAAAACACTGCAACACAAAAGGACATGGCGGTTGGAATTCTGTTTATGATTTGATGTCTCCTCACGCTACTAGTCGGCGATTGACTGTTTTTGAAACATTGGACCATGATCGTTATATCCACGCGCCATTTTCGTAGGTGTGTTGTAAAGCCAGTTTCAGTTACTTGTTGCCTTTTTTTAATATAGTTTTTATGAGTCTATGGTGACGGCTAGTACACGTGTCCCCTTTAGGCCTACAAATTGACTGGGGCAAGATGGCCCCAATCTACCCTTTCAGACGTACAAATCAAGCCCATGGTTTCCGGGATCTGGCCCTGTTTCCATTAGATTAAACATGAAGTTGAAACGTGTAGGAAATGCCACGTGTACGGTTGAGATTCTGGGATCCACCGACTTATCCCTTCGTCCGGACACCTCCACCAGAGGTCAGGTCACTTTCCTAAAAAATGACTGGTACCTGAAAAACGGTTTTACATTTTGGGAAAAGCTTCTTTATCGGCCAGTTTGACCGGCTTAGTCGACGGTTGGTCAATTTTTTATTTACTTAAAACGTTATATCTAAATCAACGGCTCCAAATCCGCTGGCAATTATAGCTAGCCAGGTGGCCTCCAGTTATTTGAACTATGAAAAATAAAATATTGTGACCATAGACTTAATTTGGTTGGTCCATAATTAATTAGACATTAATATATATATATAGAACATGGGTTACGCTTTCAAATTATTATATATTAATTAATTAGAATTGAGTTTTGTTTTTTTTTTCCCTTTATTTTTTAACCGCATAGGAATAAGGAACCGATACAGGAAGTATCCGAAAAGAAATCACTTCACTTCCAGGTGGTTTCTTGAACTTAGTTTTCGAGGTACTTTTCCCATTAGTCTAAAGACTACTGTTTCTTGACGTGTTCGCTTGTCAAAACCCTACTTTTCTAAAGATTCTGCATCCAACTAACACGTAATCTGTCTTTTTGAACTTTTTTTTTTTTTTTTTTGTCTGATTAATCCTATTCATACGGTACTTTTCACACTTTCGGTTTTTTCAAAGTCAAGCTAATTATTATTATTTTTTCTCTTTAAAAAAATAGTATCTATTTATTTTTATTAAAAAGACACAACACTTTGTTGCTTCGTTGGATACACGTGTTTTTCTGATACGTGTCAATTTGCGTGTTTTTTTTTTTTCCCCATTTGGGAGGTCGCAGGCCAGAGAGAGACCTAATAATTTGTTGCTTACTTTTTAACAGAGAGTTTTTGTATTTGGATGATTATGGCTGTCGGGGTGAAAAGATAAGATTTGACATGATCTGGTTTACCCTAGTCTTGTCTGTGTAAAGCTGAAAGCTGAAAGTGGTGCATGATGACTAGCTAGGTTAATTTGGCTATCGATCGATCTCAGCTTTCCGACCACTGTGTTTTCTTAATGGAAAACTCGACACTTTTATTGGTAGGATTAGAACAAAGTGATATAGACGGTGAAAGAGTCAATAACAAAGAGTATAAAGTAAGTACTATAAAGAGTAGTCCTAGTCGTCTTTTGGTGTTGATCTGTCTCTATATAAAGGTGATATAGACGGTTATGAATGGGTCAATATTAACAAAGGGAAAGAGTAGTACTTTTCGTTTGGTTTCTATAGAATATTATAGATAAAGTTGAGACAAACTAAAAATATCACTTTTTCTTTTAAGACTAGCAGCTTCTGGTTGTTATAATATTACTGATCAGTTATAAATCTATATAAATTAATTAATAGATCATCATGATTTTCTCTTCTTTTTTTTTTTTGTTATTAATTAATACTATATACCACTCTCATATTACTTTCATTCTATTAAATAAGATGTAGTACATTCATAATCATTAGATGATAAAGAAATATCTAATAAATGATCATTCAATAGTAATAAATATGTCACATCTTATTTAGTGAGATGATAATATGATGTATAGAAATTTATATATATATATATATATATATATATGATGCAATTGCATATATATATATAAGGTGAGCTCATGATGACTTTTCTCTTTAATTTTTTTCCGAAGAAAATTAATTATCATTGAAGAAAGTAGGAAAAACTTGCATGGGAGTCCTGATCATGATCAATTATACCGACCTCGAGTACTATATGGTCATATGTTGTAGTACTGTTGTTTCTAGGAACCTCCACTAGCAATTTAATCAAAAATCAATCTCCTTATAATTAGTTCCCTTTAATCAGTCCCTTGAGAGTGATATATAGTGAGAGAGAGATTAATATGATATTATTTTAATAATAATGATCAGTGGCCAGGCATGATCATGAGGAGGAGGGATGTACTTGGATTGAGGTAAGGTGGTATTTTTAAGTTTGATGTTAGCTAATAGCCAGTCTTAAATAGACACTTCAACCCAATTTAATTCATGTCATTTTCATCCGAATCAGCTTTGATTAAAACCTTAGTAGGACAAAAATCTTTTAAATGTACGTGCCATGTAAAGTCAAGTCATTAATTAAATCTATACATCTTTTTCGAAATTAAAGTTGCTCGATCCCTTTTGTCTTCTTCTTGTTTCCATGTAGTACTTCTCCTTAATTTGGTGTTAAATATTTGGGAAACGAAAACGACCTAGCTAGCTAGCTAGCTCTTTTTAATACTCCGTCGACGGTCTATATGGTTCATGAGAATTGAATTGTTTTAATTAAAAACATTACACGTGTAATGTTAGACCACCGACCTCCCTTAAAATTCTTTAGTTTGAAGATTATTTATATATTATATGGCACATTCTTAGAAAGAACCTACTTAATTTATGTAATACCTCAAATTAATTAGAGAACAATTAATTTATTTTTATTGTTTGGTAAAAAATATAATTATAATCTAATATGCTCTAGGAGAAGCTTAATTAATGACTTTTGGTACTAAAGCATGATGCAGCATGATACGTACTGCATGTGTGAAATATTAATTAATTAATTAATTTCAACTTATTGAGCCCTCTATATATATACACTTTAATTTGTTACTAATTAATTAATCATTCCTGAGGGGCTTAACATTTCATTGACTTCGATGAGATACTAATTCATGGCAGATATGATGAAATTGATCGCACATGCAAGAAGATCAACACAAAGAGTACTCATGCAACAGCAGCACCATCATCTTGATGGCCGATTTATTAAGAACGTAAGACTGGTGGCTAGAAGGAACAAGATCAGCCTTAGATCACTGGTACTCTCATTAACACCTCCAACTTACTCATGTGGGGCCCACAAGAAATTGAAATGATGTCTATACATATATCATGCAGAGTATATATATGTCATTTTTTAATGAAAAATGATAGGAGTACTATCTATTTAGTATTGATCTTTTTATATTTATTTTTTTTAATTTTTTAATTTTATTTAATGATTAAAGAAGTGACTATTAATAAAATTATTTATTTTTTTAATAAATACTTAAAAAAATAATAAAAAATTAAAAAATTTCAAATATAATATAAATAATAAAGGAGTAGTTAACCGGTTGAAAGGGTGTCATTATCCCCTTTTAATTTATATGGCAGCTGGACTCCAAAACCGGGCAGAATTTTCAATTTTTCAGTTTTGTCACGTCAACTTCTATCAATCGTTACATACACTAACACCCAGAACCTTTTTTCTCCTGCCAAGTAGCCATGAAAAAAAAACAGAGAGCAGATTATAAGATTTCCTTGCTGTAAGTTAATTATGTACATGACGCAAATGCTCAAGAAAAGTTTTCAATGCCTAAACAGGGAATGGGACTCCAAAGATCAGTTTCCTACAAACAAAGGGTGCAACCTATTCAGAGATCAACAACGAAAGCCGAGAACAAAGGTCGTGATGTCTCCACAAACTTGAGAACGCCGCCATTCCAGAGTGACCTTAACACAAATGATCCCGTAATATCTTTGGATTCAAGTTATAATTCTTGGGTGGTAAGTGTTAATTTTCTCCATATTATATATATATAGATAGATATAGACACACATTAGAAGATTATTATTTGCTAATTTATATAGGCGGAGCACCCATCTGCATTAGACTCATTTGACAGAATGATGAAAACCGCAAAGGGGAAGAGGATTGTCGTGTTTTTAGATTACGACGGGACGCTCTCTCCTATTGTAGATAATCCCGATCGTGCCTTAATGTCTGATGAGGTAAGATATTAATATAGCAGTACTCGCATGATTAATGTTTAAGAATTATTGTGAGATTGATTAGTACGTACGTACAAGAATAGTTTTAATTTTTGTGAAACTTTTGATAAATAATTTGCATGGATATTCTAATAATTGATTTAATTTACCTCACTTTATATTTATTATTAATATTACAGATGCGCGCAGCGGTACGTGAAGTTGCAAAATATTTTCCAACAGCAATAATTACTGGTAGGAGCAGAGACAAGGTAAATACAACATAATAGATCATCGTCAGTCACTTGATCATGCATGTATTTAATGCGTACTATCCTACTACATCGTACGTTATACGTACCATGGTCCATTGACTAAGTTTTTTTTTTTTTTTTTTTCACCTTTTATCTTTGGTTCAGGTAACAGAATTTGTAAAGTTGAGTAATGTTTATTATGCTGGGAGCCATGGAATGGACATAATGGCCCCGCCAAGGCCAGTTAAGTCCGGTACTGCTGGCAATGATCACCAAACCATAGCCCTCGATCATAGAAAGGTTAGAAACGTTTTTTTTTTTTTTTTTCTTCAGCAACATTCCATTTTTGTAGAAAGTAATTTTTGGGTTCCCATGATAACAAACATCATGAAAAAAAAAAAAAAGAGGCTGGAGTTGTAATTATCTGCAACTATATGTGCATAAGCCCAGCTTTCAACGTGTTCAGTTTTCTCTTTCTTTCTTTTTTCACATATTTTTGAAGTGATACAATGGGAGGTCAGTAGTTTCTGTAATCAGTTAGTTAATTTGGGTCAACGGGTAATATATATATATAATTACATTCTTAATTGTTTGCCCCATATATAATAACATGAATTTTCAATCTGTAGGAGATCAGTACTAGTCATGAAGTTCTTTTTCAACCTGCTAAGAAATTCTTACCAGCAATTCAAGAGGTTAGCTAACTTTCATCTGATCATTTCTCCTAATTAATGGAGTGAACTAATTAACTGCAAAGAAGATTATATATATATTCCAGTTCAGTTAGGTTGTGTACATGATCATGGGCTCATTAGTACTATATATGCCATGTTAACTTATGTGTATATATGTGGTACTAATTTTGGGGATATTCACAATGTTCCTGACAGATATTCACAATGTTAGAAGAAAAGACAGAGAAAATACAAGGTGTCAGGATAGAGGATAACAGCTTCTGCGTCTCTGTACATTTTCGGCAGGTTCGAGAAGAGGTATATAAGATTTAAATATATATATATATATATATATATTTACCTAGAATAAAAATTGTTTGTTCATGAATCATATATATATATATAATATTATATATAATATTATATATAATATGCAGGATTATGGCATCTTGGAAGAGAAGGTCAAGTCTGTAGTTAAAAAATATCCAGAGTTTCACCTAACTGAAGGCAAAATGGTACGTAGGGCAAAACAAACCTCAATAAATCTTGATTTTCATATATATTTTCATTAATATTATAAATCGCGTGTAAATTTTATATATTTTGCATGTATATTATATACAGGTTTTGGAAGTAAGACCATCCATAGAATGGAACAAAGGCCATGCCCTGGAATACTTACTCGACACTCTAGGGTTTAGCAACTCCAGTGATGTCCTCCCTTTGTACATTGGGGACGATCGAAGTGATGAAGATGCTTTTAAGGTTTTTTTTTTCTGTTTTTTTTGGTCCTAATAACTTTTATGCTGTCTGCAATCATGTTGAGATATATATGAATATTTACGAGCAGGTCATTCGAAGTAGAGGACAAGGGTATCCAATCATTGTGTCTTCAATTCCAAAGGATACGAATGCTTTATACTCTTTGCAAGACCCCTCGGAAGTACTATCATTCTTGTTAAGACTAGCAAGATGGAAGAAAGCATCTTTTTCGAGCAGAACACTTCATGAATATGGTTTTTAGCTAAATGAAACAGATCAGATCATCGATCGCGCGAGCTGGTAATTAAGATGTTGCATGCAGCAAATCAAGAATTTTGGTTTTGTACATGGCAATTATATATGTAAAATTAGAAGGTTCATACATATATATATATATATATATGTAGAGAAAAATACATAAAGTTTCACTTTTTATTTTGTGCTTTTGTGAAACTACCATCTTCATGTATAATGTATTTCATGAGCTTCCATCGATCTTCTGAATTAATATATTGAGAGTACGTACGTAAGATCATATTTGATCTCATTCATGATACAGTACTATATATATATATAATTATTTTTTCTTTGGTCAGGAAAAACAAACAACAATGTTGCAAATATATACATGATCATCAATTGGGTCTGACGACCCAGAAAGCTGGGGGCCTACGTTTGGCCCAATTTTTGTAACTCCAAGTTTGACTACTTACACACACACACACATATATATATATATATATATATATATATAGCCCATTTATGCAAT
The DNA here is from genome assembly GCF_001411555.2 of Juglans regia. NCBI lineage: Eukaryota > Viridiplantae > Streptophyta > Magnoliopsida > Fagales > Juglandaceae > Juglans > Juglans regia. The sequence goes on from NC_049913.1 coordinate 38,730,530, forward strand.
TATGGCATTGAGTTTGGTAACCAATAGAACTTTGACGGTCCCTAGTCTTTGATATCTGCCGAAGTACGTACGTCATCACTGTAAAATCAGCCATCACATGCATTCAAATACGGATAGAAAAATATAAACGTATTGCATGTTTTCTATGAGAAAGACTTTACTTTGGAGGGCAGCAGGCAGATCAAGTCATGAATGTGTTCTAAATTGACGTAAGCTGGTTATAAGTATATTGAAGAACGGATCATATCCACCAAACGTAGCTTTACAACCACGACCTACGTACGTGTGCACAGAAAATAGCTTTTGATCAAATTGTAGTTTTATGCCCGATTCTGCGTACCATTATATATATATATAGTCAAAGTTAATGACGAAATTGCCAGTCATATGCACGTAATAATTATGCAAGATTCTACCGATTATTGTCATTCTATCTTCTTCCAGTAGTAGTACTCTAATTCCTTCCATCAACTCCAAATCCAACAGCTCATTATCATCAGATCTTCCTACGTTGACATATTACTGCTCATAAAAAAACAAATATGATCACTTGAGTGAATAAAACAGAGTACTAATTATTACTGTAATTTTCTAAAATTCTTTCCTCGCCAGATTAATCATATTGCTGCAATAATCTAAGTATAACCCAATATATATCTTGATCTTTATATATTAATATAATTGTGAAGATACAAATTTCACATACATCTCATTTTTCGTAGCAAATCGTTCATGTTTTCATCGCAAATTAATATAATCTAATATTCATGAACAAAAAATCTTTACAACCTCCTAATACTCTACATTATTTTTAATTTTTATTATTTTTATTATTTTATCAAATATTTATTATATGAATAATGAATAGAAAATTTGGAATAATTTAAAAAGAATAAATTCAAAAAAATATATGGAGTGTGGTGAAGGTTGTGTAGTAAAACTCATTCATGAATAACCTTTTTTTCTTTTATTTTTCTAGTATGACTAGGTATAAGAGATTTTACGTGATTAATAATATTGCATGAATAACCTATATATAATGGAAAGATTTGAAGAGATATTTAGTAATTCTTATATATATATATGCTTCGAATTTTATAATTTATATATTATAATTAGTCAGTGGATGCTGCCTCGATCGGCATGTGTCTGAGACTGTTGAGACTAGTGATCCATGATGTTATGAATCTCATAATCACATTTGAAATAATATCTTAATGCTATAATTTATTGAATCGATACCACTAACCCAGCTGATCCTAAGCCTCCTATATATATGTAATTGCAGTACTGCTTTCCATTAACCCCACTTTTTCTTTCCTAATTAATATTTAATAGAAAAGAAAATCTGGGAATCATAGATATTATATTATAGATCATGTACTACTGACTAATTTCCGCAACATGTGTATTAATGCTAAAGTAGAAGAAAAATGTGCTCCACTTAATTTGTAACCAGACAGATGTCTCAATATTCCAAAAAATGAGAGTACTTAATTAATATTACATTAAACGTACATAAATCATGAGCGTTATAAATGGTTCTTTAATTTAGCGGATATTCTTAAATATATATATATATATATATATATCTTTATGAGAGAATCATACCATGCATTAATACCTCTAGCTATATTAATGGTTGCATGCAAGGATATTATTAGGTTAACTTTTCACTTTCCTTATATAAATGGGTAATAACGACTCCAGTTTCTCTACTCAGAGGAGAAATGATTTGTACAAATTTTAAATAGACAAGTCATTTGTAAAAAAATGGCCTGACTTCAACTTGAAAAATTGTAAAAAAACTATTCATTATTAATTAGACCCACTTTTTATAAAGGATTTGCACGGAACTTGTATATTTGAGACAGTAATTTGTACCTAGCAATATTACTAATAAGATGGATGCATGTAATGTAACTTATAAAGGTTTTCACTAGTCGATATACATATGTGTATGAAAGAGTAGAAAACGAAAACAAAGTACTTAATTACTAACATAATCGGCAAATGATCAAAGAGTCTGCATATAATATGCATGCGTTTATCCAAGCTGGGTGAATATATATAAATTTGATTGATTGATTCGATTTGAGGCCGTTAATTTGTCACAGCTTGAACCAATTAACTACGGGTATATAGTACTTGATCATACTTCCACCAGTCTCCAGCATCAAACACCTTCGATCGGCCTCGATCGATTACCATACAAAAACCAAGATTCATGAATCCCAAGATACATGTAATATATCAATTTCTAAATTTAATTTCTCCTCCAAACACATGAAATCCATCCACAAAACTAATCATATCGTGAAACCTTTAATTAAGAGAGAGTCATGAGTCGAGAAAATAATGAGATTAATTATGGGAGACAGAGATCACTGAGAAATTAAGAATATCGAACTTTTTGTATAATACAAATTAGACTAGCTATCATGATGATGATCATGATGTCCAGCAAATCACATATAATATGGCATATGGAGCTGATCAGCAAATGAGTCATGTTGAGACACTCTAATTTGATGGCAAGGATATTATAATATGGAGAATAATATAGATCGAAGAGAATAAAAACAAATGAAGGAAAGAAAATGGCACCCTTTAGAATATATATATAGAGAATCTCCATGGCCATGACCTCCCCAGTCACATTAACCTTGGCAGCTATTGCAGCAGTACTGTTTCATTCACATGTCACACTATATAATTAATATATAAACAAACACAAACACACAAATGTATATGAAAAGTATTAGGTTAATAGAGATTTTCATAAAAGTAAATTTATAATTTGACTTAGTTTAATATGATACTTCAGATATACTTTTCAATAATAATAAAAAAATAGAGAAATTTTACAATTTCATGACGTACGTATAATCATATTATTAAGTCATATTAATTTTTGATCTAATTAATTTTACGGGATTTATTTATAAATCAATTAAACATCACTTTATGTTAATACTTACTAAAAGGTTGACAACAAAGTAATATATATTTTAATACAACAATGATTTATATATATATATGAGTATTGATATACACACAATATATTTTTACAGTATATTTCATAATAATATTGTAAGATAATGATATTTTTGTAAAGTCATATTTTACAAAATTTTCTCGCATTTAATATATTATTATAAAATATGTTGTGAAAAATATTGTATAGGTTATATATGAATAAATCTTCTCAACCTCCTAACACTCCACACTCCACATTATTTTTAATTTTTATTATTTTTTTCTTTTATTAAATATTTATTATATGAATAATAAATAGAAAATTTAAAATAATTTTAAAAAAATAAACTCAAAAAAAAATTTTTAAAAAATATTAAAAATTTTAAAAATTAAAAAAAAAATAGAATGTGGAGTGTGGTGGAGGTTGTGTAACAAAATCCGATTATATATATATTGTACGTCCTAATTAAAATTACCTAAAGCGGAAGCTATAATTGTATAATAATAAATTAATAATATTGTACGTGCTAGCTTCAACTTTGTACTCCGATTTCCTAGCTAGCCCATGGAATTTAGAACCTGACAGGTGTCTGAACTCAAATGATACGTACGTGGATGCAACGTGATATTCTAATGGGTCTGGATTTTCTTACTAAAAATTGCTTCGCCTTTCTGACATGAGTATCATTCCGGCCAACGATATTAGCATATAAATATATAGTAATGATATACAGTCGTTGACAAGTTGACAAGCATAGTATATTTATTTTAGAAAAAGAATGAAATTTATTATTAAAAAATTAATTTTTTTAATATAAATATTATATTTATGTATTTCTTTTTTAAAAAAATATGAACACTTAGAAAAGAGTGGCACGGCAGCCACTAAAAATGAATTTTGTTGAGCGGTGGCCGAAAGGGGAGTGAGGGGGAACAAAGGGACTAAGGTTGTGTTTAGATGTTGAAGTGAGTTGAGTTGAGTTGAGTTGAGATAATAAAATATTGTAGAATATTATTTTTTAATATTATTATTATTTTAAGATTTAAAAAAGTTGAATTCTTTATTATATTTTGTATTAGAATTTGAAAAAATTGTAATGATGAGTTGAGATGAGTTAATCAACCAAAGGAAACAGATCTAAGATTTTGAAGTATGAGAGATTTTCTACTGGGGTGCGGTCATAACGTAACTAAAATGGAAAGCGTACGTAGCGTTTCTATTATTGGAAGGATGCATTTTGGAGACTAGGGTGTGTTTGAATATTGAAGTGAGTTGAGTTGAGTTAAGATGAGATGATAAAATATTATTAGAATATTATTATTTATTATTATTATTATTTTAAGATTTGAAAAAGTTGAATTGTTTATTATATTTTGTATTGAGATTTGAAAAAATTGTAATGATTAATTGAGATGAGTTGAGGTGAGTTTAGTAGCCAAACGTAACCTAAAGGTGCGTTTGAATGTTGAAGTGAATTGAGTTGAGTTGAATTGAGATAATAAAATATTGTTAGAATATTATTTATTATTATTATTATTATTTTAGAATTTGAAAAAGTTGAATTATTTATTATATTTTGTATTGAAATTTGAAAAAATTATAATAATGAGTTAAGATGAATTGAGAGAAATTTTAGTTTCTAACGAAGCCTAAGAGTTGGACCGTTTATGAGATTTTCTCTTATAATAAATATATAGTTGCATGCATGAGCTAGCTAGGCAGCTAGAAACCGGAAGACTCGGTACCTTCTGTAAATGGGAGAGATGATAGATTCCCAAGCACGCGTGCAGCAACAGTACTAGGACTAGACAAATTGGGAGTTTAACTAGTAACCGGACAAGTGTCTGGAACCAAATAATATTGGAACTACGTACATTCCGTGGATGCCAAAAAAATGCTTTCATAATCTTTTTCGAATTAAGAATCATATATATATATATATATATATATATAATATAGCACTCGACATTATGATGATCGAATATATAGATTATATATCTAGTTACCGATCGAAGACGTACAAGATCGAATTTTACGTATATATTTGAGATAAATAATAATAATAATAATAATCAATTAATTACATTGTGATAAATGTAGGGTGAAAAAGAAATAAATATATTAAGGTCATGCATGAAGAAATTGGGCATAAAACCGATCGAATTAGATGATGTTGACGTTGATATATATCGCCATTAGCTAGCTTGGTTATGTATGTTACTTAATGCAGAAAACCTAATAAGTTAGTTAGCAGTACTACAGAAAATATCCTCTCCCGTGCGCTCATGCATGATGTCATTTCTCCTAATATTTCCCTCATATTTGACTTTTTTTTTTCAATTTTAGTAACATGAAATAAAAGAAAGTCATCGACAAATTAAGCCATTTTACTCCTCTTAGGTCTAGTTTTATTTTACAAACTATCTTTATCTTATTTCAACATTCAAATTTCAAACATACACATTTTTTAATTTCAAATTTTTAAAATTTTCATCTAATCATTATTTAATTATTACAATTTTTTAAACTTTTAAATAAAATATAAAAAACAATTCAATCTTTTCAAATCTCAAAATAAAAATTCTATTAAAGAAATTACATTTTAACTTTATAATTTTTTATTCAACTTTTTCTTCTGATTTCTCAAAATCTCATAAAAATTTTAACTTAAATAATTTTATTACTATTCATGAATTATCTCAATATCATTAATATATTTCTCATTTTATCTCGTCTTATCTGTATAATTAAACGAAATCTTAGTAGCCGATCTCATATGTTACATTATATGTAGTCTCGATCCGAATTCAGTCAGAAAAGATCCTCCCTACATAGGAAGTAAAGTTCAATAAGATCGATTTCATATTTTATGAAATAAAATTTTAAACTTATATCTTGAATTTTTCGATTTATGAATATTGTTATAAGTTATTAAGTATGTAAACAATCACACATACACACTCTTACTCCGGTGATCATATAAATATAGAATGGTTTGATTTAAATTGTTAATTTTTTTAAAATAAAAGGATAATCTACAAATAGAAATGAAAATGAAAGTGAAAGTGAAAGTGAAAGTGAAAATGAAAGTGAAAGTGAAAGTGAAAGTGAAAGGAGTTGTTACTTTCATGGTCGGAGTGGACCAACGCCCCACCACCCCAAATCAATGAGAGCTGACCATTTAATTTTAGGACCAACCAACTTCTACTCTATCCCGCGCAGCTGACCTTCTACGCACGGTACTTGGTGTTAACTATTTTAGAAGAAAAATGAGAAGCTCCCTACCACTCACGCCCCTTCACCGTGAGTGGATTGCATTATCCACTTTTTTTTTTCTTTTTAAAATTAAAGTATTGTTATATATAGTCATAGAGTGTGTAAATATCGTTCAGTTGCTTTGATAAAAAATAAATTTTATTATTAAAAATTTATTATTATTTTTTATATAAATATTTTATTTATTCATTTTTTTAAAGTAATTGTATGATACTTATACACTCACAATTGTAATTATCATTTTTTTAAAATTAATTGTACCTTCTTATTCACAAATTAATTAATGTTTGCGACGTGTGACTTGCAATTTCATGATAATATATATATTTATATATATATATATATATATTAAAGACTTATATTCCTCTTGTCTCCAGAGATTTTTTTTTTCTTCTACAATACGTACGCATCGCATCAATATATGTGGAGTTTAAATTAAAGTGTATGCATCTTTAACATCATTTTAAGCAAGGCCACGCAACCAAGAATGCGTTTATTCCAAGATAATTTTGGATAAACAAAGATTTTACTTTTGCTCTTCCTTTAATTAATGATATATGCATTTTGATATTGATTAATAGTTGAGTAATGTTGTAAGGAATAATAATAACTTATTATTATCTTATTTTATTGATATGATAGTGATTAATAACCTGAATTTCAATATTTTTAACAAGGATTGATCAAAATTAATTATCAAACATTACTATTTCAGTTCGATAATGTTGCGATAATAATAATAATATTATAATTTCTAGAACTTACTTAAAAGTTTGGTATAAACATGCTACATGAGATGCTTAATTAATACTTAATATTAGTTGAGAAATCAATATAATAACATGAGTTTTGTTATTTATCATTTCTATATACTATACACATTTTATTTTATTCTTCTTAAACTTATTGAATTATTCTATTCATCATTTATATATCACATATTAATTAATAAGAGAAAAAAAATTACGATGGTATGTGGAAATGATAAATAGAATTTTTCTAATAACATTAAAGAAGCATTAATACAATGTATATATCGTTATTTCCAAAATTTATTTTTGGACAGAAAAATTTAAAAGATTTTCAATCCATATTTCGGATAAAACGTGTAGTTAATGTTTACATCAAATCTTAAAGAGGTTTTTTTAAGAAAACAAAAAAGAAAAAGAAAAGGAATTTTGTCCCTTAAATTCTCATATTTTTCAGCTTTGACCACGCACTATCAAAAGTCAATGGACAATTCAAGTCATTACTTTTTAAAAATGGAGAATTCACAAGAAAAAATGGATATATATCAGAAATAGTATTTACATTTTTAAGGTATTCAAGTTTTATGTATTTAAAAAAAATGAATTTAAAATTTATAAAAAAAATCTATTTTTTAATAATATGCTCTATTTTTTTCAAAAGAAAAATATGTAAAATCTATACACGGTTAGAATAGTAAAGATATTTATAATATTTTAGTGAGTATGGTAATATAAATTATTTTTTACCATATATAGTTTATTGTATAAATCAATTAATATCAATTAACATTTTTGATTGATTGTATTTCTATTAATTCTTTAATTTGATTTTTTTTATAAATTTAGACATGTGTTATGTATTCATGTTCACTTTAATACAACAAAAATTAGCTCTCAAAGCCTCTCTCGTTCTCTCTCTCTCAATCCCTCTTCTCTTTTCCTTTTTATATTTTATTTTATTTTTTACATACACGTTAAATTAAAACTCTATTTAACATTATTATCCCTTATTTTCGCTGGATGAGGTTGAAAGTCCGTGCACGACCGCGTGGAACTCCCGCGAGGGATTAATTAAATAGAAAATATATTTATAATCGTGAATTCTTGTAATTATTTTTAAAAAAATAAAAAAATATAAAATTTATATAAAAAAATTAATTTTTTATAATAAATTTTATTTTTTTTAAATAATTACGTCACGATTATATATTTTATGATTATATATTAAATTATTCTTAATTAAATAAATATAAAAATAAAACAAGAAACAATAGGGCAAGAGGACGGGAAGATTCGAGAAGTGTGTATACGAGCGGATTAGTGACTTTAGCAAAACTGGTACGACATGCCCTTTCGCTTGACACGTGGGATGCTCATAACCGTTGGTTGGACTCATAACTTTCCATACATAACTTTTAAAAAAATAAATAAACTGACTGTGAGCTTTGTGAGAAACAGACAAAACGGTGGCATGATCGTAATTCTGGACATACCAAGTGCTATTTTAGGAAAATAGGTATTTCTAACTTGTTTTTAAAAAAAGAAATAAAACAAAAAAATTAATTATATTATTTTATATTTCAGATAATAATAGTAAGTCTTGAGGTAGGTCTGCAATGGAGGAGTGATTCTCATTCACACTCTTCTTCTTCTTCTTCTTTATTAGATATTTCTCTCAGGAGCTCCTATCGGAGGGCCGCGTCCGTCGGCGATCGGAGCCCCTTTTTACGTTCAAAAGAATCAATCTTTAGTGATGGTGCTTTCTAAGTGAGAAAAGCCAAGACCGTGTTCAGTTTGGTTTGGTTTGCTTATTTTGTGTGAATCAATCAAGATGAATGGGAAGGGTGATGGGATTGGAAATGGAGGACTCAGCGCTGTGGAGAGCGAGTACATTCGGAGGTACCATCGCCACGAGCCCGGTGAAAATCAGTGTAGCTCCGAGCTCGTCAAGCGCATCAAAGCCCCTGTTCACCTCGTAATCTCTCCTTCTCTCTATAGATGTCTATATACATGTATGTATGTGCTATATCAGATGCATGGATAGATGTATGTCTGTGTTTAGGTTGATGGATTCATATCGGGTTCAGTTTTGTGAGAAAATTGCGGGATAGTATCTGTGTTTAAACATATGATTGCTGGTGTTTCTTGGGGTTTTTCTTTGTAAATTTTCTATTATTATGCCAAGATGTTGGATAGCGGTCGATCTTGATCTGTGATATTTCTCGTTTGTGCTTCTTGATATTTAATTCTGAATTTGATGGTTCTTTTGATGTTCACCAATCATTTGTTCTCCTTTTGTTTTTTCAAAAACCAAAATTTTTACGTTCTCCAGCTGAGTATGTTTAATTGCAGAGAAATTGAGGTCAGATTTCCTGTTTCTGAGAGATTGCTAACTTATGTAGAGTTTCTCAGACTTCAGAGACTGATAAGTCTTTATGGAAAGTGTCGATATTTTTTTTGTTTTCTTTTTAGCGTTGCTTATTCCAAAAGTAATTAAAATAGCTACTTTGATTTAATTCAAGTTTTTTGGTTTTCTTGAATATCATTTTTATAGGTTTTTTCTTGAATATCATGAAGGGTAAGCTTTTGGAAAATCCAAATTTCATTGTTTGAATTCGTCTCCTCTCCTTACCTCTGCCAGTCATTGGTTTCTTCGGGGATTTAGGGTTCTGTAACTCTTAAGTCGATTTTGATTGGCTGCAATGGTATGTTTGGTAGGTTTGGCTAATGGTTCTGTTTGGTCGCTGAGGAAATATATTTACATGAAAACAATTAACTAATCTAGTCTTGAAATTTTCAAATATTGGAGAAAAGGTATCTACCAATTCTGTTTAGCCTATTACAACTATTTGGCTTAGTTAGTTTCTGCATTTAACGTTAATAAATTTGCATAACTCACTGTTTTAGAGTCTTAAAATGTCTTCTACTTCCCCCCAAACGTGTACTGGATTAAGATGTGTTTGATAGTTTTCCTCCATGAAATTAATAAATTCACCTACCCTTGACAGTTAAAGATGAGTATGCAATAAAGGGATGTTGGTGTTGATGCTTTTATCTGATAAATATATGAGTTTTGTTTATGGATAAATATAGAGCTCGAATGCTACTTCTGATGATTCCTCATTTCATCAGGTTTGGTCTTTGGTGAGGAGATTCGATCAACCACAGAAATACAAGCCATTTGTCAGCAGGTGCGTTTTGAAGGGGAACCTTGAGATTGGGAGCCTAAGAGAAGTGGATGTTAAGTCTGGACTTCCGGCAACTACAAGTACAGAAAGATTGGAACTTCTTGATGATGATGAGCATGTACTCAGTATGAAGATAATTGGAGGGGATCACAGACTTAGGGTATTGAATCTCTTTATTTATTTATTTAAACTCTTTCTTCACCTTTTCTCCCAATAAGAAAAGATGATATTTGTCTCCATGGACTACTTTCTATTTTGGTAAGGTCTGAAATCAGTGGGATAATCTGATGACCATCATTTCTGTTTTACAGCATTGTGGGTCTTCTTGTTGTGGTAATCTGTCCAACATGCAGTTTACCCATGTCTTTTATACAGCGATTGTATTGTGTCTATTCGTATTGTTCCCAATCAAGGAGAGTTTCATTGCCAAAAATAACAGAGTTCCAGACCTAATATGGACCCATTTGTTACAAACATTGTGCTGATGATGATATCAACTCCATGGGCAAGTTTTAGGAATTTTCATAGTGTTATCATGACCTAGTATCTTATTTGGATAAGTTAGATCCAACTCGCATTTCTGGCTTGATATTTGAGTTCTTTTGTTTTTGTGCAATAAGCCTAAAGGAGCCCAACCTGTATCTGTTTGTTTTGTTGGTTCTTTCAGAACTACTCTTCAATCATTTCCCTCCATCCTGAGATTATTGATGGAAGACCAGGAACTCTGGTGATTGAGTCGTTTGTAGTGGATGTACCTGAAGGGAACACAAATGATGAGACTTGCTACTTTGTTCAGGCCTTGATCAAGTGCAATCTCAAATCACTTGCTGATGTCTCAGAGCGTCTTGCAGTGCAGGATCGAACTGAACCCATTGATCGGATCTGAAAGTTGGGGTTGGGGACGTGGTGGAGGCTCAGACTACCATGGATGAAGCTTCCGAGGCTTTCCTCTCTCGGGGGCTTTGGAGACAGACAGGCAATAGTTACTACTTCCATCTTTGATACATACTTGCACACTCTTCTCTTGTTCGCTATGTCATCCACATTGCTTTCAGAATTGTATTCTGGATTTCCCTTATTATTAGATCAAGAACCACAGCTCTTTCAAGGGTTTCTATAACTGATCGTGAATGTAAAAACTTAGAAAGAAAAGAAAAATTGGAGGGAAAAGGTATTCTAGGTTCGATTTCTCTCTTTTCCAATGTTGCGTCCAGTGCTGGTATGCTTTTTATGGTTGTACATACGTCCTGGAAAGAGGTGATGCTTGTATATTTTGTTTAATGCTGTAGTAGTCGTAGTTTCTGATTTTGCATTGAATGGAGTTCTGGCGAAAAGCGACCGTGATTCAAGGTAGTCTCTAGTAGTTGCTCTTTATTAGGAACTATAGTTATCTGTATCTAATGCCCCTATCCTTCATATGTTTGATAAAGGTGGTTGGGGGAGCGAGGCTTTTGTTCTTGAAATGGTAAAATCTGCAGGAAATTTGTTTGTGGGCAGGGTCAGGATCCTTGGAATTATCCTGGCAGGTAGATTTCGGAATCACCATAATCCACCTGGAATTCGGGTAGGAGAAATCCCAAAGGGAACAGATGCTGCTGCATGTTATTGCTGCTTACAACATTGTTATGCAAATCGGCCACCACTGCTACCACTTAGGAGTTGTAGTCATTCTTGCTCATATCTAAAGAGGTCAACATTAAAAGAGAAAAAAAAATGAACAAGTAATGGGTCTAGAGTAACTTTGACCAAATGTGTTCATTAATCTACATTTTGACGTGGCCTTCCCGGAATGCACTTTAATCGGTTGTGCATGAAGGTCCAAATGTCATACCTCCTGTATCAGTTGTCGCCCAGGATTCACTGCAGATGATAAAAGAAACTAATGGTATATTTGCATGGCTGAATTTTTGGAGGAAGATACAGATTTAGACCAGATCCAAATCCAAACAAAGCCTGAAAGAACTGTTTGATGCTAGATTTTTAAAGATTCAGCAATATCAGCTAATGGCGATGCACAAAACGGGTAGAAGTCTATGAATGGAAAGAACAGGCACCATGCCGGGCAGAGAACTCTTATAAGTACAATAAAAAGTCCCTATATTCTCAAATATGTACTTTCCTCCAAAATTCCACCCACAAAGGGATTTAAAGTTCAAACAATACAGGATTTCTCCAACTAGTTGTGCATGATATCCATCATCTCGGTTGTCTGTTTGAGATGACGCCAGAACTCTTCTTTGGAGACGCTCTGGGGCATGTATGAATAGACTTCCATTAGCACATCTTGTAATGGAAGGAGGAAAGGGGGATTGCCAGTAGTATAAATAATCATCTGTGTTGCTTTAACTAACTGTACAGAGCCTCCCCTACAGTTGAGCAGATTTCCAACAAGAAAAGGAGCCAAATTCTAAACCAATACAAGGTCCCCTTCTTCTTGTGGTTCTTCTTGTTGCTCGGGTAGCCGTCCTTCACGGTAAGGAAGAAGAATGCGCTTTATTTCTTCGGCACTAAGTGTCTCATACTCTAAAAGTGCATTTGCCAGCGCATGTAATGCCTTCTCATGCTGAATAAGTCAGAGAAACAAAAGTTAGTCAGTCCTACAATTCTCCAAGTCCAACCATGAATGTCCATTATAACCAATGGAGTATCAAAGTTGCCAATATTTCAAGCATCAAAAAGATAAATGCCAAAGACAAGCCAAGCTATGCTACCATAGAGGTTGTACTCAGGAACCTGGATTCCTTCCAATCTATGTCAACTACAGAGGCTGTACTAAAGAATCTAATCCTACCATTCGCATATATGACCGGTTCTAGGTTTTCATAATCCACAAGGTAAACCTATAGCTATGAGCAAAAATAATCCAAAAGTAGGAGTGCCCATAACCTTGGATTGCATATTTCTCATTTTCAAGAAAAAACTACAAACAGATGAAAGCTAATGGAAAAACCTTCTTTAGCAATGCTTTCACACGGTCATATGCATCTCTTAGAAGTCTCACCACCTGCACAACCAACGATAGAGATTTAAATAATCTGTACATGTGAAAATCCGTTATTAGGCCGAAAGAACCCCAGATTCCAAAAAACATACTTCAGCATCAATACGTGATTGCATTTCCGAACTTGGCCGCTCTTTGATGTGAACTGGTCCAATTGTATCACTCATCCCACAATTGGATACCTTGCATAGCAAAAATTTCAAACAACACTAAGCAATTGAAATGGAAAGTTCACATGTTTAAAGCTACACAGAGGTCCGAGACAAAATGTTTTGATTTATACTGATTTCATAGCACAAAAAACAGGTTACAGGAATAAAAAAAGACAACCCCCATGCAGGTAAGCGCTTTGTTTTCGGCATAAAGATGGAAATATACCATATAGTGGGCTAGCTCTGTAGCTGTGTAAAGATCACTACTCGCTCCCGTTGTGACATAGTCCTGACCAAAGATGAGCTCTTCTGCAACTCTTCCTCCCATACAAACATCAAGACGAGCTAATAACTGCTTCTTGCTAACTGATGTCTCATCGCTGGAAGGAAGCTGAGTGACCATTCCCAAAGCAGATCCACGTGGCATAATTGTTGCCTTGTGTATTGGATGTGCAGCCTCTGTATTGAAGGCAACAATCGCATGGCCACTCTCATGGAATGCAGTGAGCTGAAAGAAGTGCAAGTAATGTTAGGAAGTATTAACTACGCATTTGGGATTAAGTAATTCCTGGGAAACGTTTATTGTCCTGCAGACGCTCTTGAAGACATTTCTATTCCCGTGTCTCATGTTTTTAAATTGTTAGCACGCAAGCATTCTGATTCATTTAATTAGAGTTAATATAGAAATACAGAGATCGCAAAATCCAGTGATACGCTCAGGCTCTAATTAATACAGACTGGACCCAAAACATTGAACACATGATTTGATGGGTATAAAATCATACTTGAACAAGATAAGCCAATGGCTCAAACTATACCCTGGATTGCCTCATAAGAAGATATGCATACCTTCTTTGACTCTTCAGAAATGAACATTGTTTTCCGCTCTGTACCCATCATGATCCTGTCTTTTGCAAATTCCAGCTGAGAAGCGGTTAACTTTTCTGCACCTTCAACAGCAGCTTTAATGGCAGCAATATTAACCAAGTTTGCAAGATCTGAGAAAGAAGAAAAGAAAAGAAAAAAAGGTTAAGTTGGCAGGACACGTGGGTTACCACAAGAACAAGAAAAAACGAAAAATCAGCTTCATTGATTGAAGGAAATCAATTGTCATTGAGAGAGATGGGAAGCTCACCAGCCCCATTGAATCCTGGTGTACCTCGAGCGATTGCTTTTACATCTACATTGTCAGCCAATGGTTTATCCTGTAGATAGAGCTCCAATATTTCTTGACGACCTCGTACATCTGGATTTGGAACAACAATCTAAACAGATGGATATTTGTTAACTTTTCTCTTTTAATGTCAAAATAAATCGACAGTAAAACTCAGAAATATCTAAAGCAGACACCAATCAATGGAGCCATGGACTGAGAAGTGATGAACCAACCCACAGAGTCCTTAGCCAGCGTCAATTGCCAAGAAATTGGCCCAAATTTCAAAACTCTCAAAGATTATATAAAAATATTACATGGTAGTCCATAGAGGAAAGAACTTACATGCCTATCAAATCTACCAGGCCTTGTTAAAGCTGGATCAAGAATATCAGGCAAGTTCGTTGCAGCCATTAATATTATGCCCTACAGAAAAATGTCATGCATCTTCAGAAACACTAGAAGCAACTAATCAATACCGAAACATGTCTAGATGTACCTCATTCTGTTCAAAGCCATCCATTTCGACGAGTAGTTGATGCAATGTTTTCTTTGTATGGCCTTCCCATTGTTTTCTTGTGGACCCAACAGCATCTATTTCATCGATGAAAATTATACAAGGAGCCTATGAAATAAGGAACAACGCAAATGACATGTCAGAAACACGTATGAAAGCAGCACATATATATTTTTTTGATAAGTATATTAATAAAAGAATAGGCAATGCCATGTTCACTACAAAGAAGACCCTATACTATGTAGGGGCAAAAGATACAAGGAACTCATAAAATCTTGGCCATTAAAATTAAAGGCTATGGCCCAAGTACAAAGAGTTCGAAAAAAGAAAGCTTTTAGTTCCTCCAACGATCTCTCTTTGTCCTCAAACGACATATATATTAACAACTTTTCAACGTAGTACTAAATGATATTTAACAACCATAAACTAGAATGAATATATGTGTGCCTTGCATGATGCACAAAGAGCTTTACTCCCTTTTGGTTTCAGTTTGTAGTTGTAATTTTAGTTCTTTGTACTTTTAATGTCCCACTATTATTTGCAAAAGCCTCAGAGTGATGTCTCCCGTTTTTCTCCAGATTTTCATGGTGCAGGGTCATTGACCACATTTGAATCGTGTAAAATTACCTCTATCCATTCATATATATATATATATATATATATGTATATGGATGGATTTCTAGTATGTTTAAAATCATTGATCCCAATCCTCCTCTCCTCCCCCCCCCCCAAAAAAAGAAAAAAAGACCCAAAACATACATGCACATCAGTGTCACAAAGAATGCCTCAAGAACCAAACCTTTTTCTTTGCAGCTTGGAATAAGGATCTCACACGCCTAGCACCAACACCAACAAACCTGCCATACAGAGTAACATGAAATTAGCACCCCAACACATTACTTGAGAAATTCCAAGATCGGAGCAACCATGGTGTATGGGTGGATAGTGGATCCGGTTATCTGTCAGGTTAATACATGGGCAGATAACCATCCACATGCATCCGGATATGCAGATTGGGCCAGATGATGAACTGTCTTTAAATTGAGCATTATCAGTTCACTGCAAATAACCACCGGACCCCATCCCTAAGATCACAAGTTATCAGAACAGGTATATTAGTACTCCAACACACATCCCTCATATTGACACCAATTTTTTGTTTCCAATGCCATCTTTTCAATGCCACAAGAAAAACTTAAAGGGAAAACTTTTTTTGATAAGTAATAATTTTTATTGATGTGAATGAAATTAGGCAATGCCCAAGTACACAGGAAATATACTAAGAGAGGCACCTAATTACATTCTAATAGACTAGAAAGAAGATAAGAACTCATGAACATTCCCTCCCCTCAATACAATAGCAGAAAACCACTGGAAAATAGAGAATACAAAGAAGTTCCAGATTTCCCCCATTGCACGCTCATTGTTATTAAAACATCTGTCATTCCTTTCCAACCATAGACACCACATTAGGCACAAAGGAATCATCCGCCACACGGCTGCTAATTGGGCACTACTATGAGACCTATTCCAACATGCTAATAGGTCCACCACACTCTTGGGCATAACCCAACTTAGCCCAGCTCTACTAAGAATACCAGCCCAAAGCTCCCCAGCCACCTCACAATGTAAGAGCAAGTGATCTACCGATTCTCCACTTTTTTTACACATGTAGCACCACTCCATGATCACCATACCTCGTTTTCTTAAATTGTCAACCGTCAATATCTTCCCATGAGCAGCTGTCCAAGTGAAAAAAGCAACTTTAGAAGGCACTAACACCTTCCATATACTCTTCCATGGAAAGAAAGTGGGCTGTAGGACTGTCAAAGCCTTATAGAAAGATTTAACAGTAAACTTCTCTTTCCTCGTGTGAGTCCACAACATACGGTCTCCCCCATTGACCCCTAACTTTGCTGAATATAAGTGACTGTAAAACTCTGCCAGCTCTTCTAATTCCCAATCCTGAGCATTTCTTGTAAAAGTGACATTCCAAGTGACCATCCCATTGGCACGACATAGAACTTCTGAAACTGGGACTTGCTGATTTCCAGCCAAATTAAAAGCACCTGGGAAAGCAATGCAAAGAGGGCTCTCCCCACTCCATACATCGAACCAAAAGCGGGTACGTGTTCCATCACCCACCTCAAACTTAAGATGTTTTTCAAAAGTATTCCACCCCTTCCTTATGAATTTCCACAGGCTTACTCCGTAAGACCCCCTACCCTCCTTAGAGCACCATTCCCCCCACTCACAACCATACTTATGATCAATAACCTCTCTCCACAGCGAATTCCCTTCCCTATGATACCTCCACAGCCACTTCCCTAGGAGTGCCTTATTGAAAACACACAAGTTTCGTACCCCTAACCCCCCATTCGCCAATGGACAGCACACCCTTTGCCAACTCACAAGGTGAAATTTGGATTCCTCCCCCATACCACCCCACAAAAAAGCTCTAAACAACTTTTCTAACCGGTTTGCTACGCCCACCGGTAAGGGAAATAGAGAAAGATAGTAAGTGGGAAGGTTGGAAAGAGTGCTTCTAATAAGGGTTAATCTCCCCCCTCTCGATAAATATAGCCGTTTCCATCCTGAAAGTCGTTGCTCAACCTTCTCTACCACCCCATCCCAAATGCTCTTTGCTTTGAAAGACGCCCCTAAGGGGAGTCCAAGATATGTCATAGGGAGAGAGGCAATTTTGCAACCTAGTAGCTCCGCTAAAGAGGCTATATTGTTCACCTCCCCCACCGGAACCAGCTCCGACTTCCCCAAGTTCACCTTGAGTCCCGAAACAGCTTCAAAACACAACAAAACTGCCCTTAAAGCTTGAATCTGGCCACTTACAGCATCACAAAAAATGAGCGTATCATCAGCAAAGAGTAAATGCGAAATGGAGCTGGTATTACTATTGCTGTCCACTGAAAAACCAGCAAGAATTCCCCCCCTTACAGCGGCCTCCACCATGCGACTCAATGCCTCCATTACAATGACAAAAAGGAAAGGGGATAGTGGATCCCCTTGTCTCAAACCCCTGGAAGATTGAAAAAAACCACAAGGTCTTCCATTGACTAGGACCGAAAATCGAGCGGTTGAGACACAATGTTTAATCCAAGCACACCATCTATCCCCAAAACCACATCTTCTAAGCATATAAAGGAGAAAATCCCAACATACATGGTCATAAGCTTTCTCCATATCGAGCTTGCAAAGAACCCCCGGGGTGCCCTCTCGCAACCGACTATCCAAGCACTCATTTGCTATCAACACTGAGTCCAGAATTTGCCGCCCCTTTACAAATGCATTTTGAGGTTTGGAAATGAGTTTGTCCATGACCAAACTCATTCGATTAGCTAACACCTTTGATATGATTTTATAAATCCCCCCTACCAAACTAATAGGCCGGAAATCTTTCAATTCATATGCACCGGCTATTTTCGGAATTAGAGCAATGAAAGTAGCGTTTAGTGACTTCTCAAACTTTTGACTAGAATGAAAAGTATGGAAAATCTGCATCACTTCCTCCTTCACAATGTCCCAACTCTCCTGAAAGAACGTCAAAGAGAAACCATCCGGACCGGGTGCTTTGTCTCTGCACATACTCTTCACCACTAGATGCACCTCCTCTTCATCAAAAGGCCTCTCCAACCATCCAGCTGCATCCAAATCCAGTTGAGCAAAGGGTAAACCATCTAGTTTGGGGCGCCATTCTTCTTTTTCAGCAAGGAGATCCTCATAATACTGCACTATGTGGTCTTGGATTTCCTCGGAAGAATGTGGTCTTCAATGGCATTGTTGCGCCTACGTGAATTAGCCACCTTGTGGAAAAACTTAGTACATTTATCCCCCTCCTTCAACCAAAGTGCCCTTGATTTTTGCCTCCAAGATATTTCTTCTAGCAACAATACTTTCTCAATTTCTGTCACCACCACTTTCTTCCGTAATAAAGAGTCCGCATTAACTACCCCTTCCTCCAAAGTCTGCAGCTCATCCCAAAGGATATTTTTCTGCACTTCCGTATGTCTAAATTCTTCTTCATTCCACTTCATCAAGTCAAACTTGAGAGCTTTAAGTTTACCCGCCACTATGAAACTAGGGGTGCCCTCAAAAGAATAACTGTCCCACCAAACCTTTACCTTATCCGCAAATCCTTCAACTTCCAACCACATATTCTCAAATTTGAAGGAGCGTCTACCCCCACGAATACCACCACAATCAAGCAAAATTGGGAAATGATCGGAACAAACACGTGGTAGCCTTTTCTGACATAGGTCCGGAAAATGCGTCTCCCAAGAAGAGGAGACTAGAAATCTGTCCAGCCGGGACCCCCCTCGGCTATTAGACCAAGTGTAAGCCCCCCCAATCAGCGGAAGATCCACAAGATTCAGATCAAAGATCAACTCTGAAAAGGCTACCATTGCCCCTGACGACGTAGAGCCCCCTGTCCTCTCACTTGGGAACCGAACAATATTAAAATCTCCGCAAAAAACCCAGGGTAAATCCCATAAGGAGTGAAGACCTGCCAATTCCTCCCATAAAAAGCATCTATCTCTTTCTACATTGGGCCCATACACACCCGCTAAAGCCCACAACCACCCATCCTCAGTGTTCCTAAAAGATACAGCCATTGTGAAATTCCCCATGCAATCCTCGACCATCTCCACCACACGCTTATCCCACATTACCAACACCCCTCCCGAAGCCCCCGATGAGGGTAGAGAACACCACCCCACAAAGGAACAGCCCCACAAGCTTCGAATTATGTATCTATCAACGCCACACAACTTAGTCTCTTGAAGGCATACAATGTCAGCCTTCCAACTCCGAATGAGGGATCTAATTCGAAGCCGTTTGTTCACGTCATTGATCCCCCTTACATTCCATGAGAG
The DNA here is from genome assembly GCF_001411555.2 of Juglans regia. Lineage (NCBI taxonomy): Eukaryota > Viridiplantae > Streptophyta > Magnoliopsida > Fagales > Juglandaceae > Juglans > Juglans regia. The sequence continues at coordinate 38,750,435 of NC_049913.1, forward strand.
GATTTTAGGTTTCATTAAAAAACAAAATGCCCTTACCCTTCAACCTCTCCCTCCCCACACTTCCCTCCTTGTTGTCGTAATTAATGGAGCATTTGAGACGTTTCAACTCCCGGTCCCGTTTCACTGCTGATTTCAGAACCGTTGGTCTCCCGGCCTCCATTGCAATCAACAGGGCCTTAAACTGTTCTTCATACCCAGCAAACGAGATTCCCACACACTCTTGAACTTCCTCTACTTTTTTTAACAGCCAATCGTCTGTTATATTGTACACTGGCTTTGGGGAAATAATACGTAACGGGATAGGACTTTCCAACTCATCCTTATCACCCTCAAAGCCGCTGCCCATGAGCTGATCCATTGGTTGGACCATAGAAACAGCCTCCTTCAACACCACTGAATAAGACCCAGTGCCCCCATTGATCCCCCCTTCCATATCCTCCACCCACAAGTTCCGAGTGTTACACACCTCATCCACCTCCCCATCCACCAAAGTTTTCTCAACAGGCTCATCATTTTCGACCTCCACTGCCTTCAAAGCCTCTTCTTCCACTTCCGCCAACATGGGCAGTACCTGAGCTACTCCTAAGCCCTCGACGGTGGTCGGCGACGTGATCTGAGCGTACCCCGACGTGATCTGATCTGAGCCAACATCGGCTACCTCTGTCGCACCCAACGTTGCAGGTCCCGAAGGTAGATCCATGACCATCGCCCCGGAAACTTCACTCCCCAGTGGACAGAAGTGCTGCAGTAACGTCGAAGAGACCTCAGAACCCTCCGTCGCAACTTTCTGTGGTAGCTCCGATGAATGAGCACCTCGGCATCCTCCGACAACCTCCATCGCACCTTTCTCCCCTGTTTCTCGGTGCTCTGCCACTGTTTCCAGCACCCCAGGTGACGACGGGAGACCCACCCCCTCTAACGGCGGCCCCTGGTCCATTGTCGGCGGCGGGTGTTGAGGCCCACCCGACGACGAAGGAGTTTCGGCCCTTAGAGGCCGACGTCTCCACGCAGACTCCACGGCCTGTCGCGACACAGGCTGGGCCTGTTGAGCCAAGCAGGGGACCTGTTGGGCCTGCTGGGCGAATCCTGGCCCATATGAGAGGCCTTTCCCTTTGGAGCAAAACCCATCTTCCAGCCCCACGCCCAACTCCCTCCAACCCCCCTCCACAACACTGCGTTTCACTTTCTCCAAATTACTTTGCAGAGAATTAATTTGAGCCTGCATATCTGACAAGAGACCAACCATACCTTCCTTGTCAAAGCCATCACGTCTCCTGCCATCCTCTCTACTACACTGCACCCCAACCAAACCACCATCCCTCCCATGCATGTCAGGACTAGAGCCCAGTCTAACAGTACCTCTAGTAATGTCCAGATAACTCTGCTTCTGTAAAACATCCATGGTGCCGCTGGAGAAATGAGGCAGCACTGCCGTCGACTGGAGTTGTTGAGGCAGCACCTCCCTCAACACCTCCATCAACCTCCTCCATCCCGCTCCCTCATGATCCTCAGGAATGAAAATACAGTTCCGACGGCCCCCTTGTTTGTATTCCAGCAATGCCATGAATGTTCCTTGAGGATTAGAACAACGTTGGGCTATGAAACCCCTATCTCCTTCCCGATGAGCTGTGTAGAACTCTCTTCTCCTTAACTTCAAGCAGTCGTTCAGTGCCTTGATAAACCAACTAGTTGCAGCTGAACCCAAGTGCAGTTTTTTTACAAGGGAAAACTTAACAGCCAAATTAACAGCTGAACCCAAGGGAAAACTTAACAGCCAAAAGAGTTTAGTGGTATCACAAGAGGGTCTGTAAACCAGTGCAACAGCATCAGCAGCTAGTGTATTGACAAACGCTATTACGTGTATGATTTAACTGGTAGAACGATGATGGGACTCACTGAAAAATGGATCATTCAAAATAAAACATGAATGGTAAGTACAGAGAGAGACACATAAATCAACCATCAAAGGAGAAAGCACTAATTTTCATATGCTAAACAAAGGCAAAACTGGAAAGAATACCATAATCATCAGTCTGTTAAGTAAAAACCGGTATCATAATTTAAAAACAGGAAGAAAATACGTAAGCCGTGTTGTATATTATAGTTAGCAAATTTCTGTAGAGTAAAATTGGCTTACATTTCCTCAAATTCAGATCCTGCTCTATAGAAAAACGGTACCCCAGCTTCACCAGCAATAGCCTTCAAGGTCCCAGAGAGAAAAAAAATATCAGGAAAATTTAAAAAATATAATTAGATTGGATTGAACGCATTACACAAATGGAAGATTTCATGCAAAACCAGACAAACAAATTCAACATAGATGATTGAGAACTCATCATTGCAAACTAAGATCAGTAATCATTCCTACTTGGAAACATATGCATGGAAAGGTGAAGAAATTCGGCATGTATAATCATTATAAAGCATGATCCATTATCCTTCCTTTGTATAACCTAGCAATCAACAATCTGCCATTCAGTATAAATCCATTTATATAAGACTGTTGCTGATACCATTACAATGAAGGATGGGACCACTGATTTAGTTAAGTGATCAAAATAGAGCATTAGCTTTAGCACACTGTCTGAACCCCCTCTCCGTTCATTTCTGAAAGAAATTTCTACAGCTATAGACACTTGTTTGAATATGAGTGGGCAGATATATGTTCACCAATTTCTGGTAATTTAAAATAATGCATTTGCAAACTACTGTTTGCTTCCATTTGAAGTGCCTAATATCACTTTATTTTTTTCAATGATGCTTAGACACAAATTAGTGTCTTCCAATGAACTCCATGTGCATGAAATCTCACATCAAAACCAACAATGTCAAATATATTAATAACATGCTTGCCAACGGGCACTTAATTCCATATAAGGGTGGGAAAAAGCTCCATGAAAAAATAAAAAACAATATGCAGAAATATGCAAATAAGCACCTTACCTTGGCAAGCAAAGTTTTTCCAGTTCCAGGTGCTCCTGTCAAAAGAATTCCCTGCAAATAAGGATGTGTTAGGCTCTATAATATAAAAACCATCAAGTATAGAAACCAAAAAAACAAAAAAAATTCCAAACAGGTGAAATCAGAAAGACAGAAATACCCTTCAATATGGGAAACAATCAATCTAGTTGACAGACTACAAAACTAACCACGAAGGTTGAAGTCACTTGATCACATAAGCATGCCAAACTCTCGCACATACACATTTCATGCTTAACTAACAAAGCAATGAGTTATTGCACACTAGTGCACTACATGATCAACAAACAACATAGAATCAACATGTTACAGCATACAACGTGAGGAGAACCTAAACCGCAATATTTGCAAATAAGGAATTCCAAAGAATAATTGTGATCCAAATAAAACTATCTTGATCAAACCTTTGGTAACTTTCCACCAAGTCGAGTAAATTTAGAGGGGTTTTTAAGATATTCCACCACTTCCTCAAGTTCCTGCTTCGCATCATCACAACCTTTGACATCCTTAAATGTTTTAACATTCTGCAAGACAACGAATTAGTCAGGATGATTAATAAGGTGCTCTTCCACACAAGTGTAATGCATGTAACAGATTAAACACTCAGATTTCTTGAAATTTACTCCCATAAAACAATTAAGAAACCAAGAAAAAGATTTTAACAAAGTTATTACTAAAAGTGGCTAGGTAGTATTTTTTTGATAAGTAAATATATATATATATATATATATATATCAAAATGAGTAACCAAGTACACTGAATGTATACAAGAGAACACCTTACCCATAATAGAAAACCCCTAATAACCCAAAAAGCCCATGAAAAGCAACCCAAAATACACGAAGCTTGACCCCAACCCCTTGCTTCCCATAGAACTAAAACTTTACCCAAAAACCCCACTCCAACCCCTTGTTTTCCCGTCTTCACAATGCCCTCCCTTTAGACTTCCCTCTAGATGAGCTACCACCTTTAGCGTCGTAGTTGATTCCCAAAAAAAGACGATGTAACTCCCTGCTTTTCTTGAAACTTGATTTGGTTTCAAGCACGTGGCTTGCCTCGATCGCAGTAATTAATTCTTTAAATTGGTCTTCACATCCTCCATGTGAAATTCTCATGAATTGCTGAATCTCGTTAACTTTAGGCATAATCCAATCCACTATTGGAGGAAGAGAGATCAGGAGAGCCACAATATCCCCAGACACAGTATCCACCTGCACCAACGCCAAATCCATATTCAAATCCCGAACCTCCTCAGCAACTCCATTGGTTCTCTCCAATGGTATGACATCAAGCCCCTTTACCTCTAGTGACCCTTTATACGCAACTTCAGTAGGTCCCGTCACCAATGGTCCGACACCATTTTCCTTCAACTCATACGAGGGAGCCATATTCTCTTCGAGTACAGAAGTCATTTGAGGCGAATGACATTCCATTGCAGATGTCTCTACGCCGATAATATCACGTCCTTACCTTAACTTTCAGCTAAAAATGGAAACAAAAACTAGGCACAAGCCAGAAAGTCTCACTTTGTTCGTGTACACCAGATTCAGTTAAAAATTTCAGACAAAATTGTTGGTACTTGTCCAACTATTCTAAATTCGTTCAAGTGAATAATAACTAAAGTTTTAACCATTTCAAGGAACTGTAGCAATGTCTTAAAAGGTTGCGAATATGAAGAGTAGAGAACACCAAACATCTACCTTCTCGGGCATAACATCTCTATTTAGCTCTTTTGGGGCATAGGAAGAACTTGAGCCAACACCTGACGTTCCTATCCCACCCAAGCTCCCTATGTACTTTTGAAGTGCAGCAGCACCCATTAGCCTGAAAATATAAATCATGTTTGCAGGGGGTACAACTTCAGGATACAGGATACAGGAAAGCACTACTAGGAGTATGTGCGTGCATGTGCAGAGAGAGAGAAAGAGAGTTGGAGAACAGATAGATCATACCATACTAATCCAACAGCTACAGTGAACAAGATGGTTGAGATAAGCTCTTGGGCAAAACGTGATTTGTTTGAAACTTTAGGCTCAACCTAATAGAAGAACCATCTCTTATAAGTTACATTAAAAAAAAACACACAAGAAAAAATGAGTATCCATGTAGAAAGCGGAAAAAAAATTTAAATCTTGCACCATATAATCAAACTTTACACCAAAAGCAGAAAATTTTAAACACATCCTTCAACCTATATTGACACAACCCTCTTTTATAAAAACTTACCATTACAACATGCAATGGCTGCTTCTCAGATATGCCAGGGTTCACAAAAGCCTCATCTGTGTTACCCGATGCTCGCTGCTTGAGCTCTTGCAACTATATGTATAAAATTAATTATCAGATGAGTAACACATCTTAAGTTAAGATGAAGACAAGATAAAAGGAAGCAAGATGAGGCAATATGGGAGGAACACACACACACACACACACACACATCAGCCCAGAAATGATTCAGAGCTGAATAACTTGGAAGGACTGCAGCTGTTGATTTGCTTCTTGTTGTTCGTACTAAGAGAATGCTTCAATTATGCAATACCATGGTTAAGAGTGGTGAATGAAGATCTCCATCTATGTAGTCAAACATAGATGAACATGAGTAGCCTCAGATACATGACAAGGTATCTCAAAACATAGATACAAAAGTAATGAGCAAATTAATCTAGGACTACTTCTCCTAGAAATGGCCTAAAGAACAAGAGAAACTGAAAATCCTTAAGAAATACAGAGAGAAGTAGTGCTCAAATATCATGATACATGAATATGTATCTGAAGTTGCTACACCCATCCTCATATCAAACCTTGGGGAGGAAAAAGGAAAATGGAAACATGGAGGACCGGCCTGGCAGTGACTTTCACACTTAAAATATTCATGTAAAGTACTTATAAAATATATATATATATATATATATACACATGTAAAGTGACATCTAGTAGAAGAATGAATGCTACATGGACTATATGAACTAAATAAAAATATATGGTCTGTTTTTAAAAAGGGTGTCAACTAAATAGAGGCAGGTTTTATTAACTAAAGGGTGTCAACTAAATATATCCATTCGAGAAATGATATAAAAGAAAAACGAGTTTTCCTTCATGATAGGCTAGCATCCATTCCATGGTTTCGTACGGAACCATTTCTATACTTTTCATTTTCTTTATTATCAATAGCACACTTCGTGGCTATATGTGACATAAAGGCCTAGCATACGACCTATATCATATCTAATCACTCAGTCTGAATATGGCACTTGATAAGACGAGCAAGTAATCATCAGTGATTGATAGGGGTGAATTTGTAAAGAAGCATCGATCTTTCTAATTCTATAGTAAGATTTGGACAATTTGAGAATGGTAAAACTCCTGAGATACCATTCTCCTAACTTCTAGGTTATATTAGAGTACATGACATACACATATTTCTTTGCTAGGAACATTTGCAATCCATTATCTACACAAACACACACACGAATTTCCATATTGGTTAAAATGCATTTTTTTTTTTTTTATAATGTATTGCATGGTATGGATTGATTTCATGTCATACCAAAGACATAAACTTAGAAAAGTATAACAGAATATACAAACATCCAGGGCCGGCTCTTCCATTAGGCAAGTTAGGCAATTGTCTAAGGCCCTTAATGAAAGAAGGCCCCCAAAAAAATATATATATATAAAGTAGAATTTTTAAAAAATATATATATACTCAATAAAAAATTTTAATTAAGTCAATGAGAATGAGAATATAAATAAGATCAAATAAATATTATATCATTATTAGTTTTTAAAGGTATCACATATAATAATTATTTTACCTATTCTCCTTCTAAGAACACACTTCTTTTTTGTCATTATTAGTTTAATATATAATTAATGTGAAAATTATAAATAGCAAAATTTAATTTTCCAGTGTTCATAAAAGTTTTTGTATAATCCTTTGAAGAGGCAAGGGCTCATTTTTTTTTTCAAATGTGTAAGTTGCTTATAGAACTTTATTGACAATAATGATTATAATTGTGTCTAAGAGTCTAAAGTACTTGTAAAACTAGAATTGATAAAATTCTCTCTAAATCAAAAATTCCCTAATAAAGATTAAAGTCAGTTATTAATTGAAAATGTGGTATAAAATCTTAATCAATAATTTTACTTTCCAAAATGATAGCAATTATTTTTAAATAAAAATATAATATAAAAATAAAATAAATTTATTTAATTTTACTTAAAAAAAAAAAGGCCTCACTCTGAATTTTAGCCTTTAGGCCCCCGGAACGTATTGAGCCGGCCCTGCAAACAACAAAAGGCAAACCATCTAGGAACAACTAAATACTGAAAGGTCCAAAACATGACTATTGGAGCATTAGTCCGAGGGTAATCACAATGCTTGATTACCAATGTAGGAAGACTAGAAGGCTTCCCAGTCTCCTCGTCTGGAAGATATTCTGATATAGCATTCGTGACCACAAGAGCTCGAAGATATTCTGCAACTCCTCTACTGTCTACTGCATGATCCCTTTGCTCAAAACGCTTGATGACAGATTCTGGACTGCAAAGTGAGAAGGAAAAAAGTTTAAACAAATTTTTGTTAATAACTTTAATAGAAAAGAAAATATGTATAGAGTGTTGTGACAACATAAAAGAATTCAATCAGGTGTGTATTAAAGGTGTAAAGAGTCTTTATATTCTTCACTTTTCCTCCATTTTCATTTCGCAATCAAGAAGAACATGTAAAGTCTCAAGAGTCAAAAACAATTAATATTGTGAATCCCCCTGCTATAATTTTGGCCAACAGACTAAAACAACCATATGCCATACTAGAATAAATTTTTGCTTTCTGAAAAAACATAATCTTCATAGACCACAATTTCATTTCCATCACCATTATTTTCCCCTACCAAACAGAAGAAAACGAATTAAAAGAACGTAAAACTGAATCATCTAACCTATGCTTATTGAGCTCAGCCAGTAAAACATTTTGCTTCACCACGTCCTTCGGGTTTGCATCTGCCTCCGCAATCAACCTGTCCAACCGCTTCTCCTGCCGCCAAAAGGGCCACCAACTCAACCAATCCCTCTCCAGAAACTTCTCGAACCCTTTTCTCACTCTCACCCATATCCCCATCAAGAACACCATAAACGGTATCCGACTCTTGATCTCAGCACCACTCAAATTCCCACCCTTTCCCTCTCTGTCAGTCAAATTCTGCTCCTTTCCCTCACTTTGCTCCACTTTCTCACTATTACCCTCACTACCCACTCCACCATTCTCCAAACCCACCTCTCCAAATTCACTCTTCAACTCAATTTCCGGATTCCCACCGCCAAATTCGTCATTTTTTGAATTTCCAAATTCGGAAACCGAGATATTCCCATTGAAACTCGAGCTCTGGCCATCAAAATCCTTGAAATTCGAATCTTTAGAATCGGAAACCCAATCCGTATCCGAAAAATTCAATCTTTCGGAATCGAAACCCGCACTTTCGGGGCGTAATGTACAAGGAACCGTCAGAGTCCGGGGACGAAATGGGGATAAACGGAAAGTTGAGGAAATGAACGTAGAGAGAGAAAGCGGATTGAAAGAGAGACAAGAAGAAGAAGGGGCAACATAGCGAGTAAGATGAAAACGCTTCGAAGAAGGGATGAACAACGAGGGTTTAGAGAGAAGAAACGCTTGCAGAGTAGTGGTCATTGTTGATGGAGTTTATCAGAATCTCTCAGTTTCAGCAGTACTCCCCCTCGCCGAGCTGGGGAGAGAGAAGGAGAGAGGGATTGAGAGCCACAGAGAATTTTGGGTCAGGAAGAGAGAGAGCCTTATCTTTGGGATTGAAATTGGCGCCGGCTCTGGTCGTGACTCGAGAGACCTGCGTGCACAGGACTTAAGCCTTTTTGCGACGTTTCTTGTCTTTTTTTTTCCCAAACTAATCAAAGTTGGGAAATGATATTCCCCGATTGATTTTTTTTTTAATATTTAATAGTTAAGGAATTGTTCTTTAATAAAGTTGCGATTTTTATTTTTTTAAAACATTTATAAGAATTTAAAAATATTTGAAAAATAAAAATAAAAAAATTATTTTATACTATCGTTAAAAATCCTTGGTGGGGTTTCTCGGTGGACCTTACTGGGTCCATCAAAGTTTTAGGATAAGGCTAATAATCTAATACAAATTTTGAAAATATGGAGGCCCAAAACTAGGAAGAGTCGTACTACACGAACTGAGGGTGTAGCCCAAAAGAATCTCCCAAGAAGGCCATTTGACCCTTTTTTTTTTTTTTTTTTAAATTTTTATATATATATTTTTTATATCCTTAGACATTTAAAAAAAAAATCACAACTTCATTAAAAAAAAATTCTTTAATTATTAAGTAAAAAAACAAAAAAATCAAATTGAGAAAATGTCTCAGGACCACCTCTCGGGGGCCCAAGGATTTTACAACTAGAAAATTATCCAAATATAAATATTTAAACGTAGATGGAGGCCTGTCCTAATTTAAAAAATGGTTCAAACTTGCCTAACGATTTAAGGAAGTATAAGCCACACTTAGTGTCATCATCCTCTCATTCTATCGAATTGAGGATTATCTTTTTGAATTATCTAAAATGCATTTTAAGAAAATTCTTAAGAGTCTGTACACTTCTGAATTAGTCGAGATGTTAATTCACACCTGATGTCAATAAATAAAAAATAACTATATGTACAAGTATCATAAACTTAAGTAAAGGGACGTTACAACCCTTTATATTTATGGAATTGAAGGATAATGAATGAGAAGTTCTTAAATTTTATCATGATTAGAAGTTCCAATTGTGATGTTCTCCCAAAACTAAGATGGCGATTAACCGGTTGTATTGTCAATGATGTTGCTGCGGTGATCATGCGTGATAATGATAATATTATTGGATAAAAGTGTAGATAAAAGCTTTCCCACCACTTTTGGAGAGCATGGTAGCGTGCCTTCTTGCTATGAAATTGATTTTATCCACCCTATCAATCTAATTCGAGAATGCAAAGGAAGCAAAGTTGGAGATTTTCAACTATCAACTTGATATGGTCAGACTCAACTTTCCCACAAGTGGATTCTTACTTTAACGCAATCCAACCCTTGGAATAAAATAAAATAAGTTAAAATAAAAAATAAAAAATTATTAAAAAACATATTTTTAATATTATTTTTACTATAAAATTTAAAAAAATTAAATTACTTATTTTATTTTGTATAAAAATTTAAAAAAATTATAATAATTAGATAAGATGAGATAAAAAATTTTGTGAAAATAAACTACACCTTAATTGTTACCCGTATCCGTTATATCGCATGTTTGGTTCCTAAATGATTTTTTTGTTCTTTTTTTGGGCTTCTTATCATTCTTCTTCAGCAACCACGGCTAAAACCGTCCGTAGTTGGCCTGCCCCCCAAATGGAATTCGGTCATTTTCTGCACAAGTTTTCTTATTCATTGGACAAGTCAAAATGGTGAACCAGAGAGGAACACACAACATGATGTGGCGCACACATGATTCATACGATCATCGGGGATAGTGATATCAAATCTTTGAACCCTCATTCCTTCCGATCACTAGGGATTAGAGAAATCAAATCTTTCAACCCTCATTCCTAACCACCACATTTGGAATGCGAGACTATTGGGTGCACTGCAGAGCACATATAGCAGCAGTCCAACACATAATTGTGAATGATGACATACGAACCAAGAGTGGCTTAAACGTTGGGATATAACAAAGAAAATAAACGATTTTTTGAGTGTATTTTGAGGGCAAGAAAAGAAAACAAAAAAAGCAAAAGATGAAGCGATTACGACAGACCCTTCTACCGCATCTGACCAGATCCATAAGGGGGCAACATTGATGACTGTGGCATGCCACTGTGGATCGATGACTGCATCATTCCCGGGGCAACTTGAGGCAGCATTGTCCCAGGTGGCATGTAAGGATTATTATGCATCTGCATCGGCATGGACTGATGCATTGGTGGTACACCAGGACCCCACCCAGCTGAAGGCTGAGGCATCGCAGGCTGCTCTGGCGTTGTAGTAAATGGGGCCCCATTGTATTGAACAGTAGGACCCATTCCCGAAACCGGCTGTTGCCCCAGAATTGAGGGTTGGGAGTTCACCACGGGGTTGTTGGGAATTGTATAGTCTCGGCTCCGATCATTGTTGACCTGAAATCAACACACCAAGCTACAGTGTCACTTGCTGCAAGTTTAAATCAGTGAAACGTCTCAAAAGAAGCATTCCATGATTGCTCATAACATTCTTCTCCCTCCCCCCTCCCAGCTTGGTAAAGCAAACACCTCAAACCCTATCCAATCCTGCCTTTTTACCACCACCACCAATGCTCAAAACATGCATAATGGTTACGAGTATGCCATAATCAACAAAATAGAAAATGAAAGTAAAGTACTAGGGGTGTTGAAAGCATTTTCAATCCATGGGCAACTCCGTCGACTGCTAGAAGTCACAGATTCTTTTCCCTCAAACAGCAGATATGGGTACCCAAAGGAAAAAAAGAGCAACCAATGGAAGTTTCACAGTCGAGTTTCCCAGAACTACATTTCTGTTGTACCAAAAGCTGCCTTAAAGGTTATATATAAGAGAATACTAACTGAGGTAAGAGATGGAGAAGGTTAGAATAATAGTCTACATTTCAGATCAATCGAAGCCAACAATGGCAACTAAAAATCAAATATGAAAACATTTCTTTGAAGCACAAACTTTGTAAGATTGGTTCAAAACCAACAGGATGAAATGGAATAAAATGAAAAATAAAACATCTATGGAGCTCAATTCTGTTTCCTAAATCACATCCCCACATTGAAGCCAGAAACAAGGATGCAGGTTTTGTAAAAAACCAAGTAAAAGGATACAACAAAAGACAGTAATCAACAGAGGCAGCTAATAAGTATAAGTACTCATAAAACAAGTTTCCCTGCTTTCTCCTTACCGAGGATTATATTTCATTCTAATTACTGTAAATGACTACCGTAAAACATATGACAAAGTTATTCTGAAAGAATATAGTTTGATTACCTTAATGCTGAGATCGGTATGGCGTGAATATGAGATGTGAAGCTTGCAAAATCCTCCATCATAGATGCAGTGTCCTTCCAAGGCTTCCTTGGCAACAACAGCAGTCTGAACATCTGCAACCATGGCACTGATTATACATCCTTGTATTATATAACAAAGGCCGCAACATTCCCTCACTAGAAATGTAGGCAAAGCCAATACAAAAGTAATGATAACACAAGAAGACTGCTGCTACAGTAACAGCAAATTAGTGCAAGCATGTCTAACACCAAATGTATCTTAAACTAATCAACTCTAAGGCCTATGTGTTGGAGGGACAAATGGGATATCCCACTTCCTCAAGCAAACTTTCCGTCATTTTTTTAAGTTGGTTTGCTTACATAAGTTAGGCATTTTTGTAAGAGCATAACTGGTTGCCGACTGGAAATGCTCTTCAATACAAATGAACGGACTCAATACATTAGGGCAAAGCGCGCACACATGTCACTCTTAAACTAATCAACTCTAAGGCCTATGTGTTGGGTGGACAAATGGGATATCCCACTTCCTCAAGCAAACTTTCCGTCATTTTTTTAAGTTGGTTTGCTTACATAAGTTAGGCATTTTTGCAAGAGCATAACTGGTTGCCGACTGGAAATGCTCTTCAATACAAATGAACGGACTCAATACATTAGGGCAAAGCGCGCACACATGTCACCACTTGATTAAATGATTAGCAATTGATTTTTAAGCAACCCGGCTACAGAAAATAAATTTTTCACATTCACTTTGGACAATTATGTAAGAGCTTAGGTTAGCAGCCTAGCACTTGGCCAATAGAGTGCATTTCTTCATATTTCGCTTTTCTCTCTCCCTCACTATGTAAGTAAAAAATTTTGACCAAAAATAAACAATCAGGTTTAAAGCTTACCAGGATATTGGATCAAAGCCTGTACACCCCCATTCTTATCAAACATGGCAATCTTTTGGACAGGCCCAAAAGCAGAGAACACCTATCCATGAAAGCAAACATGTGAAATATCAGAATTGAGTATGACTCACTCCAAAAACAGAGTATGACAATACTTAATTGAAAGAGAAGTATGAAAATGGCAGAGTCAACTGAGAAATTTAACAATTGTGATGTATATAATAAGTACCATGTGTAAAACATCCAAGGTGACGGCATACTGCATGTTTTCAATAGATGCAAGTAGAACATTACTCTCTGGTTCTAGCTTTTTCCCATCCAAACCCACAGTTAACTGCAATGACGAGAAATAATACCATTAAATCACACCATGCAAAACACAGAACATTTAAGCATCTCTCAGAGACAAAACTTGCAGACTAAGGCCTCGTTTGTTTTGAGAAAACATCTCATCTCATCTAATCATTACAACTTTTCCAACTTCCAATACAAAATAAAACAAACAATTCAACTTTTTCAAATCCCAAAACAAAAATAATATTAAAAAATATACTCTTAACAATATTTTATTCAACTTTTTAACTTTAATCTCATCTCATCTCATCTCATCTCCGAAAACAAACGAGGCCTAAGTGTGACATGCTTGACAATGTTTGGCAGTAGCAAACTAGGCTATTGAAACAATTTCATTGCATTGAATATGATTGTATGTGTGAGGCCATCCACCATTTGAAGGCCCCTTATGCGAAAAGTCAATAGTCTAACACCTTTATACCCACAACAAAAAATTTCAGTTGAATTGTCTAAACACAGCCTTCTAGAAGTCTACATAATTCCATTGAATGTCCATTCCCAAAGCTATACCTGGCCATTTCCATCTATTGCTGACGGAGCAACAGGAAGGTAAGGATTAGTGTAGTCCCTGAATCAACAGAAAATATAGTCATAATAAAGCAAGGAAAATAGTGATAAAAGGGGCTGCACCAAAAACTGAAGGATGAAAAAGGGGTAACCAGCAAGAAGTGCATTCATTACTTGTCTACATCCAAAAGTGGAAAGATACATCTTATGCTCAAAACAATTAGAAATACAAAAACCGGATACTCAATGCTCAGGAATACCTGCTTCGGTGGCTCTGGAATTTCACACTCAAGTCCGTGTGCGCAGAATATGTGATCCTAAGGGTACATGGTCCCACGTGCTCTGGAAGAAGATACCTGAAGCCAAGGACAAAAAAATGTCAGTAAATCACAATGCAGGAACAGTTGATAACAGAAAATGGGTATAAAGTGCATAGCTCTGTCTGTGGAACACATGAATGTGCTAGGATCAAGGTCCTGTTGGCACAACACAGCATGCCAGTATTCTTTATATGTACAATTATAAAAGACAAAAAAAAAAAAAAAAAAAGGGCAAGAGGAGTTTAAAAGTCCACTGTCCATCCAAAGTCTGATAGATCACTTGTACTCTAACGTCCAATGGGGATAAATCTCAATGCATGTGCACCACATAACAGCCATATGGTCCATAGAAGTTGGACTAAATACAATGTCAAACATATAATACAGTTGTCACCTAGGAATGCTTCTTCCATCTAGGGCATTCTTTGCAGAAGAGGCAGTTTCTGTATCTGAAAATTGTACCAGGGCCTGAAAAATTATATTCAAAATGAGCTTGTATTCAACAGCTGGAAGGATCAAGTGACAGGGATAAAGAGAGAGAGACCTGAAATCCAGCTGTCTTCTCGAAGGTAGTAATCTTATGCACAAATCCAAAAGCTGAAAAAACCTGCATTACTAAATATCTTTCAGAGAGATGCACAAAACAAAAATCCTAGGAACTCAAGAGCCAAAAGCTATCTGTAATTCCTTCCCAAGTTAATTGCAGAAAATGGAAAGCTAAAAGCACATATAAATTCAAGATTCCTAGACATTAGCAAACAAAGACCACTGGCAGAATTTATACATTACACATGCCACTAAAAGTAGAAGCCAGCATTTCATGTATATAAAATTACAACAAAGGATTGCTAGGACAAAAAAAAACAATTGAAATACATAAGACTGAGCATCCACATTCTTGCAAAAGAAATGCTAAAAGAGAAATCTGCAAGTTTAAACTTCAGTTAAATACAGTGCATGTGAGGGGTAGAAGGATAAAGGAAACAAAAGATGCCCAACCAATAATATCTGTATCCTTTAGTATTCGACATGAAAAATGCCAACAGTATGCTGCTGCTGGGCATGTCAATTGCATCCGGGTTTTTGTAAAATTAATAACTTCTTCAGTTACAAACTAAGTGTCCAAGGTTATAGCCACTCACATAATCCACAGAAAATCACTAGCTACACAATAAGGAGGGCAGAACGATAATCTTTTCCCATGAAATTTTATTTCCTCGGAAGAGAATAAAGATCATCAAAAAGTTTTCATGCACTTTGTTGCACACACCTCAATTATCAGGAACAATGGCAACTATGATAGGGATATAATCACATAGATTAAATAATTGAATAACACGAATTCCACATTCTGGATGTAGCTATGCTACATGCAAAAATGGCGACACAGTGCATGCAGAAAAAAGAGGAAGAGGGATGCACAAGAGAGAAGAAATGATAAAGGCCTAAACTATAAGAATGGTAGGTATAGGAAGTTGAGGAGGAAGAGTAGGGAAGAAGAGGCAGTGTTAAGGAAAGGAGAAAGGAGACAAACACACATGCGCTCTTTCTCACGATGCACTAAGCTGCCATCGAAGATATTGCCTTGACATGGGCCTGCTGATCCATTTACATATATGTCAAAGAAAAGCTTTCCAAAACATGTCAAACCACAACCTATTACAATATCAGTTGACACATCCTTAGGGTAGCAGTTTACCTCTTCAACTGTAAGGTAAAGCATGCAAGTTACTTACCAAATGTAAAACATCAATGCTGACAAGGCGTGCGTCCTCACCCTCTATTGTTACCAACAGTACGTTCCCAGCAACATCGGCAGTAGTTTTGTTGTTCACGATTTCTTGCCTATTTGAGTACTGTAGGTAGACAGTTTTGCCACGCACTTGAGCTGGCTCTGAGGACGAAGCGTAATATGATATCATAGCAATAGCTTGATTTAAATCAGCCTGAAGAAACCAATACATAGAAAACAAACATTGAGTCGCATTAAATAAAAAGAAGGAAAAAAGATTAATAAGAGCTAAGATATAAACACACTCACAAATTCAATAAAAGCCTGATTTCGATTTGCTCCAACATTGCACTTTGTGTTCACAACTTTACCAAATGGCTTTCCAAGTTCAATCAGCTCCTCCTCTGTGCACTCCCATGGTAAGTTTCGCAAATGAAGCACCTTGGATGGAGGTTGGGTGTAACGAAACTGCGGTTGACTGGATACAGAAGCCATTTGAGCAATAACCCCACCCTATTATAGAAGACAACAAAAATGTGCTCCCCTTATCACCGCTACAAACAAACCCATTTCATTGTCAGGTTCCCAGCCACAGAAGCATATACTTAATAGCCAAAAACTTGCCATCAGAGCCTTAATGTCTTTCTCCAGTCCGGCCACAACATCAGTATGATTTCATTATTCTTATATAATAAAAAAACATTAGTATGATTTCACTTTCCTGGCATGCATGTATCTCATGTATTACAGCCGCATGCACACTGCTTCTCCTCCAAACCAACGTAACTTGTAGCAATAATGCGTTTTTAGAATTATAAACATTTTATTGGAACTTTTCTCTTTCAGTTTAAACAAGAATTCAGACAAGCAGCGTGGAAAAAACTTCACAGAATGTTCAAAACTGGACCATTCATGGTCAGCAAACTCCTCAAATCAATTTTCCAGAATGTAGAAAAAAAACCCTTTATAAAGCTCATTTTTTTCTAAGGAAAAAAGATAAATGTTTCAAGGTCGAAGCAAATAACCCAAACAGAGCCACCGCAAACAAACATAGCAGCGACAATGATATATTATGCAGAAAACTAACCAAAAAATAGAAAGACATTCAAACGCACATTTATATCCTTAAAAACGAGCTTTTTCTACCCAATAATTTAAAGACCAAAACGGAAAAACCTATTGTGAGGAAAAAAATCAATCCGCCAAATTTACAAAAATAAACAAAACAAGACAAAATAAACCATCAAGACACAAGTCTCATCTAAAGAATTCTATAAAAAAAAATGATCAATTTAAAGTATCAATTTTATGATTAACTTATTTATTTACACACCCCTACCAAATTCAAATCTAGATAAAAATGAGGTTAAAGCTAAAATTTTTCCCTAATTTCTCCAAGGCCGCTTGATTTTCCAGGGAAATGTTTGTGGAAATCACATGTATGTATACGTGTACACAGACGCACATAGAGATCAGGGAAAATTCTAGAATCAAATAGAGGAGCGAAAAATGAGAGGATTCGGCATACACACGCACACAAACGTATAAGGCGGTAAAAGAAGGGGAAGATTGAAGTACCTGAAGAATTAGGGGAAGCTAGTTGGGGAGGTAGAGCTTCGATTTTCGTGGTATGCTGAGAGATGTTTTTGTAGGGTTTCAGAGAGGGGGAAAACGAAGGTTGATGAGAGCTCGAGTGAAGGGCGATTTTTATCTCTTTTAATAAATATATATATATATATATATTAATAATTATTATCGTGATCGTGGGTTTTTGGCTTTTGCCGATAAATTTTGATAGAAGCCCTGCACGGTCCAGGATTTACTTGCCACGTCGTCCCCTTTTGATGGGCTTTTATAGGCTTTCCAAGTCATATATCCCCATGATAGCATGTCGATTCTGATGGCTGGTTTATCTCATCTTATTTTATTTTAATAATTATTATAATTTTTTTAAATTTTTATATAAAATATAATAAATAATCTTTTTTAATTTTAAATAAAAATATTATTAAAATTTATATTATAATAATATTTTATTTAATTTTCAATAAAACATTTGATCTGAGCCGATATAATTTCAAGTATTTCTTCTTCTTTCTTTTTTAACACCCAAAATATATATATGTCGATGGGTGCCATTGAGCCCAATATAATCTGGCATTTGGTAAGCGTCATTTGTTTTGATATAAATCGTTTTCAATTGGAAAACTTTACATGCAATATTTTTAAAGTTTATGTAGTTGAAATGGTACATGGAAGAGATAAAAAAAAAAAAAGATGAGTAAGACTAGAAATAAGCCACTATAACAGTGTACACTTTATATTCATTGCGTGACTGCTTCTAATTAATTGTTCCCAACATTAACTTAGAAAAATATATGATCTAGATGATGCCACATCATATGTATAAAATAAATATTTTTAATAGTGATTTCTATCTATATTTATTCTTTAAAGAATAGATCATCTATTGTGAGAGATACTCTCGAGATTCCAAGCCTCTTTCCAACAGACTGTGAGAGAGAAAAATAGACATGAATCGAGTGCGACTTCATTTCTCAATAAGAAATACATTAATGTGTTTTGATGTTGTTTATCAATTATAAAATTATTTTTATTATAAAATAAATTTGACAAATTATATAAACTCACTTCTCTTTATTTTATCATTTATACTTTGCAGAGTATTTCCAAAACCTCCAGCTAGCCTTTTGAATATACATGCGGTATGAGACAAATCACCAAACAAAGCTTAGAGAAAGACAAATGGAAAACAAACAAGACATCCAGTTTATTTCGTTAATTGGTACTAAAATAAAATGAAAGTATTCTAACGTCAATACTTAACATTAATAGGGCTGATCAAGTCAAGGAAATTTGCAAATGTAAGATGAATCAAAATAAAGAACCAAGGAGCTATATAAGCTGGTTCTTACAGAAGACAACATGATTTTAACTACTGCTAACGAGGGCATCCTTAAATGAAGTTGTCGGCCCGGATGGCACTTTTGGTTCCTCGGGTTGTAGCCTTCTCCGCTGCTCTTCTAGTATGAGGGGGACCTGACCTTCTCTTAATCGCATCAGCCGTTCTTGTGCGCCTCCCCGCAGTTTCTCCAGCCTTACTCCATCAAGCTGCTGCATCTTGAACACCTTAACTACATTTGCTAATCCCCCAAGAAAGAACAGAAGACTCCCAAAAATGCCTAGCCAAATCCAAGTCCTACCCTGCAAACATAGAGACACTTCGAACTATTTTAAAAATTTCTCTGCACTGGTAAAACTAATGTACGGGTCGTGTGATTATGGGGACAATATTTAAAGGAAAAAATCTAACCAAGTCTGTTTTTCACACACCCAACACTCTGTTTAAATGGTCTCACAATGATGATGAAAAGTTATTTTTGTTTTAACTTTTGATCTATTACTGTAATGGTTGGTTGAACACCATGTTTGTAAGTAGCAAAACTCAATTTAATGGGTCGTGGACAGTTTGGATTGAAGCAGTTCACATACGTACGTATATACTTAGTACTTAGCAAAAAACTAAAGATTGGATTAGGGGCGCGCAACTTACTAGTAGATCTAGTCCATGATGGGCTAATCCAGCTTGCTCACGGAAGTTGAGAATTGCACCCACCAAGAAGAGCACACTCCCCATCAAAAATGGGATGTGGACAGTGTGCTGCAACATTTGGACATGCCCACCAGCTCTCTCATAGATTTGGCATGAGTTGTGGATCGATCCAAGCACCCATAAGACAGGGCCAGCAATGAGCATGTTCAGACCATGCTTTTCCAACTTCAGGTAGCCATATCCTTTCTCTTCCTGCAATTTGTGGTTACAAAAAGTTCATAAAAAAAAAAAAAAAGACTTGCCGAAACGAACCGCTCCTATATTGTCGACATTTGTCTAGATAGCCAAAGCTAGAGAAAATCAAATCCCATTCCTAGTCAACCTTTCAAAGTTTCAAATCCATAAACTTAAGCCAGGAGTACAATAACAAATGAAGATCAAATCCATGTATATGAAAATCAACATATACATGGATGATTTCATTTTCAACTTCATAATCTCACCATAGCCAAGGGAAAAAAAATTCGATTTATACATTAAACACCACGCATGTGTACGTACCTGAATGAAAAGAAAAAGAATCCCCAAGAAGAAGAGAACAGATCCCAGCGCCTGAACCACTGGGACCGCAAACTCCACGAACGCAAGCTGGGGATCGAACCCCATCAACTGCAAGCGGTAATCGAACCCAGCAAGATGCGCCAAAAGATCATGCACATTAACCATTATCATAAGCGCTAAAGCTATGAGCAAAAGGACAAGACCAGACTTGGGCTCACTTGAGAACTGCGCGGCAAACCCGCCAAGAAGGACAATGGTGGCAAACAGGTATAGCCCCGCGTTTACATACTCCGATCGGTTTCGGGCCAGCCGGGGCCCGTACATTCGGCTTTCTCGTGCAGATGCTAGCTTCACCATGTGTATATGTGTGTATATATATATTATATATATGTAGTTTTTGGATAAGAAGAAAAATAACAAAGATTTTGAGGCAGAATTAATTCTAGACTTGCACTGTCAATCTATATAAAGTTGTTCTCGTTGATCTTCCTTGTTCTTGGCTTTGACAGTCAGAGGAGCACATCACATGGATGATCTGAATTTTGAGATGGAGAGAGAGAGAGAGAGAGGGAGAGAATAGTGGTTGGGTTAGGATACGTGGCCTCATGCATGGAGTTTGTTTACGAAGAGTTTGAACGCAGAACTAGGACGCGTGGCCGTCCAAGACTGAACTTAAGGAAACTGCATCAATTAGGCTCTAATTGATTTGGAATTTTCTATTTACTCAAATGGGATTAATTGTAAATTTTAAAAAAATAAAAAAAATAGATAGCATGGCATTAAAAAAAAACTATTTATTTTCTCTATAAAGGGCATATTAATTAATTTATTTTCAATCTCACCGAGTCGATTCGACGATTACTGTATATGCAGCAAGCAATGATCACAACTGTGCCCATAACGCATAGTGGAAACGTGTACCGATATCTTTTAAGGTCCATTGAAAACACGATCTCCAAAAGTTTTTTGGTAGTTTTCATTTCAGGAACAGAAAGAAAGAGTTAGTGCTAGCTTTTGTTTCGGGCAAGTGATCATTTTTCTAACATGATCGACATGTTTAATGATTTTTTGGCCGGATATAAACTGCTCACATCTAATTCATTTGTATAGATATGCTAACAAAGTAATGTTCCAGCTTCAACTATGACATAACTAGATTGAATTGATTGTGACAATGCACATATTATCAATTTAACGCACTAGATTGACATTCTCTGCTCTATTAATTAATGCCTGTACATTCCTTGGATCCGCATGCATGCCCATTTCAAATGAGGGAGCATGCCCTGATGCCCAAAAAATCATTTAATTAGTAGCATCCCCGATGCACATAATGGAATTAGTTCCATAGCAGTCTTACTGATCTTGGAGGATACGTTTAAAGCAAAGAGTACTTGTTCGTAATGGAGTTACCTTTGTGGGGATTGTGTCTGTGGTTGAACTGGTCTAGTCGATTAAGGGATGAGAATTTTTTGCTTAGTGCAAAAATATTATAACCCCAAAGTTAGAGATCTACACATGTATGGTAGAACTTCTTTGTCATTCTGGCCATCTATTATAAGCTGAGGAGTTTATATAAGAGATGCCGGCCTATTGAACCAGATGGGATTGACTGGGGAGCTTTTCTTAGTTCCTGTTGGCTCTGGATGGACATGAATGTGAGTGGGAGATCGAGTGGCTGAGAAGATGTTCAGTTTTTATCCTAAGCCAATATCTGCTTGTCTGGCATCTATTATATATTGGAGAAATGGGG
Source organism: Juglans regia (assembly GCF_001411555.2). Taxonomy (NCBI): domain Eukaryota; kingdom Viridiplantae; phylum Streptophyta; class Magnoliopsida; order Fagales; family Juglandaceae; genus Juglans; species Juglans regia. The sequence continues at coordinate 38,772,170 of NC_049913.1, forward strand.
GGAGAAGAGGAATGTGAGGAATAGATTGAGGCTTCAGGGTAAAAAAGGCTCCTGACTGTAGTTGGATTGAGCTGATCAACAACAGTTTATGTTTTCTTCTCTGTAGAAGATAGAGCATATCCTCATTGTAATGATATTTATGAAACTTTAATTTTGAGCATCTGATATTGAATGTAAATCAGTCGAGCAATTTGATTTTATTTTGTTTCTACACCAATAGTGGAGGCTGTTTACTTTAAAGCAACGTACTATCATAGAAAAGTCCATTTCAGTTGTGTGGTCTTTTTCTTTGTTAAATTTTTCTCCATCCCTTTAGGCTCATGACTTGATTATAAATTTAGGATTGCTAACAAATCAACTGGCATTCTGAGAAATTATTGATCTGAAACTATTGGTTAAGGTATATTTTCCTTCATATGTATATGTTTATTATCTCTTTGGTTCTATAATCTTGGCAGATGCACATCTGGGATAATTTGCTCAAGATATTGGGTTTTAGCGTTAAGCCCCAGTAGCAAATCTCCACATTTATGACTTGGGTAGGCATAATCTTTAATTGGTTTAAAAGGGTCCTGGTTTGAGTTTGCAAATTTGACCATGTTCTTTTTCCCTTGGTCGACCGTTTATGATTGTGTTAGAACTGATGCTTTCAATTGTTCATGAATGGGTTCAGCTCATGTAATAGGTTCTTGAACGCTGGCCCATACACCATTGTGACAACCAGAATATTTCAAATTGACCCTCTTTGATATGTTTGCAATTTCAATTGAATGGCTGTGAATCAATCATCAGGCATATTGGATTATTACAACTGATTGACATCGGTTGATGCTAAATGGGTTACAAGGATATATTCTTTCTCATAATTTTGTTCTATGTGAAGCCAGAAAGCATTTCTTTTTATTCTTCTCATACATAATAATGATGCTAATGACAATGAAAAACTAGCTGTTGGTTGTACTTTTGGCAAACAAAAATCTGTTTGTCCTCCTAGAAGATAAGTGCAGCCCTTTCTTCGAAGTTTGTTTATTCAATTGGCACTGCTATTTAGCATACATTCTTTGAAATATTGAAAATGAAGATATGTGTTTGTTTTTATCTGTTGATTCTTTTAAATCTAAGCCCTCCCCCAAACAGGGGAAAAGGGCTCCTTGCCACTCTTCTCCATTCCATCGGGGAATGGTGGAAGTCCAGAAGGACTCTTAGTTTGGAAAGAAAAAGGAAGTTATCTTTAAAGAGCACATATAAATGTCCTGATGAATCATTAAATTGATGCATTATGGTCACTTTGTTGACAAAGGGTGGTCTTTGTATAGACAGTGATGCATGCTAGGCAATAAATTGGAGTTGAGCTTAGGTTACCGAGTAGATGCATATGCAGGAGCACACATAAAATTTTGCCATATTGTTTTCTTTTTTCAGGAGGTACTAGAGGTAGTGATGCCTCTTATCAGATGCATTGCTCAATTAGCATGCTTAATTCATATCTCATAAGAATTGCATTACAACAAAGATTGCTTTTTACAGCTTTAGCTGCCTTTACTGTCACAAACAAACCTCTTGGAATAGCACAAACCATTGCTTAAAAGACAAAATACATATGCAAATGCACTTTTGGTACGTAAGCATGAACTATAGATACATGCATTGATGCATCAATGGTTTTGGATTTAAGATTTTTGGACACCCATCGTTTGTGACAACAGTAGAATGGGACCTAATATGATCTAAATTGATTTCTTCAATCTTTTACATTAGTACGTACTTTCATTAGTTGCAAGCTGCAAATGTTTGGATTTCTCATCATTCTTTTCCAAATCCCATTTGTTTGGTTCTTCCACAATTCCTCGTTTCCGGTACTTGCAGTAGAGCATGAGCTGAAGAATACTTAAAGGACAACCAACCAGATTCGGGGCCTGCCGAAGTTTAGAAATGCAGGTCAGAAAATCTAAGCGTCTGATATTTTAACAGGATATATATTTTTAAAGAGAAAAGATGCAACTATGAATTGATTAACCGCCGCGTAATCGTTTTGAAAAAAGTGAATAAGAATATGAGACTCACATAAAAAAAATTAATTTTTTAATAGTAGATTCTATTATTTTTCACAACGATTACGTGATATTTACACACTTTATAATTGTACGTAGAATTACTAATTGTTAAAAAATAGAACTAGTGCTCAATGATAATACAGACCGCAAGAAATAGATCATGGCCCAGTAGTCCATAAGCCATCCAAAGTGAACTAGCAAGGAAAGAGAAAAAAGATAGGTAGAATGGCATGAATTCCACGCTCTTTGTAAGTATGACTTGCTTCTGCAATAACAAGATTCAGTGACACTGACAGTGACAGTAGATTGTTGTGCCCAAGAACAAAAATTTAACAGAAGATATGAACTTAGAATGAAGTGGCATGCATATATGTGACATCTTGCATGGATGTTAAACGAAAAAAAATCTCCATGTTCTCAAGTTTCTCCAGAGAACATTTTCTTGAAAATTAATAAATTATGAGAAGCAATGACTCACCACAACCACCAGTGGAGAACCATACATTGCTACAGAGGCCACTAGACCCACACTCCCAACAAACAGCTTTCGGTGACGGTGATCATGGAAAGCAAAAGATGAGACAATCAAGGTGGTGCAGGAGACTAATATAACGGGTGTCACTGTCACAGCTACCTTCATCTGCACCCACATGATATTCATACTTCAATATGATGCTCACTTAAATATATGCATGCGTGTGCAGTATTTTAAGCAACATGGAAATCTCTGCAGCTTTCCAAGAAAAAAAGAGAATGCATGATGCATGAATTAAATAGTGTGTTCTGTTCATGCATACATTCAGTGCATGGGAACTAGAATTATTTTTCTCATGTTTGTGTGGTAACTGTAGCATATCAAGTATACATACAAAACTTAGCTATCACACGTGAAATGTGAGACTTGCCTTTCCTCTAGCTGAAGCGAACCAAAAGTATATGACTACAAAGGAGAACTCGAGAAGAATCCCTAGTCCATTGATGGAAACAACAGGAAAGTTTTCCCACCTGTAGCTTACAACTGGCAATCCATACCAAGTATAAAGGAGACAGTTTAATAGTGCAATGATATAAGGAGCACAAGAAAACTCCTCTGTGCTTTTCTTCCTTACGACTCTTGAAAAAGTTAATCTGAAAATATAGTAAAACAATAATAAAAAGTTAATTAAGTTCGTCAAATGATTTAATCTATCAAGTATTGCTCACTGGAATTGAATAAGATGAAGTCAGTGATGCAATATATTAGCATGTTGACATTACATGGGAGCTGCATAGAGTAACAAGGAAGCAGCATTGCCTGCAATAAGCATCGTGCCAATATAAATATTAGGTGAACTTTTAGTGATATTTGGCCATCAATAATGCTTGGGAGTTGAGAAGATAAACAGAGAGGAAAATACCCATGATCCCGACTGCCAAGCGCAACCTGTCTTCCATATTTGGCCTGGAAAGAGGGTCTTGAGATGAATAAATTGTCCCAACAGCAAGGTTCTCTAAAAAATATACTTAAGACTACTTGGTCGACTGTTTAACGCTCTTGAGGGGATATATATAATGGAGAGACAGATAAAAGAGAATGTAAACAACTTGTTCTAATGAGGAGCTTTTGTTTTAGTTTCTGTAATAACAAATGCTCCACGTAGACTCTTGTTGTTGTTACACACACACACTCACAGAGACAACAACAACAAGGGAATTGCTAAATGTTTTTGTTCTCTAGTAACCGGCAGATGTCATCAGATTTCCACTATTCTGTTGACAGTAATATTAAGGTGTTATTTGGTAATAAATTATAGGGAATATTTGGTATGGGAAGTCCTTTCTGCTTCTGTTAATGAAGAAACTTTTGGCTGTCCTCCATTTATTTTGCTTTGACAGTTTTAAAATCCCATCTCCTCAAATCCAACAGTAGGGTTCTGATGCTTAATTGTGTCATGGTTTCAAGTACTCGAATGTTCTTCTGTAATGTGACTCTACTTCTGGCTGTGGTTAATATAATTTTGCAAATGTATTTATTTTCCTTCATCAAATCGTCAATATTATGACTAACTTTGTAGTTGGATGGTGATCTTCATGCCTTACTAATTTGAACAGTTAAAAAGAGGGTCTGTTCATGAACCTGGTGAACTTTTTGGTTGGTGGAGTCAATTCCCACTTGTTGATTTGGACAATTCATCATGTACTGCTCAGATTGCGCAGGTTTTAACAATTGTGCCAAGTGTATGGAATTTCTGTTGCCTAGAAGGTGATTGATACTTAATAGAAGCAATATTCTCGGTGTTTACAAGCGAATGATAGCATAAAGAATATGTTCCCAGGTAAAGAAACAAACCAAATGCATTTTGTTTGTAATGTCAAGAATAGAATCACCTTAATATGCATGCTTGAACCCTGCACTTGGTATAATATACATGTGCGCCCATGCACTTCACAAGAACCTTGAAACTCAAAAGAATTGTTGAACAATTACCATAACCTTCAAAATGGTTATATGAATATCAGAAAATTCTATTCATTTGATGATTGGTTCCAATCAACACTAAAACAACAGGGCAATCTCAAGCCTGATCTGCCCTCATCTTTTTGATGAATTGTCGTTTTCATATTATTCCCTGCAATTCAAATCTTCTGGCAAAAGGGGTCTAAATTTATTTAGATATAGAACAAAGATGCCCTTGTGGGCGAAGATGGCCTTTAATTCCACCTTCTTTGGCTGGTAATATTATTAAGACTATGCTTAGCTTCTTGGTTTCTTACTGAAACAAGCATGCCAATGAAGCTCATCCTACAACTTCTCTTCAGAGTGAAGACATAGGGAATTTCCAATTGAAAAAATGGCAACTTTTTTTTTTTTTGAAGAATTAGCTACCAGGGCTTATGTCGATTCTGAGATATCTGTTGGTTTTAAGAGGGGAATAAGAAGGGTGGAGGAAGAAGGCGACATGACTCGTGGTTAGTGTTTGAAGCTCGAAACTCGAGAAAAAGAAGGTATTCAATTCATATTCCAGAGGAGATGATGATATGCAATATGGCGATTTGTTTCTCAAAATCAAAAGATGCTCATCTGCGCAACAAAATTATTCGAGCGTCTAGGTAGCATTATGAACAACGCAATATTGCTTGCTTTTTTAGTGGATAGATCATATCGATCATGTGCCTGATTGTACGTGGGTTAGGTGTGCGATAGGATATATACAATAGTAATGTTAAATACAAGTTTTAAATAGACAAATTTTATATAAATATTTTATAAAATAATGAGTCACACTAATAAATAATAATTTTTTTACACATTTTTAATATAGAGTCTACTTTTTTACAAGACTTGTATGAAACTTGTCTATTTAAAATTTGTACAGATCATTTTTTTATATATAATATGAAAAATGATATTTTGTCCATTTAACTTATCCTTTCAGTTTTATTTTGAGACTTCATATATTTTAATTTTTTATTTAATTTTTTTATTAATAGTTAAATAATAATTATTAATATATTGATATTTTTTTATATATTTTAAAACATATTTTAAAATAAAAAAATATAAATAAAAAAATTAAAAAAAAAATGATTTTGACCTAGCGGTCAGGCACCGCTCGTATAATATATGCCTCAAAAAATACCAAAAATAAAAGAGGCACAAACTATCCAGAGTTTGATCTGGAAAGCATTAATTAATACCTGAAGATGTTGCTTATCGCTCAAATAAATTTCTGTATCATGGGCTTCAATTTGTGGCTTTCTTTTTTATTGCAAGGAAATAAGACTAATTCGATTCAACTCTCTATCTAGCCATTCAATGAATTTATTTATTTTTCTCTTCGCCTCAAGTAAGTGGAATTGTTATATATATATATAGCCTATAGGTTTGCATGCATGCATCAACCCATTCGATTATCAATCATACTCTGAGTTTATCCCATGTAGAAAAAATAAGAAATAAAATATAAAGCGATGGTGCTAATTGAACCACCAAATTTGGTTCTATTTTTTGCTAGAGTTCGACGGTGGTACCAAAAAACCACAGTGAGAGAATCAGCAGCAAGCAGGTCTCGGCCTGAGTGGTGAGACTCGGCTCATTTGAATGTTAAGTGTAACACCCAGGCATAGGGCTGTGCATAAAAGTAGGCCAGCAACCCGACCCACCGAAGCCAATTTTGGAGCCCGACCCGATCCAATCTGCAAATATTTAGGATCGGCACTAAACCGATTCGACCCGCATGTTTGCGGGTCGGGTCAAAAATTCAGAATCAACATTTCACCTCTTTCCTTTTTCCTTTCTCCTTGTTCTAACCAACGACACCGCACCACTACTAACTTGTTTGTGATGAAGCGAAGAAGCCAGACCAACAATATCTACTAGGGCTGCAAACGGTCCGGTTCGGCGATGGACCGAAAATTTTCGGTCCATTATTTTTCCGGACCGGACCGGACCGAACACCCAAAGGGACCGGACCGGACCGATAGCTATCGGTCCGGCCAGTCCGTCTGGCATTTTTTTTTAAATAATTAATAAAAAAATTTATTTAAAATACTAAATTAAATTAAGTGACTTATTAATGTGGATTATGTAACAAACTCAATAAAAAAATATTTTATATGGTCAATGATAATAAATTAGATGAAAATTATATTGTTAATTTATATAATTACTATATAATTAACTAATTGATATTATATATTTATTAATTCATAGAATATTAACAAGTGTTAATAGCATATTTAAAATTTTATATTGTTAATAGTGATAGGTTAGATGAAGATATATATAAAATATTGTTAATTTATAGAATATTAACAAGTATTAATAATATATTTAAAAATTTATATTGTTAATTGTACAATTATTATATATAAAAAATATGTATATTTTTTTATTTTTCATTCGGACCAGTCTGGTCCGAAAAAACCGTGGACCGTGGATCGGACCGAATGTTTTCGGTCCTCTAAAATATGGACTGGACAAGACCGGTCTAAGTCTCGGTCTGGTCTGGTCCGGTCCGAACCGAAATGGTCGGTTCGGTCGGTCCGTTCGGTCCGACCAGACCGTTTATCACCCCTAATATCTACAACGTCAAAAAATGATGGTCAATGATGAAGCTAAGAAGAAACAAAATCTGCAGTATAAAAAATCGTTTGTCAATGATGAATCGAAGAAGCTAGAGCGTCAAGAAATACCGGTGGATAGAAGTGGGCTCCTCGTCTGAAATCCATTTCTCGGATGAGAAAAAAGTTCATTACCCAACACTGGAATTCAAAATAGCAGTCCCAGGATATATGCTATCCTTAATTGAATGATGTTCGCTCTGCTTCGCCCAGAATGACCATCCCTTCTCCCAAGAATCTGCAGTGCGAGACTTGAAGAACATCATCATTGAAGAAACTGGGGCCTACGCGTTGGTTAATCAAGTAATCTTCATCGTTGTTTACATAGGCCATGTTCTGTTGATGATGAAGAAGAGCAAAACAAACCACCATCTGTGAGAGAGAGAGAGAGAGACTAGGGTTTTTTTTGGAAGAAATGGTGTTAGATATTATCAGGGGATTGGATGCGGGTTACCTTAAGAGAACTGTTGATACTCAAATCAGGCAAAAAAAGTCAAGAGTTAAGCAAAAGAGTGTGTAGATGGAGAAGATGGAGAAGTACCGCCGAGTGAGAGTGTGTAGATTTGGACGCAAGGTGGAGCACTAGAGAAGCAACAGAGGTTTAAACTAGTTGCAGATCAGATTTGGTTCTCGAGTTGCAGATCAAATTTGGAGAAATACAGCGACGACGAACGGATTTGGTTATCAAGTTGCAAATCAGATTTTCGCTGCAGTGGTTTGAGAAGAAAGGAGATGTTTTCGGTGATCGGTTTCGACGGGTATTGGGATGTTTAAACCCGTATGAGATTTATACCCGATGAACCCGTATAAAGTCGGGTGGGCCATGTCGGATATCACGGACGGATCGGATTTAGGGATTTAGGGACTTTTATGTAAACAACGGTGAAGATTACTTGATTAACCAACGCGTAGCCCCAGTTTCTTCAATGATGAGGTTCTTCAAGTCTCGCACTGCAGATTCTTGGGAGAAGGGATGGTCATTCTGGGCAAAGCAGAGCGAACATCATCCAGTGAAGGATAGCATATATCCTGAGACTGCTGATTTTCGAATTCCAGTGTTGGGTAATGAACTTTTTTCTCATCCGAGAAATGGATTTCAGACGAGGAGCCCACTTCTGTCCACCGGTATTTCTTGATGCTCTAGCTTCTTCGATTCATCATTGACCAACGATTTTTTATACTGCAGATTTTGTTTCTTCTTAGCTTCATCATTGACCATCGTTTTTTGATGTTGTAGATATTGTTGGTTTAGCTTCTTCGCTTCATCACAGACAAGTTAGTGGTGGTGCGGTGTCGTTGGTTAGAACAGGGAGAAGGGAAAAAGGAAATAGGTGAAATGTCGGTTCTGAATTTTTGACCCGACTCGCGAATATGCGGGTCGGATCGGTTTAGTGCCGATCCTAAATATTTGCGGATTGGGTCGGGTTGGCCCCAAAACTGGCTTCGGTGGGTCGGGTTGCAGGCCTAATGCAACCTCCCCACGGTCCTCACCTAAATTTCTCTCTCTCTCTCTCTCTCTCTCTATTTTTTCCTTGGCTTTCAGGTCTCTTTCTATCCTTTCTGATATCCCCTCCCATCTAGCCTATTAAATTTAGCTTCTCACTACAAAAAAATTATTTATTTGTGATTAGTTATTTATAATAAAAATGATTATTTCTTGTCAAAATATGTTTTTGTAGCAAATAATCGTTATCGTCGCAAATAATTCATTATAAATACTTATTTTTCTTGTAGTGATACATGATCTCCCTCCTAAGTCATGATGTCAAGATGGAAGAAGCTGATAAGAAATTTTATGATTAGGGTACTCATCATGCATTATAATTGAAGTAATATTATTAATTAATTCATTAAAACGCATACATAAAACTAAATTTCTTGCTAAGTTCGTATCTAATCGTCAGAACCATGAAATATTTGTTAGATATACTCAAAAAAGAAAATTGATCTTAAGATGGAAACTTCAACGTCATGAGAAAAATCTACTTTTATAGTTTTAGTTTGTATCTAATTATGGAGATTATAATTCTTTTTTGTACATGCACGACTCAAAGAGGCAGATATATATGATCAGGCTTTGGGATTGGGATAAGATTTTCATTTAAATATAGAATGCTATCGGCTTCAGAGTCAGACAACTTAATGGGAATTTCCTAGCCAGCTACTTTCGTGGCATTATCAAACAAGCTGGCTTTTTATTACTTGTCGTCTTCCATGAAAAGTAGCTGCAAGGAAATTTCCAGCAAGTTGAAATGTCTTGTCTTCCACTTATGGACAACACTTGATATGGTGAAATTAAAGTAGCCACCACATAAAAGCTGATCCTTCGATCTGGTGCAAACAGCATGCATACATATATTGATGAATGAATGGTGGGCATGATAGATCCGTGGCAGGATTAATGGCTATGATCGATCTAAGCTGTCTTGTGAAATATTCATGATGGAATCTATTTTTTTTATAAAAAAATTGTGCAAGATTTGTATATTTAAAATTTATATATATCAAATTTTTAATATATATTTATATATATATATGATGAGATGATCATGTTGATAGCGATCAGACAACTGCATTTTAATTAAAAAGTTTTAGCCATATATATCATGATCTTTATATAATATCCTCGATCTTTGTTTTATGAACAATACTAATCTTCCCGTTGGCTTCTGTTGAGATTTATTTTTTATTTATTTTTTATTTCATGAGTAAAGAAGTATTTTTTTAATGATGTGATTTTTTTTTTAATTTTTTAAAAGTTTTAAAAACATGTATGTAAAAAGAGAGAAAAAAAAATATAAAATATAGTAGCGAGATTCCTAGTGGTAGCTGTAGTGTTATTCTATAAAAAAAATGTATTTATTATTTATTTTCTTATTATTTTTTCATTATTTTATATAATATGATATTAAATAATAAATTTATAAATAAAATATAATTAATAAATTTTAATAATTTAATATTATATAATAAGACGATGAAATGATGATTAAAATTAAAATGATATTATGATAATCTACTCTATATATTTACCTTACGATCGATGTGTCGTCCTGTCACTGTGATCTGTTAACTGCAAATCTGCAACGCAGGCCGCTAGCTAGCTAGGGCATGCAGCTCAAGCCTACGAGTCAACGAGCATACACATATCTTCAAAGTTCGTTGGGCTTTACTTCCAACAACATAGTTTACTTCTTTCAATTTCCAGACATATCATCATCATCTTCTAATATATTATATATATATATATATATATATCTCCCCCAATCAATTTTCTGCAGGCTATCTACTTTTCTCTCATTCTCTCAAGAATTCTTCTCTTCCATTTCTTGGCCAGCTCTCTCACGTACGTACGTACCTCTCTCTGAAAAGAAGCCATATATGGACCGACGTCGCCGGAAACGAGCTAATATCTCCAGTACTTTTGAGTCTGAAGGTCAGTAACCCAGCCAGGAACAAGCATTTAATTAATTAATTAATGTTTGTTTTCAGTACTTATGGGTTTAGTTTTTCCTATATATCCTTAATTTTCTCCTCCTGGATGAAACCTTTAATTTAAACCCTCTAATTAATTACGTACTTGTTGATCTGTTTTTCTGTCTGACAGAGGTTAGTAGCATTGAATGGGAGGTTATACACATGACTGAACAAGAAGAGGATCTCTTCTATAGAATGTATAGACTTGTTGGAGAAAGGTAAGTTTTTTAGTAATTAGTAATTTCAAATCTTCGTTATGTTATTAATTTTTCAGAAAACAATGCTCACATAAACACCTACCCAAGAGGTTAGAACGGTAAATTAATATATATCTTATCTTATATAATTGTAAAAATATTAAATATTTTTTTTTGTTCTCAGCTAACATTAACCTTTCATAACTTCAAAAACATTCTCTTTTGAGGCTAACATGGTAATGCGTGTTGAGAACACAATGTATATATGAACGGTGCCCATCTTTTATTCAACCTCCATTAATGATCTTAAGGCATGTACCTAAGGAATGTAAACTAATTTTTGAGTTATATATGATTATAGGGAAATTTTTTAACTACAAAAAGATCTCATAAAAATAAATCCACAAACTCACGTAACTTGATATGATACGATATTAGATTGTAAAACTATATATTTTTATTGTAAAATAAATCTAAAATATCATATGAAACTCAATCAGTTTATAGATTTACTTTCGTAAAATTTCTATATGATTGTAGCAGTACTTTTTGTGATTATATATATATACATTTTCACGAATATATTTAATATAATAAATGGTCCTGGATGGCTTCAGAATTCAGCAAATTCTTATAATTATTATATATAATAGCATGTGCATGCATAATTTGTATTATTTTAGCAGTAGTGATTTTCAATATCGATCCCATTTGAAGTGATTTTCAATATCGCTTACGAATTCCTTCAGGTGGGATTTAATAGCTGGCCGGATTCCAGGCCGAAAACCTGAAGAAATAGAGAGATTTTGGATAATGAGACATTGGGAAGGGGTAGCAGCTGGTCGAAGAAAATTGCACAAGAAAGAGAGTCCCAGATCAGTGTTTTCACTTTGATTAATTAATTGTTTTGTTGTCTTTTATTAATTAACTTTAGCACAAGTTTTTATTTATTTATTTTTTGTCGAAACTCTGATCGTATGAATATTGGATAATGAACAATCTCCCGGCATTGGCCAGTGGACCGTATTGCAAGACAAATAGGAACAGGCGAATAAATATAGCATAGATACGTAATTATCAAACTTTGGAATATTCAAAGGGTTTTGCAGTGTAGTAGGACGGAAATGCTTCATCTTTCGAAAAATAGCAGCATTTTTTGTCTTCGTTGCTGTCACCATTGCTGCTCTAACATTATCCTAACTGTCAAGATTGGACTGTGTTGGGGTTTCTCATAACATGTAGTAGTATGATAAAGTAAATATATTGTAATAATATTTTATTTAATTTTTAACTTTAATCTCATTTCATCAGTGAAAATAAACGAGCCTGAAAACTCAGCTAGCTAGCTAGCTACTTGTGGGAAACTTGTATAGAACATGATTATATGCCGTAGTATCGTTGGGTCTGAAAATTCAATTTAGTAGTGTTGGACTTCTATATATGTTCATCTAGGTGCTGCTGCTGCTAATTTTGTTCGGACAATGTTTGGGTCGTAAAAGACTATAATACAGATCATTAGTACTCAGCGGGACTCGGTTACAGAAACCATTAAGAGGGAGGAGTTGTAATACAGATGCATTAATCGCTGCTGTTTCGTTTACACTTAAAACGTTGGTGACGATAATCCACTCGAGCTCGATGCTTGAGCTCATGAGAGCCTTAACTGCCTTATGATATTGAAGCTAGTAGCTTGGTATAATGCTAAGAGTCTGGACCCTGCGGCTGCCGAGTGAAAATATGCCCGTTCAATTCTTTGAGAGCAGCCACTTCCAAGCTCTCTCTCTCACAGGACAACCTAAATAGAACTAGTGTGCATGGGTTAATGTCTGCGCTCAAGATCGATCCAACTAAATATATACTTTGTGCACCAAAACTTAGTCTTTGATTAGGAAAAAGTTGTCCTCAATTATGGGTCCTGTATAAAAGGGAAAAAGGGGGCTTAACGCAAGGAAAACGGTCTCGTGTTTGCATGAAAACAGAAATAACCAAACAAATTTAGTCTTGAATATGAAAATCTATCTGATTATATTTATCCTTCGTTCAAATACAAAAGTAGCTGGTGAAGAAATTTGACGCTTGAAATGAAAAATGATTAGAAATAAGAGTCAGCGATGCAGTATGAAATGAGAAGCTGGGGAGGATAAGTGACAACCACATCATCAAGAGCAAGCCGGGGAAGAACAGGTTGCCTCCAGTTAGCAGCTCCACAACCATCAACATCAGTGATTCCATTAATGCACTCTTCTTGTGAATGTAGAGAGAGAACAGGTTTTAGGCTTTCAAAACTTCATGATACCTCTCATGGGAGATCTCAACTTTCTGTATTATCTCTTCCTCCTATGGTAATCTACGAAGCTCAAACAACAGTTCAAGTTTGGCTTGCTGAATTTCTAGTCTAACCTGCATAAACGTAAGCATGAAAGTTTATTATAGGCCTGATCTATTCATTTAAGGCATCCATTATATGCCCATCGAATCCATTTTGACCAACTATATCATTTTGGAATATGTAGTTTCATTCAGGTCTGGATGACCCTAATATATCTTACAAAGTTCTAAAGCCAAGGTTCGTTCAGCAATACAAGGCAAGATAAAAGAGTTCAGAAATTACTTTCAATAAAACAAATGCGACTGCATGCATTTCCAGCCTACTTCCCATGGTAATTGTCTCACAATTTCAACACTTCTTTGTTGCTCAAGGCATTAGCCCACAAATAACTGCTTCAGACGCCTCAGTTGCCCTGTTTTCTACGATGGCACCTCCTTAACTCCAACAATTTTCTTCACTTCCAACAACATATGACTCCTAAATGATCCAAATTTTCCATCCAGCCCAGACTACCAGTTACAGGACTCATGTAAATCAATATGCCACTATAAACAAAAAGAGGAATAGAAATCCGGGGAGGAAGAAAGCATACCGATTCAAGGCCAAATGAAACATGAGTAAAGTTTGAGAGGGTCATGGAATGTATAACGGCATGCTTGATCCAAAAAATTACTATAGATGGAGAGCCGGAATCTCCTTTTTGGTTAAAAATATCTATGGCTGTAATAAGTCCCTTCACTCCGGACTGACAAAGGTCTTGGAATTTTGGGCCATTTGTGAAGTCTTGAAAATACTTGTTGATTACAAACAAAACAAGACACAGATTGTGCCACAACCAAAGTTATTTCGCTCATTAATGTTTACAGACAATATAATCAGCCTCTCCTTGATCAAAAGTATACAAAAGCCAAAAATAATACAGAGGAATAGAACAGAACAGGATAGAGACTAAAACGTGCAGTGTGTTCTTTATATCATCACCAAGACAAGAAACTAAAATGTGCCTGTAGTTGCTGATTTCATTTGGAGTGGAAGTCAAATGTTATAATTGTGACTCACAATACATTCTATATGCACCAAACATGAAAGTCACCAACCTTAGAAGGATGCCAATTTCAGAGCATATCTTTCACTTTTTACAGGCTCTCTTAGAATGTGCATTTTCTTGCTGCCGTATGTAAATGTGTATCCTTGAGAACATTTCTTAAAATTACCAAGAGAAGACCTCTACAATGTTGTTTAAATGAAGATAAGAAGATAAGTCTAGTTGTTGTCAGACAAAGAAACATCAAGAATGCGGATTTCATACCCCATTTGCATCTTACTACATGCTAGAATCCGTCAAACATCAATGCATCTGAATGCCACATTAGTTTTGAAGAAACATTTTGCAGTATTTCTGCATAACCAATAGGAGTGAAAAATAAAAATAAAAAAACCCCATAAAAATACGAAGAATATGGAAATTGTCATTTCCAAATTGGAATTAGAATGTCCACCTTCATGGGTTGCATCAACTTGAACAACCAAGCATGCTATACATGCTCCAAAGAAGGAAGAACTAGAGGTATCTTCATCTTTTTCCAGTCCTAACTAACCATATCCGTTGAATTGAATACGTCCTCGCAAGGCTCTCAGTCACCGCACTCTCATGATCCCTAATATCTTTTCTCTTCGATTTTGTAGCAATCACTTCTGAAAAAGCAGTGGTTCTACCAATCACTACACCTAGAGGGGGGGTGAATAGGTGTATTCCAATTTTTGTGGTCTTTTCAAAAACAGAAACAAATAAACAGTTAATCAATGAACAAGAATAATTAACACAATGATTTTGGTCACAAAGTGGAAACTCATTTGTAGAACTTCTTCAAATTCTAAAACCACTCCGGGTGTAAGGCACCACCTAAAATCCACTATAGAAAAAGTTCATTACAACCAATATAGAAACACTCACAAAACCTTTGTAGTTCCTAAACTTGGCTTGCAACTTCACGAGTGACCCACTCGATCTCTACACTCATGTAGTGTCGGAACTCCGACCTTCTATAGCTTTCCACGAGAACCTCTCAATCTCTGCATCAACAGCAGCTCCGGAAACCTTCCGGCCAACAAAACGTCCACTTCAATGGACTTTGAAAGAGGTTTGATTTTGAGAGTGGTGTGGTGGATTAGTGTTTGTCCAAAAGAGATTCACAAGGTGAGGAATAGGTTTCTCTCTTTGGCTCTTGAAACACTTAAGGTTTTGCTCTGTTTTTCCACACCACACAACAGAAATGATCTGTTATATTTATAGTCCCAGCAAGTCACGGCGCCCAAAACATGAATTTTAGGTTGTCTTTGAACATTGGCTCGAGCGAGGTGTCGAGCGAAGGTCGAGCGCACGTTATCTTCTGAAACCGCTCGAGCGAGGTGTCGAGCGAGGTGTCGAGCGAACGTCTCTGGATGTCTCTGGATGGGTTCCGCTCGAGCGCCACGTCGAGCGCACATCGAGCGAACCACTCTGGATGAGTTCTGCTCGAGCGCCACGTCAAGCTCACCTCGAGCGAACCACTCTGTCTTGGTTCCGCTCGAGCGCCAAGTCGAGCGCACATCGAGCGAACCACTCTGGATGGGTTCAGCTCGAGCGTTACGTCAAGCTCACCTCGAGCGAACCACTCTGTCTTGGTTCCGCTCGAGCGCCATGTCGAGCGCCCATCGAGCGAACCTCTCTGGAAGGTTCCGCTCGAGCGCCAGTCGAGCGCCAGTCGAGCCATGTTGAGCACACTTCAATATTTTTCATGTACCAATGCATCAACACTTGTTACAACTCAACTTTACATAGGTTTTCACAAGAATATGCCAATTGAACACATTTTTCCCTCAACAATCTCCCCCTTTGGCATTTCTGTGACAAAACCTCTAACCTATACATAGGACTTAATCCTAACACACCCAAATCAGGATTCCCATTATTTAGGCAAAAAGTCTTGAGCACATTGAGATATTTCTGCAAACTTAACAAACGGTTAAACGTACCAATAACAATATGCAAGAAATAATCTCATAAGCATAAACACTTGTAGCACAGTTCTCAGAAAAGACTTTTCATTAAGAATTAAAACATACATTGTTTTTCAATTTAGACAAACAATAGTAGCATGAGCAGCATGTGATACAAATAAAAATAGCTGCTCCTCCACAAAACAAAACAAAGCTGCCCCAACAACTTTCTTGCTACTCCCCCTTAATGTATACTCCCCCTTAATCTATACTCCCCCTTTTTGTCACAAACTCCAAGGGTGTCAACTGTCCCCACCAGATTGACTGCCATCTTCTTCATCAAGCCGCTCCTCAATATCGTCGAAGCGTTTAGTCACAAGCTGCTGAAAGCTGTCAACTTTGGCATCAAGATGATCAAATCGGGCTTCAAACCGAGCTTCAAGCCGGGCAAGGTACTCAAGAACCTGCTGAAGGCTGGGATCGACTGATCCCGCTGCCGGGCCCTGAGGCTGTGAACTAGATGGCTGAGAAGTGGAAGGCTGAGATGTGGATGGCTGAGAGGAAGATGCAGGAGGATGCTCAACATCCAGTGGGTGAGGGGTAATGTGAGCACGACTCAACTGCATGGTCCTACGCCCAATGGGAGCCTTAAGAGGAACTCTAGGCTCATTAGGACGAAGCATAACAGTCTGAGAGAGGGCTAACCTAGTAATGAGGCAGGCGAGAGGCAAGCCAGTCCGTAATTTCGGAGAATTAAACGCCTCAAGCATGACCCGACACAGATGACTCCCCAGATCAATGGAGACATCATTTATCAATGCATACAAAAGAGTGGCGCGGTCAGGACCGACATCACTCTGATGACCAGTAGGATAAAGGTTTGTAAGGACTATCCTACTGAGAATGAGAAACTCGGGTGAAAAACGAGAGGTGAGAATGGGTGTCTTACCATCCCAACTCGAAAAAGGACCGATTAAACATTGAACAATGACAGTCGGACTTGGAGGAGAAGTCCGTGTATATGGATAAGTGGGGTTTGCCACTCGCGGGGCATGTAGCAAGTCCGCAACCATGCCCGGAGTCACCCGGAAAACAATGTTCCGGAGACTGACTTCAAAAGAGCCATCATCAGCGATGGCATCAATATTGGAGTAGAACTCCTTAACCAACTCCACAGAAGGAGTGGGATGACCAGTGGTCAAGGCGAGCCACTGGCGAGACTAAAAAATGCGAGGAATTACAGTCTCAGAAAGCTCACCAAGGAGAACTTCCCGCTCAACAATAAGAGAACGGGTGGAAAAATTTTGAGTGTAGAGTTCTCTTGCACGAGGATTGCGAAAATGTGCTTGAGCGGGGGCTGGAGGATTTTGGTGTGAACGAACCCTTCGAGACATGATTGAAGCTGGACAAAATCAATGACCGTTAGACAAGACTAAAGGTAATGTGAAATGCCCAATGCTTGATGAATGCACATGCCTAATTGTGAACCAAGCCAAACTTATGCAATGTTGCTAAAAGTATGTCAAAATGCACAATGCACAATGCACACGCCCACTAACACAATATAACAACCATTTTGCATTTTTGAGCACTTCAAACTCAATTAAGCCAAGATTGGGTTTTAAACCCAATGGAGGTCCCAAGTCTCAATGCCAAACACTATCCCAACACTAGAATAGACAAACATGACCATGGGGATAATGTAGTATCAATGCATGATGAAAATAAGAAATCAAACTTCATTGATGCATTTTACCGAGCACTTGGAGTGCATCCAAGTACAAACCAAATGAAAAACCCCTTGGGGGTTCTAAGAACCTCCTAAATACAAAGAGAATAGGAATGGACAACCAAGAGGTCCATTCAAACACCAAACAAACCAACAAGAATGTTCCATTTCGGAATCCCCAAATCAAAAGCCCTAAATTCCGAAATGCATGTATATGGAAAATGCATGAAGAAATTCAAGATAAAAACCGAAAATGATTGAAGAGAATCAAAGATTAGAGACTTACCGTGATTAGAATGGGATTTCTTGAGAGAAATCAAATGAAAACACACGGAGAGAAAGATAGAGGGTATCGCACGGGGTGGGGAGCGGAAACAGTGCAGAGGGGAAATAAGGGGCAGGGGAAAAAGAAAGGGGCGCGGGCTTTTTAAAGCACTTTCGCTCGAGCGGCTTTTAAGTTCGCTCGAGCGGCTTCCCACAAAATTTTACTTTTCTGCCTTTAAAAAAAATCAGTGTGATCCAACTATTAATGAGGTTAATTTTTAAATCATTCACACACATCAAATGTAGAAAGGCATCATGTCCTTATAAAACACGCAGGTAATAAAAACAAAGTATCACAAGTAATCAAAACAGCCGTGTTGACAAATTCCTTGCTTAATCAAGAAATTTCAACCAAAAGGTGTGAGTGGGGTTGGGCTGTACAAGAAACCATAAGTGTTTGAGAAACTCTTCCATGATGCAGAAAGTCAAACCCAATGCTGCTAGCACCTAGATGCTTCTGTTTGATTATCTGTATCAATGTCAGGATACTTGTTTACCCTTTTCTTTTATCCTTTTTTTTTTTTTTAAATATGCAACAACATCCCTTTTTCTTTTTCTTTGTGCAAGGGAACAATAATGAGGTTGTCTAGCCCGTGGTCAATTCTGTGTGTAGGTAGAGTTTCCTAACACTTTTGATTGCCTCCCCAAGAACTCACGGTGGTGAAACGTCGATTGACTAAGCGTGGAGTGAAGTGTGTGAAGCTAGTCACAGATTACAACTGATACTCATGTTTCAAACCTTTGTAAGCCATAGATATATGATACAATTCTCAAAAGACACATGCACCTAGATTTTTAGAATTAACAGCACCAATAACTAAAAATCACAACCATGGAGTGCATGTAAAGGCAGTATTACCCAAAAAGGAATAAGACGATGAATAATCACAAAATAACAAAAACAAAAGAAAGGGAAAAAAAAAAAATGCATGTAAAGCATGCAATGCATGTTATGCATGTTTCAACCCTCAGGTCAATGCACAAATACCAATAGCCTTTCTAAGTAATTCAAACCGAAGCCCATCCAAAGGTTTAGTGAAAAGGTCGGCTAGTTGGTGTTCGGTGGGAATGTACTCAAGAGTCACAACACGTGTTTCTACCAGCTCTCGAATAAGATGATGTCTAATGTCAATGTGCTTGGTCCTAGAGTGTTGGACAGGATTTTTTGAAATGTTTATGGCACTAGTATTGTCACAATAAATGCTCATCATACCTTGAGTAATGCCATAGTCACACAACATTTGCTTCATCCACAACAATTGCGTGCAACAGCTGCCTGCAGCAATATATTCAGCCTCAGCCGTGGATAGCGATATGGAGTTTTGCTTCTTGCTCATCCAGGCAACAAGGTTTGTGCCGACATAGAAACACCCACCAGAAGTACTTTTCCTATCATCTGCATTACCTGCCCAGTCAGCATCGGAATAGCCTGCAAGCTCAGTATTAGAGTCTCTAGAATACCAGATCCCATAATTGACTGTCTCATTTACATAGCGAAGTATGCGTTTGACAGCTACTAAATGTGATTCCTTAGGATTGGCTTGAAATCTAGCACAGACCCCAACACTAAAAGCAATGTCTGGTCTACTTGCAGCGAGATACAGTAGACTCCCAATTATGCTCCTATACAAGGATTGCTCAACATTCTTGCCTGACCCATCAGTACTAAGCTTAACACTCGTGCTCATGGGGGTTCTGGCATGGCTTTTCCCATCTAATCCAAATTTTTTGATTAATTCCTTTGCATATTTGGATTGAGATATGAACAACCCATTATCTAACTGTTTCACTTGGAGTCCTAAGAAAAAGGTTAGTTCACCCACCATGCTCATTTCAAATTCATTTTTCATTTCTTCAGCAAACTCAAGAGCCAAGGCGTCAATCGATGATCCAAATACAATGTCATCCACATAGATTTGAGCAACTGTTATGTCTTCTCCAACTTTTCTGATAAACAGTGTTCTGTCAACATTTCCTCTCAGAAAATTGTGATCTTCAAGATATGAAGTAAGCCTCTCATACCAAGCTCTAGGAGCTTGTTTCAAACCATATAAGACTTTCTTCAACCTATAGACATGATTAGGGTATTTTGGATCATTAAAACCTTTCGGTTGTTCGACGTACACTTCTTCTTGGAGGATCCCATTCAGAAATGCACTCTTGACATCCATTTGATACAGCTTAAAACACATGTGGCATGCAATGCTGAATAATATCCGAATAGATTCAAGTCTAGCAACTGGTGCAAAGGTCTCGTCAAAGTCTATTCCTTCCATTTGTGCATACCCTTGAGCAACCAATCTTGCTTTATTTCTCACTATTGTACCATTCTCATCCGACTTATTCTTAAATATCCACTTAGTACCCACGACATTGTGATTCTCTGGTCTTGGCACCAAGTACCACACATTATTCCTCACAAATTGGTTTATTTCTTCATGCATAGCATTCAACCAATTCTCATCATTTAAGGCTTCTTCGATTCTCTTTGGTTCAATTTGTGAGATGTAGCTTGAGTAAGCCAATTGATTTATCACTTTCCTCCTCAGCCTCATTCCTTCATCTATGTGTCCTATGATGTTATCCTGAGGATGATTTAACTTTACTCTTGAAGATGGCTCCTTTTGGTAACTCACTTTTTCACTTGAAGAGGTCTCTAAGTTCTGATTCAGTGTACCAAAATCTTCTTGTCCAGTTTCACTCGGTGTGTGGGTTTGCTCTTCCTTGTTTAACTCCTCTCCAGGAGCATCATTCACCCCCACATTTATGGATTCCATGACGGTTTGGGTGCGTAGATTGTAACTCCTATAAGCACGACTGTTTCTGGAATATCCAAGAAAAATTCCCTCATCACTCTTAGGGTCAAACTTAGCTAAGTTTTCCCTATCTCTCAAAATGTAGCATTTACTTCCAAACACCCGGAAGTATTTCACATTAGGTTTCTTTCCTTTCCACATCTCATATGGTGTTTTGGAAGTGTTTGGTCGTGGATAGACTCTATTCACAATATGACATGCTGTGTTCACAGCTTCTCCCCAGAAGTGAGTAGGTACACTTTTGCTGTGAATCATGACCCGTGCCATTTCTTGAATAACTCTGTTTTTTCTTTCGACCACTCCATTTTGTTGAGGAGTGATAGGGGCAGAAAATTCTTGACTGATACCTTCTTCATCACAGAAACTCTCAAGATTTGAGTTTTCAAACTCTCTTCCATGATCACTCCTAATTCTGACTATTGCTTTCCCTTGCTCATTCTGAAGTTTCTTGCACAAAGTTCTAATCACATTAGGAGCTTCACCTTTTTCTCTCAGAAATTCTACCCAAGAGTATCTGGTGAAATCATCTACCATTACCAGTATGTATCTCTTTCCCCCCAAGCTCTCAGTTCTAGAGGGTCCCATAAGATCAATGTGCAGCAACTCTAATGGTCGTTCGGTCAGGATAGCCGTTGTGTTCTTGTGAGCTGTTCTAACTTGTTTTCCCAACTGACATGACCCACAAACAGGAGTCTCTGCTTTACCCAGCTCAGGCAATCCTATCACCATCTCTTTCTTGGCAATTTTAGACAGATTTTTGTGATTCACATGTCTAAGTCTTTGATGCCAGAGGTCAGTAGTTTCACTCTTAGCACTATTGCAACTATACTGAGGTTTAGAGGCAAGGCCATAACAATTATCAGATGTCCTTGTTCCCTGCATCATGCAATTTCCATTATTATCTGAAACAATACACATATCTTTTGAAAAACAGACTTCTGCACCATTGTCACACATTTGGCTTATACTTAGGAGATTTGCTTTTAATCCATCAACAAATAGGACTTCTCTCAAGACGGGTAGTCCAGGTATTTCAATTTCACCCCTTCCTATTATATCAGCTTTTCCCCCATCTCCAAATGTTACTGTTCCACACTTGTACTCCTCAACTGTTTTAAATAGACTTTTATCACCCGACATGTGGCGAGAACACCCGCTATCAAGATACCACATGTAGGTGTCTCTGGTCTTTAGAGCAATGTGTGCCACATGGCACGTGTGCATTTTTCCAGTTCTGACCCACATTTTTCTAACTTTGGGAAAGATGTCCTTTTTGCTAGTTGAAAGTTGGTCTATCTTGACATTTAGCATCTCATTTTGTCTAGTTAGGGCCCTGACTTGACTCCAAAGATTTAAATGTCCTCTTCTCGATTCACTATTTCCATCTCTCATAGGATTCCTCCTAAGCTCATAACAATTTGGTCGAATGTGACCAGCCTTACCACAATTATGGCACACGTAATTCTTTTTGTGTTCTCTTTGTCCCCTGAAAGATGAGACATACTTAGGAGCAGTTCTGGGATTTCTATCCATTTTTGGTGAGTACACACTTCTACTTTGAGAGCGTGTATGATGATCATACATGGTGCATCTCTTCAATCTAAAACAGTCTCCTATAACATGACCAGTCTTACCACAGTGGTGACACACAGGGCTTGTATTTCGAACTCTTGATTTATCATGAGACTGAACACCCATTTTTACATGAGAGGATTTCTTACCCTTGTTAGATGGGTTAGCATTCCCTTTTGCAACAGACTCACGAACAAACACAGTTTTCTTCTCATTCTTATAGGAGACTTTTGATGTAGTAGCTGTATCAGATTTCTCTGTATCATATCCTAGTCCACTCCTATCACCAGGAGGCTTTCCTGACCTCAGGATTTCATCCAGCTTTTCTTTCCCAGTGGACACGGATTTCAGTTTATCCTTCAACAGAATCATCTCACTTTCTTGATTTTTTAATTCCTCTTCTAGAGATACATTCCTCATTTTCAGCTGATCAGTTAGACCAATGGCTTCATTTAATTTGCCTTGAAGCCCTTCATTTTCTCGTTTGCTGAAGTCTATCTCCTCAATGTGCGCTTTGTTGCGTTTTCTCAATTTAACACATTCCTTATACAGCTTCTCGTAGACTTCTTGCAACTGATCTTCATACCCAGATTCATTTCCAGATATGCTCCCATCATCAGACACTGATTCACTACATTGACTTTTGCTGCTAACAGAGGCAGTGAATGCCATGTAGTTAAGATTTCCTTTTGGCGTAGAGTTATCTGATGATTCACTCGACTCTGACTCACTCTCACTTAGAGATGCAATCTTAGCTCTTTCTTTTGCCTTTTTGTAATTTGCACATTCCAGACGAATGTGTCCAAATCCATGGCATTCATGACACTGCACCTTTGATTGTATCTTGTCTTTATTAGCTTTAGTGTACTTCTCAGTGCTTCTCTCCTTGTTCCCTGAACTTGAGCCTCTATTATATCTCTCAAACTTTTTCTTCTCTGGCCTCTGGTTCTTATTGTTTCTAGCCACAAACATTTTCCTGAACTTCTTAGCATAAAAAGCTATTTCTCTGTCACTCATAGCTGACTCATCGAATGACTCATTTGACTCCTCTCTAATGGTATTGAGGGCTATGGACTTGTGTTTCTTATCCACGGGAAGAGTGTGTTCATATGTTTGCAGAGAGCCTACCAATTCTTCAATTCTCATACTGTCTAGATCTTTACTTTCCTCAATGGCAGTAACTTTAGGACGAAACCTCTGAGGGAATGATCTGAGAACTTTTCTCACAATTCTGTTCTCAGGAATTCTGTCCCCCAAATTAAAACGAGAATTGACGACATCATTTAATTTGGCATAAAAAGCATCAAATGTTTCATCATCCTTCATTCTCAGTTCTTCAAAACTTGTGGTCAGCATTTGAAGTTTAGAATTCTTCACAACCTTGGTGCCCTCATGGGTGACCTCAAGAATGTCCCAAGCTTCTTTGCAATTCCCACACATGGAGATTCGCTTGAACTCCTCCTGGGACACGGCCATGAAAATCGCATTCAGGCCTTTGCTATTCCAACCACATTCATTAATTTCATCCCTAGAATAATTATCCACACTTTTGGGGGTTTGAACTCCTTCAATAATAGTGACTGGTTCTCTCAATCCCTTTGTTATAGAAACCCATACTCGTTCATCCACAGATTTTAGGAAAGCTCTCATTCGAACTTTCCAATAAGCATAGTTGTTTCCATCAAAATAAGGTGGCGATGTGAGAGATTGAGACTTCTCCATAATAACCACAACAGCAGGATCACACTCAGGAATTTAATCCCAGCGGAGTGAACCCGCTCTGATACCAATTGAAAAAGCAGTGGTTCTACCAATCACTACACCTAGAGGGGGGGTGAATAGGTGTATTCCAATTTTTGTGGTCTTTTCAAAAACAGAAACAAATAAACAGTTAATCAATGAACAAGAATAATTAACATAATGATTTTGGTCACGAAGTGGAAACTCATTTGTAGAACTTCTTCAAATTCTAAAACCACTCCGGGTGTAAGGCACCACCTAAAATCCACTATAGAAAAAGTTCATTACAACCAATATAGAAACACTCACAAAACCTTTGTAGTTCCTAAACTTGGCTTGCAACTTCACGAGTGACCCACTCGATCTCTACACGCATGTAGTGTCGGAACTCCGACCTTCTATAGCTTTCCACGAGAACCTCTCGATCTCTGCATCAACAGCAGCTCCGGAAACCTTCCGGCCAACAAAACGTCCACTTCAATGGACTTTGAAAGAGGTTTGATTTTGAGAGTGGTGTGGTGGATTAGTGTTTGTCCAAAAGAGATTCACAAGGTGAGGAATAGGTTTCTCTCTTTGGCTCTTGAAACACTTAAGGTTTTGCTCTGTTTTTCCACACCACACAACAGAAATGATCTGTTATATTTATAGTCCCAGCAAGTCACGGCGCCCAAAACATGAATTTTAGGTTGTCTTTGAACATTGGCTCGAGCGAGGTGTCGAGCGAAGGTCGAGCGCACGTTATCTTCTGAAACCGCTCGAGCGAGGTGTCGAGCGAGCGTCTCTGGATGTCTCTGGATGGGTTCCGCTCGAGCGCCACGTCGAGCGCACATCGAGCGAACCACTCTGGATGAGTTCTGCTCGAGCGCCACGTCAAGCTCACCTCGAGCGAACCACTCTGTCTGGTTCCGCTCGAGCGCCACGTCGAGCGCACATCGAGCGAACCACTCTGGATGGGTTCAGCTCGAGCGCCACGTCAAGTCACCTCGAGCGAACCACTCTGTCTTGGTTCCGCTCGAGCGCTATGTCGAGCGCTCGAGCGATCGAGCGAACGAACTCTCTGGAAGGTTCCGCTCGAGCGCCAGTCGAGCGCCAGTCGAGCCATGTTGAGCACACTTCAATATTTTTCATGTACCAATGCATCAACACTTGTTACAACTCAACTTTACATAGGTTTTCACAAGAATATGCCAATTGAACACATTTTTCCCTCAACAACTTCATCTTACTTGTCCTTTTTCAGTGCAATCCTTTCACCAAGACTCAACCTTTTAGCCTTCTTTGTTTGGTTCATGATCACATTAGCACTAGCTCTCTTCTCTTCCTTTTCATCACGTTCAGTAATCTTCCTCCTCCTCCTTCCCCAGACTTTTCTCACCCTGCAATCACATTCGACTCGTCTACTTTTTTTTTTTTTTTTTTCAATAGAAAATATATAAATAGAATAAAAAGAGTATCCATTTCAGAGTTAATATTAAAGAGCACAAAGGAAAACTATGGGGGATCAAATCCAGTGTGGGTCCAATATAGAGAGTCATGAGTGACATGATCCTGGGTAATGTTGAGTGAGTTAGCAACCCTTTGAGCAAGCTCATGTGCCATATGGTTGGCACTTCGAGGGACATATAAAGATCTCCAGTCCGTGAATTTACTGAGATGGTGTTGACAATCCTTGATGATGTTGTGGATAGACAATCTATATCTTCAAGGCAATTGTCGATAACTTTGTGGACTAGTTGTGAGTCACCTTCCAGGTAGATGAATTGAGCTTTGAGCGCCAGAGTTTCTTTGATAGCCAGCAAAGTTGCTTGTGCTTCACCATAGAGAGGGGTAGATGCTTGGATGCTTTTTGTCCATGACTTAAGAATTTACCCTCTATCATTGTTGCACATGCCTGCAATAATGGTGAAGTTTTTCCTGATAGCTGCATCATAATTGACCTTCATGGAACCAAATGGAGGGGCTGACTAGTTTGCAAGATGTTGCCAGGCTATGATGTGGGTTGCAGAAAGATGATTGACTAGCTTTGAGATTCTAAAGTGGAAGGGATGGTTTGTCCTAGATTGGCTTTATTGTGGAACGTCCAAGTTTGGTCCATAGCTATGGCGGCAAAGATTTGGAATGGATGGATTTGGTTTGGAGAGAGGTTGAGAGTGGGATTGGGGGAATTATTAGGTTAATCCAGTTTTGTATGAGTTGAGATGAGAAAGTTTCGATGTTGAGTGGCCATGGAGATTGACGCAAAATAACATGGGATAAATGGCATATGAGGAAGGTATGCTCTAGGCTGTCAGGGGTGGTATAGCAAAGTGAGCAAGAGGTGTTGGTTGTGGTTGGAAGGTGAAGGTGAGAGGCTATGATGCTTTTTGTGGGAAGGGAGTTCTAGTTGATTTTCCTGAGTAGAAGTTTGAGGCGAGCTTGAAGTTTGAGTTTCCAGAGCTTTTCCCATTGGGTTACAGGTTAGGTTGGATTTTGAGAGGGAGTTGAAATATTGGAGATGAGATTGAAAGTTGATTTAATAGAGAACTTTCCTGAGGGGGATGGAGTCTAGATGAGTTCATCATTGTTGTCATTTTTTTGGGGAGATGAATGTTAAGAATAGAGTTAACAATGTTTGGTTCAAAGAATGAGAAGATTTTGTGTCTATCCCATTGCTTTGGATGGTTTTGGATGAAGCTGGAGACAAGAGTTGAGATATCTTGGTTGAGGTTTGGGGTAGGTGGGGGAGGAGTGAGGGATCAATTATCAGAGAAGGCTTTAATGGATCTACCATTTTTTACCATGAAGAAAGCTCCTTTCGTGATGACAGGTTTTTTTTTTGCTTAAGATTTTCCAAAACCAAGACTCCAAAGGTTGTACTTTAGAAACCAGAAGGGGTCATTTTTCATGTATTTTGCAGTGATTTTTTGGCCCAAAGTTTGTTGTAACCAATAAAGAGTTGCCAACTGAGTTTAGAGAGGAGTGAAAGGTTTAGTGCATGCACCTTTCGGATTCCTAGACCTCCCAAAGGCTTAGGTTGACAAATCGAGTCTCAGCTTTTCAAATAGAGGTGCTTTACATTGTCCAGTTTGTGTCCCCACCAAAATCTCATGAGCACGGTGTCCAAGGAGTTGCAAAGATTTTTTGAGAGGAGGAAATAAGACATACTCTATGAGGGGATGATTGAGGCCATAGAGGTGATGGGCGTGGTTTTGGTAGCTTGAGATCGAAGTTTTGTTTGCCAACTTTCAAGTTTGGAGATGATGTGGTTTTTTATGGCTTCGAAGGCTTCATTTTTATTTTTTGGAAGAATGAGGAGAAGTCCAAGGTGTTTGGTTTTGGCAGGTAACTTTTTCAAATGTAAGGTGTTGAGGAGAGACAAAGTGGTTTGAAGTGGGGTATTCTTACTAATGAAGGCAGTGGCTTTGCTGATGTTGATGCTTTATCCTGACCAGGCCATATAAGTAAGAAGAGTAGATTGGATGGTTTGTGCTTCTTGCAGATTTACTTTTGAAAAAAGGATGAGATCGTCAACAAAGAGGAGGTGTGTGATTGGGGGGCAAGAGTGTGCTATTTTGATGCCGTGAAGGTGATTTTATGCTTCAGCTTTGTTTAGTGGCAGCTTTCTACTCTTCCTAGCTGTCTTGCAGTATCTAAAATGGCTTCGAGCATCCGCCTTCACCATTGCTTTGTTTTTTCAGTTTCAGTTTTGTTTTTATTAGCAGGGCACTTTTTTCGGTTTTAGTCTCTTCCCCATCTTAGATTTGTTTGCGTGCTATGTCATTCACATGTAATAATGTGCCATTGCATACTTTTTCAAATGTTTTTAGAATTTTCAAGTTATTTCTTGATATGATATATTGAAACAATGTCTTCGGGAGGAGTTAATAATGCTAATAAATACAATATTGATATAGAATAATTAGACCAAATTATACTTCAATTGAATTATTTTCAATCCGTTATGTTGGCGTGATACTACTACTTATCAAGAATTGATTAATTTTTTTATTAAATTAAGTTGAATATCTATAGATTTATAGATAGTGTTACATCAATATAAAATAGGAGATTGATCTATAGTTAGCTAGCTTCTCGGCTTGCGAGTGATGTCTGCTCATTTCCTTTCCAATTCTTCTATGCACAGTTGTCTCATGTAGATGACGTGCAGTTGGCTGACATGGCGTTATGCCACGTCGGCTAATATAAAAAAAAAATGAAACGAAGAAGAAAAACCTGAAAGTAATTACATTACATTTCATTTCGTTGTTTCTCGCTTCCTACGTGCACCGTGCGAGACCAAAGTCTATTTTGGGCAAGTTTGGCAAGCTTTTCTTCCTCATTTTGGTCTGCAGATTGAAACCCATCTCTCTGGGTTTATTCCTCGATCCAACTGCGTTGGGTGCCCAAAGCAAGGCCGGTCTGCGTTGGGCTGGGTCAAGGCCGAGCGTCGTTTGTGTCAGCTTGGTGGGCTTCGTTTAGGTCAGGTTCGTGGGCCAACATCTCGAGTCAGATTCATGGGCCAGGATTCGGGTCAACGACGTGGGTCGATTTTGTGGGTCAGCTTCGTGGGTCATCTTCGTCCCTATACCGTTGCCTTCGTGGGTCATCTTCATCTGTGCTTGAATTTGCAATTTTAACATTTGATTAAATGTTTTGGTCACTGATAAACAATCAAGCATGTTGTGATTTAGTTTTTTTTTTTCTTCCATAGCATGTTGTGATTTAGTTGGTTTTTTTGTTCCACAGCTTGGTCTTTTTCTTCCATAATGTTGTGATTTTGTTGATTTTTTTCTTCCACAGCATGTTGTGATTTAGATTTGAAATTGTTAAATACAAGATTTTTGCATTGCATAAAGTTAGATATGTAGAAATCTCTTGGCTGAGAAATTAATTTCCTAGTTAAATATTGTGGTTTAATTATTATGGTTTAGTTGTTGTTAAATATACAAAATGTTTGGAGTAGATCATCAAAACAATTGTTCAAATGATCTTTTTATTTTCCTACGCATACAAAAAATATTGAAGTTTGTAAAGTTTGATCAGTGTGGTCCTTTAAACAATGATCTAAGGTAAATGACTATTATTTTGTTTCCTTATGTACGTTAGTTAAATTCTGAGAAAAAGGCCAATGGATGATTTAGTTGAGAACAAAGGCTTTAATCATGTCTGGCATGTGTAAATCTTATTTGATGCTAATCAAATTTTGATCATTTTTTTTTTTTTTGGAAAAAGTATGTACAATATTAGTCTTCACTCTTGGTTGATTGAAGTAATTTTCCTGATAACTTATCAAAGACTGACCTTGGATATTGAACAACTTGTATAGGGCATGGGAAAAGGAGAAGAACACCTATCTCCGCTAACACCATCTAGCTCAAATTCCTCAAACTCAGTATGTTATTTCATAATTAAAAAACTTATTGCAACTCAACGTTTAACATCCTAATTATTATTATTATTTTTATGTTAGGACATCCCTCAAACTGGTCTATTAAACTATCCAAATTACATGCACGGTTATTTTGGACCAGTACTTGGATGGTCACTAGCTTTCTTGCCATATCCAGATGGAACCAATAATCTAAGCAATATTCAGGTGGTTTTTCAACTTCCTTCCTCTTTTTTAGTTATAAGATAATTATTTTTGAAACAATTTAAATGTTTCAATTTTTTTGTTTTAAGCAAAACGTTGGTTACTCATTTCAATATGGGATGAGACCTCTGAGGCCATTTATCGCTACAAGCTCCGCAACGAGCGCAAGAGTTGGTCACGAAGATAGACCCGATTGTCTGGAAACTGAAGCGCCATGTACTTCTGCTAGAGTAGATGAAGAAATTCTGTTGGATAGACCAGATGAACGGAAAACTAACGATGGCACTAACAGTACACCACAGGTAGTGCCACTGTTAGATGGTGATGATATCATTAAGGAGCTAAAGTCAGTGATGGAGTTCAATTTGTTTGAAGATTTGTTGAGCTATTATAAGTATTATGCTAAAAAATGTGGGTTTGGGGTAATGACACAAATGAGTGAGAGGTCAGAGGATTAAAGTGTCAGATACGTCACCCTTGGTTGTGCACGGGGAGGGAATGCCCAGAATAAGAGTTCCATGTCGCCAACCCACGTCCGACGGGAAAAACGGATTGTAAGGCAATGATTAATGCCTTAAGAGTCGAGGAAAAGATGTGGTTGACAACAGTCCATAATACACATAATCACGACCTCAGCCCAATGAAATCCCACTTTTTTCAATGTAACAGAGAAGTGAGTGAGTTCGTTAAAAGAGTTCATTAAAAGAGTCATAGATATAAACGACTTAGCTGGCATCCGATTGAATAAGAGTTATGGATCTATTGTCATTGGCACATGTGGCTTTGAGAACCTCCCATTTTTGAAAAATGATTGTCGTAATTATATCGACAAAGCACGACATCTACGACTTTGTGCAGGTGGTGCTGGAGCACTTCGAGATTATTTTATGAGGATGCAGTACAAGAATAACAGATTTTTTGCATTGATGGATTTAGATGATGACGATTGGTTAAAGAATGTTTTTTGGGCAAATCCACGTAGTCGGGTAACCTACCAGTATTTTGGTGATGTAGTTACATTCGACACCACATACCTGACGAATAGGTATGAGATGTCATTTGCACCATTTGTTGGTGTAAACCACCAGTTGATTCTTTTGGGAGCTGGGTTAATTTTCAGTGAGGACACGGAGACCTTTACATAGTTATTTCAAACCTAGTTGTAGTGTATGGATGGTATAGCTCCAAAGACTATTATTATTAATCAAGACAGAGCAATAAAAAATGCAATTGCTATTATCTTTCCAGAAACTTGACACAGATTATGCCTGTGGCATATACTGAAGAAAGTCCCAGAGAAGTTTGGGTCATATCCTACCTATAGAATTGGGCTGAAAACTCAACTGATGAAATGTGTGCACGACACACAAACTATTGAGCAGTTTGAGAAATGTTGGGCCGAGTTTATTAACATATACGACATATATGAGAATGCATGGTTGAAAAGTTTATATACGGAGTGTGAGCATTGGGTACCGGTATTCTTGAAAGAGCACTTTTGGGCTGGAATGAGTACAACCCAGCGCAGTGAGAGTATGAATGCTTTTTTTGACGGTTATGTTCATTCAAAGACAAATTTGAAGGAGTTTGTCGACCTATTTGACAGTGCGTTGAGGAAAAAAAATTGAAAATGAAAATCATGCGGAATTCCAGTCATTTAGCCAGGTCATTCCCTGCATATCTAAATCTCCAATTTAAAAGAAATTCCAAGAGTTGTACACTTACACTAAATTTAGGGAAGTTCAGCAGCAAATAATAGGTATGCTAGATTTGGATTCATTTTTACTTACATCGGATGGGGTAATGAAGAGTTATTTGATAGAAGATGAAGTTCGTATTGAGGAGTTCACTAAACTGGTTACATATTCAGTGGACTTTAATGAAGAAGACTGTAATGTTAAGTGTTCATGTGAGTTATTTCAGATGAGGGGATACTGTGTAGGCATATTTTGGCCGTATTCAAATCTAACGGTATAAATTATTGCCACACTGGAACATTCTAGACCGATGGAGGAAGGACATCAAGAGGAGATACACGTTAATCCGCAGTAGCTATGACGCAAGGGATCAGAGGCCAAATGGTAATAGATATTCAATTCTATTGAATATGTGTTATGAGATGATAACATATGCGGCAGATTCTAATGGACAATTCAAAGATGCAAAGAAGAGGATACGTGAAATGATTGAATGTTATCGCGAGCACACACACAACAGATCTTTGATCCAAATAGGTTCGAAGGCGATGAATTTTAAAGTATATTAATCTGGTTTAGTTCTTTATAACTACTTAATTTATATTAATCTGGTTTAGTTCTTTATAACTACTTAATTTCTATTATTTAATGATGTCCTATTTAATAGTTTTTTGCCCATAACATATTCGAATGCTAGTTTTATGACACTAGACACAACTGCAGTTGGTGGTTCACAATAAGTCAAGAGTCCACTTGTTGCCAGAGAGAAATGAAGACCCCTATCTCTGAGGAGAGCATCCAGGATATAAATAGACATGCAAAATGTTAAAACCAAACAGAAGAAAGCACAAGTCAGAGGTAAACTCAAACAGGTGAATGTTTTAACATTAGGAGAATTAAAAATAAATGTGTGAATGTGTGTTAGATTTATAATGTAAACTTAGAAAAAAAAATATTTTTAATTGTTACTTTATTATTAGCGAGATAAGAGTTTCAATGTAGGAGATACACCAGCCATAGGCATGCGCATGAATTTATTTGGTCCATTAGAAGTGGATATTACCAATCATGGACAAGTGCAGGTATCAGAAATAGATCTATTTATCAATCGAACAATGATTTTGCCTCCATTCATTATTGGTCAATATTTATATTGTGAACCATTCTAGTAGTGGAACCCAGCACCGAGAAACAGTGATTGGTAGTCAAGAAAGTGTAACATTTCTAAACTTTACATAATTTAATTGTAATATTTAGATAACATTAATATTTTCATATTAATCCTAATAGATTTTTTTGGCTTGGATGGCACACAACCGAACCTCCCTAGATTGTGATGGATCACAACCGGTGAAAAAATGTTGAATTTTAATTTTTGCAAGCTTGGCAAATGATAGGTTTTGTAATTATTTTTATAAGAAGAAAGGTTGGTGGTATTGAGGAGTTTTTGTAATTATTTTGTAAAAAGAAAGGTTGGTGGCATTGAGGAATTTTTGTAATTATTTTGTAAGAAGAAAGCTTGGTGGCATTGAGGAGTTTTTGTAGTTATTTTGTAAGAAGAAAGCTTGGTGGCATTGATGAGTTTTTGTAATTATTTTATATTCACAAAGCTTGGAAAGTGATAGTATTTCTAAATCTTTTGAAAAAATAAAGATTTTATAATTATTTATATTACTAGTGATGCAACAGGTTTGAGTAGGATTATTATGCATTGCTAGGAATATAACAGGTACATTAAAAAACAAATGGTCAATCACAACAAATATGGCCAACCATAGCGCTATTGATAATTTTTTTTTTAAACTTTTTCCTAGTTCAATCGTTCCATTAATTTGAGTAGGATGGCTTTTTGGTTTGAGTAAAACTGTTTGTGTTGTTGGTATAGTTGGGTTCATAATCCATTTGGCCAACCATAACGTTACTGCTTTTTCCATTTAGCTAGATTCCTTTACATTACATACACAATGCAATCTTTACATTACATACACAAAGCAATCATTACATACACGGTTTTAAAGATTGCTGGTAATTAGAATGAAAAACTACAATTCAAACTAAACTACAAATTCAGTTCTCTAAATAACTAATAATGCTTAATTATACAAATCTAATAAATAACTAAATAACTTATAACACTTAAACTACAATTCAATTCTCTAAATAACTAATAACGCTTAATTATACAAATATAATAACTACAAATTCAGAATAAGATGTAGCATAAACGACTACTGAGTCTGAGTCAATAAATAACAACAAACAACTACAAAAAGACCAAAGTACACCTGGGATAGCATGCTTGAACGCTTTAGGACAGCTTCTCTCTCAAGAAGCACCAACTCATTTTTTTGAACCTCCTAGATATACTGTATAGCACCATCTCTATCTTCTTGATGTCATCCACTATCTTAAGGAGCATAGTTACTTTATTTTCAACATCGTTGAGTCTCTTCTCGAGCTCTTCCTCCTTCATTGACAGTTCATTTTTTCTTTCTTGTAGCTCTATGTCTTGATCACTATCTGCCAACTTGAAATATTTATAGTATGGAAATCCTTGATATTTGCACACAAAAACAATTCAAATGTTAGATGTACATAATATTAATCAATTCATTAAACACGTTACATTACGAGTCCTGTAGTTACATTCGTGTTTTACTTTGGACACCCTAAGAAGGGTTGTCCTAGATTTGCCTTAGTATTTGAGTATTTCAATATAGTTTCAACGTCACAGAAGCACACTGGTATTTGAGTATCTCAATATAGCTTCAACGTCACAGAAGCACAAGGGAGATGCCAAAGTACGTTTGCCAAAGGATGAAGAAGATAGTGATGATGAAAACATTCTAACATGAATCAGAATCACAATTGAAAGACACACATATTAAAAGACACATAAAACAATCCTCTATCTTTCCCAATAAATCATCATGTTTAAGAAGTCAACCAGAAATAAATGGTCAATGAACTAAAATCAATCTTTGTCTATATTCATATTAATAATGCTGTTTGATTGCCATGGTTGTGATTGAGACGTTTGCAAATGTGTTCTTGATAGTTTTATGGCATTCAATATATAGCCTTTTTTGTTCTTTTGTAAAATTTATTTATTTATTGTTTCTTATCCCTCTTTGTAGCCACAAAATCAACAGCAGATCATTTGCAAACATCCTATGCAATAGCTTTCGCATCAGCCCCAATTTCACCCAGTTCATCAGAATCATCAACAACACATGCACCCTGCATCCCACTATCCTCATAGTCATCAATGTGCTCTTGCTTCTCACTTGCCTGAAATTTCTCATCCTCATCAACCAACCATATCACAACAGATGGCATCCTTACAACCGCTCACAGGTGGTGGTCATGCTAGAGGGTGTTTGCATGCATTGGTGGGTTATTAATTCGATTATTCCTCCATATACTATGAATTATGATAACACCTATTTGAATATCATAAGTTTTACTTTTAATTTCATGACTAGTCACATGGTTACCCTCAACGATAAAGATATTATGTTAAATTTTAGCTAATGTTGCTGGTGTAGAAAAAGCACATATATACAACCTATTTGTGGACTTATTTTTCCATTATTATAGCCAGCCAAAACAAAATTGGTCAAAAGTAGCTCAACATATTTGACCATACAAGGGATAAATATCACCTGCTATCTATCCCCTAAAAGCAATATTCTAATGTTGACGTTTGATTTCTTTGTGTGTATATGTGCGTGCTTATGTTTTCAACAGCAAGTGAGTTATATTGAGAAACATTTTTAGAGATGTGTTACAGTGCCATTTTATTTTTCATGTAATTTATACTTTATCAAAGTTTTGCATTCACATGTTTTCGTGTGTTGATATGTGATGTTGAGTGAGTGTGAACTCGTATTGCCGATCTATTAAGAGGGAAAGTTTTTGCTTTGGGATTATGTCAAGAACAATGGCTGGTATGTCATTTCAATGTCTCAATTCATGTGTTCTATTTGTCCTAGCATTATTTATGTTACATCAGAATAATGGTCCATTTCCTTCATTGTATATTTGATTCGAACCTTTATGTATCCTCACGAGTTTAAACTATCCATGAATTTTGCTTAATTTTCTATAAATAGTGCATTTTTCTCGAATTTTAAAATTTATATTCTAAATTAAATTATGGCATGTGAATAGTTTGTGGTATAAAAGTTTTCAAATAGAATTTTTCTAAACTAAAAATTCGATAAAAAAACATAATACAAAAGGATGTGTACTTGGCTTCAACCTGGACCAGATAGGGGCGAGTCTCTTCCTTGTTCCTTAATCACATTCTTCTAGGATTAGAGTTTCGGGATGAAGGGAAAGCAGTTGGGTTAGGGTTAGGGTTTCAAGATGAGGGAAAGGAAAATGGGCTGGTTAGGGTTAAGGTTAGGGTTAGGGTTAGGGTTAGGGTTTCAGAATGAAGGGAAATGGGTTGGGTTAGGGCTAGGGTTTCGGGATGAGGGAAATGGCTAGTTAGGGTTAGGGTTAAGGTTTCGAGATGAAGGGAAATAGGTTGGGTTAGGGTTAGGAGGGAGGGAGGTTTACTGGGTCATCTTCGAGGGAGGTGAGAACTCGAGATGAAGGGAAATGAAGGGCTTCGAGTGAGGGAAATTGCATTTTATAAATTTCTTGAGGGTCTTCGAGACATAGCGAGGAAGGAAGGAAGGGGCTTCGCCGCTAGAGAGAAATTTCTTGAAGAGGGTCTTCGAGACACAGAGATGAGAGAAGGAAGGGGTTCACTGTGACACAGAGACGAATGACAGAAGGGGAAGCTGGGATGAGAAACAGAGAGGTCTCGAGGTCGAAGAAACACAAAGAGAATGCAGGAGTCGAAACACAAAGAGAAGGAGAGAGAGCTGGGGAAATGGAGGCAAATTGTGAAAAATTAAAATAAAATAAAAACGACGTCATTTTCATTTTTTGACGTTAGGACCATTTGCATGATGCTTGCACAAACTGACTGCGTCTAACTTTTTTGTTTTCTTTCAGTATTGGTTGAGCTTTATAGATGGAATATTATATGCATTTACGGACCCGCGTTGAAAGGACGTGGCAATGAATTAGGTGGGCATTATGACATTGAAAAACTTTTGCCAATCAACATACAAAACATGAAGAAAGTTGTCGGACTCAAAATCCCATAAATTTCTTTTTAATAAGCTAGCTAGGGAGAGTCAAAACATTTTTCATAACAGAGGGAATACATATTCAAATGTGATCACATTACTTTCACATACTTTTCATATATATATATATATATATATATACACGTTACTTTTTAGCATTATATTCATTATTTATTACCACGGGTCCACGACCTAGCACTGTTCGTCCGGGTAGCTTTAATTAGTTGTTACCTAACCTCTAGCTAGCTAATGACTTCCTGCCTGCGCGCGAGGTTCGTACGTACTACAGCTAGCTTCGATCCACACGGTTAATTAGCCTTAATAATTTGGACCGCATGCACGTAGAATTGGTCATACAAGCTGCGCAAAGCAATATCCTTATAAAAATCAATTAATATTTCGGCTACAAATTTAAAGACTGACATTACTCTAGATGACCCAGAAATTCCCCCTTACTTGCAGCGCGCAGCTTTGTGCTTCACTTTCAAACCCTTCGATCATCCAGTCCGTCATTGACATTACTATTATCATTGAATTGGTCCAAAATTCTAGATTTTTCTCCTACATGTATCGAAGTTTCAACTACGAGGTTGAATACTGTAACATCTAACGTCCTTTTACTGCCGTATTTAAATTTTTAAACAACCCGATCAAGGAAACAAAACTACAATTTATTGGTAAATGTGAAAGATATCTAATTATAAATGAAATATAACGTCGCAATATTATTACTGTTTATCATATAATCTTCATTGGACTGATACTATTACTCTTTTTAATAATATTATATATAATTTTAAAATGTATAAATCTTGTATACTTTATTTAAAAAAAGTACATATGATCTATTATTAAAAAATATTTTTTTTTATTTTCTAAATTTATTCATATTTTTAAAAAAAAAAAATTATGAAATTTGTATATGTTAAAACTATAAATATTATTTATGATTTTCTAAAAATGCCTAGCTACTTAAAATTAAATTTTAATAGTTTGAGAGGATAAAATATATTTTTCTGTAGAAAAAAAAAAAGGAAAATTCACACCTCGTGGAGCTAATGATTCATGGTTCAGTTCAATCGAATAGCGTGTAGCCACCACAAAATACGCTTGTCTTGTTCGTTCATGTTCCCAAACTAAGAGTCCTCCCTCGAAAGCATTATATAACGTAAGCAAAAGGTTCCAAGTTATCGTCAGGCGCATGTCATCATTTCTGATCTGTGTTCGTAGAAATAGCAGATCAAGTTTTATTTAATCCATCATAACAGTAAAACGAGGAGCTTGGTTTGAAGATTCTATGGTCTCCTTTCCTACGCAACTCCGAATGCTCCATCTCTGACTTTCTTTTCCTCTTTCTTTTTCTACACTACTCCAAAGACCAGTCTTTAAATGACAAAAATCCACTTGCCTGATATACCATCTTAGTCAATTCTGCTCTTTTACCCTCTTTCTAAATTGAAATCTCATGGCTTCCTTGTATCGATCCTCACACCCTCCTCCTTCCTTTCGCCCTTATTTCCTCAGCTTCACAGATTCTTCCTTTTTTATACGGTTCAAAAGGCACCATAAACTCAGTACCAGTTCTGCATTCCCTTTTCAATATTTTTCCAAGTCTTGGCTTGTTTTGTTCGTCTTGGAGAACTAATGGTTTTGCCTTTTTCCATGAGATCCGTTTGCAAAAGCTTTATTAGCGTCGACCCAGTTTGTCAGTTTTGTAGTTAAAAAGCAAAGAAGCACAGCTTGCCAGTTTTTGGCATCAGTTCTCAAAACCCAACTCTTATTTTTGGCTAAACTTCCACGCCTTTTAAGCTTGTTGTAGTAGCATATCTTTGGCATAAGATTGTTCTGTTCCGATCTGATCTGATCTCACGCTTTGGATCTGATATTAGCTAGCTGTAGCGAATTTAAAGTCAAACCGGCGTACTTTTGTTTTATGGGCTGTATGATCTGAACGAAGGTTTGTCCATATCCTTCAACTGATCTTTCCGAGGTTTAGAAAAGAAGAACATGGGAGATTGGGAGCAGAAGAATCTTAAAAACGAGCTAACACAAGGGAGGGAGCTAGCGAGACAGCTCCAAAGCCATCTCAATGCACCATCTTCGTCGCAGGAGAGTCGAGAAATCTTAGT
Organism: Juglans regia; assembly: GCF_001411555.2. Taxonomy (NCBI): domain Eukaryota; kingdom Viridiplantae; phylum Streptophyta; class Magnoliopsida; order Fagales; family Juglandaceae; genus Juglans; species Juglans regia. The sequence goes on from NC_049913.1 coordinate 38,811,035, forward strand.
CCAAAAGATCTTGGCTTCATATGAAACGGCACTCTCCATGCTCCGATGGAGCAGCTCAGATCAGCCACAGCCGTTAAGGGGTGCAATTCGAACGTCGGAATCCCCACCTTCTGATCTAGTTGGCAGTCCGCGGAGCGAAGATTCAGATCGGGACCTTAAGAACCCGGAGCACAGAGATATTTCCTCTAGAAAGAGGTAAGTTCAAGCTATAGCTAGCTAGCTAGAAATATTTCTTCAGCCGAATTACTTAATAACGTTGCGTTCTTAATTATATGTACTTAATTTTATGGACTTTCAGAAAGGCTTTGCCAACGTGGACACAACAAGTTAGAGTTAGCCCAGGGATGGAACTTGATCAAGGGCGTCTTGATGATGGCTTTAGTTGGAGGAAATATGGGCAGAAAGAAATTCTTAATGCCAGATACCCAAGGTATATACGTCGTAACCGCGTACTACGACATTTTACACAAATCTATATATTTAATTTGGTTGATATATATATATATAGTTTGATTTCAAAGTGGTTTTCTGGAGATGATCTGCGATCAGCAACTTAATAATTTGCACATGATCTAGGAAAATTTTATACACTACATGACTACCATTTTACTTTCATCCTACTCTATAAGATGTCACACATTTATCACATCTTATGAGATAAAAGTGGGACGTGAATATGATATATAGCTTTATATACTCCTTCTGTTTATTATTAATTTGTGCATGGCTTTTGAACAAATATTACCATCCCGGCCAAGCTGTGAACATTAACAAGATCATAGGGCTGTTATGAAGCTGGATATAATATATATGTAACTACAGATCAAGTGTATATATAGAGAGAGAGAGAGACAGAGACAGAGACAGAGACAGAGAATTAAGCCACTCTTTACTAATATAAAGTTCGAATTAACCCTGTTTTGATCGTCCTGATCTAAATGAATTTAGGCAATGGATCATTTACTTTTGCACATATGCTAGCTAGCTTGTCTATATTCATGCCTCGGATATCATTTAATTAACTGATCAGATCACTCACTCATGATCAAGTGATAGATATTCTGGAAGATCATGTATATTTTTAACGGAAGCCTTTTTGCTATTGTCCATGGCTAGCTAGCTAGGTTTGCCTATTTTGACTCAGATACTGCTGAAAAAACACTCTGAAAAATATAGCTTTGGTTGTCTACAGTTATGCTTGTATATTTTATAGCTTATATATATTATATATAAATTGCGTTATAAAGTTGGGCACATGACCCTAATTAAGGATGATAATAATTCTAAACATTCCTATTCTTTCATCATGCATATATATATATATATATATATATATATACACACACACATGACATCCTTCTTTACCTAGGCCATGCTATTGTACGTTTAGGATGATCTATTACATTGCATTTATGTGAATCCTATTGTGCTCAAATGAATACAACTTCATGAACTTGCTTAATTTACATCATGATATGCTATATTCGATCTCCATCAACATAATTAATGGATTGATATTGTTTGAACTTGCAGAGGCTATTACAGGTGCACTAATCGAAGTGTCCAAGGTTGCTTGGCAACAAAGCAAGTTCAACGTTCTGGTGAAGACCCGACGATGTTTGCAATCACTTATCGAGGAAGGCATACGTGTGCCCAAGCCTCCAACATAATACTACCATCCCCACCATCACTTGAAAATCAAGAACCCAATAACCACAGCATGCTGGATCTTCAGCCTCATGACCGCCAACCACAGCAATTAATTCAGCAACTACATCATGGGTCACAAGAAATGCTCTTGAATTTACAGGCAAGCCTTAAAGTTGAAACCGAGAACTTAGACACCCACGACGGCCGATCATTTCCCAGCTTGTTTGACTTCCCTTCTACATCGAATATTGAGGCTGAAACACAAAAGTACTTTCCGGACTCTGTACTGATAGATAACAACTTTGTGGGAAGCTATTCTCCATCGTTCAGGTCTCCTGCAATTTCTGAAACAAATTATTTCTCGGTCATGTCCCCGAGTGGGATGAGTATGAATAGCTTTGGACTAGTCCGGCACCAGCATTTTCAAGGCTGTGATCAGTCTGAGCTTACTCAGGAACAGATATCATCAGTTGCAACCTCAGCTACAAATTCTCCTACTGTTGGTTTGGATTTTCCATTTGGCACTCCTGAATTCGATGCCGACTTCACATTTGACAACCCTGGATTCTTTTCGTAGTTTAATTTATACTTCGCTGAGAGAAATTATAAAGTACCGAACATAGCATTAGATGTGAGCAGGCCGTAAAGTACTTTAGACGAGTGCATGCAGTTGATGATCATCATGGTGATCCTAGCTACCTAGCTAGCTAGTTGATGTGAGAGAAACCAATTAATTATCTGATTACACGTATATACTACGTGGTATTCTTGAAGAAGACTACTGGAAAGTGGAGGCCGGTCCAGCGGTGATCTCCTCTTATGACAAGACAATTTTGCTTGGTCATGGATTAGGTACGTAGCTGGTTGTAGTTTGAAAAGTATTTTTTTAGCTTTGAAATGAAAAATAAAATTGATTTTTTCTCCAAAAAATAAAACTCGTACGTCTTTACAAGATGTAACCATGTACCATGCAGCCAGCTTTCAATTTTGGGGGCAAAAAAACGTGCATGATCATGTGATCAGGATAAGTTGGAAAGATTGTAATACTACTGTGTGTGTATATATATATAATCTCTCTCAATTCAATTTAATTTATCTAATTTTATTGATAGACCTATTTTTTTAAAAAAAATAGCATATATATATATATTAATAAAAAGCCCGTGGATGACAAAAATCTCATGAAAATAAACCAAGACTTTAAAAAAGTACTAAACTATCTAAATTAAAAATACTACATGAAGTTCATATTTACAACGTCCATCAATCAAGTATTATAGGTTGTTCCATTAAAAAAAAAAAAAATATTACAGGATGAGGTTGTATGCACTCGAAAAGAGAAATGATATTTATAATTATGAGTATGTAAGTACTGTACAGTCATTTTAAAAAAAATAAATAAATATAAGATCTATATAAAAAGAAATTAATTTTTTAATAATAAATTCTATTTTTTTAAAAATAACTATACAATATTTACACATTTCACGATTCTATATAACATTACTCCCTACAAAATTCGTCTTTTAAAATTCGTCTTTTATGGGATGGTGAAGATCTCAATTAATAGCTGGCCGCCGTACGTAGCTGCAAGAGGCCCCGCATGGATTAATTAACCTGTATATGTTGCTACTTAGTTTTGTTTTTTGCTCTTTATTTTTGTTTTTGTTTTTATCTTTCTCTTTGTTTACAAAAACTGCACTATGGTCTGTAGTTTTGGTATATAGCATGTATTTAAGGGAATTAATTATACGAAATTTCTAGGTGTTTATATAAACGTTAATATAATGTTTATATAGTATAATTTAATTTAGAATATAAATTTTAAAATTTGAATTTTATAAATTAAATTTTATAATTTAAGTGATGTGGAATACACCTAATAGGCAAATACAATACTTATAATATGGCATATTTTAATTTAGAAGATGAATTTTAAAATTTAAAATTTACAAATAAAATATTATTATTTAAATGATATGAACGGTGTGCTTCACATATCACTTGACTTGAAAATCATGGGTCCGGATCAGCACAGGAATTAGACGATCGAACTACCAAATTCAACTTGAATTATTCAATGCACATGCAAGACCATTCAAAGATAGTTTTGGGCCGTTGACCCAAAAAATTGGAGTTTACCGATAAAGTAGTGGACTCTCAACAATGGGGCTTTGGGGTAGGCTCATGAACCCTTAGACCAAGACACTATAGCCTGCACTTGATTGATGGTACCCTGTCTGATAAAAAAAAAAGGTTTTTATTCATCATCTTCATATATTATATATTATTTTTATTTTTATTTTATTTTGATTTTTTTTAATTTTATTTTTTTTAAACTAATTAAATATTTTTACTCATTATTTATACATCACATATTTAATGAAAAAATTGTAATGTGTGGAAATGATGAGTAAAAAAAAAAAAAAACCCACTAGGCCCTGTACTTGTTTTCAATTGCTCGTTTTGTTTTAGCAGGAAAAGTTTATTTGTAAAATTACCCATAATATACAGAAGAGAAATGATACTTACAGTCGTGAGCGTGCAGTCGCCGTGTAGTCGTTTTGAAAAAAGTGAATAAATAAGGGACCCACCTGAAAAGAAATTAATTTTTTAATAGTGGACTCCACTCTTTTTTAAAGCGACTGCACGACGTTTGCGCATTCCACGACTGTATGTAGCATTACTCTATACAGAATATATGTTCTACTTGAATTAAAAGAAGAATGTATTATTCGATATCTGAATCGATATTAAAAATAGTTCGTTGTGGGTCGGCCTTGTTAATATCTGTGAAAGCTAACTACTGCACAATCTCTGTGAAAGATATTTAGCTGTTACGCATAAATTAACAAATAAAAGCTCGGGAAAAAAAAGCATTGTAATAATTAAAAACGAAAAATGATATTTACAGTTTTGGAATATGTAATTATAGCATATTTCTTTTAAAAAAATAGATAAATATGAGATTTATATGAAAAAAATATTTTTTTAATAGTGGTCCTCTCTTTTTCAAAAGGAGTACGAGAGGACTGGATGCTCTCTGACTGTATTAAAATAGTGCTTCAATATTGATCATGTCTCATTCACTTAAGAGAAATGATAGTTGCAGTCGTGAATGTACAAGAGTCATACAATCATTTTGAAAAAAATGAATAAAATATGCGACTCACATGAAAAAAAAAAACTAATTTTTTAATTGTCGACCTCACTCTTTTTCAAAGCAACTGCACGATACTTACGCATTCCAGGATTATATGTAGTATTACTCTTCACTCAAAGATGCTAACTTTACACAAGTTCACATCAACATAGATCGATCGATATATAAGAGGAATTACGATTCTTTTGGACATTTGAAGTATCTTAAAATTCAGTGAATATTAATGAAATGATTTTAATTGAGATGTTTTATACATTGGATTTTAGGAAATATTGAGAGATAAAAAATTGAATAAAAATATTATAAAGTTAAAAAACTATATGAATATAATTTTTTAATATAATTTTTATTTTGAAATTTTGTATTGATTCTTGTGTTTTGTTTTGTCGCTTGTAAAAATTATATTAATTTTTATGTTTAGATAATGATTAAATGAAAAAGATAAAAATTTAAAATTTAAAATTTAAAATTTAAAATTATTCTATATTTAAATAATGTTTAGAAATAAAATCAGTAAAAATTATAATAATTTCGTATCTATCTATATGTCCAAACATCCCTTAGCCTGTCAAGTCTTAATTTAATTTGGCCCACTTCTGCATCAACGTTAGGGCTAGCGCTTCGCTAGATTTCTACTTTCTAGGTGTTATATTTATATATATACGGATGCTAATGCATGGCATAGCTAGCCTGTATATGTACGGATACTACATAAAGTTATTAAATCTTTTCAGTCTCTAAACTACCCAAAGTACACCAAGTTATTGTTGGCTGCAGGCTGGCCAAGTCCCCTCAATGTTGTGTGTATATATATATTTATATATATATATATATTATTTGATGAATGGTTCTTACCGGAGGATAAAGAAAAAGTAAGCTGATAAAGAAATATCGGAATTCCTTAAAGACCGGTCGGGTTGGTTATAGGTAAATAACAGCCCGTCAATCACATACATCTAGTGCTTCTATTATACTTATTCTGGACCAGCAATATATTAGAATTGTGCATCTCCCTTCGCGATTTCTTAGAGAGCAGAAATCAGAATCGGGCGAAACCCCTGCATCTCCCTTCACAATTTCCTACAAGGTGATTTGAGCCTCACGAATCGCACCCGAACAAGGGAGGGACAACAAAGAAGAGAAGGGTGCGATTTGAGCTACGACAACGTCGGCGTTGGACTGAGATGGTTGAGTTGGCATCGGCATCGGCTTCGGACTGAGATGCTTGCGTCGGCATCGGATTGAGGGCATTGACCAGAGAGTAGTGACGAAGAGAAGGGTAGTCAAGCAGAGAGTAACGGCGAAGAGAAGGGCATTGGATGGTGCAAATGAGAAACGGGCTAGCACTGTAGCACATACGAATTGAGTTTTTTTCCTAAATGCTTCTCTGTGGTGGGGTGTATTTTTCTTAGGATGTTTTTTCTTACGTGGCTTGAGATGAATGGAGGGTTGTTTTGGGAGAATTGCAGCCCGACCGTTAGGAAGCGCCTCTGAAGAAATATATATAATGTAGAAATAAATTTGTACATGATTTGATCAATCGATCTTCTAATGTATTTTTCTGTTAATGTAATGTACTGTACAAGGGGTCAGGGGTCAGTCTATTTATATATGAGCAATAATACGGTAACAACTCATCTATAATTTATGATCTACTACTACTTCCTCATAGAATATAAGTTTTTCAAATTTTAAATACATAAAATCCAAATAAAAATAAAAATAAAAATCAAATATAATTTAAGTAAGGTTAATTTCATAAAATTATGTGGAACTTAATTTTCTAAAATATTGCTTCTGCAATATTCAGTACTTCAGAAATATAGATTCATCGTGCATGCAGGTAATTAATACTATATTGGCCGGACTTTAGAATACGTTGGAGGTATTAGAATAGACCATATATGCACCGGCCAGATCATAAGGAAAGGTGGGGGCGTAGCTAGCGATCGAAAGGGATAGAAAAATATTGATATCCACAAACATAAATGAATATGTCATAAGATTCCAAGAAAAGTTTAGATAGCCGGCCCTCCCCCGGCCCAGTACACTGAATTTTATTAGGTGGGGAGACAATAATGAAGGAATTAATGCCAATCCCTAGCTAGCTTGGACACACATGAAGACACAATGCAATTTTCAAATAGGGTTTCTACTATTAGCTAGGTTAGAGAGGCAATACGAATATTGCATTCTTGTATAGCTAGGGTACTTAGTACGTAGCTCAATTATTTATAGCACTCGCTTATATACATATATTTATATATATCGTCTCGATCTACTTTAGAGTAGGCCGGTAACATTGGTTTGTTTAGAAACATAACTATTTTTATATATTCTCATATTATATCACTATTATTTACAAATTATCACTATAAGAAAAAAGGATATTTGTGGCCATTTGCTTGAGGTGAAAAGACTATTTGTGATTAAAACAGATTCATTTTAGCTGTAAATAATCATTTCGCTGGGATTAACTGACTGCAAATAAGCAATTTTCTTATAATGTATTCATTACTATTTACAAATTATTCATTACGATTTCATTACTATTCTCGCTACTATTTATAGATCATCTGTCTAAACATAGTCAACTTTTAAAGAGCTTTGCAAATTCCATGATCTATTGATCATTTATATATCTATCAACTAGATTGGCTTTTTCATGACATTAAATTGCAGGCAGTATATATATCGAGGTGAATGAATGATCAATGGTCCAACATTGCCCCATTTCCCTATCCTAGTCAAATCTTACTATATCCCCTTTATGGTCTAGTCATTACAAAGAAGCTAATAAGAATCGTACGTCAACGTCTAAAAACCAAAAGAAAAGAAATTTTGAAATATTCAATGCGGAAGCGAGATTGGGTTTCGAATCAGATATGTCTCCCTTGCATTAAGATACCAAGCTATATATATATGATGCGAAGGGTGAAGAGGAAGAGGGTCGGTCTCAAGGAGGTTTAATTAAACTTGACAGTGATGGTAATTAGCTAGCTAGTTAAGGAAAATGGATTGGTCTGGACAACGCTACGTTAATGATGGTGGGGTCTTTGGGGATGACGAATTAAGAAAGGCTTGTAGTGGCATTTTCTGCTTACTATTGAGGGGGTCCAAATTAATATGTTGATTGATGTAACATCAGCTGCGCGCGTTAGATGGGCTAAGTACTTTGTATATATGAGATGTTAAATTTATATAGGAGATTAGGTAGAGTTAAGTACTGCATGGAGTTCGACTGCCTTGTTGCGATGAATTGATTGAAAGATCAGAGTGGTAATTGCACTTCAGTTGCTGATGATCTATCCATGTGAGAAATGCTTTTATGAGAAGCTAATCAAGCTGCTCGAGTTTTTCGTTAACAAATTAATTAGGTACGTCCAAGAGGCCGGCTTACCCAGGAATATTCTAGTACTTTTTAGAATCTCCCAAAATCAGTGATGAGAGGCGCTCTTAATTTGAAAATGGATAGACAAGAGATCTCATGCATCAATACATTGTAGATGATTTTGATATGGAATTGGACACAGTTTTGCAAATTCTAAAGTTCAATCCACTCGTAAAACGTAATTCATGCTTATTGCAAAATCCAAGTTTGATTTTCTTCTATAATTATAATCCGAGTTATTTTTTTATCGAGTCAGTATGTAGAGTTCATCATCCAGTCATTTTAATGGTAAGATTTGATTTGTAAGATTTAAATTTTAAAATTTATTTTCTAAATTAAATTATGTCATGTTGCAAGCACTTTACTAGGTGTGCTAATCTATACATCAGCTTGAGAATTTAATTTTTCTTATAACTTAGATAAATTGTCTGTTTTGGTTAGTTTGAGTGTAAGTAGTTTTTGGTTGATAACACATCTTAACTTGATATTTATGCAGAAATGCACCTTAATGTAGCTAATTCCATGGTAAAAGCTGTCATCATGTGCAAGAACATGATGATCTATATTACATGAATGAAAGTGCCCCCACATGATGAGAAGTTAGGTAAAGACAATTAATTCATCATTCATCAAGTAAATATAACTTGATAATGAAAATTGAAATTCATCATAGACGACCATGCAACTTCAAATTTGAAAAAGCTCAGCTACAGAGAGAGTTACACATGATGATGACTACCTAACACATGATGAGGCCATGACTGATTACTGTTACATTTATAGTTAAAAAGGAATGTCGGAAAATGCCAATCCCTACATTCTCTTTTATTAGTGCATGCACTTCAGTTGAAAAAGAAAGAAAGAGGTCTTGTTAGGGTTGATCAGACTGCTCATGGTGAAACAATTTATAATCTTGATCACTGAACTTAGCAGAACGTTTGCTGAATTTGGTGTGCGAGTTCCTCTGCGCTAAGTTGGCATTCAATTCCAATCTATCAACAAACACACATCCAATATTCATTAGGTTCAATAAATTTAATTAAATCAAAGCATGAATGTCACATAACAATTCTTCAATAAATTCCAACCAAATTAATGAGGGCATGTCGCTGCGCGCTAGGTACCATAGTTTTCAGCGCATGCAATGCATCGTGGTTCCCAAAGACATGCATTAAACTTGACAGTCAGTAGTACTAGGACAGCACAACAACGTCAGTTTCCACAGATTGGTATCAAGTTACTGTACCATATATATATATATATAAATATATATATATATATATATAGCGTTCTTAATATTCTTAATTATATTAAGGTGATCAGAATATGCTCGTAAATCAATTTTAGTACAACTAAGTATTTTATTACCTTTGATTTTCACGATTATGTACGTACAAATAAGATAATGAATAATACGTTCACGAATAGAGTAGTGACTACCCAATTAATTAATAATCTTAGAATATTGTTTAGAAGCATGTGGAGGATGAGCTAGGAGAGATGTGTTATATAGGTTCTGATCAGGCTATACTGTGAAACATCATTAATGAGAGAGAGAGAGAGAGAGAGAGAGAGGTCAAAAAGCACTACAGAACAAAAGGTAGCATGAGGAGCATTTTCGACAAATCTCAAGTACTGTCTGTAGAGCTCCACGCTATATTAATTTGTGTATTTTTCCAGAATAATAGTGAGAATTTGGTTCTATGATCTGTATTCTTTTCAATGCAAGTTAATTTTATAATGCCAACATAAATATTATGAACTAAAATCTGGAAAGAAAAAAGAGCGCGAGGTTCAAGATATGTAGTGTTTTACCTTAATGGTGAAGGAATTACGCATGGTTTCGTCAACAGTGCTGATGCTTACTTTGAGAATTTCAAGGGAGAGGTCTTCAAGTGCAGAAATTATTTTCATGGCTTGCCCTGGGATCCGAGGGGATACTGTCTTCAAAAGAAGATTTGGACCTGAAAACTTCACCTCCACGTCTGCAATCGGAGACTTCACATTTGCAACGAGTTCATTGATCACATTATCAGTGATTGAAGTAGTAGATGAAGATGTTGGAGATGGTTCAATTGAGCTAGCCATGGTTGGAGATAGGTAACCTTGCTGCAACTTTGACCTGTAGGGGCTACTTGGCTGTGGGGTTCTTGGGCTGATGGGTAAGTTTAGTCTAGGGCTTAGAGGTGGCTTTCTAGGGCTAAGTGGTGAGGGTCTTGGACTTGAAACTAGCCTAGGGCTGAGGACTTCACTGTAAACTTTTCGTTGCTTCTTGGCCTCAAGCGACTGAAGAACTTGCTGCAACTCCTTGATGTAATCGACCACTCCTCCAATTATGGATGCTTGATCTCCCTGTACGTACCATAAAGGCAGAAATTAACTTACTCCTGAATGATGCTGGAGATATATATATATATATATATGTATATATATACACACACAAAAGATGATCAGCGTGTTAGCTGCAACTTGAAAGAAATAATGAAATAATGATATTGGGTTATAGGGGATATATTTTAGTTTCTAGTCATTTTGGTGTTAGAAAAGCCACTACATATATAGGATTTTTTAACTTCTAATATTTGATCCTAACACTGTCATTTAATTTGGAAATATCTTTTGCTGAGTGCTGAGGAATAGTCCACTCGAAACCAAATCCTACTGCATGTCTACTATATATTACATTGAAGTGATCTTTCTTTCTCTGCAAGCTGCAACCATAGTGTCATGACCTCTAGACTCTAGAGCTACATAATTAATCAAAAGCTTAATGAATTCTAGATCAAGTTTAGAGCTCGCCAATTAAGTAGCCAGAACTAGTGTGCAAAAGCCAAATGCATACGTACAGTTTCTTGGTAATTAAGACTGAGGTTACTGAAGCATCCGAAACCAGATTATAACCAAAACACAGTGAATTATTTGAGAAGCGTAGTCTGAAGTACTACGACTAGGCATGCATATATATAACTTACTCTTTTGACATAGAAGCAAGGCATAAGTGCCCTCAACACAGACAAATGCTCGTTCATTTGCTTCCTCCGGTTGCGCTCCACAGTAATATGGGAAGTACTCCTTGTTTGCCCTTCCGGGTTAGCTTCCTCCCAAGAAGTCATCCCCGCAAGTTTCAGTCTCTTGCTCTTCGGTGATGGTTCAAGCTCGCTCTCCGACTCCTGGAAGGCACTGGAGGAAGTAGACTTCTGAGAGACCAGTCTTCCCGTCTCTTCGCCTTCTTTCGTGGCCTTAACCACAACTTCATGATCATTCGGAGGGAACTCCGCCACACTTTCTAAGCTCTCAAAGATGCTGAAAAGATCATCTTCAGCCAGATTGGTATCTCCTAATTCATGTTCTTGAAAAAAATCAGACAGAATATCGCCCATTTTCAGCTCTCCTTTTTATTTTTTTCCTCCCTGAAAACCGCTAAATATTAACAAGTGTACGATCTGGGAAGGGCCTGGTGGGGATAGAGGAGTGGAGGAGACTTTAAAGGAAAAGGACCAGATGGAGAAGTGCAGGTTTAAGATTGTCAAGATCAAGAGAAAAAAAGAATGCTAAGAGGTGTAAATGGTAGAGCTCAGGCTGGGATGAAAGAGACTAAACATCGCCATCATCAACTCTTTGATAGCTGGACCCGGTGTATGAAATTTGCTTCGTCCTTTACGGCCGTTAGATGCTGGGGAATCTCACGGGAAATCAGGGAGGCAGTGGAGCACACAGAATCCCGAGAAAATGGAAATTTAAAAACCAAAAACAGAAACATGTTAGAGCAGAGAACCGTTGCGGAAAGAGAGGGAAAGAAGAAAGAGGGTTATATAGAGTCATGCGAACTGTCGTTCATGAGCAAATTAAGGTGGTGATTGGATTAATGGAATTTTTTTTTTACGAATTTCGATATTTTCTAGGATGCGTCAATAACACGTCAGCTCCAGTTCCTTCTGCTAATTAGGTAAGATATAAATGTAAAAGCTACGTTTCTGATTTGGTCTATTAACTGAGGAGATGTGCATTGAATGATGATATCTTGATCTCCTGAATGCATTTGTCTATTAGAATGGTCTGCTAATTAGAAACTATATATGAGATCAAATTTGTGCTTAATTTATATATTCACGAATACTATTTATTTATTTACATATACACTACAAGAAAATTGCTTATTTGTGGCTATTTAATTCCAGCGAAATGATTATTTACAGCCAAAATGAGTCTGTTTTGGTCACAAATAACATTTTCGCCGCAATTAAATGGCCACAAAAGCCCATTTTTCTTGTAGTGATAATTTTATGCATGCACTCTGGGTGAATGCATGGCAAAAGGACATGATCATGTTATTTGATATATATGGACGTGATGAAATTTAATGGCCATTGAATTATGATCGATATAATCTTTCTCGTGTTCTTTGTAATTTGCTTTTGGCCGGACTATTATCAGGACATTGTAGGACGTTCGAGCTGGCTAATGTACGTACGTTGGGATATTTCACATGATTAGCTAGGCATGCCCGCCTATGCATACTCTTGATAAATCATGCATCGTGGTACCTAATTCATGACATTGTATGGGTAATTTAATCTAGCAAAAATGCTACTTGCAACCGCCCTTGGGAAATCCCTGCGGCATCGTGTCCGATGTGGCATATCAACGCCGTCGTTTCACATTTTGCCCATCCCACGAAAAACTATTTTTCACACTATCTTCATATCTTTTTCTTCTACATCCACGAAGCCCCATCGCCCTCCACGAAGTCGCCGCCCCACGAAGTCGAGCCCGCTGCAGCCCAGTCTTCGTCTTCCCCATAATCAATCTTCGTGGTCTCCAACCACGAACCCACGGTTCTGCTAAGTCATTGTCTTCGTCTTCTCCGCGAAGCCACTGAGCCATGGTTTTGCGAAGTCACAGTTTTGCGATTCCCCTCATTTCTTCCAATCATTTACGAGTTCTTCTGTTTTCCAAAACCCACAAAGCAGACAATAGCTCATACCCAAAAATTAGAGAAGAAATTAGCAAATAGAAGAAATAAAGAGGAATAAAAATCAAGAAAAACCGAGAGTAACATAGAGGGAGAGGAGGTAGGGTGCGACGACAGCAGCTAACTTGAGGGAGTGGGTGCAACGGCCGGCGTTTTCTAGGCAGGTAATGACTACGCGGAGAGGGAGAGCTGGCGCCATGGCTGGCTGCTGTGGCTCACGAAAATCCTCTGTTTTTTGGGGGCTGAAACAGGGGCTCACCGTTATGAGTTTGTGAGGGAAGTTTCAGAGGGTGGCAAACGATGGTGGCGTTGGTGGCTTCTGCCGTGTGAGGGAAGTTTCTTCACGTTGCTTGGTTGTTGTGCCGTGAGGTGGAGGCCGTATGTGTGTGTTGATGGTGCAGGAGTGACGGCGTGGAGGTGCTTGGTTCACAATTTGCTGGGTTCATGTGCAGCGGTGAGAACGCGGCCTGGAGGTGGGACTGGCTGAGCTGCCGTGCATGGGGTTCCATGGGCTTCGGCTTGAAGCTTGCCAATGGTGACGACGTGGAGGTGCAGCATGAATGCCTCGGACGTGGGCCTACAGTTTGCATGTTTTACGTGAGGCTTGGCTTCGGCAAGGTGGTGCAGGTTGTACATGTGGAGGATGTGCAGTGTGGAATTGCCGTGGTGCTTGCATGGTTGTTTACATGGTCTGGTGCAAGGTGCTGCATGAGTTGGGCAGTGGCGAGATTGCTGGTCTACGGAGGAGTGGTGGTGCTACGTTGAAACCTGTTTTCGTTGGACTTGCGGGATGCAGGGGAAAGATTTATAGACAAAGTAAAAAGAGCAGTTTTCGTGGGGATGGCAAAATGGGAAAGGAGGCCAACTGACTCCTTTTGTCTTCTAGCGAAATGCAAACGACGACGTTGATATGCCACATCGGACACGATGCCGCAAGGGTTCCTCTAGGCGGTTGTCTATAGAAGGACTGTTAATCTAGAAAGCGTAATCATCATGTGATGATCAGTCTGATCAGGGCAACATGAAAAGGATAATGTAAAGTAGATCGATTGAACTGTTCAACGTACGTGCTAATTCTTCCCTTATACATGGTATTAGAATTATCTCATGCAGCCTCTCAAGTTCCCCCTCCGGTTCCCACTGACAAGTCGGTTATAGGAGAACCACTACTAAATTGATGGAATCTATTTCTGTTATTCATTCTTTATTTTATTGATTAATTCATTTTCGCTGTATATATATATATATATATATATATATATATATATGCAGTACATTGTATATTCTTATATAATGGAATAAAGGTTTACGCTCATAGTGCCTTCACAAACAACCCTCTCTGCTTCCTCTGTTTTTACTTTGCATTCTTCTCTGCACCATTTCCATTATGGTATCATGAGCCAATCTCCTCCGAGCTCTCCAACTCAACCCCTTCAGAGCTCTCCATCTCAATCCCTTCCAAGCTCTTCAACTCATTGTGCCATGTCTACCTCTGATTATCCCAAACCTGAGGACAATCCTCATCACCCAGCTAGTCAGTATTTCATTCAGCCCGGCGAAAATGCCTCCTCTCCATCGGTCCCCGAGTTACTTACCATTGAAAATTACGTTACCTTGGCTCGCTCCATGCGTAGAGCTCTGAACATAAAAAATAAGTTTGAATTCCTCGATGGTAAGATCTCCAAACCTTTGGATTCCGATCCTTTGTTCCTCCCATGGGAACGATGCAATGACATGATCATTGTGTGGCTCCAAAACTATGTTGGTTTAGACCTTCGATCTACAATTGCCCATGCTGAGACAGGGGCCGATGTATGGATTGACCTTTGTTAATGCTTTTCTATATAGAATGCCCCTCGGATCTTCCAGCTCACAAAAGCCATCTCCTCCTTAATTCAAAATGTTGATTCTGTGAGTATTTACTACAATAAACTTAAAGGTTATTGTGATGAATTCGATGTATATGAGCCAATGCCTCTCATGGAGTACCATCATCGTCACAAGGTCATGCAGTTCTTAGTGGGACTGCAGGATTCTTATGATGCCATTCGTGCTCAAATTCTCCTATCTGACCAACTTCCATCTTTTAACCGTGTTTTCTCTCTTATTCAACAAGAAGAAAGACGTCAGCAACTTCACTATGTACCAACACTAGCTGTGATGGTCACATGGGGACCAAATCCAAGACCCTTATCATCCTCACGCAAGGATCATTTATATTGTTCTCATTGCAACATTTCTGCTTTTCTAGGCATTCCCTTGAGCGATGCTTCAAGGCTAATCTGAACCTTCCAATCTGCTCTCACTGTCGTATCCCAGGCCATACCAAAGATAAATGTTATCGGTTGAATAGTTATCCTCCAGGCCACAAAAATGGCCCCAAATCCAAATCTGTTGCTAACATTGTTTCTCTTGAGCAGGAGCAAATCCACAATAGCTCACCTATTACTCAGGAGCAGTATGGTAAGCTTCTTGCCTTACTCCAACCATCTTCCACCATCGACAACACGCCTGCAGCAGCAAACCAAGTTTAAATTCTCCATTCAAATTCGCCTACGATGTTCGGTAACAGTCTCTGCCTCTTAACACACAAAAAAATAAACACTTCATCTGTATAGTGGATTCTCAACACTGGGGTCACAGACCATATGGTTTATAGTTCTAATTTCTTTACACACAATATCACTCGTGTTAGTCACTCAGTCAAGCTTCCCAATGGTACAACCACTATCGCCACTCATCTCGATGACATACAGTTTTTTTCTCAATTAATTTTCAAACATGTGTTACGTGTTCCAACTTCTTCCTTTAATCTTGTTTCTGCCAAGTCTTTAGCTACACATTCTAATTGTTGCTTACTTTTCTTTCCAAATTCGTGCTACATACAGGACCTTTCAACTTTGATGACGACTAGGAAGGGTGAGGTGCGCGATGGCCTATATCACTTACAACCTGAACCACCTTCTCTCACTACTCTTCATACTTCTTTCTCGACTTTATTTCATTCCAAAATGGTCAATACTGTTGTTACTACAAAACATGATGAATTTACTTTGTGGCATTTTTGGCTTGGACACAGCTCCATGACACAACAAATTCTGAATGATATTTGTAAAAATGATGTTAAACTTTTGACTAAAGCTAGTCCATGCACTATCTGTCCACTTGCCAAACAACACAGATTACCCTTTCCACAATTAGAAAATAATGTCATCAATCATTTTGATCTTATATCTGTCGATATATGGGGCCCTAATTCTATCCAAGCCTACGATAGCTCCAAGTATTTTCTAACTATAATTGATCAATTTACTAGATGTACTTGGCTCTATCTTTCAAAATCCAAATCCAAAGCACGCTTATGCCTCCAAAATTTTTGTTCTCTCATTGACAACCAATTTGCCACCAAAATTAAAATTATTCAGAGTGATAATGGCCCTGAGTTCTCCATGCCAGATTTTTATCAACCAAGAGGCATGATTCATCAGCTTACTTGTGTAGCCACACCCCAACAAAATACTTTAGTCGAAAGAAAACACCAACACATTTTGAATGTCACAAGAGCCTTAAAATTCCAGTCCGGTCTTCCTACAAAGTACTGGAATGATTTTGTCTTAACAACAACTTACTTGATTAATCGAACACCAACTCCCATTCTCAACTACAAATCACCTTTTGAAGTTTTATACAACAAAAAACCCTCCTATTTTCACCTACGTGTTTTTGGGTCCCTAAGTTTTGCTTCAACTCTTTCCCATGTTCGGTCTAAATTTGATCCTCGTGCCCGTCGATGTTTATTCTTGGGCTACCCCCATGGCATAAAAGGGTACAAACTCCTTGATTTGAACACATCAAACCCCATTCAACCCCATTCAAAATCATTCCTACCACATCCAACCCCATTCAAAACCAACCAACACATCCCACCCAACCTATTATTATCAACACCCAGCCACTTTTCACAAATATAGAACCAACCCATCCCACCCAACCTGTTACTACCCATACCTAGCCTTTCCTTCCTAATCCTCAACCCATCCCTCTTAATATCCAACTCATTCATCCAGAAACCCAACCCCTCAATACTCATACCCCTGAGTCCTCCCCTCATAACCTAAGCCCATTTAACCATGCTCTATGTCACTCCACCCGAACAAGACATGCCTTAGCCTACCTTCAAGATTTCCATTATTCTCATATCGCTACATCAAATCTAACTCAGTCATCATCCCAGATGAAAGGCTTCTCCTCATGACACTCATAGGTTTGTTTTCCTCTTTCTAATTTCATTTCTTATGACTTACTCTCACCACAATTCAAAGTTTTTACTACTTCCATTTCCTCCCAAACCGAACCAACCTTTTATACCCAAGCCATCAAAGACCATGTTTGGTGCGAGGCAATGAAGCAAGAACTTACTGCCCTTGACTTACTGTCGACGACATTGTTTTATTAAGGTCGGAGGCTTCATCAAATGCTATTGTGAAACAGCTTTTGGAGTCAAAATTCAGAATCAAAGACCTTGGGAGTCTTAAATACTTCCTTGGGATGGAAGTTGGGCATTCGAAGAAGGGAATTCAGCTGTGTCAGCGCAAATACGCGCTTGATATATTGGCAGAAACAGGCATGCTTCCCTCCAGATCATCTATGTTGCCTATGGAGCCGAATCTTAAACTCAGAAGAGACGAGAGTGAAGTATTTAATGATCCACCACTATATCGTAAGCTTGTCAGCAAGCTCCTATATCTCACGAATACCAGACCAGATCTCAGCCACAACGTGCACTTGTTAAGTCAGTTCATGGAGACACTGAGGATTCCCCACTATAATGCAATCCTCAAGGTTCTGCGATACGTAAAGGGGACACCAGGTCAAAGACTATTCTTCCCTGTTGACTCAGTTGAATCTCATGGCTTATTCAGACGCAAGTTGGGCGGATTGTCCAGACACAAGGAGATCAACTACCGGGTTCTGTGTTTTCTTAGGAAATTCCCTAGTGTCATGGAAATTAAAAAAATAAACTACCATCTCTAGATCGTTTGCAGAATCCAAATATAGGTCAATGGCATCTGTGGTGAGCGAATTAACTTGGATGCGTTACTTTCTTACAAATTTGCATGTTAATATTTTTGGACCCGCCACATTGTATTGTGACAATTTGACAACCATTTATATAGTTGCGAATCCCATTTTTTATGAACGAACAAAACATATCGAACTAGATTGTCATCTAGTCTGAGACAAAGTGACTGAGGGGTAGGTTCAAACAGCTCATGTGCCTTCACATCTTCAAGTTGCAGACCTGCTTACTAAGCCTTTGCAATCCCTTGTGTTCACTCAACTTCTGTCCAAGATGGGAGTAATCAATGTTTACTCTCCATCTTGTGGGGATATTAGAATTATCTCATGCAGCCTCTCAAGTTCCCCCTTCCGTTCCCACTGACAAGTCGGTTACAAGAGAACCACCACCAAATTGATGGAATCTATTTATGTTATTCATTCTTTATTTTATTGATTAATTCATTATCGTTGTATATATATATCGCAGTGCATTAATGTATATTCTGATATAATGGAATAAAGGTTTACGTTCATATTGCCTTCACAAACAACCCTCTCTGCTTCCTCTGTTTTTACTTTGCATTCTTCTCCTGCGCATTTTGATTACATGGTGCTCGATTTAATTGGGTAGTGTGTGTGTGTGTGTCTAAGTTTAGAATTATGATCAATTGAAGCTGGGATTCTGATTTTGCATACCATATATCATGGTCCGCTAGTTAGGACAGGCCAGGGTCGTGGATTTGAATGCTCTTAGTGTCAGTTTTCAGACGACTACATGTCGGTACGTACAGACTTAGAACTAATGCAACTGGCAAGTCGTCGACCCATATTTGTAGAAGAAACGAACTGCGTACATGATGATTGAATCACAACCGTCAGTGCCGTTGAGGCACATTGATCAATCATAAAAAGGCCGGTTTTTCGATCCCTGAAATGGTGGAACATTTTATTGAACTTCCCTAAAATTATTTATAAACCCCATGCAAGAACTTCTTCCTCCCCCATATATTTAAGCATTCAATAACATGAGATAGCACGACTCGAAACTTGGCTCGATTCGAGTCCCATATTTTTGGCTAAGGAATGGATCATCTAGATTACCATCCTCGCGTACATGCAGGCGCTCAATCCAGGATGTTACAACTAAGTTTATTTTATAATAAAAAATATTATGTCATGGTTTTCATTAGTTCATTATATACCCTATAAGTATACAGCTTGGTGAAGGAAAAAATCATCATGTACTGTAAGTTTCAGAGTGAAGGCATTAGGGCAACTTGATTACCAGCGAAGCTGCGAAAGGATTGATTGTTTCATTGTAAGGAAAAAGAACCCAGATTGAATTTATATCATCACGCTGCAAGGTCACAAGTACTGAATTAGAATGTTAATTTCTACCAAAAACCTCGGCCGTACAACAATTTGACTTTAGTTAGGAAAGTCTCGTCCAAGCATTTTTTAAACAATTTACTTATAAGCACACTGTCATATATACTGTGGTAGTTGAGTTTGCTCTTCCAGAAAAAGGTTCTTTTTCCTCCATTAAATATTTATTCCATGGTAAAACTCAACAATGGATGATCAGAAGCTTTTTGAAGAATATCGATATAATCTGACTCCGGCCTTCAGGAAAGGTTCAGCTTTTTTTTTCCCCTAATTTATGCGTACTATATATGCAACAGTGATTTGTACGTATTTTGTCGGAATATATAGCTGTAACTTTTTAGTTTTTTGGGAAAAAAATCATGTATAGCTTATTTAAGATTTTACCGCCGACAAAATCATGGTCCATGGGGATCGAGTTCGACTTTAGCTAGCTCACGATAGACGGAGCCGTTGCAGCTACCTTCTTTCTTTGTTGGGTTTTGACAATGACTAGCTAAGACCAGTACTGGTAGGGAACAATTACAAAAATCACGTTATTAAACATGTCTGTCTCCTATACAAAATGGCTGTGTTACCCTAGTTACTTCCTTGTGAGGAAGACAAAATGGACATGCGTAAGTGTTTATTAGGGGAGAGAGAGAGAGAGAGAGAAGAAATAAATGATCAGACAAGGCACGCGTAAAGTGGCGATGACGACAGGGGCTTTTGGCAAAATCAGCAACTTGTACGTATATATATAATATTTTATTGCATGCAGAATGATACTAGTGTTATTATTATGGTGGGCTTTTAATGCACAAGTATGGCATCTCAGTGCCTACAATGTTGCCGGTAACTAAATGGTGAATGAGGTAGTTCTATATATAAATATTTACATATATAATCGATGTGTTTATCAGCTGATCAGAGTACTCCCGTACGACGTTTGCTTCTTTTAAGATGTGCTTAGAAGTAGTACTGTAACTTCATGTAAAGTGCAAGTAAATAATAAGGAAGCTAGACTTTCCAACCCAAAACCAAAAAGGCTGGCAAATATGCAGTGCTAGAAGCATATCATGTATGCATATACGGCTTCCCAAAGAGTTTCACATTCTGTTTCTGAGCCTAGTTATGATGATGGAGTTACGCAGCTCTAGAGAGATAAAGCCACTCAGCATCTTTGTCATAGCTGTATTAAATTCTCTCTGATTTTGTAGTATGGCCCTTATTCTATATGAATGAGGGAATGTGGGACAAAATTTCAAAACAAAGAGTAGGCTGCAGTAGTTTTTATTGCATTGGGGTCCGGGAAAAAACATCATTCAATATCACCCACGAAATGTATGAGCATAACATTATTACTTAATAATTACTGCTACTGCTGCTTGCTGCTACCACATGATTTAACCTACCATACAACTGCACTCATTTAATCTCTCTCTCTCTCTCTCAGAGGAGACCCCATTTCATCAGAAAAATATGTGGGTCCTACGGGCTTGATTACATTTTAGATTTCCATGCCCTATTTGGGAGGTCACGTCCCCATCTACTTCTGTCCCTCTCAACCGTTGGTCATGTCAAGCTAAATGTCAATAATTTAAAATTCGAAGTTGCTCAATCCTTCATTAATTGTCTTCTTTATATATATGACTTAGACTAGTTGTATTAATTATAATTAGTATTATTTTATCATTAGAATGTACATGATGTTCGTACTATATACATGGAGGAACATCATGTACGTACAACGTCATTTCGTGCTTATTATAAAAATAAATAAATATTTATAATTACTTATTTGCAATAAAAAATTATTTATGATTAAAATAAATTTATTTTAATTATAAATAATCATTTCATTAGAATTAATTATCTACAAATAAACAATATTTTTGTAATGACGATAGATTATAAATTATTGGTTTCTATATCTTTAATTTCAAAACAACAAGAGATTGAGTTTTGGTCGAGATCAATCGCAATAAAGTATAATAATTAATGGGCTAATTCATCATATAAAGATATCAGAGATCAGAAAAGTAATCATGGGTAACTAATTGTACATATATAATGCATGGCTTGATCAACACACGTATCGATCATATATTAAAAAAACACGTATCATATATTATAATAATGTCCGCTCGGATTCAAAAAATTATAATATTCTTTTGCATGAAAATAACGAACTTAATTTCGACAAACTAATTAATTTTTAGCCTAACTGCAACGCAACTACCAATATATAATACCAGCTAGGCGAGAGATAATTGCTTTGTAACAGAGGGAATTAAACAGGAAGCTAGCTAGGAAGGTACGTATGTTTGGAGTTTGCATGGACTTCCATCATCAATCCAAATTTGAGGGCAATGTAGAGACTAGAAACAAATGGAATTAAGTAATTGCTTTTCCCTTCATGCACCTCTATGGCACAATATTAGAGGCAGAACAAAATCTACCTTTTCATTTTTTTGTTCTGTAAACCGGTCCGGCCAGTACTTTTTGGTCGACTCATGTAAACCAGTTGATCGATGTCCAAATTAATTTGTCTGTAGTTTGCTCGGCGTTTGAGAGAGAGAGGCTATTCATGTAAGATGCATGCATGCATGCTTCTTAATTAACAATAGATCGAAATCCAAAGGCACATGTAGATGTGGCATGGAGGTGTCCATTTCAGTAGCAAAATTGCAGAAAGATGTGCCTTCAATGTCATTATTGGCATTCCTCCCATACAAAACAAAATTTTGAATTAGCTGTCTCTAGACTGATCTGCCGGTGATGGTGACCATTGAGATGAGAGTTGGTTGCTGTTTACGCGCTTTGGTCCCACGACATGCATGCATGCATGCTGCAGGAATGTCTCAAACATATGGGGACCTTTTGCTTAATTACCTTTTCTTACTAATTATCCGAAATGGTAAGCTCTTTTTCTTGTTTCTTTTCTTAATCTCATCTTGAGTTTAGGGATTTACGAGATCAAATGGAAGCCAAGAAACGTAATATATATATATATATATATATATATATATGCATGTAGAATCTGATCATATTGGAGATAATAATTTATCGTGCTAGCTAGGGCAGATCAGCTTCATATAGATTCTCGTAGGGAAATAATCTCTCATATGATAACATCATGAATTAATACATCAAATAAATTATAAAGAATAAAAAATCTGCTGCCTTAACTGTTCTGATCGAGTAGCTAGCACCATCGAAAATTTGAAACAATATGCAGAGATCGATCCAGTACCTAGCTGACTGCAACAATCTTCAATGAAACCACCATTAACGAAACGCTCAGCAGCTAATATATATAGTTCCAAGTTCCATTAGTCATGTGCTTGCAGAGTGAACAAGCTAATATATATCCTTTGTAAACTGATTTGGATTTTGCGTTCCGCTATGAACACTACTACCAAGGCCGAAATTTCTGGAAAATTGGATCCAATCTCCTGATAAAGAAGCTGAAGTTGTTCAAGATCATCTGCCTCCAGTAATCTCAGCTTGACAGCTGCTGTCTAGAAAAAAAGAAAAAGACAGCCAGTAATTTTCCACCTGAAAAAATGCGTTTAGCCACAGTTCCAACTCTCCACACAACTGCATGCAGTGCTGCTTACTACCAACAATCATTTCGTGAATTGAAATCAAACATGTCACATGTGGTAGCAGATGCTACCCCAAGACGTTTTAGATCTGAGATCGTTATCCGACTCAAAACACACACACACATATAGATATATAATATATATATATATATATATATCTATATATCTATAATTTAACGCGAAAAAAGTTTTCTTCTTTTTCTTCTCTTTTTTTGGCGTTAACGTACGTTAAAAACTGTTCATTTCTCATTAATTATAAACTAATTTAAGTAAAATCTTATTTTTTGAAAAAAAAAAAAAGATCATTATTTACGTGACATACAACAAGCTAGGGATCACACGTGTAACCTCTCCCCTCTCTCTAAACTTTTGCCATAAACCTATGCCGCCATATGTAGTAGGTACCTCCATGATAGACCTTCGCCATGCAGAGGCAGGAGGGAGAAGTGCTCCTCTCCTCTTCAGCCACTATATAGTAGTTTTTTCAGTTTGTTTCTCTGGATTGTCACTGGCTTTACGTTGTTCTTCTCTTTCTTTTTCCGCTAGATCGAAAATGTTTGATTTATCGCTTTTCAGCCGTCGAACTGCCACACGCACCCCACCACTGTACTCGCTAGCCGTCGATCTTTAAAACTCCATTGGAGGTGCTAGAGAGAAAAGGTAAATTTTTTTATTTTTTTTAATATAAAAGGAGGATAGAACCTTCAGCGTTTATTGAAACCCTCACTTATAACGGAGGAAAATCGTAATTACTACAAAGACATTATCAATAAGATAAAATCAACAATTGAAAGTGAAAACCAACGTCAACCCAACTTATGACTTAAGATACTATTAAATAAGGAAGACCTATCTTATCTGTTTTAAGCAAACCTTTTAAAAACCGTAGAATATCATTGTAATTATTCCATGTGCATCTACATCCCTTAGCTCCCATGCATGCCAAATAATCTACCGCCGAATTACCTTGCCTATAGACATGATAAATAGAGTAATTCAACCCTGACAAAATATGAAAGATCTCCTTCCAAAAATCTTCAAAGTACCAAAGGCCACATCTTGCTTTTTCCACTCATTGAATCATAAGCATAGAGTTCATCTCCAGGTCTACATAAACTGAGCCCAACGTCTTCAATAGCCGCAAACCATGTAATAAGCCCATACCTTCAACAAAGGTGTTTGTACCATGTCCAGTATGCACCGCAAAGGCACGAATCAGATCACTATTTAAGCTTTTAATCACCCTCCAGCACCTGCACTCCTTGGGTTGCCTAAAGAGCTACCATCTACATTCATTTTTAATTTCCCTTCCATTGGCTTCAACCATTTGATAACCTGCACATACTTCCTCATTGGCTTTTTAATGGGAAGATTAAGACTTTGTAAAATCTGAGCATCCCTATGTGAGAGAGAGGCACCTGCAGTTAATTTTTCTCCTACTCGACCAATCCATAACTGAATAACCCTCCAAACCAAGGCACTAGATTCAAGAATTCCTTCCATGCGGCTTGTAGATTGATGCAACCAAAGCCTCCAGGTGATGATGAGAGGAATTAAACCCATCAACTGTCCCATTTGTGATCTTTTTGTAGCCTTTTGAAGCCACAATGCAACAATTTCCTACCAATGTTGTCCACGAACATAAGGAATATCCCCAAGTACACTTGCTTTTTTCCATACTTCCTTAGCAAATTCACTTGTTGCCAAAACATGATCTTGGTCTTCATAACCACCATTCACACAACAATTACATTTAGAAAACCGTTATATAGGAAAGGTAAAGTTGCAATCTATTTTCACCTTTTATTGTAGCTGTACAAAAAGCTATATATAGGAATATTTACTACTCAACTAAAAAAATAAACTAAACAGTTACAAACCAACTAAATACGAAGACATCTAGTCAGCACAAATAAAAATAATACAAACTACATTTAATACTACCCCTCAAAATGGAGTGCAAATGGAATGAACACCCATCTTGCAAACCAAATGATGAAATTGCTGACTTCCAAGGACTCTAGTGAGGACATCAACAAGTTGATGGCGTGAAGAAACATGAAAAGTCTTAATAGTGCCATCCTGAATTCTGTCACGAATAAAATGACAATCGATCTCAATACGCTCGGTATGCTCGTAAAAAACCGAATTAGCATAAATATGTACAACAACCTCATTATCACAAAACAATTGAGCACTTTGAGTATGAGAAATATGAAAATATGAAAGTAAAGCAAGTAGCCAAACTATTTCATATGTAGTGGAAGCCATGGATCGATATTCCACTTTTGCTGAAGATCAAGAAACGATTTGCTGTTTTTTACACTTCCAAGAGACTCAAGATTCACCAAGGAAAACAAAATAGCTACTAAGAGACTAACACGTATCAGCACATGCAACCCAATCAGAATCAGTAAAAGCTTCGATGCATAAGGAGTTGTGAGCAGGAAAAAAAAAACCATGAGCTGGAGTACATTTAATATATTGAAGTACTCGATAAGTAACTTGCAAATGTGGATGACGTGGTTTATCCATGTATTGGCAAAGTCGATGGACAAAATACGTAATATCCGGCCGCGTAATTGTGAGATAGAAAAGTCAAACCACCAATCTTCTAAACAATGTTGGGTCCT
This sequence comes from Juglans regia, assembly GCF_001411555.2. Classification (NCBI taxonomy): domain Eukaryota; kingdom Viridiplantae; phylum Streptophyta; class Magnoliopsida; order Fagales; family Juglandaceae; genus Juglans; species Juglans regia. The sequence goes on from NC_049913.1 coordinate 38,836,878, forward strand.
CTAAGAGGTCACCATCATCACGTGAGAGTTTCAGATTTTGTTGCATAGGGAACAATGCTGGTTTGGAACCAAGAAAACAACATCTTGAAGAAGTTTCAACGCATATTTCCTTTCACACAAGGAAATACCTTTGGTTGATCCGGTTACTTCCAAGCTAAGAAAGTACTTAAGCTATCCAGGGTCTTTCAATTTGAACTTATTGTCAAGAAGGAATTTAAGCTGCTCAATAGAATGAATATCATTTCCAGCAAGAAGAATATCATCACTATAGACTAGAATAGCAACAAAAGAAGCACCTTGAGTCTAGGTGAATAAGGAATAGTCTACCCGAGACTAAACAAATCCAAGAGAGAGTAAAGTGGTAGAAAACTTGGAGAACCATTGACGGGAGGCTTGCTTCAAATCATATAGGGATTTGTTCAATTTACAAACTTTAGACTCCCACTTACAGTGAGAACCAGGTGGTAATTTCTATAAACTTCTTCCAATAAGTCTTAATGCAAAAATGCATTATTAACATCAAGCTGAATAACATGCCAGTTTTGGACAGCAACGACAGCAAGTAAGGTTCTACCTATGACCATTTTAGCCACGAGAGAGAAAATTTCAGAATAGTCTAAGCCCTCTCATTGAGGGTAGCCTTTAGCAACTAAATAAGTTTTATACCTTTCACCAGATCCATCAATTTTATATTTTATTTTATACACCCATTTACAGCCTATAAGTTGTTTTCCAGAGGCAAATTAGTGATTGTCCATGTATTATTAGCCTCCAAGGCTTCTATCTCAGCTGCCAAAGCATATCTCCAATAAGAGTGTTTGATAGCTTGATGATAGAACTCAAGTTCAATATGGACAGTTATGGCAAAAGCAAAAGACTTATGAGAAGGAGATAAACTAGAATATGAAAGATAAGTAGAAATATCATATGGTTTACCTGTAGGAGAAGAAGAAAGAAAACTAGAGGAAGTGGAATCTGATGTGGAAGGTGCAAGACAAAATAAGGTATTGTTACAATAGTACTTCTGCAAATAATCAGGAGCTCCTCTAATTTGTGTAGATTGTTGGACTGGAACTAAAATGGAAGAAGAAGCATGAGAGGAAATAGAAGAGGTAGATGTCAAATGATCTTTGGAAGAAGAATTTGACATGGTATGGGAAAAATCTGAAACTACAGGTAAAGAGTTGGAAACTACAGGAGAATGAGCTGAAAAAATATTATCAAGATGGGAAAAAAATGAGGAATAGGAAGAGAAATATTTGGAAATGAGTCAGATGGTTGAAATGAATTAGAAGGAAAATCAGTTTGAATATGAAAGGAAAATACATGTTCATGGAATATAACATGATGGGAGTAAAATGTTTGATTGGTAATGTCAAGAAGCTTGTAACATTTGATTCCATAAGAATAATCAAGGAAAACAGACTTACGTGCTCAAGAATCAAATTTAGATCAAGCATGATCTAAAGTAGAAGTAAAACATAAGCAAACCAAAAGTTCTCAAGTGATTGTAATTGGGAGCGGATTTGAAAAGAAGTTCAAAGGGAGACTTCTTATGCATATTAGGAGTAGGTAAACGATTATTGGACAGTAGTTAAAATAGCATCACTCCAATATGGCAAGGGTAAATGGGACTGATACATGAGAGCCCAAGCAACATTTAACATATGCTGATGTTTACACTCTACAACAGAATTTTGTTACAGAGTTTCAACACAGTTGAACTGATGATTGACACCTTTAGAAGCAAGAAAAGAAGTCAAGGAAAACTCAGAGCCATGATTAGTACAAATGGTTTTGATCTTAGAATGAAATTGAGTCTTGATCAACTTAAAAAAAATAGGAATGAGTTGAGAGACTTTAGATCTATGCTTCAAAAGGTAAACTCAAGTGCATCAAGTACAATCATCAACAATTGTAAGGAAAAACGATAACTGTCAACAGTAGGAACAAAGAAAGGCCCCCAAACATCACAATGTATGAAATCAAAGGAAAATTGGGAGAAATGATTATTATTGGAAAAAGGCAACTTTTTTTTATTTTGCAAGAGGACAAACATTACAAGGTAAATTCTAAACAGTGAAATTAGGAACTACCTTATTCAAGAAGTGCATTCTAGAATTAGAAGAGTGGCCCAATCTATTATACCAAAACTCGAAAATAGAAAAAGATAAGGAAGCAGAACAAATAGGTAATTTGGAAAGTGTAGAACTAAATGGAACAGAGCCTAATTGCTACAGAAAGTATAGACCTCCCCATTGTTTACCCACTCCTATCATGTTCTAGTGGATGAGGTTCTGGATAAAACAAAAGTCAGGGAGAAAAATGAAACAACAAGTTATAAGAGATTGAGTTAACTTACTAATGGAAATAAGTTTGAAAGAAAAGATAGGAATATAAAGAACATCATGAAGGATTAAGGTCATAGAAAGTTTGATGGTGCCATTGTGAGTAATAGTAATATTCTGACCAATATGGAGTTTGACAGTGGTATTAAGAATAGATTTAATGGTTGTAAAATAAGAAAGAGAAAGTATCATATGATTAGTAGCACCAGAATCAAGTATCCAGGAAGACGTATCAAGCAAAGAAATATCATGATGAGTAGAAGAAAAAATAAAATGGCAAAAATCTAATTGAAGTTTGTAAAAAAAAAAAAACTACCTAAGAGCACTGGCATTGGACTCATCAAATGAGTCCAATGTCCATAATTTGAAAATTTTCACTCAAAATACTCGGCATTGGATTCACCTTTTCCTTAAATCTCAAGCTTTCAGCTACAGTGAACTCTCCTTTAACGCCAAACTTGGCGACCTACTATTCAACATCTATCCAGTTATTTTATTACGAAAAAATTATTTCGCACGCAAAGCCGTTCTCTCTTCCCTCTCTATTCTGCTTTCTTCCTCTACCCCGAAATCCCGAAATCCCCAATCCCTTTCGATTCCTCTCCTTTCTTTCTTCCTCTCCTCTTCTTTTCTTTCTTCCCGAATCGACACATCTCCAATTCTTTCTTCCCTGTCTTCTCTTCCTTCTTCCTCTACCTCGGAATCCCGAAATCCTCAAATCCATTTTTGATTCTTCCTCTCCCTTTCTTTCTTCCTCTCCTCTCCCTTTCTTTCTTCCTGAATCTGGAAAACCATTCGGTCTTCCCTCTCTTCTCTGTTTTCTTCTCCACCCCAAAACCCCCAAATCCCGACTTCCCGTTTCGATTCTTCCTCTCCCTTTCTTTCTTCCGCTCCCTTTCTTCTTCTCCGTTTCTTCCCTCCGTTTCCTCATGTTTTTCCCGAAGCTTGTATCATAAAATTTGCCGAGAAAGTGACCCGTTCATCTTCGTGAAGCAGATGTTGAAGTTCGTACGAAGTGTTTCAGGTGAAACAGGACCTCCATCACCCCCATAGGCACACCGTCACCGATCCTTTCTCCCTTTGCTCTGATCGTTCTCCATCTCCGTGAGTTCACTCTCTCATATATATATATATATATATATATATATATTTTAATCATATATGCATGTATGAAAAATTTTGCATGATCATTTATATGATTTTATATGACCTTTTTCTTGGGGACGAATTGATTTTGTATGATTTTATATGATCTTCATGTTGTCAAAGATGGTGGAGGAGGGGATTCGACCCCATTTCTGGGGGCCTGTCAATGTTCTCTTCTTGCCCAGAACTACTGATAAAAGGGCTGGTGATGAACTTGCTGTCCATGCCTAAGTATTCAAGATATATGCTGGATATAGAGCTCTCTGTATTTTACCTTTTGGTACTAGTACTGCTGATGATAGTTTTAGGAAATATACACAGTGGATGAAGGAAGGGAGAGAGAGATGGGGGATCAAGAGGAAGAAATTGGCCGAAGGTTATGAACAAATTTGAAAGCAACTTTAATGATTTTTTGGATAAACCTCAAGTTTTATTAGTATTTAGGAAATCAAATTACATGAAGTTTTGATTCATTCTATGAAGCCTAGACTGATTCATTCTTTATAAGCGATTTAAAGTAACTTGGGGCTGTAACTTTGGCTGATTGTGTTGGATAAAATGTAAATATGAACAAGAATTTTAGTACTATCATGTGACATTAAGGTACTAGGAGTTTGTGATGCCCTGGATTGTGAAGGTGTTGTGTTAAGTCCTTATATTAGGTGGGGCTGAATTGTAGAACTTTTGTATGAATGTAGATATGACTAGAACTTTTGTAGTATAGTGTAGATATGACTAGTCCTTTCTAAATTGTGATAGTTGTAGGGATTGTTTTATACATATTGTATTTTGGCAATGGAAGATGGAAGATCATACCCATAATAAGTTGATGTTATGAACTAGAGTATTCTATATAGGTGACTCCATTGGGTTGTGCCTTTTATGAGAATTTTTTTTTTTTTTTTTTTGGTTGGTTTGGTAGAGTTGTATAATTGAAACCACTTTTTATGAAGGAATGGTACATGTCAATTTCCTATGGTTAGGGGTACCATTGTAACAAACCAATAAATCCTTTCATACAAATAAAGTGCATCTTGTAATGTGAGGTCCGTGTGCCTATACTCGTGGAGATGTGTAACTATTGGCAGTCAAGCAAAAAATTTCCACTATGATATCTGAACTTGCTGCTGTGTATTTGAGTTGTGTATTTGAGTTGTATTTAGTGGCTGGACAGCCACTATGATATCTGAACTTGCTGCTGTGTATTTGAGTTGTGTATTTGAGTTGTATTTAGTGGCTGGACAGCCACTATGATATCTGAACTTGCTGTTGTGTATTTGAGTTATGTATTTGAGTTGTATTTAGTGGCTGGGCAGCCACTATGATATCTGAACTTGCTGTTGTGTATTTAAGTTGTGTATTTGAGTTGTATTTAGTGGCTGGGCAGCCACTATGATATCTGAACTTGCTGTTGGCAGTCAAGCATTTATGTTTTTGTGGAATTGTGACTCTCTTTTGTTGAGTTGTGTATTTGATGTATTCATTCAAGCATAAACTCATTCTCTCTTCATGATTTGGGCAGCCTGTATGAACTGCTAATTGTAATGTTGTGTATGAACTTAACAGTTTAATCAAAATTAAACTTGGAAAACCAACATGCAACATGGTTTGATATTTTTTTAAAATGTGCTTCCACTGCTCTATTTTCTTGTGCTGCCTAGTATCTATTTTATTGTACTGCATTGTATCTAATTTTTTGTACTTATTGTGCTGCCTTGTATCTATTGTTTGATTCTTAAAGAATGGGCAGTCCATCTGAGGAGGACCCCTTCTTCACCACTCTCTTACAAAGTGGAGGAGAAGGTTGCACTCCAACATATGAGCAATATTCTAATGTTATGATCCAAACAACTCCCCTTCACGGTGAAAAGAGGCCTCCTCCAAAAAAAGTTCAGAGAGGTGCATCTTTCACTGTTGAGGAGGATAACTTACTTGTCTCCTGTTGGCTCAACATTAGCATTGATGCCATACGGGGTACCGATAAAAAATCCACTCAAATGTGGGACAAAATTTCTGAGTTTTATCACGAGTATAAAAAACCAAATACTGCAAATCGTTCGATAGGGTCATTGATCAATCGTTGGTCTATGATCCAAACATGCACAAACAAGTAGAATCATTGCACCCAAGTGGTGCAACCGAGCAAGACAAGGTATGTACCATTTTCCTTTAAATAATGTATTTTTTATCTATTATTTATTTTTTTGACAATATTCCTTCAATTTTTCAGATTGAAAAAGTTAAAATAATGTACAAAGAGATAGAGAAGGGGAATTTCACAGTGGAGCATTGTTGGTGTCAATTGAGACACCGACCCAAATGGCAGCAACACATGAACAATCTGAATACAAGGAGAAAACCACCCGATAAACGTCCAGCCAATGAGCAGTCTCTTGAAGTTCCCGATGACGTTGTGGAGGAGAATGTTGAGAGGCCTCCAGGCAAAAAACTTGAGAAATATAACTTCAGGAAGCGGAAGGCCCAGGAATCATGTGATGCTGACTTCAACGGTGAGTTAGAAAAAATGACCGCTGATAGGGCGACTGTTCATGGGAGAGAGGAGAGCATGGGTGACGAAGGCTGATGAAATGAGAGGTGCACAACTAGAACTTGATAAGAGGAAGTTCGAGGCGGAGATCATGAGTAAGGATCTTTCTAATATGATCGTCATGCAAGAAGCCTATTTCCTGAATATTCAGAAGAAAATTTATGAGGACTCTTTGAATAATTCCGAAGGTACATTCGACACATCTCCCTTCATACCTCATGGAGGTGTGTAACTGTTAGTTCATTTACAACCCAAAATTCCAGTATTTAGTGGCTGGGCAGCCACTAGTACTACTGAATTCGTTTTGTTTTAAATAGATGACTGGGCAGTTAGTTGATTTTTTTGTGGAATAGTGACTTTATTTTGTTGAGGACTTGAAAGCCACATGTAATGTGAATGTTAGTTGATGTTGTTGTGGATTAGAGAATTTATTTTGTTGAGGCGGGACAACCACATGTAATGTGAATGTTAGTTGATGTTGTTGTGGATTAAAGACTTTATTTTGTTGAGGCTGGACAGCTACTTGTAATGTGAATGTTAGTTGATGTTGTTGTGGATTAGAGACTTTATTTTGTTGAGGCTGGAAAGCCACTTGTAATGTGAATGTTAGTTGATGTTGTTGTGGATTTTAGAGACTTTATTTTGTTGAGGCTGGACAGCCACTTGTAATGTAAATGTTAGTTGATGTTGTTGTGGATTTTAGAGACTTTATTTTGTTGAGGCTGGACAGCCAGCAGTCTCTTGAATGTTAGTTGATGTTGTTGTGGAATAGTCATTTTATTTTGTTGAGGCTGGACAGTCACTTGTAATGTGAATGTTAGTTGATGTTGTTGTGGAATAGTCATTTTATTTTGTTGATGCTGGACAGCCAGTAATGTAATCTGCCTAGTAACTTGTTTGGTTTGAAAATAGCTATAACAGGTATGTCTTATTTCGTTCTCTTCTTCCCTCAGTTTGTTGCTTGTCTTGTAGTTAGAAGCCTGGTACATTTTGTCACCTTTTGACTATTCCATGATAAAAGTATATAGGACAAAACAGGATAGGATAAAATAATGATGGTCTTTTCTTTATTCCCCCACTTGTATCATACTTTGGCATATTAGCCGAAGGAATGTGCATTGTCTTTTATATATTTTCTTAAAATGATAAAATAAACAATGCAACAATGATAAAATTAAAAATAAACAATGCAACCACAGAATGTGCATTGTCTTTTATATATTTTTTTAAAGCATGAATATGAATTTGCAATATTCCAAATGACATTCATATTCCAAAAACATCAATACTCCAGATGACATTCATATTGTTTTTAAAAAGCTTTAAAACAATATTCCAATAAAAAGCTTTAAAACAATAAACAACGACACATCATAACTAATAAACTTATTTAAAAGTCATAAACAACAACAATGAACTCCATGCATATTCCACAAATACTCGACAATAAACAACGACAATAAACTTCATAACTCGTAAATTATGAATGGCTATGCAAATTCATAAATGCTCGATAAGGTCAGCTTGGAGTTGAGAATGAGTGCCTCTATCTCTAATTTGATGATGTTGCGTAATGAACTCCCTGAATTCAGGTATATTATCGCGTGAAATTGGCTCATGTGGAGTATCATCATTGGATTTGTAAATAAACTGGTCAGTCCCGAGATATTGATGATGCTCATCTTCAACGATCATATTGTGCAAGATAATGCATGTGTACATAATGTCTTTTAGAACTCGGGGCTGAAAATACCTAACAGGTCCACACACAATTACGAATCTAGCTTGGAGTACTCCGAAGGCTCGCTCCATATCTTTCCTTGCAGACTCCTGACAAGCAGCAAAATGTTTTTTCTTTTTTCCATGTGGAGCAGGAATTGTCTTCACTAATGTTGCACATGAAGGATATATACCATCAGCAAGATAATATCCCATTGTGTATTCGTGACCATTGATTGTGTAGTTGCACGGAGGAGCATGACCTTTGGCCAACGTAGTAAAAACAGAAGATCGATCGAGTATATTGATGTCATTATGAGACCTAGGCAAACCAAAAAAAGCATGTCATATCCAAAGATCATAAGATGCAACAGCCTCCAAAATAATAGTTGGTTCATTTACGTGACCAGAGTACATACCTTTCTAAGCACAAGGACAGTTCTTCCATTTCCAATGCATACAATCAATGCTACCCAACATTACTGGAAACCCACGGTTTTGTCCGACTTCTAGTAACCTCGATATATCACTGTTGGTTGGAGACCTCAAGTACTCACCCCCAAAAATTGACACGATCGCCTTTACAAATTTCTTCATACTCAACCGTGCGGTGCTTTCTCCAATTCTTACATACTCGTCCATAAGATCTGCCGTAACCCCATATGCAAGCATCCTAATTGCTGCAGTTATCTTTTGAAGGGAGGACAATCCAAGTCTCCCACTGGCATCTCTTTTTTGGACAAAATAATCGTCGTGACCTTCAACTGCAGAATGTATGCGTAAAAAAAGATTACGATGCATTCGAAACCTCCTCCTAAAAACGTTTGGCGGATATATTGACGGCTCAGCAAAGTAATCATTCCAAAGGCGCTCATGACCTTCCAATGGATTACGTCTGATGAACATGCGAGGTTGAGAATTACGACGATGTGAAGCAGATGCTCTCTCGGCTGCATGTTGTTGTCTATGTAGGTCCATTGCTTGTATCATATACTCCTCGTGATCAAAATAATCTTCATCTTCCATATGATCAATACTCTCAAAGGGATCCATAAGGAATTGGGAGAAAAAAATTTGATGGAATGAAAAAAGAAAGATTGGTTTTTGATGAGTGGGAAGTAATGAGAGGATGGATCTATTTATAGGGCTTAATATGAGACTATTAGTTGTAGCTAAAAAACTTGGTAAAAGAAGAATTGTTGGCACCATCTACTTGTTGGTTTCAAGAATTATAGATATGAATGCTTGATATTGTGCATGGTGGAATGAATGTGTTTGTTAGCTTTTAGAATTGTAGATGTGAGGTAGAGAAGAAGGGTTTGTGGAAGTGTTTGTTGATTTCAAGAATTTTAGATATGACAATTGGGTAGAAGAAATATTGGTAATATGTTTGTTGGATGAAAGAATTGTAAATGTGTTGATAAATTTTATATATGATTATTAGGTAGAAGAATGGTTGTCAAAATGTGTTTGTTGGATAATTAGGTTGAGAAAAAAAAGTAATTCAAAAATAATAATTTAAGTATCAAATTAAATTATTAATTAACATATATTAGTGTAATTGTAAAATATATTATAAAAAAAAAAAAAAAATATTATTAAAAAAATAATATTATATTATTATTTTGATGAATCCAATGGCTAATCCAATATGGAGTTATGGATAAGGAGGTTTTAGATATATAGAAAACATGTACTTTTCATCAAATTTTGAAAATGAATTTGATGAATCCAATGACAGTGCTCTAAGAGCTAAGAAAATGTGGAAGTAATAGCAGCAGCTGCCTGATGCGAATCATCAGAAACAGAGGAAGCAGACAATTGTGCATTAAGAAAAAAGAGAAGTTGCTGATATTGAACCTCAGTTAATTGAACATGAGAGGCAGTTGTAGAAGCATTATCCACAGCGACAACATTATTTGCCATAGATTGAGGCTTCTGTCTGGACTTATATTTGAGAGGGTAACCATGAAGTTTGTAACACTTTTCAATAACATGACCAGTAATGTAACGCCCGTCCTTGTAGTGGGACTTTTTCTAAAATATTTTTATAAAAAGGACGACGGGAATTACCGTCCTGTTTAAAACTTTTCACTTGAATCCCCAGGGTGCGAGACTCTACGTTTATAAATAAAATGTGCTTTGATCATAAAAGAGGGTTACAGCGGAAAACATAAATCTTATAATAAAAAGGCCTCGTACGTTTAAAACTCGTGCCTAGACTTCCGTGCTCTTCCCCATGGGCTGTGTCCGTCCTGATCGTGCAGTTCCTGTGAGTGGGAGGGACATGCATAAAAACTAAAATGACTCGAAGACTCGTAAGCATTACTTCATACGGTTAAAATATAACAACATAGGTTTTCATTCATGCATTCATCATTCGTACATACTATTATGTGCGTGCCTACGTGTCTTGTGTGCGTTCGTTTGAAAACGTCACTAGACGGGGCTTTTCTTTCGAAAGGCTTTTCTTTATTTAAAACGTGTCCCCCGTCAGTGCCTTCATTTGGTCAAGAGTCTCTGTACGGGATTTTACTTTAAAAAGGGCTTTGTCGTAAAACGTTCCCCCATCAGTGCCTTCATTTCTTAAAGAGCCCGTGCTCTTGTGCATACATGTGTGTTCGTGCGTTCGTGCGTGCGTGCGTACATCCATTCTTTCTTATCGCTTTCATAGGCCAGTACACACAATTACGCCCTGTGTGTTTGGGGTTAGCGGTCTTCCTTTGGACCCGAATTCCGCCCGTGGCCACGAGTTGGGAACCCCTTTTCATAGGAGGCAGCACTGGGTGCACTTCCAGCGCTACTTACCCGGCATTGCAATCTGCCCATTCATCGGTACCCTTTCATTCATGTCATGTGGCCGTTACGTGTCTTCATACATTTATGCTTTCGTTTCTTTCTTTCTTTCTTTTCATTCGTTCGTTCATGTCAGCTCGAAGGAGCTGAAGCTTTCATTTAGTTTTTTCTTTCATTTTACAGTCCTTTCTTTTCATGAGAAAACATTTCTTTTCGTGAGAAGGTATCGTTTGGGGCGTAAGCCCGAAAATGGTCTTTCCGTTTTCTTTTTCAATTTCATTTCAGCTCTATCTTCTCTTTAACAAAGAACATACATGGGCTTAAGCGTCAGCTTCCGTGGCATCCTATAAGTGTCACCTTGAACGTCGTCAATCATGGCATCCGCAAGTATCACCTCGTGGTGCACATGAGAGCGTCGGTTCGTAGGATTCACAAAAGCATCTGCTTTCATGCCTTTCATGCATCTTCATCAGTTTATGGGTTTTTCTTAGAAAATACATACAATAGATACAGCGTATAGTCATCCATTCACATGCGTACAATTAATACTTTGGGGTGCGTAAAAAGGGGCTGCCAATGAGGGGCCGTACATACTTATACTTTTGAACATTGAGCATTTTCTTTCTTAAAACGGTTTTAGTCTTTTCGTGAGCATTTTAAGGGAAAAACGTTTCTTGTATCTTTGATAACTCTAGAAGAGTATGAACGTAACACTTACCTGGACTCCATGCTACTTACATGTCATTCAGTCCATTCACGTGCTTGTCAGATGGCAACCTACATGCATACACATAACCTTAGCATCATTCTATATCTAATGCATAAGTAACTTAAACTATAAATAGAACCACGCTATACTTAGAACACTCTCCTTCTATCCCGTGCACTTACGTGCCCTTCACTAGGTTAGACCCTTCGGGGACCACTTATGGTCACCACAACTTCCAACTCAAAGTCTTGTCTCGAGTGCTCATCCACTAAAGTGAACCCCTTATTCACCTTAGGATTAAGACACTAGGACATTTGTCTTACTCTTCTTACAACCACATTCGATGCATGATTCCGACTGATGGAATCACACATCTAAATCCTAACGATGCATCCGTCACTATCTTCATGCATCTTGGCCCACACTAAATCCTCATTCCCATCCATAAAGACACATGGCTCTAAGCCAACTCTGAGGCTTAAGCACCGTGCAACTATGCTCATGACAGATTACCCATTACATATAGTGAATCCGTCCGGCATGTATCTCTCACCATGTTACACAGGTACCTTATCCCTTTTATCACCTAAGATCAACGTATATAACACGTTGATCACCTGCTCGTAGGGACAAGGGTCATACTCCGATACCAATCTTCTCTTAACCCGGCTAGCATGACTCTTCACGCTACCCGTCCCTTTTGACAGTTCATCCCAACACTTAACACGACAAGACTCCATCCATAACTACGTTTCATGTCACGTTATATAGCCCGAGATTGCTCCAGTGCTACACTGTGACCTTGTCGTGTTACCTAGCATTCTACTTCATCACTCCTGACTCATCACGAGTACGGTTCCTCACGTACTTCTGTCCCATCGTGACATCTCGTCACGTTCCCGTTTCGCCATTTCTACACTTCAACACTTCACCCATCATAAGCATGACTTCCAATAACCACGTCACTTCGTGACGTTGCCCAGTCATGCTTCCGCTGCGTACTCTTACACTTATTCCACTACTTCACCCATCACAAGCACGACTGTTAGTAGTCATGTCACTTCGTGACATTCCTCAGCCATGCTTCCGCTGCGCACTCTTATACTTGCTTTGATACTTCACGCATACTTTTAGCTATAAGTCCATCGCAGTGACACTTGTCACCTCAGACTACAAGTTACGCCATAACTACTTCGGGACACTGTTCCACAGTTCCCGACACTATCCATCACATTCCACGCCCATAAATCACATAACCATCCTTATCTCTACGACACGTCACACGTAGTGTCGCTGCTACGTGGAGTACACTCCACGTATACTCCCTTCATACACACTACATAACCATTATGGCATACCTACCATATGGTACATCACTCCATCACAGGGAGTACGTTCCACTCGTACTCCCTTTACATACGCTCCATCACCACTATGGCCTACACGCCATATGGTGCATCCCCAATCATATGGAGTGCATTCCACATGCACTCCATCCATACACACCATATCACCACTATGGCATAACCGCCATATGGTACATCATTATATCACATGGAGTACACTTCTCGTATACTCCCTTCATACACACTACGACACATCACCATTATGGCATACAAGCCATATGGTGTATCTCACATTCTCATGGAGTACATCCCATTTGTACTCCCCACATATACAACACGCCACATCACCACTATGGCATACACGCCATACGGTGCATCGCACCATCTCATGGAGTACATTCTACATGTACTCTCCACATACATACCACATCACCAATATGGCATACACGCCATATGGTGCATCGTCCACCACATAGAGTACATTCTACATGTACTCCTCTTACACGCATTACGCCATTGAGTACACTCCATTTGTACTCATCCCGTTCCACCATACGCCAGGAGGGTATATTTTACATATACTCTCATTGTCTTACATTACGCCACACATAAAGTACACACAGCGTGTACTATTCCCATCCCATATGCCACATCACCATTATGGTATATCCGCCACATGGTGCATTACTCTACCACATAGAGTACACTCCACGTGTACTCCTCACATATACTATACCCCACACAGAGTACACCCATCGTATACTCCCTTCATACACATCACGGCATGTCACCATTATGGCGTACCCGCCATATGGTGCATCTCATCATCACATGGAGTACATTCCATTTGTACTCCCTACATACATAACACGCCACATGCACACAGAGTACACTCAGTGTGCATTGTATCCGTTCCACATATACTGTGCCACCATTACAGCACATATTTCTCAATCACACTACACAGCACACTTCCCAATTACGCCCAACACATCACAGTACACTACACAGCATAATGCACCTCCATACAATACAGATAAGCCCAACACTTCACTACACAGAATGCCCAACACTTCATCACAATGCCTCAACTCCACAAATACTAACAGCACAGTCCACAACCTAGTCAACTAATCAATATCCAACATAATTAATAAGGGATAGAGGGTTATACCATCGACGGGATAACCCGTGTGTTGCTCATTGACCGGCATAGCCGATGATGTCGGAAGAGTCGTACGTGGCGGCTAACTCACGTACGGTGACTGTTTAGGCGTTTAGATAGCTAGGTGTGGTCTTGGAAAGGCTCGTGATAGCCTTGTGATGATGGTAAAGAGCATAACATGGTGGATCTAGCCATGTACAGTGACGGTCAATCACACGCAGTGACTGTCCATCATGTGCAGTGATTACCCATCACATAAAGTGATGGTTTAGACCTAGGGCTTGGCTAAAGGAGGTGTGGTGAATCTCGTGGTGGCGTCGAGGTGGCGCCACGGTAGCTCACGGTGGCGGATCTGGCCATTCCATGGAGGAGAAGCCGTGGGAGAGTGAGAGAGAGTGTGCTCTCGTGGGTGGCAGATCGGGGCCAATGGAGGTCGGGTTGGCTTGGTGGCGGCCTGAGTCGGCTGGACATGGCGGTCATCAGCCATGGGTGGCGGTGCACGGTGGTGCACGGCGTGCAACCCGTGCGTGCGTGAGTGAGGAGCCGTGAGGTGGAGGAGGGGGTTTCTGGCCATGGGTCACATGGAGGAGCTCGGGGAAAGGGAAAGGAGGTCCATGGCGTCGCATGGTGGTCGTGGGTGGCCGCGTACTGCGGCACACGGTGGGAAATGGGCTAGAGACCCATTTCGGGTACTTGCCGTGGAAGGAGGGGGAGGACTGCTTCATGGGAGCTGGCTTTGGTGGAGGATGATGGCCGGTGGGAGAAGAGCTCGCCGTGGGAGCGGTGGAGCCATTGGGCGGCGCACGGCGGCGCTACGCGCGTCAAGCCCGTTCGGGCTTCACACTTCAAAGGGAGAGGAAGAGGGAGCGTGAGGTGGAGGGGTTGGCATGGTTGAGCTCGCCGGCGTGAGGAGCAGCCGGTGGTGTCGGCGGTGTGGCCAGGCGACGCACGGCGGCGCCGGGCTGAGGCCTTAAGCCGTTCGGCGTGGGTGGTCTGCGTACTGCGTACGCCGAAGGAGAGAGGGAGGAGAGAGAGGGTTACGGGAAAAATGAGATGGAAAAGAGAGGGGTCTGGGTATTTAACCCAGTCCTTTCGTCTGGGGGTCTACACGATGATCTAACAACGAGGAATTGAAATACTAATTTGAAGATGCGTAAAACGTTAACTTAATTAAAAGCACTTAGAGGAATTAAGGTAGATATTATTTTAAACTAACTTTAGTTTATAAAATAATATTCTTCATCATTAATAGAATGATGAAGTCTCACTTAACATATTTAAAGGGTTAAACCATTTATTTAATAAAAGTTCTCAACATAATTTAAATATCATAATATCTTAAATAATTGAAATCATTTTAATAATAATATTAAAATGATTTCCGGCAATTATAATATTTTTGGAGCTCTTCAATAATATTATGATTGTCATATTTAAGATCAAATATTAATTCAATAATGATGGAAATACTCCTTATAAATATTTCCAGCATATTTAAAACACCGGGCGTGCCCTAGAAGTCACAATATATCTTTCGAGACACGCTATCATGGTTCGACACGCATAACGTGACTCGCAATCGGTAGTGAGAAAGGCAGATGATCACATAATCTCTGCCATTAGGGTTTGCTTACGTCATCAAGACGAAACATACATCAGAAAGAGAGAAACGTACGTAAGAAGAAGGAGCTGGGTATTACAAGTAAGGCCATAATGCTGAAAAATGATCAGTCATTTTTGGAAGAAATCTTGCTAGAAGTACCAACTGAAATATCGTACTTAATAGCAAAGGCATGAATAGAGGAAGAACCAAGACTAGCAAGAGTAATATCACGTTGTTGTTCCTCTTGGAGTATTAAGGAAAAAAACCTTATTAAGAGGTGGTAAGTTGAAGGAGTCATTCAAACCCATCAAAAATTGGAGAACTCATTCTTGGTAAATATATTCATGAAGAGTATGCATAGCACCACACGAACAGTTTGGAATTGGCTTGTAATTAACCAATTCATCCCATAAAGCCTTCAATCGAGTGAAATAGGCACCAATAGATAATTGGCCTTGAACCAAAATTGAAATGGATTTTTGCAATTGAAAAATACATGGCCCATTCTTTTGAGACATTTCCTTTAGATCAGTCCAAATCTCAAATGCATAATTAATGTAAATCACACTTATAGAATTTTCTTTGGAAAGAGAATTAAGTAGCCATGATGTTGCATCGAATCCATGGAAGAAGCAATGGATCATCAGAAGCAATAGGTTTGGGGAGAGAGCCATCAACAAACCCTAACTTGTTCTTGGCCATTAAAGCCATAGACATGGATTTGGCCCAAGTATGGTAATTATTGCCGGTCAAGGGTTGCGTGACAAGAATGATTCCAAGACTATCACCGTGGTGAAGAAAAAAATGACTTGTTGTGTCATTGAAGACATCATAGAGAGAAGCCATTGAAGAGAAAAAGTTATCGCAGGAGTTTAGGAAGCTTCAAGAACTTCTGATACTATTTTAAAGAGAAGGTAAAGTTGCAATCTATTTTCACCTTTTACTGTAGCTGTACAAAAAGCTATTTATAGGAACATTTACAACTCAACTAAAAAATAAACCAAACAGTTACAAACCAACTAAATACGAAGACATCTAGTCAACACAAACAAATATAGTATGAACTACATTTAATAAGAGAAGTCGCCAAACGTGGCTCCTACCACCACAGACGTGGCACAATCGGACTCCCTACCTCTAGATCCTTTGGATCTCGGTTCCTGTGCTATGTCCTCGCCAGTGCGCAAACGTGGCTCCGCCACACATTCCTTAGAAAGGCTGCCAACTATCCTAACTGTCTGATTCTAGCTATCTGGCTTATGTTACATGTAACACCCCAAATCCAAAACTATAAACGGACAAAGTTCTGTTTATATTTTCAAAACTTTCTTGCTATTTACAAACATATACCAAGTACATAATCTGCAAACTATTCATAACTATAATACAATGATCCTAAAAAACTCATTCACAAGTTCGACTAGAGCCATTAAATTCTAAATAATTATAATACAAATACTCCAATAAAAACTTTAAAATAACTAAAATATGACAATAAGAAAACTCTCTGTACAACCAAAACCATCTTTAAGCAACAGAACCATTAATCCCCAAAACTTCTAGCATCAATTGACTAGACCAAGTCCACTTTAAAATTTTTGACTCAAAAACTATCATTTCAAATGAATGAATTTGTACAACTCTGAAAAATATGTGAAATGAAGTGGTGAGCTGTCACGTGCTAAGTAAGTAGCAATTTAATGAGGGGTGTGAGAGTTGGTGATTTACTTGACTATAAGAGAGTGAATAAGTTCTCAATAAAATAATGTGAGTAATACAACTTTATCTCAACCAACATATTTAGCCAAATATCATATTCAATGCCATATGATAATAGAGAAATCACCAATATACCATAAAGACATCATGCCAGGAAGACATCATGCCACGAGGGCATCAATATACCACAAAGATATCATGTCACAAAGACATTATGCTGCGAGGGACGTCAAACATGTCATAAAGACATTCATATCATGAGTTCAAGAATAAATAGCATGCTCACATTTAACTTTCAAATTTAATAAGCCACATATCATTATTCAAACATTCCAACCATTACCAAATTTGTACCAATTCCACAAGCATGACCAAAATAGTATAAGAATGTGCGCAAATTCAAAGTTTATACAAATTTGAAATATAATACACAAGTGCATCATTCCAAACAAAACCAACAGTTCTTTTATTAAAAATCCAATAAAGAGCCACTTACCTCGATTTCTACTTGAAATAATACTCCTTCGCCAATGGTCACTCAGAACCTATTTTAAGGCTATTATATTCTGTCAACTTTTACACTCAAAATGATCTCACTTAATTCTAAAATTTCACACAATCCTTAATAACATGAATTTCGACTTGTTCTAAAAAATTATCCTCCAAAATTAATAAACTCTAAATTTCTACATTGCAAATACACTACCGGACAGCACATACACAGGCTTCTTTCCCCTTATTAATTCAATGTAATTAAGGTCTACACTCAACCATATAATAGCGACATTAAAATTAATCCTAATACCCTAATCAACTAGGTATATTATGAAAAATTCACAACATCAAATCTTAATAAATTTTATATTCAAAATTCATTAAATATACTTTTTACGAGGGATGAGAATTTACCTAGTATTATCGTTAGTGGTGATAAAACAGTAAGGAGTAGTGGCTGTGGGTGGAAGTTACACAGAGAGAGAAAGAGAAATATATGTATGGGTGGAGGGAAATTGAGAGAGAGAGAAAGAGAGAGAGAGAGAGATTAAATAAAATAAAATAATATATATGTACATATATATGGAGGGTTAGAGAGAGAGAGAGAGAAAGAGAGAGATGATGGGGTTGAGAGAATCGGGGAAAGAGATAGAGGGTTGTGAGAGAGTGGGTATGAAGGGGGTTGAGAGAGATACGGAAGATTAAGAGAGAGAGAGAGAGAGAGAGAGAGAGAGAGAGAGAGAGAGAGAGGAGATGATGGGGGGAAGGGATTTTTGTTGTGAGAGAGAGAAGGGAACTGCTAGGTATAACCCCAAACAAGGGCTTGTGTGCGCACGAATGGAGTTTATAGTAATTCTACTCTTCAAATTATGGTGAAATGTCAAAAATTCCCTAGAGCTCAATTTTTTTGATTCAGCTACATTCCCTCCCTCCATAGCGATTCTGCCCAAGACCAGTTTCGAATCCTCCTGGGTGTTCAAACATCAAGTGAGCATTTCTCCTCTTCTCCTTGGGGATTTCTAATTGATTTTACATTGAGATATATTTTTTTTCTTTTGACATTTATTTTTCTAAAGAAACGGTATAAACTAACGGTCGAGAGAAATAAGAGGGATGAAAAAAGAGGACTTTTAACAAAGATAAGCTTAGTGGGGGGTTTTAGAGCCAACGATTGGGATGGTTTTAAAAACTGAGGCGGAGCTCATTGATTACTACAAGAAATATGGGAACAGACTGGGTTTGGAATAATGAGGGCTTTCACTCACTGATGAATTTAAATGACGACGGAAGATTAAAAAATATGTTTTAGGTTGATGCATGTAGCAGAGTAAGATATGGATATTTTAGAGATGTTATAACATTTGATATAACGTACTAAAAAAACCAATGCGATGCCGGTGGCAATAAAAAGAGAATAAATGTATTCCATTGTTATCTCTTTTTATTTCAATGGTATTTCATATGAATTTAATATGTCTAGTTTTATTTAATTTGATTTTTAAGAAAATGTATATATTCAAAAGTAAGCAAAGAAACAAACGGAAGATGACAAAATTTCGAGTGGCCCTACAGTTTTTACAGAGGTAGTGTTAGTGCCTGGCTCACAACAAAGTGTCATTTCACAGGTATGCGACTTTTAAGTAAGTACATGTTTTTTTTTAAAAGTATTTTGAGTTTTATATTTGTGGCTGTGATTTTAAGTTGTAATTTTTACAGATCGATGAGGTGTTATGGATCCTCAACATCATGACCAGCGTGCTCAATTGATGAGTTAAATCCAAATTGATGTTTTAGATTTTGATTTTTTGATAATGTATTCTCAGATCAGTTCAATCATTGTATAGTTTTGTATTTTGAGTTTTTTATGATGTATTCTAAGAGATGCTACTCTATCTTGGTTTCGAGTTTTTGATGATGTATTCTCAAAGTTGCTACTCCATATTGGCGAGTTTTTAATGAATGAAGTGCAATTTTTACTATGTCTGGATTAATTGAAGACTGAAATTTTGAAGAATGAGCGACTGAGTTTGGAAACTAATCAAATTTGAAACTGCATGTCATGAACATTCCCGATCATTATCCTAAGCATTTAAGTATATATAGAAGCTGTTATATAATCATACATTTAAGTATGCTTAGAAGCTTATCTTAACCTAAGCATTATACATTTAAGTATGTTTTTTTTTTCCAATTTTCATGCAAGACCGCCCGTAAAGAATTTTCTTATGAAGTATGGCTTCTGGACAGTGTAGCACATAAAGTCTGAAAAACTCTAATTATTTATTGTAACATCACAAGTCTGATATCGTGTAGCACATAAAGTGATATTAACACTTTACAACTTTACAAACTTGGCAAATGAGCTAAGTCCCAATACAACATAACAACATTAACAATAACCAACACTTTCTTTTGAATGTCCTTCTCTTTTTTATGGATTTCTTCATTTGCATGTTGGAATTTTTCTTCTATCTTTTAATGTTTTTCCTCTCTCTGCT
This sequence comes from Juglans regia, assembly GCF_001411555.2. Classification (NCBI taxonomy): domain Eukaryota; kingdom Viridiplantae; phylum Streptophyta; class Magnoliopsida; order Fagales; family Juglandaceae; genus Juglans; species Juglans regia. The sequence continues at coordinate 38,856,970 of NC_049913.1, forward strand.
ATTGTTTTTCCTCTCTCTGTTGGAGATCTTTTTTCCTGACAACTGAACTTTCATTGTATTCTTCAAAATCTGCCCATAAAAAGTAGTTGCAGAAAACTCTACACCAAAAACAAGTTCAGAAATAATTATAGTAGATAGGAAATTAAAATCAACAGCAACAAACTGTTAGTAACTACCTCCTTATTGTACTTTGGACTTGTGTAAAGCTTGGTATTCTTGTAATAAAGAAGAGTCTCATGATCATCAAGTACTGTATATATGGTTTCAATAGTACTATACTCATGACTTTCTTTGAAGCATATATGAGATTCAGGTATATATTCATGACAACAATATAATCAATTTTCAATGATAATCACTTAAAAGCTAGAAAAAGCAGCAACCAAAAAAAAAAAAAAAACTGCTTGTGCTATTTGTGTCTTTAAAATATGATGCATTAAGAAGTAGTCATATATACGTATGCGGATTTGGATTGTGGAAATCTGTTAGGGCCGAGGAAAAGAAGTAGTCACATATAGACCCGAACTAGTTTAAAAAGCTACAAGAACACTACATCAGCCTCTCAACTTATGGTTCCAGGTGGAAGTCCATCCCTAATTCCATTGTCAAACAGGTTTCATAGGTTTGTATACATCTCTATGCATTTATGTATTTTCGACCTCCCACCTTACCCTGTTTTCTTATCACCACATTTCACAGGTGCATGTACATGCCCATAAATGTTTTTACTCTTCTTAATCCAACTGATTATTTCTCATTAAAGGTGCCTCTGTCTTTGGCCATAAGGGTAGCATCCCTTCGAGAAACATTGCCGTTTACATTGCAATCATTATGGAAAAACCAACTATATATTCCCAAAATCACATAAACCAAAAAACCAGAATGCTTGAAAAACTAAATTCATAATGTCTCGAAATACCAACCAGTACTGAAGCTCATAAAGTTATAGAAATTTCATATTATCTCCAAGTAAAATAACATGAAAATTAAGAGCAAATTGATTCATTTAAATTCACCAACCAGTCGAATGCAACGTATTGTAGAATATAAATCGCAAAAACAAACAAAATAAACATCTTAAAATTGCAAAAGAAACAACATAGGAAAAAATCATAAGAGCAAGAAGGTTCATAGAAACAAACGAAATGACGACATTTCTTTTTCGGACCTTCTTACAGGTGAGAGGTGATGCCAGGAAGTACACGCAGTCGGTGTTCCTTTTTAGCATACTCATTTTAGCTGTAAATAGTTAAACAGTTTTCTTATAGTGCTTGCAACATAAGAAATGTGAAGGCAAAGGTGAGAGCTCGGTGGTTAGTGGGTGACACTTTCGATATCTAAGTACTTTAGTATATCTATGGGATGAAGCTTTTTATAAAGACCTGAGTCCGAGTTTTACATATATTTAGGCTTTATCCCCCCCCCCCCCTACAGGTTGGCCTGTGCCTGTGCCTGGGGTGTTCGCTAATTGCTTTGGGTGCCATGTTGTTGCATTTAATTCAGCTGTTCCTGTCAACTCCTGTGGTCATGTCTCCCACAATAGGTAGTGAGGTACGACCTTTCTCGGGATAACTTGTCAAGGATAAAATTTTCTATTGAGATCTCCCGCTTGCAATCCATATCGGATCATTTAATGTAGCGTTGTTTCATGCGAATTATCGGGATAGAGTGTAAACGCTGTCCCATCTTCCTATACTGATTCGGGCCTTCTTCTCTGTTATCATTTGTTGGGCTAGGAGTATTTGGTCCTTGGTCCTTGGGCCTAGGCAAGGTTGACCAGGCCCAGCCCGATAGGGGATAAACATGCCCCTCTAAAGAGTTAAAAATAAATACAAGCAAATCATGAAAAGTCGTGCCTGTAGAAGTTTATAGTGATTACCCATAAAATAAAAGTACTCGAGAAGAAAAACGTCTAAGGTAATCTATTGAGCATATCTTCAAAGTCCACGTTGTTGTTGTTACTTTCCCTCCGAATGCACCATGCATGATAGACATGATATAGGAACTACCACCCAAACTGTACGTACGTTGCGATTTACAAGATGCCATATAAAGTAAACCTTTATAGCTAACAAGGAAATCAACCACCCCTCCTCCTAGGCATAACCCATACTACTCGATCCCACTATGTTGAAGAAATCATCCCACAACCACAAGGCTAGCCAGCCACATCACAATAAAGAATTAGATTGTGATGATCTACTGCATGCCTTAATTTTAGTTTTCCTACACACAAACACATATATATAGCACCAATCAATTATCACTATGTTTAATTTTAAAATAAGATGAATTAAGATGAAAGTTAAATAAAATATTATTAAAATATTATTTTTTAATATTATTATTATTTTGAGATCATTTAAAAAAAAGTTAAATTTTAATTATATTTTTTATGAAAATTTAAAAAATTTATAATAATACAATAAGATAAAATTCTTTTTATATCCAAACGGGACAAAGTTATAGAAACAGACCGTACAATTACAACAAAAACAATCTAGTCGACTTAAGCAAAATGCTGGGCCTCATCAATTAAATCAAACAATGTGTTGGGCTATGCAACATATTCAAGTACATTCACCCTATCCAAGTTCCAACCATCGATTCTACTATACGAAGGTTGGAAAAAATAAACTCTTGATAATGGGAACTCAACCCAGGACCATATAACGATGGTAACCACTTTGAGGAGACAGTTACAGCACAAAATGTGAAAGGAAACAAAAGAAAGAACAATCAGGGAATGTCAAGTACTAACTGAATTAACTGTATATATATATACTAGTCCCAAGCATTCACAATGGCCTGTAAATTCCATCAAAACATCAAACAATCACTGAAAATAACATCTTTAGATTAGCGATTGATGCATGAGTTTCTAAATTGTATTGATGAGGTTCTAAATTGTATTATGGATCCAATATTTCTCTTCCTTGAACTATATATTTACCAATTTTCCTCTAATCAAAATGACCCATATGTCCATTTTCATGCTCCATTGCCTGGTCTAGAGTATTTTTTATCCGAAGAAAAAGACTATATATTTTTTTCTATATTTAACTTGAAGTGGGAGAGACCATTGTAGCAAATCTAAGAACTCATTGTTTCTATTTGGGGTTTGCTTCTTGATGCGGTGGCCGTTTGGACGGTGAGATGGTCTCAATTCATTTCATCCTATCTCATATCATCTTAACATCCAAATACTATTTAAATATAAACACAAGTATTTTTCAATTTTAAATTTTAAATTTTTAAATTTTTAGTTTTTGCATTTATTCATTATTTAATATTACAATTTTCCTAAACTTCCGAACAAAACGTAAAAAATAATTTAACTTTTTCAAATCGAAAAACAAAAAAAATATTAAAAAATTACATTATAATAATATTTTAATTTTTATTCGACATTTTTTCTATCATTTCCCAAAATTCCATAAAGATCTTAATTCAAATCATTTCATTATTATTCACATACTATTTTACTATTATTCACAAATTTCGCATCTCATCTCAACATCGAAACGAGGCCCCAGGGGTTGTTTGGGAATATAGAGATGGTTTCATCTAATCTCATCTTAAAATTTCTCATTTTATTTTCTTCCCAAACACCACTCAAATACAAATATTTTTAAATTTCAAATATTCAACTTTTCATCTAATTATTACAAAATTTCAAACACAAAAAAAATAATTTAAAATTTTAAAATCCCAAAATAAAAATTATATTAAAAAATTATATTTTAATAATATTTTATCTTTATAATATTTTTATTCAGTTTTTCTTTTCTCATTTTCCAAAATCCAATAAGGGGATGCTTGGAAGTAGTATCATCTCATTTCACTACATCTCATCTCTTTTCCAAACATCGCTCAACCATAAACACTTTCAAATAAATCATTACAACTTTTTCAAACTTTTAAATAAAAAATAAAAAAAATTCAACTTTTTCAAATCTCAAAACAAATATAATAAAAAATATATATTATAACAATATTTTAACTTTATAATATTTTTTATTAAATTTTTTTCTCTCATTTCTCAAAACCCTATAAAATATTAATTAAAACTATTTTATTACTATTCACAAAATTCTCATATTATCTCATTCAGCATCCTCTCAGACATTTTACAACCTATTTTACTACTATGCACATAATGCTCATCACATCTCATTCTCTAAACATTTCCTTACTATATACTTACCAAAATTTGGGTTCAATTTATAATTATTTGCTTTGGACGCTATTCATGTGAAAAAAAATCCTAGATTTAAGACAATTAGGCCATATAGTCGTATATATTATATTTGAATTTCTTCCGCATATTCCTTCTTCCTTGTAATATTCTCCTCTATTACTATTAAAAAATATAAAGAAAGCAAAAGATAATGTTTAGATATACGTTTGTAAAAACAAAAAATGGAGATTTTTATAACATTAGTCTTGGTGAAGTTGATATATAGCTGACATCGAACCCACGCCTACATCCTTGGATTGGTTTTCTACTTGCGTAAGCTCTAAGATAACGGTGGGATGGGATGGTGGTATATATATATATATATAAGGAAAAATGATAAATATATATTATTTTTTATAATTATATTTTAAAATGAGAGATATTTTTAAAAAATATTTTATAAAAATAAGATCATTTTATAAAAATATTCTTATTTTAAAATATGTAATGTAAAATATGTTGAGTGAATATCAATATAATTTTTAGTATTTTCTTGAAAATAAATGGATATCGATCCCTCTCCCTAAGTTAGACACGTGGCATCCATTTGGCTCCAAACTTCGCCAGGAAGTTGCCGGTTCCTTTTCTTTTTGGTCCCCTTGGAAGCCGAATGTTTCCGTTTACCTTCTTTGGTTCAGTGCTGTTCCACTAAAAACCCCAGGAGCTGCGACTAGAGAGTCCCTCTTCGAAATCAACGTTTTATTGCAAGTTTCACAGCATTACGACACCTTTTTTCTTGATAAGAACATTACTTCTCTTTCTGATCACTACTTTTTGAGGTAAGTTTCCAATTCGTTATTATCTGTTTGGTTCCCGAGAATATTTGGTGCAAAAGAGTATTTTTCATTTTATTACGTGGCTTTTTGTTTGCTTTTGCTTCATCAAGTAATGGAAAAACAATAAATGTACTAATTTTAGCCAAAATTTTGTTTTATGCTGAAATGGGTATCGGCAATGCTCGATGTTCATTGTTGTTGTTGAGCATTAGCTTTTGATGGTTTGTCTTTAAATAAAAATGATTGACATGTTTTGGTCAAGTTGGCTTTTTTCGTACTACAAATTGATTTCTCGAATGCAGGCTTGTTCAAGTTGTATGGGTTTTGAGTGGTTATTTTGAGTCGGGTAACTTTGAGAGTGAGTATGGAGATGGATTTGGAAGAATCGAAACATGAAGAAGTCCCAAACTGTAATAGCGTTTGCGACAGAGAATTGGTAGATTGTCGGTGCAGTGAATTGGAAGAGAGGAGCAAGAAAGCTGAAGGGAGGTGTGTTGAGTTGGAATTGGATATTCTAAAGAAGAAGAGCGAAAATGAAGCACTTGAAGCCAAATTGAGGGCATTGGAAATTGACAGGCTTGCAATTGAGGATCGACTTAAGGTATTGAAAAGAGAGAATGATGAACTTAAAAAATGTGTTTGCGGCTTTGAAGGTGAAAGTAAAGTTAGTAGTCGAAGAGAAAGGATTGTTGATTTGACGGCAGAGAATGAGGACGAAGATAATCTCTTTCAGGTTTTGATTGAGAATAAGGTTTTGGATTGTGAGAAGAAAAGAGCTGAGAGTGAGGTTCAGGTTTGGAAGGAAAAGTTCAAGTGTCTGCAAGCAACAGGTAGGAATCACAGACTACCCCATTGCAATAATATTTTTCTAAATGCAAGATTTAGAGGTTAGGTCTTGCCTTTTATTAGCAAATGGATTATGTTTTCTCAATTAGCCCCAATGACTCCAATGATAACGATAATAAGCAATAATATAATGTTAATAACTATAACAACAGTAATAGTAATAATAGGGCAATGCTATACAACCTCCCATCCTCCACACACCACATTTGTTTTAAAATTTTTAATATTTTTAATATTTTTTAAAATTTTTTTTTTTTGAGTTTATTCTTTTTAAACTAATTCAATTTTTCTATTCATTATTCATATATTAAATATTTGATAAAAGAAAAAAATAATAAAAATTTAAAAAAATGTGGTGTGTGAAGGTTGTGTGAATAGTAGGAGGTTGTGTAGATTTTTTTTAATAATAGTACAAATAAAAAGGGGTCTTATTTGGGGAAATACATTAGTTTGCCGGTACCTTTTGATCATCTGCGTCCATAGGGCATAATTTTTTTCCATGCACTGGAAACTATAATTATATTTGGTGGGCTCAATCATTTATACACTCATTTCTGCTTGAGTTTTAAATAAATTGGGACCACAGCTGCAGATTGCTGAACTTATTGGTTGGGTTGTCAATTATATACCTGAAAACTGTTTACTTTTTTTTTTTTTGATAAGTATCTTTATTGAATAGAATGAAACTAGATAATGCCCAAGTACACAGGAAGTATACAAAATGAGACACCTACTTACATTCTAGTAAGCTGAAAAGAAGATAGGAACTCATGAGCATTCCCACCCTTCAATACAATAGCAGAAAACCACTGTAAAAGAGAGTAAACAAATAAGTTCCAGATTTCCCCTACTACAAGCTCCTTGTTGTTAAAACATCTATCATTCCTTTCAGACCATAAACACCACATTAAGCACAAAGGGATCATTCTCCACACTGCTGCCAGTTGAGCGCTATTGTGTCTCCTGTTCCAGAATGCTAGTAATTCCACCACACTCTTAGGCATTACCCAACTCAGCCTGGCTCTACTCAGAATCCCAGCCCATAACTCCCCAGCCACCTCACAATGTAAAAGCAAATGATCTACGATTCTCCATTCCTTTTACACATGAAGCACCACTCCATGACCTCCATACCACGCTTCCTTAGACTATCAACTGTCAAAATCTTCCCAATTGCAGCTGTCCAAGTAAAGAACACAACTTTAGACGGCACTAAAACCTTCCAAATACTCTTCCACGGAAATAAAGTGGGCTGTTGGACTGTCAAGGCCTTGCTCCTTCAGCATCTCCTCAGTGAGCTACTTTAGCAGTGCGTTCTGATAAATCTCAAGAAATTATTATATGCTGTTGTTGTCATTCTCTTTATAGTGCAGTAACTTAATGAGGTAGCAATCTCTTATTCCTGGAGGAGTGAATAAGGACTTTTTCTGTGGGCAGGGGCTGTGTTTTAACAAATATTTTTTTTATGCATATCAAATTGCCATGAGGCCTTATTTTTTTCAGGAAAAGAAATTTAAATGATCAGATATTTAATGATGCTTTCTGATTGAGATAGATCAGCAAGTCATTGAAAATGTTTGTTTTTATTTCCTGTTTTGTAGCAGGCACTTCTTTAAATGACTTTCCATATAAGCATGATGCTCATACAAAGGAAAAAAAGAAAGGTGTCTGCTTGGAATATGGTAGGCGTGCTAGGAAACAGTTGACATTTGAAGAAGAGAAGAGCCCCAACAAAAAGTTGGCTCCATCCACTCCAGGTGGTGCTAGACCTGCTTCCATTTGCATTCTTGATATCAGTGACAGCGAGAATGAACAAACTACCAATATCCAATTACCTGCTTCTCATAATGAGGGCATTCAAAATGTTCAAATTTTAGGGGATGGTACATTAGCATCACCTGTGGGAAGTGAAAAGGAAGTGGTTTATGGAAATAGTTCGAAACAGACAAATTATGATGAGGAAGAGGTGGATGCTTTCAACAAGAACCTTTTATTTACTCTGCCTTCCAGAAGAAAACGAGTGTTGAATATTGTTACTAGTGACAGCGAGAGTGATGAGGATCATATTCCGATCTCTAAACTCAAGCGGATGCGTCTTCAGGAAAAAGTTCCTGGTCAAGTAGTTTCTGAGTTGAATGGCTGCTCAGTGACTGCTACCACTAATCTGGGTGACAATGTCGAGGGCAGTGTAACCCCTCCAAGGCACCGTCTGGCAACTTTGAGAAAATGTGAAGGACAAGGCGGGGTGGAAAGAAATTCTTCAATTCAGGCTGATGAATCTATTTATCATCGAGGAATCCCTACAAGTAACAATGTTGAAGCTGATTCGGAAGAGTTTGGGTCAGACAGCGAGGGTGAAAGTTTGGGTGGGTTTATTGTTGAGAGCCCTGATGTTTCTCATGCTGATGATGCTTCTAGCGAGTCACCAGAGGTATCAGATGAAAATAGTGACTTCGGTGAGATTTTATCCAAAATTCAACGGAGGAAAGATGGTAAATCAAAATGGGAGTTTGAGGGGGACATGCTTGCAGAATTGGGGAAGGATACTGAACTGTGCATGAAGGCTGTTTGTGCTCTGTATCGACGGCAAACTTCTGATGAAAAATCTAGTAAGGAAACATTTTACTACAACCACCGAGGTTTTAGCAAGTTTGATGCCCCAAGGTATGCATTTGACTCCGTGGTATAAGTAATTATTTTATACAATTAAGGTCTTAGTTGAATTCCTTGCACTTTTAGATAGAATTTACAATTCATTCAGCCTATTGGTTTTATGAGTTCTAAATGCCAACGTATTATGGCCATATACATGCTTGTTATTGAAATCCTGTCTTACATTCCTGCCTGTTGTTCTAGAGAAATAGAATATGTTGTTTGGTTGGTTATCAATCTGATGTACGTTATTTTTTCCGGGTTTCCATTTAATATTTGCGTCCTACTCCATCTGATTCAAATCAATGAGATGATGTCGGTGTATTTTACTTTCTTTCAAGAAACTTCCCCCTGTTCTCAATCAAATAGCCCAACAGGTCTCCAGTTTTAAGCTTAGCCTGAGTTGCCCCTCTAATCTCTGCGCCGTTTGTTTATATTCATTCTAACATCTTAAAATTTTCTTGTTTTTGAATGAACCCTGTGAAATCCCCCTGGGTTTGAGGTTTCATTCAGTACACATTGGAGCAGTGCATTATCCCTGCATTTGCGTCCAGGCCTTGTTTCCAGCGGGTAAGCACACAAGATTTCCACTCAGATAAGGGAGAAAACCTAACTCAACTGTATTATTTACCTCTTGCGCTAACCAAGCACCACTCCATCTGATGCCATTTGCCCAAATAAAGTTTGAATTCCTGAGTCTAGGCCAAACAATAAGATGAAATGTTTTTATGAGAGTACAGACTTGTCAAAAAACAAGTGTAATGTGTTGTTGAAGAGTGAAAGGGTTTTTTCCCCAGATGTGCCATATATGTGATTTCTCTATATGTTAGTGAAAGCATGTTTCTGTATCTTTCTTCCTGTTCCTTGACAAATTTGTTTGAATAATCATTACTAATTGATCGATTGATTCAATTATATTTGCCGAATTATCTATGCTATCATACAGGGCTTCTTCTTTGGCCGAGTTTCTCACAGATGGAGACCCCGGAGGTGGTCTTAAGAAATCCGTTACGGAGTTACAACAGTTCAACCCAAAGGCAGTGGAGCTTTGCAGAACATTGGCAACTCGCTACTCTAAACAACTGTTTGAGATCTACGAGATTAATGAGGATCCTCACTTTCTCCCTTCTTGACATGACTTGCAACTAATGGGAGATGCTAACAGCCGGTCGGGTGTAATAATTGCTTTTACACCTGCAAATGAGGAGATGCCACGAATGGGTTGCAAGAAAATAGACAATACACCCACATGTAGCTTATTACATTTTTTTTTTTTTTTGGCTTTCTTCCTCCCTCTCTCCCTCCCCCGTCACTTTGCCATTTCTTTTCTGCCATCTAGTTTTTGGTTTTGTAACCTTCCTTTTGTTGCAGCAGAGTGACCAAAATGAAATTAACTCTACCCGGTCACTACAACGAGATTGGTCTTTAATTGCACCCAAACAATAGTTGCGGCCATTTTTGTGTGGCTATTACAGGAACTTTGTAGGTGATTTTGGTTGTCCTGTTTTGGTTTTATAAGTGCAAATTATGTACGTTAAGCTTGGATTGTCGACAATTAGCAAAACATTGAGAGTTAGTTGGTTATTCTAGTTCTAGAGTGATTAATTTAGCTTCAAGATTTGATTGGAATTAAAATTTCGTATAACTTGAGTTGCATTGTTGATATATAAATCAATTTATAGTTTTGGTGTTGTATTTTCTTCGTTTGATCTACCTTTCCCCACATCCGAAGTGAAGACGCGCCATCTCTTTGTGAATTCTACAATAATTTTATATAGTGATCATGTGGTTTGCATTGTAGGCTGATCAATTGATCACTACCAGAATTGGAGAGTGGGTTCTAACTCTTTTTGATAAGTTTAACAAAAGGTGGGGGAACAGAATAGTGGGTGGTGCTTGGGAGGCAGAGCTTTGTAATCGTGTCTCTTTCTTTTGCAATGGCAGATGGTTTTGGTTGCAAATTTGTGTTGCAAAATTACAAGGAAGTAAACAAAAATAGAGAGAGAGAGGCGGGACTTGCAGGCGGTGGGAGGTGGGGGAGGGAGAGAGAGAAGAGGTGGAAGAGAGAATGAAATGAAATAATCTGTTGGGGTGTAAATTTTGATTTATTGCACATCCTATGTGACAGCTTTTTATTGGCTAGTGTTAAAATGCAGTTTTCATCCGAGCTGTTATGAGTTTTTCCTGCAACTAATTTAGACAGATGTCAGAGATCAAAATCCTCCATCGGCGTTCCACTCTCTGCTAGATATTGGTTTGTATATATATCATATAGGTTATTCAACGTTATTCTTGTAGTATGTTTATTAGAATAGGTATGTTTATCTTATCTATTCTTAGGAATTGGATTCGTAGCTGTTTGTATGAAAATCTAGTGAAAATACCTTCCTTATCGTTTGCATAATATAGAATGTTTCAAACAAAGGTCCCGTATTTACTTATTTTTTTCAAAAGAATTGCGTGATGTTTGCGCACCCTACAACTGCAGATATCATTTTTCCGATTAAAACTCACCATATTTGAGAAAAAAATTCACCATTTCTGAAGCAAAGCTCTGGCTGTTGAGATGTATGTCAAATAGTTAAAACAACATTTGTACCATAAAAGCTACTGTCATTAAAGAATTTGAACGCTGCATTGCCGAACATGGATGTAAGTTTAGCACTCCCTAAATGCAATATCCAGCTAAAAGTTTTATGTTCTTACTTGTAATGAGCAAAAGTATTTTCTACTTTTCTTTTTAAAAAGATTCCCAGAAGTTTTGGTGAGTTATCTTAAAGGTGTTTAATAAGTCACCTAAATTAATATTACAATCCTTGCCATAACGTAACTTTCCATTCTGAAACGATTCCCTTCTTTTTTAAAAAAAAAAAATTTTAAAAATAAATAAATTTGGCAACAAGAAATTTATTAAAGTATCCCGAGGAGATTCTTCTAATTGCATGAACAATGCAGACAGAAATGTAAGCATCTATGCTGGCAGCAACTAAGACACAGCTAGCTAGCTTGGAACTGGACTAAATCAATTGACAAACAAACCAACAAACCATAAGCATATATATTAAACCATTAAAAAAAATAGATTCATTTACAGGCTGTTTGATCCAGAACCCGGTTTTCCGGGTTCTAGACCGGGCCGGGAAAAAACCAGGCCCAGATGAACAGTCCTACCGCCGTAAGATTACGAAGGGAGACGACAGCGAATCACATTGCAGATTGCCAAATACTGACAGAATAACAAGACTCAGTCCCTCCCTTAATTGTTTGGATTTTAGCACCTACTCGCTCTTCTCAACTGCCACGTTGTACCGAGTTAACTAGCTGGTAATTTATACTCTTTTCTGAGATAACGATTCTTCTCGTGGCCGTGGCGTGGCCCTACCCCTACTTAGTAAACACGTGTCACATCTATTCCAGTCCAGGATTGACACCTGGCAAATTGCAGGGGCTGACCTGTTTGACCCAGGTGTTGACGCATCAATTATTGGTGTCGATAGGTATTAATGTAATGTTGTGTTCTCTTTTAAGGATTCCTTGAACAAGATTTATCGTATGGTCAAAATTTTATTATCCGTTCTCATTTTTTCTTAAATTATATTCATTCTACTGTCAACCAAGATTTTTAATTATTGAGACCACAGCGAGGCCCACAACAAATAATTACTGGGCTGGTGAGTTTCTCGGGCCAAGCCATAAACAAGTCTCATGCAGTTTCAACTTAGTCTAGTTCCATGAAAAGTGGGTGATATGGGCTATAACCCGAACGGCCCAAACCCAATACTTAATCCAACAAGATAAGAAGTGCATGAGATTTTAGCCCACAGCAAAAGAGGGTTACGGAAGGCAAGCTGATTAGATTTGAATTTGTTCATATGATTTGTGAATAGTAGAATAAAATATTATTTAAATATTATTATTATTTAAAAATTAAAAAAAATGAATTATTTATTAACTTTTGTGTAAAACTTTAAAAAAATTATAATGATAAAATGAAATGAATTGAAGTGAGTTTTGAATTTAAACGGAATCTAAATATTCGTGATCTATATTGTGCTGAAGAGCATGCATGATCGACGGTTGTATTGTTTTTTGATATAATTTAATTTTGCATTTATGATCGAATTAATTATGATGCAAGCATCTACTTCATTTTCAGCCTGATAAATAGTAGTCATTCTAACTTGCACGGATACGCATGCTACGTGCAGTGTGCTTCAGTGACGATAATGCAATTGAAGGATGGGCATGCAGATTGAACGTATGGCAATATTAGAAAAGAAAAATGTTAAACACAACCGGCTGGGGAATTGCTAGATAAAATGTTGCCCATGTGGCATAGAAGAAACGGTGTCATTTATATCACTATATATGCACCAAACTCTCTCCTTGCAGCCCACTCTGCCCTTAGACTCACCACCTCCTCTTCATCTTCTTCATTTTTGTCATCTTCCTCCCTTCTTCTTCCCACAGACCCAAACGAACTTCTCTATGCTGTTTCTTCAGCATACTTCGAGCCTCTCTCCCAAATTCCTTCATCTTCGCATCTTCGTCTTCTTCTTTTAACTCGGATTCAGAGCCATGGAGCCAAAAAGTCTATTTTTTTTTTTAATTACAGAAGTAGATGGGAAGTCAAATGCATGCATTGAGATCACAGAAGCACAAACCCAATAATAGCCAGAACCTCTAGTCACCAAAATCCTCAAGAATATCCAACTAAAGAATTTCTACAAAGTCAAAATCTGTTTGAAATTTCACGGACTAATCTGACCCCATCACAACAATACCCAGATGCCCAAATCAGTAATAAAATAAATAAAAAATAAAAACCTCTTAATTCCAAGCATATTTAATTTAGCATGAGAACGATTATTTACTTGAATTTACATAGAAAACAAAGTTAATGCCAACGTCAAAAATAGAGAAAATTAAGTCTAAAAGCTTTTCTATGGACACCCAAAAGTAGAAAAGCAGGTGATATGGAGATGGAGAGGGATGGATTTAGGATAGATATGGAGAGGAAGAGGGAGAAGAAAACAAAATAGAGAGGGAGAGGAAGAGGAAGAGGACGAATATGGAGATGGAGGGAGGGAGGGAGGAGGCCAAATAGTTAGGATGATGATGGACTTCTGAAAATATGGAACATCGAAACTCAAGATTACTTTTGATCCATAGGACGACAAGCCACATGATGTTGACGTATCATGGTTTCGCATGGGTGGTTGTACCTAGCAGGATTGGACTTACAATAATAATATTACAAGTAATTCTACATACAACCGTGAAGTGCGTTAACGTCGCGTAATCATTTTAAAAAAGAGTGAGGTTCACTATTAAGAAATTAACTTTTTTCATATGGATCTCATATTTTATTTATTTTTTTAAAAAAGATTACACGACGATTGTACAATTTACGATTGCAAATATCTTTTCTCATAATTAATAATTAAGGAATATACCCATGTCTATAAATTAATTGAGCCCATGCATGCATTTGATTTCATATAAACACCTACACAACTATCCTTAATTAATAATTGCTCATAAACAATTAATAATGCTCATCATGATGTGACATTCTAGTATAAGAGTCATGTTAGATATAGTTATTGGTTATGTAAACGCGAGCATTTCTTTTGAAAAGAGTGAAATCTATCATTAAAAAGTTAATTTTTTATATAAATTTTATATTGATTTATTTTCTTTTCAAAAGTAGTACACTATGATATTTACACAATCTATAACTATAAATATTATTTATAGATTAAATGTTGGATACCGTACCAAGTCAAAAGACTAAAGAGATGAATAATTAAAAGTGATGCTGAAAATAGTAATACAAACACTAGTTAACTAAAAAAAGAACATTTATATAGGCAGATTATTAGTGAAAGATTCAGCAATTAAAGCGATAAGTTGTTAATGGTTTATGGACAGGAAGAGAAAGCTCAGTTATCCTTCCAATTTTGCTGATCTCCCGCACCCTCCCTATTATTATAAATTCCCTCCCCATCCTGCACTGCAAAACAGTCTTACGTACACTTTTTCTTCTCAGAACATGGAGCGGTCTATAGGATTCAGAGCATCCGATGTAACACGCTCCATCTCTTTTTCTTCTTCTTCTTCCTTCTATTTTTTGTCATGAATAAATATTGTTCTATTTTGTATATTACGTGTATCTTTGTATGTATATATATGTATATGTTCTTCATCCGTAGTATCAACATTTTTTAGGGCTAGATTGATCTTTGGTTTGAATCTCAACGTACATACAGACTGTTTTTGTGCTTCTGTGATATATATATATATATATATATATATGGTTCTCTTGGTTTTAATGTGATATTTTCTTGGTTTTGTTTATAAGCTTGTTCTAATTTCCTTTTCCATTTGATCAGATGGAAAATTATTGAAATAATTTAAGGAATTACGCCTATATTCCACCATTGTCTTGCTCTAGTCATGAGATCAGTATTTAAAAATGGATGATAGCCTCAGGCCCCCAGCAAGTTATAATTTCTATAGAAGATAATTGTTTTTGTGTACAGATTATTAAACAACCATTATCTCACCTACGTGACGATTATTTTCATATAAAACAACCGTTTTTGGTAGTAAGTTTTAATATATATATATATATAGGTTTTTAAAATCTCTTACGTACTTCAATGATTGACTTATACAAAAGAATTTAAATTAGTTGACTGGAGAATTGACTTGCTTCATTAATTCTTCTTCTGTTTACAGGTTATTCAGACAATCTTAGCTGTTCTTGTGCTGGGAACAGTAAGTTTAAGGGTCATAGAGTGCAAACAAGGTAGCGTTCCGGACGCCTTACACTACAGTGCAATAAATTGTCGAAAGCACAGCGCACTTTTGACGGATTTTGGAGCAGTTGGTGATGGAAAAACATTGAACACTAAGGCTTTTAAGGCTGCAATTGATAGCCTCAGCAAGTATGCATCAGATGGTGGGGCACAGCTTATTGTTCCTCCTGGAAAATGGTTAACTGGGAGCTTTAATCTCACCAGCAGCCATTTCACCCTCTTTCTTCACAAGGATGCGGTTATTCTTGCATCTCAGGTACACTTTTAACACGTATCATGATGAACAACGCCATGAAATTAATTATACCGGTCTTGGCTAACACCTGGAACCCATTAAGCAATTAAATTCATTATAAATAAATTTGATACCTTGGATACAGCTCCCTCTTCGTCTATGTAATTCTACTCTTCCCATACTATGAGTACTACTTATATTAATTGCCAAAACCTTGCATGATATGCATTGTAAAATGGACAGGATGAGGCGGAATTTCCACTTGTTTCTACATTGCCTTCTTATGGGATAGGAAGGGATGGAAATGGAGATGGACGGTTCAGCAGCCTCATATTTGGTACAAACCTCACCGATGTCGTAATCACCGGTAATTATCGACTAATTACACCCCCCCCCCCCACCGCCCCCATTAATTCTGATTATTACATGTCAAATTAGTATCATTTTGGCCTGACCATGTCTGAGGGATTCATTATTATTGTTATTAGGTAACAATGGCACGATCGACGGCCAGGGTAAAATTTGGTGGGACAAATTTCACCAGGGCCAATTGAATTTCACCCGACCGTACATGATTGAAATTCTGTACTCTGACAATATCCAAATATCTAATCTTACTCTAATCAACTCTCCCTCGTGGTTTGTCCATCCGACTTATAGCAGGTTTGATCACGATCAGCATGGTCCTGATCCTCTACCTCCTTAACTTTATATGTACATATATATATATATATATATATCTTATTGCACAAACATGATCTTTGCATTTCTTACTTGTCTTCATCTTTTGTTTCTAATTTGCAGCAATGTGCTAATCCAAGGGATGACAATCCTTGCCCCTGTTGACTCTCCTAACACTGACGGGATAGACCCAGGTTTGTTTGCCACTTTCGAGTCACTTGCATTGCTTGCCATTCCTTTGCTCGAGAGAGAATTATATTATAGGTACTTAATAATGATGACCATATAATTTGAGTCGATGTTGTTTCTTCCTTTCCAGATTCATGCACAAATACTCGTATTGAGGACTGCTTCGTAGTCTCAGGGGATGACTGCATTGCCGTGAAAAGTGGTTGGGATCAATATGGCATTAAATTTGGAATGCCCACAAAGCACCTAATCATCAGAAGGTTTACCTGCATATCCCCCGACAGTGCCACCATTGCTCTAGGCAGTGAAATGTCTGGTGGAATTCAAGATGTTAGGATTGAAGACATCACAGCCATTAACACTCAATCGGGTATTAGAATCAAGACTGCTATCGGTAGAGGAGCTTACGTGAAGGATATCTATGCAAGAAGAATGACCTTCACGACAATGAAGTACGTTTTCTATATATCAAGCGCTTATAATCAACACCCTGACACTGGTTTTGACCCAAAAGCTCTTCCGGAGGTTAAAGGAATAAATTACAAAGATGTGGTGGCGACAAATGTTACATATACAGCAAGACTTGATGGGATTCCCAACGACCATTTTACAGGAATATGCATTTCTAATGCGACTATCTCATTGAGTGAGATGCCAAAGGAATTGCAGTGGAATTGCAGTAATATTGCTGGAGTGACGAGCAATGTGACTCCTAAATCCTGCAATTTGTTGCCCGAAAAGGAAAAAGTTGATTGTGCCTTTCCTGAGGATAGGCTGCCCATTGAGGATGTACATTTGAAGACTTGTTCAACTACCGAAACTGCCTAGGTGTGAGAGATCAAAGTGTAACCTTTTGTTATCTATTTTCAGTTTCTAGATTACTAAAGACTTGCGTGTATAAATCGTGTTTTCTAAAACGAAAAAACACGCAAGATCCTCACATATATATTTATTTGAATGTAATAAAGCAAGAGTCATTCTACTTGCAAGTCAATGTGTGGACACCAGTAACAAAGGCAAAAGTTAGTTTGTGAGAGGAGTTTAAAAATTGAAAGTTTAAAATTTTCAATCTGACATGTTATACTAGCAGACAAGTGAGTTTTTTCATTAAATAATGAACAAAAACAAACATAATTCAACCACAAAATGGTTCTAAAAATTTTCAACCGATTTGGTTTGGGAACTTTTTGTTGTCAAGGATTTATCCCATGTAAAAAGTACATATTTTCTCTATACGTAAGCATCCTGCCCTCAGCCCCAACACACCATAAATGGCCTTGCAGCTCCAAAACTGCCTTCATCCCGGCAGTTTCCCATACAAACTTGAAAAGCCGAAGAGCTCTATCCAACTGCCTCACCCCTCTTTGGACAATCTTCTCCTCTACTGTAGTCAAAATCCTTCCCATGCACAAGCAAAACCTATCCTCACCAATGCTATAAATTCCACCACAGATATCCACTTCGACATCTCTAACATGTCCGCATAGATAATATAACAGAAGTGTGAACAAGCACTTGGATGAATGACCCAGTGTCTTGGAGAGCTTCTTCTGTACTAGACTCTCTTGATGTCTAGCTTCCTTGTACCCTATACTTTTATCAATCAATACATCCTTGATTTGAGAAAGTCCCTCTTTCATGACCTCTAGCTTCACCAGAAGAAAACATAATTCCTTCTCGCTCTTCAAACAATCAATGAGGTCATTGAACATCTCAAGCACGTCTTCCCATTTATGTGAAGCAGAAGAGTCAACAACTTTTGCAGGCACAAGCCTCATCCATGAAGTGGAGTCATGGTTAGAGGCAACGACTGTGTCAGCCAAGAATTTTAGACAGCTAGAAACTATCTGCTGACCCATCTCGGTCCCTTTGCTTGGGCGTCGACAAGTTAACAAATCCAACTCAATTTTCAATCCATTGAGTATCTCCTCAAGTGCAGCTGTCCATATCCGCTGTTGCGTGACCTGCGGGCATACCGTGAGACGAACGAGCTTCCTTTGCTGCGCGGAAATGTTAAGGAAGTTGCTCACTTTGGTAAGCGAATTCACAATCATGGGCTCTCTTTCACTAGGTGCACTGAAACAAGCAAGTGGTGTGCAGTTGGCACTCGCCACCGAAAAGGCCGTTACGTTTTCCCGAACCACTCGCTGAACTGATGGAGACCCAATAAAGACCCTGGCCATGGACTTGAAAGTTCGCAACCTGTGTTCGATTTGATCATCAGAGACTATCGAATCATTACTTGCGTCAACCAGCCTTCCATCAACCCAATCCACATTTCTCAACGAGTGGCTCAATTTTATTATCTTTGGAAAAGCGTGGTCATACCATTCACGAGGTAAAGGCTCTTGATGGGATACTTCCGAGCAGTGATATAGTAGCGCATTGACATACAAAGCTCCAATTTGCTTGGTTTCTAAAAGCTTTGCACCATGGACAAGCTTCTGTAAATAGTTGTACACCATTATACGCCAGCGCAGAGTCCTTGGCGAATAGTCAAACAACCTCAAGGATCGAAACCCAAATCCAAGCTCAGGATAAAACTTGTACTTGAACTTTAAACCCTCCCTTGCTATTATGGTATTTATTTGCGACTTTTTCTACCTAACTTCTATCATATTTCACGCTTTTAAAAAAAAAATATTTTTGAGTTTATTTTTTAAAAATGATTTCAAATTTTTTATTTATTATTTATGTAATAAATATTTGATAAAAGAAAAAAATAATAAAAATTAAAAATAATATAAAATGTAAAGTGTTAAGAGGTTGTGAAGATTTTTTGTTTACTGCATTCGATGATCTCGACTGGGCCACCCCACCCTACAACAACTACACACACACAAAAAACAAAAAACAAAAGGGGCCTCAGTGTTTATATTTTCGTTTCTTTTCTTTGTTTCTACTAATGTATTCTTTTTAAATATCTGAATGACTGAATTCTTCTTTGTTACTTGTTTCAAAAAGGCCCATTCATCCCTCTCTACATCTATAATTTGGTCCAAACACTAGCCCTCCCCATACAAGGAAGGTCGTTTCTTTTCTGAATGGATTTAGATCCCTAGAGTTCCCAACAAGAGAGAGAGAGAGATAGACCCACAATAATCAATATAGGTCCTACAACATGTCTTCAATATTTTTAATGCTGCCTGAAAAATTAACTCTAGCAAAATTAAATATTGTGTCTATTTCTCTCACACTCTAAATCTTAGAATTTGGGCCAAAACTTGGATCCAAATCCTTGCTACATGAACCGTTCTATTACAACAGCATAGCAATATTTCCCCCAATGAACTGTGCTTTGACCAAATTTATAAGAGGAATGCCTTTATATCAATTCAAAACTGCAGGGTCTTTAAGAAGAGCATCCCCCCAGGCCCAGCCTCCCAACGTAGCATGTGAAGATCTTCACGGGTGCGCTTGTCTAGGGCTTTGCAAAATGGAATGGCATCCGCAAGCACAGCTGCTCAATAACTCCACTTTTAAATCGTTTCTTTGCTCGATGCAACTTGATTTCATAAAGCTTTGGCCAAAGTTTTCCAGTTACTGCAACCAAACAAAAATAATATATATATATATATATAAAACAAATACCAATGGGTGATTAATTCAGAACCATAATACCAAGACATGCTCAAAATCAAGCCCTAATTAGATGCAGCAATATTCCTTTGAAAGTGCTTGACAACAAAACAATGTCTATCTTAATATCAACACACATTAAGAGATCGAAATGAATGAAAAGCAACTGGATGCTGAAGAGTTTACAATGAGATAAATTAATATAAATTTAAAAGTGGTATTAATCAATAGCAGGAAAAAAAATGATCTTTAGAAGAACGTACTATCTGTTCCAAAACCCTCTTTTTCCCTTACTACCAGCGATCTGACTATAAAAATAATAATAATAATAATAATAATAATACAGGACACATGTAAATGATGATAAAGGGTGAATGTAGAAAAGGAATGTCAAATATTCGAGCTTACCAAAAACACGCTTTTCCTCGCTATCCCGGGCTATGCCATTCAAAACATCAACACCCTAGAGAGACAGCAGATTTTCATATAACTCGATTAGGTTAGGCAGTTGAAAGATACAATGAGTTTTGAAATGACATCTGGTTTTAAGAAAGAACAAGAGGAAACAGAAAAAACACATAAAAGGAAAGACATTTTAGGCAGCTTCTTCCTCTCTCTATAAACTAAAAACAGCCTACATTGTATCACATGCGGTGTAATTCTTTTTTTAACAAAAACAGATCATTTTTTTTTTTTCAAATGCTTACATAATTCCCAGCTGCTACCAATTTTTCCCTGCAATGCATAGAAGGGAAGAAAGAGGAAAACTGAGTGCAATTTCAGGAACATAAAATTTAACTTAATTACAATTCTCGAGTCAATCAATTAGTAGAAAGTAAACCAAATGCATAGAAAAACCTTCAATTTTGAAGGAGAACCCATCCAAGCACAGTACCATCCTCAGGCGAGATTCTAGCAATGCAGTCTGTCTACACATAAGCATATAGAGTTAAACAGGCAATCCAAGAAAACAAAACCATTTCAAGCCACAAATCAACTGTTATCTAACAAATATGGATATTATGTAAATCATGGACCATGAAAGGCATTGGGATGAGAAGTACTCTGCAAAGAACCACTTTTTTCTCCTTTTATCTACCAGCCTTGAACCTTTGACCATGATGAACATCAAAGTACGCAACTAACTGTACCACCAAGGCAACAAAGAAGACTGATATGCTGATTCCCACTTAATAGGCACAACAATGTCCACTCCTATAAAGCTCCCAAGCCATATGAAAAAATGGTCATGGTCAATTATGTGTAAGGACATACCTGCCAAACATTGGCCCATACTTCTTTGTCAACAAACTCCAGTTCGTTGAGGTTGTGTACTTCATCACCATTATATTTAACAATATCTTTTCTTATGACTGCATAAAAGAAGTTAAAATGCAATTAAGTAATAACAAACATGAGTTTAAACTAGTTAAAATTCAAGAAAAATATACCACCACATTATGGAGGAATAAAAAGTGCATGTAAGGGGGGTGAAAACTGAAGGCTGTGAAAATTTATTGCCACAACTTGAAGCTCAGAATTTCCTAAATGTGATGCACCATGAGTAATGTCAGGAACAACCTCAGATAAATAAATAAATAAATTGCAAAAGAAAATGCACCCACTAGTTATTTTGGAGGGGGAAGGGGGAGTTTGTTATTCTGGGAGAAGGAATGGAATTGTATCAATATGCAATATAAACCTTTCAATGTGTGAGGGTTGATCAGATACAATGTTGAAGTCCCATCAGTTCCAAACAAGACTTCTCCGTCAGTTGCCAGACCCCAACCATCTTGCATTTGATGCGTAAAATTTTCAAACTGCATTCAGCATAAAAACATGAAGCTTGTCACAGATTTGGATCATCCATATTGATGGCAGTCCAAAAACATAGTCAAAGAGAACATTTTATTTTATTTTTTTATAAGAGAACATTAAAAGAAAAAAACAACAATATTTGATCTAAGAATATATAAAAAAAATAAAAGTATACTCTATTTCTAAACAATAAAATATCTATGTCACCACAGAAGGAAATTGAAACATAGAGAAGACATAATTTTTTTCAAGATAGTAAGTTGTGAATCACTGTTAAATCATCCTGGAAACAACCAAAATTATTTCCATTAGCTCCCAGAGAGCACAAAACCTGTCACTCTTATGGAAACTAAATTGATGATGCCACATTGCATTTCCCAACCCTACTGCTTATCCATCAGGTCTTCATTGATCCAAAATACCCATGTTGTGTTCCACATCCAAAATTGAACATTATGAGCTAATCTTCAAATACCAGTGTCTTGAGAATCATATTTTGACAATTGGAATTTCAAGTAGAAGACTATGACCCACACACACAAGTAGATAACTACATCTACTTTTTTTGATAAGTTGATAACTACATATACTACACTAATCTCATATCACAAATCATCAGAACTTTCAGCTTTGCCTTAAACTTCAGAATTAAACCAATTCAGAGTTTTTTTAGGTGGGGTGGGGGTAAGGAGATGGAATTTCTAGATGAAGTTGACAGCCAAACTCTAAACATCTCGAGTCTAGATGGGGCATATTTCTACATAGGTTTTCTTCAACATTTTTGTTTTAAAAGTTTTTTAGCTTTTACTGTGATTTATTTCACCTGCTAACAAATATAAGGAAGAAAAAAAAAATTACATGAGGAAAAGAGGTGAAGCACAAACTTTGCTCAAATTATTTCGGTCATATATGAAACCAGTATTCTTCAACCACGTTACTTGGAACAGCCTATACAATATAAAAATTACTAGATCAGAATCGTTACTCTGTCAAATGTGGAAAGAACAAAATATGTATAAATCAACAATTTAAAAACTTCATGGACAGATACAAGGTAAATGGAGAGGTAAAGGCAAAAACATTTTGGAGGAAAGGCATATATGTTAATTGAATTAACTAAACATGCACAGCAATGATTTTTTGCATATACAGAACCCTGATCAAGTTATTTAGATTTTAGAAATAGGAAATACTAACCCTGCTCAAGTTATCAGAAAGATGTGAGCCCCGCAACAAGATAAAAAAGGAAAAGACGTACATGTCACACAAGGGCAGGAAGTCCTTGACGAGCATAAGTCATACTTATTTGTTCCAAGATTTACCGTCATAGACTTCTTCCAAGTAATCAAACTACTTAAAATTTCAAATTAATCAATCCAAACAAACTTAAATCTAGATTTGTTATGACGTAAAGTGTGGCAACCAATGAGATAAGGAAGACATGGTAAATCTCATGCATGAAAATGTAGTATTCCCAGGATGGGTGGGTCATGTGCATCTGGTAGGTGCACATCTTTGTTGCAAGTGGTTATATTATAATATAGCATCTCAGGTGCACTTAAGTATCTTAATATGCAAGCTCAAATACAAAGCAACGCCTGAGCCAGCACTTTAAATTGTCATAGCACACTATACACAATAATCCCACAATATGCATCCGAACACTCCTATTACAGCAACAACATGTGCATGAGCCTCTAATAAAGATAAAGATAAGACCCTCAGTACTACCACACCAAATTATCAGAACATAGCCATTTAGGGGGCCAAGCAGAGGAACAGTGGCTGATTGGCAACAAATTATTATACCCGATAATGCTGTCCTGGTACTTAGCACGATGGTCATTAGGTATACAGGAAAATTTCGCTAGTAGATGGTACTTTGTAGATGAAAGTACCTCTGAATAAAAATCAAGTAAGAAATACAGAATACCTGAACTTGCTTAACCAACAAGACAGTAAAAACGAAACTATAAGTTTTCCTTTCCCTTACAAACCTTTCACCAAGAAGAGTTAAGCCCTCCCCAAAGTAAGAATAATCCATATTATGAATAGCCTCAACCTGTAGATACCAAAATATAAGGAATTTATAATTGAAATCTCCAGTTAAGTGTTGCAATCTGATTAGTATGGTTACTAAATCAAATACCAGTAATCTTATCACAACTATAAAATCCTCTATCCTGTAATGCAGCATATTATGATCCACTTTCAAATTAACATATCTTTGTCCTTACAACAGCAATCAATCGGTCTGGCCAACACAATTTATTTTGAAAGAGTATTCCATTTGCCTTTAACATGATAATTATTCATGATATAATGGAAAATGAAAAGAACCGGGTATTTAATACAAACCAAAAAGGACATGAAAGAAGCCGAAAATTGGTTTGTACCTTCCCAGTCTGAAGAGCTACTTTCCGAACTGATGACTGAAACAATGAGTAAATAAAAGGTCCAGTGAGGAGGTAAATAAGAGCAAAGGATCTTGCAAGATATGTAATTTACTTTGAAGAAAAGAACATGTCTGATAAGATGAAATGTTTTTATGAGAGTACAGACTTGTCAAAAAACAAGTGTAATGCGTTGTTGAAGAGTGAAAGGGTTTTTTTCCCAGATGTGCCATATATGTGATTTCTCTATATGTTAGTGAAAGCATGTTTCGTATCTTTCTTCCTGTTCCTTGACAAATTTGTTTGAATAATCATTACTAATTGATCGATTGATTCTGTCAGTTTCATAACTTATATTTGCCGAATTATCTATGCTATCATACAGGGCTTCTTCTTTGGCCGAGTTTCTCACAGATGGAGACCCCGGAGGTGGTCTTAAGAAATCCGTTACGGAGTTACAACAGTTCAACCCAAAGGCAGTGGAGCTTTGCAGAACATTGGCAACTCGCTACTCTAAACAACTGTTTGAGATCTACGAGATTAATGAGGATCCTCACTTTCTCCCTTCTTGACATGACTTGCAACTAATGGGAGATGCTAACAACCGGTCGGGTGTAATAATTGCTTTTACACCTGCAAATCAGGAGATGCCACGAATGGGTTGCAAGAAAATAGACAATACACCCACATGTAGCTTATTACATTTTTTTTGCTTTCTTCCTCCCTCTCTCCCACCCCCGTCACTTTGCCATTTCTTTTCTGCCATCTAGTTTTTGGTTTTGTAACTTTCCTTTTGTTGCAGCAGAGTGACCAAAATGAAATTAACTCTACCCGGTCACTACAACGAGATTGGTCTTTAATTGCACCCAAACAATAGTTGCGGCCATTTTTGTGTGGCTATTACAGGAACTTTGTAGGTGATTTTGGTTGTCCTGTTTTGGTTTTATAAGTGCAAATTATGTACGTTAAGCTTGGATTGTCGACAATTAGCAAAACATTGAGAGTTAGTTGGTTATTCTGGTTCTAGAGTGATTAATTTAGCTTCAAGATTTGATTGGAATTAAAATTTCGTATAACTTGAGTTGCATTGTTGATATATAAATCAATTTATAGTTTTGGTGTTGTATTTTCTTCGTTTGATCTACCTTTCCCCACATCTGAAGTGAAGACGTGCCATCTCTTTGTGAATTCTACAATAATTTTATATAGTGATCATGTGGTTTGTATTGTAGGCTGATCAATTGATCACTGCCAGAATTGGGGAGTGGGTTCTAACTCTTTTTGATAAGTTTAACAAAAGGTGGGGGAACAGAATGGTGGGTGGTGCTTGGGAGGCAGAGCTTTGTGACCGTGCCTCTTTCTTTTGCAATGGCAGACGGTTTTGGTTGCAAATTTGTGTTACAAACTTGCGAGGAAGTAAACAAAGAGAGAGAGAGAGATAGAGAGAGAGAGAGAGAGGCGGGACTTGCAGGCGGTGGGAGGTGGCGGAGGGAGAGAGAGAAGAGGTGGAAGAGAGAGAAAATAAAATGAAATAATCTGTTGCATGTGGGTGTAAATTTTAATTTATTGCACATTCTATGTGGCAGCTTTTTATTGGCTAGTGTTAAAATGCAGTTTTCATCCGAGCTGTTATGAGTTTTTCCCGCAACTAATTCAGACAGATGTTAGAGATCAAAATCCTCTATCGGCGTTCCACTCTCTGCTAGATATTGGTTTGTATATATATCATATAAGTTATTCAACGTTATTCTTGTAGTATGTTTATTAGAACAAGTACATTTATCTATTCTTAAGAATTGGATTCGTAGTTGTTTGTATGAAAATCTAGTGAAAATGCCTTCCGTATCGTTTGCATAATATGGAATGTTTCCAACAAAGCTCTCATATTTACTTATTTTTTTTAAAAGAATTGCGTGATGTTTGCACACTCTACAACAGTAAATATCATTTTTCTGATTAAAACTCACCATATTTGGGAAAAAAATTCACCATTTCTGAAGCAAAGCTCTGGCTGTTGAGATGTATGTCAAATAGTTAAAACAACATTTGTACCATAAAGCTACTGTCATTAAAGAATCTGAACTCTGCATTGCTGAACATGCACGTAAGTTTAGCACTCCCTAAATGTAATATCCAGCTAAAAGTTTTATGTTCTTACTTGTAATGAGCAAAAGTATTTCACTCCTGCTATGTACAGTTGCCGTATACAATCGCCGCACAGTCGGCTGCCACGTAAGCTTCAATTAAAAAAAATGAAAAACAGAGTTCCATTCCCGCTTCCTTCTCCAGCATGTCTTGCGATTCGTGGGCTTTGACTATGGTTTCCTTTGGCGATTTGTGGCCTTCGACTCTTTGGGTAGAAACTGACGGCGAGTTGAATGTATTTTCGATTCTCTTCGACTCTGGTTCCGCTTGCTTCTCCGTTGGTGCTTCTCTTGGGTTGTGGTCTTCGGCTATTTGTGGTCTTCGGCCAGAAACAGACGTCGATTTGGTGCTCATTTTGGAACTGGTGTCGTCTTCGGCAATTTGTGGTCTTCGCTCAAGCTTCAAGTGGTTGAGTCCGTAAGCACAACTGAACTGGATCTTCAAGTGTGAAAGGGTTGCCGTCTTGGTGCACGCATTTGCTGGAAATATTTGATAAGTGCAACGATAGAGGTGAATTTAACCCTGTGAATGAATGAATCGAAAGAAAAATGTCCTAAAATGAGCAAATCAAAATAGAAATAATAATTTTTTTATTAACCTCAAAATACTAAAAACAAGAAAAAAGTTATAGATTGGTCAAGCATGTAGCTTATAGAGTTAATGGAATGTGGTATTAAGTTTAGCCAAAGCATGACAATAAAATAAAAATAAATATAAGGAAGAAGAAGACATATCTTTGCAAGATGATAGCAGACACTATGAAAATGCCACCTTATATGCGGATAATGAGCGCAATAGAACTAACAGAAATTGGAAGGGAAGAACAGGAAACACAAAAGGTTAGATGCTGCAACAGTATAGTAGTGGTTGTGCTAGTGTAGTAATTATGTGGGTTGTAATTAATTGGAGAGAAATTTCATCATATTGACACATTTATAATCAAGCAAGGAACTTAAACTGTCAGCGATTGGCATGTATTTTTTCCAATGGCTTTATGGATGTAAGAAAAACTCATTCCCAACCCCCAACTCACACTCTCCCCCTATTTTAAAAATGGAAATCAAGACAACAACATCAGATCTCAATCCATAGAGATAGTTAGAGAAAGAAGTCAGAACAAAAAAGATAAAGATAACCGACGTAAGTGTTCAACTGCCGGATGAAGCTGGCTAAGTTCTTGTGCTTGGACAGAAGCTTGGCTGCAAACTCATATGGGTTCCAGACCACAAAGTCGTTGTTGCCGTCGCTCCAGGAAACCACTGAGTCGGGCCCCGGCTCGTCCACCATGGTGTAAAGCTTCCTTAGAAACGGCGGCAATGTATCCGCCGTCGTCGTCGTCGAAGATCTGGCATCATTAACATCTGCCATTCTTCTTCTTCTTCTTCCAGGCTCCTCCCTCACTGAAGACGACGGCTTCGAGGGGAGGGACGTGCTGTCCTCGACAGAGGCGCTTCGAGGGGATGGAATCGTCGTCTTCGACAGCAGGTAATCGTGGAAGGATTGAGAGAGAGATTTCTAAACTGAGGAGAGGAAATGCAGAAAGAGGGAATGAGGAAGGAAAACATTTTGAGAGAAGGCTGTGGCATCGAAACGCACGATGAGGAAAAAACAATTGAGAGAAATTTCTAGAATCGAAACGGTGCATTTCGATTAATTGAATCCACGTCATCAGCCGCTTGCACGGCGTTTACCCGGACGACTCAACATATAATTTCTCAAAGTATTTTCTACTTTTCTTTTTAAAAAGATTCCCTGAAGTTTTGGTGAGTTGTCTTAAAGGTGTTTAATAGGCCACCTAAATTAATATTACAACCCTTGCCATAACGCAACTTTCCATTTGAAACGATTCTCTTTCTTTTTCAAAAAATTTTTAAAAATAAATAAATAAATTTGGCAACAAGGAATTTATTAAAGTATCCCGAGGAGATTCTTCTAATTGCATGAACAATGCAGACAGAAATGTAAGCATCTATGCTGGCAGCAACTAAGAGACAGCTAGCCCAGCTTGGAACTGCACTATAAGCATATATATTAAATCATTAAAAAAAATAGATTCATTTACAGCAAATAAAACCACAGGAATTTAGAGGTCACTATTACTCAGATCACATGGTTGTATGTATGGGTCCCCTTAATATGCGGGTCCCGCCTTCCCACAAAAAACTTTCATGCACACACGTCACAGGCCCTCTCGTTAAAGCCAACGCTATAAAAGCCCTTCATTTCTCATTGCCACCTTCACCACCTCCTTTTGATTCCTTTCGATCTCTTTTCTTTGTTAACGATTTCTCTCTCTATCTCTCATTTCTCAGAGGGAGAGAGAAAAACAAATTGTCAAAAGAACAGAGAAAGAGATGGCAGTTTCTAAGGTTTCATCATTCGGGGTGGTCGCTATCATATTCGCCATCATCTTGCAAATGGCTCAGGCCCAATCTCCCGCTCCTGCTCCTGCGCCCACAAGTGACGGTAGGTTAATTTTCTTTTTTATTCTCGATCTCCTTGTTTTCTGTTTGATTCCCAAGAAATAGTAGAACTCTTCACGATATGATTCGACAAGTTTTACGCACTTTTTTTCCCGGGCCAGGCTTTCTTGGCCGGCAAACAGAAGCTAGCTATATAGCTCTTTTCTTTAATGAAAAAAGAAATCTTTCTGATGCGCGCGATCTTATTCCATATTGATCGTTGGGATATTTGTGAATGATGCAAGGAAAGATAATTAAGGTACGTAGATAAACATGTCCCACTAAGAAAAGTTACAAGCTGGATGGCCGAGATCAAGAGTTGTGATGATCATTGGAAGGTCAACTGATGTTGGCCGATTCATTTTTGAAACATTTTATCTCAACTTCCTTGATTAATAAAACCATGAATGTATATGTACATGATTTGGAATCAATTTTTCATGTTTCTTGTCCTAATTATTTTTGAAACATGTCAAATCCGTTTCTCAGCAATTAAGATTCTCGAAGGTTTCCTTTTTTAAAACTGATATATGATCATCAATATTTATCATATTGATCTTATATATATATATATATATATATATGCTTTAATTAATTTGCAGGCGCATCAATAGATCAAGGAATAGCATATGTGCTGATGCTGCTGGCTTTGGCGCTCACATACATCATCCACTAAATCCATGCTCGTACCTTCAAATATATCTAAGCGATCGATCGAGTCGACCTCATTGTCTACGATATCTAATGCATGCTGAATGTATTATATATTTACATTAATGTGTAATTGTTAGGAAGCTGTGGTGAGTGTGTTTTTGGATTGCGTGGTGTACTTTATCAGTAATTTGGGAAATGGGAGGATGAGATTTCATTTAGAAGCCCTATATATATATATATATATATATATATATATATATATATGTATGTACGTACGTACTTAATTTTGTATTCAAATAACAATCTCTTTATTCATTAATTGTGGGCGTTTTCTAGTTTTATTTTTCCATTGTTTAATTAATAATCTCTATTCATTCGGCATATTATTACAGTTCCTTTCATATATAGTTAATTTGGTAGTTCGAGAACATCTTTAATTGTCAAGAGAATCGGACAAATTCTGATCATCGTGAAAGCATTGATCTAACATATAGTCGGAATATATTTCGAAAATAGAAAATAACTTTGACATTCGAAATTTTGGATCTCTTCAATTACTAGAAGGATTTTTTCTCTATATTTACAGAAATACGAGTTTGACATTAAGGCATGTTTGGGAGTGGGATGAGACACAAAATTCTCATCTCATATCATCTCATCATTACATATTTTTCAAATTTCCATACAAAATATAATAAAGAATTCAATTTTTTCAAATCTCAATTCAACATTTTCAAATCCCAATATAATAATAATACTAAAACATAATATTTTAAACACTAAAATAAAATATAAAATTCTCATCTCACCTCCAAATCTACCATGTATAGAGTTTTTCTATTCATCATCCTTACACCACACAATTCTAAGAGAAAAATAAAATAAAAAAAATAAAAAAATAAAAAATAAAAAGCATATGTATAGCAGTGTAGGGATGATGGGTAAATTCTGCTTTTAAGGATATTAATTATGCCTTTATGCATGGCACATAGGATGATTCCTTTGATTTTTTTTCCCAATATAAAAACGAAAGTTTTCCTCTCTTCTTTACCTTCGATTTGTTCTTTTTTATTTTTCCCAATCTCAGAACATGTGCCTACATATGCCACAGTGATTATTTCGATTCTCCAAGTACACTGACCGATCGAGATGCATCTAATAGACTAATATATATATTCTACAGATAGAACCACGAATATTTACTACCCCACGCCTTTCATTTTGGCTGGCACAAAGAACAAATTAATAATTTAGGCTTTGAATGTAAAAACGGTTTTATCTCATCTCATCATTACAACTTTCTTAAATTCTCACAAAATATAATAAACAATTCAATTTTTTTAAATTCTAAAATAATAATTAATAATATTAAAAAATAATATTCTAACAATATTTTATTTAACTTTTAACTTTTATTTAAAACTATATCATCTCATCTCAGTATCCAAATTAATGGGCCTTACTCTATTTCATGCATGGTCACTACAAAGCCTGTTTGTTTTCACGAAGTCCTGATTAACAAGGCTGAAGTTGAAAACATTCGTAATCTTTTCTATTAAATTCAAGTAAAAAAACAAGCACCCTAAGGACAGATCGAGATCCTCGTGAAAAAATGAAATCTTTTACTCTCCACATATTTATACTATATATAATAAGTGTGGATAGTTGTGAACAATATTTTTTGTCGTCGTCCGTGTTGTAGTCTGTTTTTTGTGTGTTTTCTCCTTTTTGTCCTTCTATTTTAACGTTTTGTGTCCGTTTAACGGAGGGTATTTTGGTCTTTTTGCTTTTTTTCCTTCCCGAGATTTATCCTTCTGTTTTAACGCTCTCTCTGACTTTTATATTTCTGAAACGCTTTCTCTCTCTCATTTTTATCTCCGAAAGCGACGCTTTCTCTTCTCTATGCATCTTTGTGTCTTCTCTCTCTCTCTCTCTCTCTCTCTCTCTCTATAATAAGCGACGTTTTTTTATATTTTTTCATGGGTTTGTTAGTAGTTTTTTTTTTTTTAATGTTGTTGGGTGTTTATTTTTTCGTGTTTTTCATTTCAGTGATGATTTTTTCTTCTCATTTCATTATTTACAGATTTTTCAAAAGATACAATTTTTTTGGTTGTTTGATTTTTTTTTTCCTTCAGATTTGCATGCCGTGAGTTGTCTATTTTCTATTCTTTGCTTTTGTCATTTAAATGTTTTAGAAAAAATATAATTTTTTTTTTATGTTCGATGGGGTTTTTTTTCCTGTGGGTTTGCATGTTGTGAGTTTTGTCCTTGGGTTTTTTTTTTCACATTTTTTCGTTTCATGGACTCGGCTTTTTTGGTTCTCATTTCATTTTTTTAAAAGATATAATTTTTTTGGTTGTTTGATGGTTTTTTTTTCATTTTTTTTTTTTAGATTTGCATGTTGTGAGTTCTTTGTATTTGGGTTTTCTCTCTTCAGGTTTGTTATTTGCAGCGTTGGGTTTGTCTTCGTTAATTTTTTTCCTATAGGTTTGTATGTTATGAGTTTTATCTTTGGGTTTTATATACGGTTTTCATTTTTATTTTTGAAACAAAGTAGATGGGTTTTTGTTTTGTCGGTTTGCATGTTGTTAGTTAGTTTGTTCTTCACTTTAGTGATGTATAGATTTTTGAAAGAACACAAATTTTTACGTTGCTTCAATGGTTATTTTTCTATTGATATTTTTTTAACAAATAGCTTGTACCTTTTTTTGATTATTTGATCTATAGATTCGTCAGAAAATGAAATTTTTTTTGAGTTTTGTAGTTTGCAGATTTGTGAAAAAATATAGTTTTTCCTTCTGTATGTTATTTACTTTTATCTTGTGGATTTCTATGTTGTGAGGTCTTTGTCTTTTGTTCTCGTTAATTTGCAAATTTGTTTTTTTTTTTTTTGTGGCTTTCTTTGTTCGAATTTTGGTTGTTGTGACAAAATACATGGTTTTTTCCCTAGTTTTGTTGATTTTTATTTTTATCAAATAGTTTTTTTTTTTTTTTCGTTTTGTGGTTTGTAGATTTTAGAAAAAATAGATTTTCTTTTCTTTTCTTTTCTCTTGTATGTTTTTTGTTTGTATTTGATTGTGTGTCGAAGGTTTTTTTTTTTGGTTGTGTAATTGGATGGAACTCAGTTTGTGTTTGAGAGATCTGTTCTGTTGTTTGTTTCGAGTTTTATCTTTATCTTATCTACATGCCATTATAACCATAGGAGAATCGTTAAGATCTAGCCTTTTCTGATCTTATTTGCTCTATTTACACGTCTCACAACCTTTTAATGGTTATTGCCTTGAAAATACAACTTTATATCACATCTTATGTGTCAATGATCATCGGCCAGGTTCTATGAAGTCCTTTTTAAGTTTGAATTTGCAATTGATTGTGTACTCAATTTTATTGCCTTGATTAAGAAGCCTAAGCCCTCTTGCTGCTGGTGGCTTAAAACCATGTTCCAAGTCTTAGCTCAATATGAGTTTAGCATTCATGTTTTGTTAACTGATTTGTGTCAAGCATTATTTTTCTAAACTATTATGTTATACACTTGCACTACTGAATGATTATGACATTGGATGTTGAACTTCATAAATATTTCTAATTTCTAACTGTATAAATTTTTGGTAATTTTTGCTTATAATTTTATATTTCATTCTAAAAATATCTGGTTACTTACTATCAAGATTTCTGCTTATTGATTTATTATGTATTTTTTTTTGGGTTCGGTTAGTTTGGTGATTTTACATGGGTTTGTTGGTTTTTTTTTGGGTGTCGTTCCTTTGGTAATTTTACATGGGTTTGTCCATGCTATGGAGTTTTGGTATTTCTTGCAAAAAAAAAACTTTTCCCTTCAAATTTGCATGTTGTGGCTATTTTATATTTTTTGTGAAATTTGATTTTGGCCTTTTGACTAACTGGTTTTGACTTTTCATTTTAAGTTGGTATCTCTTAATTTTTTCGAAAAGAAATATATGGATTTTTGTTCGGCTGTGCCATATTTGTAGACTTAATTTTTTGGGAGAAGTTTGCTTGTGGAAGAAATATATAGATTGTTTTCCTTTGCTATGCCGTGAAAGATTATTCCACTTGGTTTTGTTTCAAGCTTTAAAACTGATTTTTTTTAGGTGGTGATGTGATGATGCATGATCAGAGATCTAATTTTATATTTTTTAACAAGTTTAAGTGGGTATTTTGATGCTACAGATCTTTTTTTTTAAAAGGCCAGTTATAGTGAGTGTTTTGATACGCCTCACTTGTTACAGTCAGAAATATTTAATATTTGTTTGCATGGATTGTTTGCATAATAGCGAAATTTGATTAAAGAATATGATGAAATCCCTTCTTACAACTTTTTGTAATTTGTTTGCATTATTTTATTATTTTTAATTGTGAATGTATCCTTTGTGTAACATTAACTTTTTGTTTATTTTTTGTAGAAGGTTTCTAACAATAGCATTCACATTAGAGTTTTAATTTAAGATTTGTTTTTCTAAACTATTTCGTTATAACATGTGATTATTAATTTATCTATAGTTTGAGGAATGATCAAGGGTTTCAAATTTGTGATGGCCGTGAGCAATGTTTTTTGTCATCCTCCGTGTTGTCGTCCGTTTGTTGTGTGTTTTGTCCTTTTTTGTCCTTCTGTTTTAACATTTTGTGTCAGTTTAAGTGAGGGTATTTTGGTCTTTGAGGATGTTTTGGTCTTTTGGTTTAGGGTTTTAGAGTTTCGTTTTTCCTTTCATGCATTTTTTAACTTCTGCTTCATTTATTTTTTTATTCAGCTATTCACACTTTTTTTTTTCCTCTTTGAATTTATGCACTTGATTGTTTAGTTCTTTGAAGGAATTTGGGTTGTACATGTCATGGATTTGCATGTTATGGGTTTATATGTTTAGTTTTTTGTTTCATGCATTTTTTAACTTCTTCATTTTTATAAAATTTACAAAGGATGTGGATAACACAACAGAAAAAAGTTAAAACCATTGCCATGCATTTTTTGGAGAATTTAAGTGGATGTTTAGATCCTACAGATTGGTTTTTAGGTGATGCATGAACCAACAACACTATAAGAATTTTAATATCTTATCAATTAATTTTGCAGAAGAAAAAGAAAGTGCTAATTAATATGATTGTGATATGAACTTTACTTCCTCTTTAGAATTTAAATCAAACTACATTTTGTAAACTTATATCAAACTTCTTTTGCGTATATATTATTATGGTTGTTGCAGTTATATTATTTATAATTTCTTGTGATGCAATTATGTTATTTATATTTATTAACTATCTATATATAGTTAAGACAATATATATATATATATATATATATTATAATATAGTTATCTTTTTTTTTCCGCAAACGTCCCTTGGACTTTTCATTACTACTTGCATTTCTCTATAAACATGCATACGCCCATTTATGCTGATCTTCTAATTGCTTTTTACCACAAAGTCCATTAAACACAACCAGATTAATTTGAATATTTCTATTCTTTAAAATCAAACGAAGAAGAGAATGAAGATTATAAGCAAAATTTCTTTCTTTAAAATGAAACCAAATGTCACAAAATTTCTGCTCCAAAAAAATTACAACAGAAGAATTTCTTCTGTCCAAAACTGGGGATCAGAAGTCACTTTTGCCCTTCAGGGCCTATAGAAAAGGATCTACCATGGACAAGAATTATCTAGACCTGCATACCATATTTGCATGCTATAAACCAAATAGCAGAGCTTGTAAAAAAAAAATCAACAGATAAAGAAACTTCTATGCTTTCGGGTCAAGTGTCTCTCTCGCCAAATCACCAAAATTTCTTCCAGCCTTCCACTTTGAAGAAGTCAAAACTGGATAAAAAGCAGCCCCCACTCTATATCATGAATTTGCATAATGGTTCTGTAGAACATATTTAACAACTTCATAAAATGAAACCACAATCCCCACTGAAGGGCCTGCACGGCCAACACGAGGACCAACTCCAGTAAACAGCCCCTTTATCCCTCCATCCCTGTTGCAAGCAAATTTAAAATTCAAGACTTTAGTAAACAAAAAAAATTGATCATTGACTTAAATACTAACAACGTATAAAGATCAAAAGAATATGAAGACGGAATGCTTAATTACATGTTCAAATGTAGCAAGCAGTACAAGATTGTTTTCCCCGTTTGATCAGCACCCTCCTTTTTATTTTATTTTATTTTAATGAAGTACTAGAGCATGCAAAGAAAAGTAGCTCACACCTTCATGCTACCTAAGAAAGCTCAAACACATGATGATAGATTGGCTGCAGACACTTATACTATAGAAAGCCTAACAACCTTTTTTCAACATTACAAATTGTTGAAGACATCTATCCCTCAAAGGCATGGGAATCTCGACTCCTTAGGCAATCCTTGTTACTTCTGTCTATCCTTCTTATAAAAAAGGGTTGAGATATAACTTTTTTATCTCCGTGTCTCATTCTCATTAACTATAAATTGAAAAAAGAGGATACATTTAGTGTACAGTTATATAAACTAGAGACATACCTCCAAATTTCCACGAGTGTTTGCCTTGTTGTCATTCTTAATTGCCTGACGGGATCCTTCTGCAAATTTCAAAAAATAAAAGGTAAAGACAACATCGTTATATGAGAAAACATAGTATAATGTTAAAATATATAAAATGTTATTGATAATTTTTTTTTTTTTGTTATAAGTAAATAGATAGCTTTATTGAATAGAATGAAACTAGGTAATGCCCAAGTACACAGGAAGTATACAAAGTGAGACCTAATTACATTCTAGTGAGCTGAAAAGAAGATAGAAACTTATGGACACTCCCACCCTTCAGTACAATAGCAGAAAACCGCTGTAAAAGAGAGAATACAAAAAAAATCCAGATTTCCCCCACTACACGCTCCTTGTTGTTAAAGCACCTATCATTCCTTTCTGACCATAAACACCACATTAGGCACAAAGGTAACATACGCCACACTGCTGCCAATTGTGCACTGTTATGCCTCCTGTTCCAACACGCTAATAGTTCCACCACACTCTTAGGCATCACCCAACTTAGTCCAGCTCTATCAAGGATACCAGCCCATAATTCCCCCGCCACCTCACAATGTAAAAGCAAATGATCTATCGATTCTCCATTCCTTTTGCACATGTAGCACCACTCCATGACCACCATACCCCACTTCCTTAAGTTATTAACCGTCAATATCTTTCCAAGCATGGCTGCCCAAGTAAAAAATGCAACTTTAGGCGAACTTGTGCTTTCCAAATACTCTTCCACGGAAAAAAAATGGGTTGTAGTGCTGTTAAAGCCTTGTAAAAAGATTTAACAGTAAAATCTTTTCTCTCTATGTGAATCCACAACATACGGTCTCTCTCATTTCCTCCTACCTTTGCTGAATACAAGTGGCTAAAAAAGGCTGCCATCTCATCAAGCTCCCAATCTTGAGCATTTCTAGTAAAAGTGACATTCCAAGTTACCGTCCCATTGGTATAGCATAGTACATCTGAAACTACCGCTTGCTGATTTCCAGCCATGTTAAAAGCGAGTGGAAAGATAGTGGAAAGAGGACTTTCCCCACTCCAAGCATCATGCCAAAAGCAAAGTCTTGCTCCGTCACCCACTCTGAACCTAATATGTTTTTCAAATGTGTTCCACCCCTTGCTAATAAATTTCCATAAGCTCACTCCATATGACCCCCTACCCTCCTTAGAACACCATTCCCCCACTCACTACCATACTTGTGTTCGATTACCTCTCTCCATAACGAGTTCCCTTCTATTTAATACCTCCACAACCACTTACCAAGAAGGGACTTGTTGAAGATGCTCAAATTTCATACCCCTAATCCCCCGTTCTCAATCGGACAGCACACCCTTTGCCAACTTACAATGTGGAATTTGGTTTCCTCCCCCATGCCCCCCATAAGAAAGTTCTAAACAATTTTTCCATATGGTTAGCCACTCCCACCAGCAAAGGAAAGAGGGAAAAATAGTAAGTAGGAAGGTTGGAAATGGTACTTTTAATAAGTGCTGATCTCCCCCATTTTGATAAATATAGCCGCTTCCACCCCGATAGTCTTTTCTCAATCTTCTCTACCACCCCATCTCAAATGCTCTTTGTTTTAAATGACGCCCCCAAGGGGAGTCCAAGATATTTCATAAGAGGTGAAGCAATTTTACAACCCAACAACTCAGCTAGAGAAGCAATATTACTCAACCCCCACTGGTATCAGCTCCGACTTCCCCAAGTTCACCTTAAGTCCCGAGACAGCTTCAAAACACAACAAGACCGCCCTTAGAACTTGAATCTGGTCACTAGCAGCATCACAGAAGATAAGCGTGTCATCTGTAAATAATAAATGAGAAATGGAATTGACACCATTACTATCGTTACCCACCGAAAAACCCGTAATAAAACCCCCCCTAACTGCAGCCTCCATCATGCGGCTCAAAGCCTCCATAACTAAAACAAAGAGGAATGGTGATAATGGATCCCCTTGTCGCAAACCCCTCGACGGCTGAAAGAAACCACAAGATTTTCCATTGACTAAAACCGAGAACCGAGTGGTCGAAACACAGTATTTAATCCATTCGCACCACTTGCTTCCAAAACCACATCTTCTCAACATATAAAAGAGGAAATCAAAACACACATGATCATAGGCCTTTTCCATGTCCAACTTGCATAGAACTCCTAGAATGCCTTCTCTTAACCGGCTGTCCAAACACTCATTTGCTATCAAAACGGAGTCCAAAATTTGCCTCCCCCGAACGAAAGCATTTTGAGGTTTGGAAATGAGTTTGTCCATCACCAAACTCACGCGATTAGCTAACATTCTTGAAAAAAAGCCATAGAAAAACCATCTGGGCCCAAGGCTTTATCCTTGCACGTGCCTCTCACCACTAGATGCACCTCCTCTTCAACAAGCGGCCTCTCCAACCAACTTGCTACCTCCGAACCTAGCTGGTCAAACAATAAACCATCCAGTTTGGGGCGCCACTCAACTTTTTCAGCTAGGAGTTCCTCATAATACTGCACTATATGGTCTTGGATCTCTTCAGGAGATTGTAACACATTCGAGCATGAATGAAGGACTTCAATAGCATTGTGGCGCCTATGGGAATTAGCCACCTTGTGAAAGAACTTAGTGCATTTATCTCCCACTTTCAACCAAAGTGCCCTTGATTTCTACCTCCAAGATATTTCCTCCATCAACAACATTTTCTCTATTTCGGTTACCATCACTTTCTGTCTTGACAAAGAATCCTCATTCATCTCTCCTTCCTCCAATACTTGCAACTCATCCCAAATGATATTTTTCTGCAATTCCGTATGTCGAAATACTTCTTCATTCCACTTATTTAAGTAAACCTTTAGAGCTTTGAGTTTGCCCGCCACTATGAAACTAGGTGTTCCATCAAAGGAATAAGCTTCCCACCAAGCCCTTACCTTATCCACAAATCCATCAACTTTCAAACATATTCTCAAATTTGAATGGGCGCCTACCCCCGTGAA
Organism: Juglans regia; assembly: GCF_001411555.2. Lineage (NCBI taxonomy): Eukaryota > Viridiplantae > Streptophyta > Magnoliopsida > Fagales > Juglandaceae > Juglans > Juglans regia. Next base: position 38,895,960 of record NC_049913.1, read on the forward strand.
TGCCACCACAATCAAGTAAAATTGAAAAATGATCAGAACATACCAGTGACAATCTTTTCTGACATATTCCGGAAAGTGCGTCTCCCATGAAGGGGACACTATAAATCTATCCAACCTTGACCACCCTTGGCTGTCGGAGCTTTCTGTGCCTAAGGTGAGGTCAAAAACTCGGGAACAGTGGCCAAAATCTCATCGTAGGGACTAGCCGTGACAAGCTCGAGGACAGCAGTCTTGCTGTTGCTCTCAGACACCTTCTCTGACTTCTTCGCCGTTTTCTGTGCACCGGAATGCTCTGACGAAGTGATCTGAGTAGAAATCAGATCATCCTGGCCCGCGACGCAGCTTTAATCCCTCCACCAACTTCGAAAAGAACAAATTCTGGCACCGGGACCTCCGTCGGAGCTTCTTACACCTTCTCTGACTTATTCGCTGTTGTCTGTGCACCAGAATGCTCTGGCTAAGTGATCTGAGCAGAAATCACAACATCGGGTTCCGTGATGCAACGTTAAGCCCTCCACCAGCTTCGATTACAACAAACTCCGGCGCCAGGACCTCCGTCGGAGCTTCTATGGTCTTTAGCGATGTTGTCTGTGGTATCACAAGCAATGATGACACAGGCCGAGACGTCAACGGGCCACCAGGGTGCAACGGCTTCTTCCTCCAGACAGGCTTCTCTGCCTGGGCTTGGGAAGTAGACTGGGCCTGGTGCTCCACTCGGGCCTGCATAGAAGGCCACTGGCCCACTTGAAATCCCATCAAGGCCACTGAGCCATCAGAGGCCACTGCCTTTCCTTTACCCGGCCCATTACGTGGGCCTTCATCCCCTCTTCAACGCAGCGTTTCATTATCACCATATTAATCTGCAAGCAACCCACTTGCTTCTCCATTTCAGTCAAGGCATGCCACAAAGATGCCACATTTGTCCCCGACACCTTCCGGCCATTCCCTTCACAGAATTGCGCTTTCACCAAAGAGGAAGAACCGGCTGGCCTCTCTTCATGTTTTGAGGCTCGAGACAAGACCTCCCTGTAGGAAGAGGCTTGGTGGTACTGCAATGGAGGAGAGGGCATCAATGGATAAGTCCCTCTGTTATTCCCTCCCAAAACAGAGGATTTTGCAGAGAGCTCCTCCAACAAGTCTCCAAAATTTCTCCATCCTAACCCCTTCCTCCTTTCCGGTATCACTAGCATCCCACGCCGCCTTGCTTAGCCAAACTCCAATAAGGTGAAAAAACTCCCATGAGAGTTTTGCTGCCTTTGCACCACCCAAACTTGAGACTCATTTCTTCTTGTTCTAAGAAACACAAAAGGACCCCCAAAAGCTACACCTTCCTTCATCATGGCAGCCAACCACCTCAATGATGCTTGATCAATGGAAATATGATTAACCGCACGACAACTACTCTCCGTGATTCTCCACCACCCTTCATTAACCTTCAAAAACTGAAAGCACTTTTGATCAAAGATAACATTCCTACTCGACCCCATGGCGCAAACACTCATAACGTAATGAAGAAATACTAAGCTAATCACGACTGAACTCGACCACCATAAACCGCAACGAAAGAAACAACATTTTTTCTCAGATGTACGGAGAGAAAAAAGAGTATAGGAGGCAATCACTCCAAGCTAAGTCTCAGCACATTATGTTATTGATAATACACAATCAAATATATGAACAAAAAGAAACGAAGCCAAGACACCATCCCAGCACATAATAGCGTCAATTCAGAACTTTCTAAATGAACCCTCAGGATATTAAAAGGAAATATCATGTAAGAGATTGGTGACTAAATCGCACAGCAAAATCAAGCTTAAGTTTCAGTTTAAAGGGAAACGACCTCTATCTGCCTTCGAGTTTTCGCAACATCTAGAGGACATGTAGCAGCAGCAGCAAGGCTTCCTGCAACAAAAGCAGCAGAAAAATTTGCACCAAGGATACTGGCTGCATTTGCTTCATCTCCCACCAGACCAAGGAGTTTTTTCCTTATCTGAAAAGATAGAGATCAGACATAATCATCAAACGAAAACATAGAGACCCCTGATATTCATGAAAGAAGCAGTTTCAAGGAAAAAACATTACTGGTTCAAGAGTTGACCAACAGATTGCAGAGAAGGGAACATCGCGAGCAAGCTGTGCTCCCATGCCTGTCCAAAGGACACGATAGCCTTGAACTGTAGCCAAAAAAAAAAAAAAAAAAAACAATTATGTCGATCACAGTTAAAATCAAGTATAAGATACTTATGGGCAAAACATCAATCATCATGTGTAGTGCTTCCAATATGAAAAAAGATGCGTGATAAGTACAATGCTTTCTTGCATTGTACCATAATCATGTCACCCCAAGTACCATAATCACAAGAAAAGTCAACTTACAGTTGCTTTGACCACTGGTGCTGTTAACATGGGAGATGATCCCAAGAAGAGTCTGCCAGACTCCAGGAGGCTTCGCACCAGTTTGGGTCACCTTAAATGCCTATTATAAAAATAAATAAATAAATAAAATAAAATAAAAAAAGTTAAAAGATAAGAAGCAACCACAAAACAAGAGTTGGAGTGCCAGAACAATGGAAAAAATGCCGAAGAGCATACACCATGAACAATCAAATTAATCGAGTTTGCAAAGAGTTCTGATCGACATGGAAGACAAATTCAAGAAACCAAAGGCTAACATGTAAAACGTAACACATAACTGTACCAACAGGAGCTATGAGAAACATCTGGTCCTAAGTTATATTTATTACTTAAAGAATGAGACAGACATACAACTTATTATGCAGACAACGTCACTGACGTGGCAAATTTTAAAGTGTTTCAGAAAGTATTGACTACACTTGATGATTACTGTATCATTAGCAAAAACATTATTAGTCCTAAAACCTAAAGCTAGAGGAACATATGTGTGCTGAAGAAGGAATGATGATTGGTGGGTGGAACGGTTCTCTCTGGACCAGAATCCCTTTTGACAAAGAGAGAGCCATTTGTCAAAATTTCCCACTTACTTTCTGTCTCTGTTTTCCCATCCAGCTGGCATAGCTATCCACATTGAAAAATTACAAAAGGATTTTTTAAAGAGGAGCATGGGAGGACCAGAAATTTCACCTAGTGAGCTGGGCCAAGGTAACCATTGATAGGTTGTTATACCATGTCACCACAAGCCCACTATCTGCGTAAAGATGGAAGCTGAAAAACAGATATCAAGGCTGTCTTCAAGGATGTTTGGCAATAATCTGTTATTTCCAAAGTTATGTCCGTGTCCAAGAAATAGGTACATGTTAATTACCAAGAAGTTTTCAAAATTTATTAACCACAACTCAAGACAAACATCATCCCGAAGAACATCTAAAATGTCCAAACTTCAGAGTGGACAAGAGAATGAAAACATCAATGTTCAAACTACCTGCATACGAGTTCTTGCCAGTTCAATAGGGTAACAAGTTGTGCAAGCTAAAGAGCGTGCCAATGAGCCTGCAAATAAAGGGACATATGGAGTCACACTTGAAGCATGCTGGGCAGTTAGCTCCTCTAACCAATTGCGAAATATTTCGTAGCAAGGTAGGTAGATTCCCACCTGGTTTTCAAAGGAAAAAAGGAGAATTGAGTAATTTCAATAAAAGTATTCTCAATGGCAAAGATTACACTAATCAAATTCCAACAATGCAACAACCACCCCCCCCCCCCCCCCCGGCGACAAGAGAAGAAAATCCCACATATAACATAAGGAACCTACTGTAGGTACCGCAAGCGCCAGGCCTGCATTTGTGCCTCTCCATAGCCTGGCAAATCCTTCCTGCAAAAAGTGACTTTCCAATTAAACCATTATCGTTAAAATGCTATAGTGAACACGTCAGTGAGCACTTAAACAGAGCAGATAAAACCTACTAATTCTTAACCATTTTTAAAGTTGTTTTGTTATTTAGAGCCTGCATTTATCAAATCAAATTCTCAAAATTTCTGCAACATAATGTCTTCATTTAAACCTAGCAGTTGCCAGGATACATTTCACTCAATTTCAGCCTTCAGCAAAAACACTATCTTCCTCGTCAAAATAAATTAACTATATGCCCAAAAGTGACAAACCCACAAACCTGACGTATAATTTTGTAGAAGACATCTAGTGTTCCTTTGTATTGGAAACAATCAGGAGGGCATATTGACACAGTACCCTGAATTCCAGCACGTGTACATGTTGGGGAACATCTTAGATCGGCAAACATCTGTGCCAACATATAGCAAAGGATAAGTTAATTGACCACATACTGTTTGATGGTAAACTTAAACAAAAAAGCAATGCCCCTAAGATTGTAAACACAGAAGTAAGCTGTTGACAATAATATTAGAAATGTGCGAGTCTTGTAACAATCTGGAAATTCTTTCATTTGACACCCCACCCTCCAAGGCCTTCCCAACCTCAAAAAGATAAATAAAGTGATCGACCCCAGAAAGAAAAACAGAATAAAGAAGCTACACACGCATATGCCCTTATAACATTTTCTCATTGGCATCATTGTAGGTATGGAAATCAATATACTACATTTATGCCTCTTTCACAAATACGAAACAACATCATCTCCTTTTATTTCCCTTTAACATTTCAAGACGTCACAATGCCGGACTCATAACAGTTAAGGGCCCAAAGCTTCAACCAAAAGTAAATTTGGAAATTCAAAAACACCACTGGGGACCAAACACAGAACAATAAATATGCACCAAATGTTATATGCCATTTGAAATTACAATGAAGATACATTTTTCATGGGGTATTCAGGAACGCCCCAAGGTTACAAATTTACAATTACCAGTCAGTTCAGGTAAGCTAAGAAACTCTAGTGACTACTCATGTTTAGACTAGAACATGAACAAAAAACCGAATACTATAACAATCAATTTACAATTTCAATTCAAACATTAAAGGAGAAAAAAGCTCTAATGATCGAGGAATGTGGTTGCAGAAAAATTACCGTTCTTGGTCCAAAATACGCCATGCGACTAATAATATTACTTAATGGATGCGAGTAAGAAACCCCTGCAGCCTGTGCTTGCAACCTTGTCTGATAGACAGGAGAGAAGAACACTGGTTAGGCTTTACGATCCACAATTAACCATCTCAATAACAAGAAGAAAAAATATTTTGCTAAGAGCACGTGCTATATTTAATTGGAAGCAGAATATAAACGATATTCACTACATCAAGCAAAATTAATCCGGTACCCACTAAGCATTTTTCATCAACAACAACGTAAAGAACACACCACAATATGTTACGATCCCACATTGACTAAGTATGAGATTGGTTGGTGGTTTGTAAGCCCCTAAGCAACCTTCCAAGTCGGTTTTTAAAGGTGAGTTCTACCTAGTAGGTTCATAACAAATGGTATTAGAGCCATCCCACGTATGCAGTACGATTGCAATCGTGTGGCACAGGGGGTGATGCCGGCATGGCAGTGTTCATCCGGGGCTAGGAAAGACCTAGCATATAGCCAGCCCGTGTGTGCGTCGGGACAGCCGTGAACGTCGGCTGCAAAGCGTGGTGGTTGTTGCGATCCCACATCGACTAAGTATGACATTTGTTGGTGGTTTATAAGCCCATCGGCACCTTTCTCTTGTAAACTGGTTTTCAAGTGTGAGTTCTACCTAGTGGGTTCATAACACAATAATAGATACCAACAATTTTTTTTGTTAGTACCATAGCCAAACAATTGAGAACCTCACCAATCGAACCACCATTAAAGAATCACAATGTCAGTTACAAACATACAGAATAGTTTTTTTAAGCCCCCTTTGAAAAGTATAAAAATAAAGACACATAAGTCATATATGACGTATCAGAACATCAAACCTTCCATCACTCAAATCCAAAAATACTTTCGTGAGTAAATATTTCCATTCATGCAATCAGAAACTGATTTTTGCGTCCATTCTACACGGTACCAGACCAACCATACACACAACATCAACCAACAAACAATAAATAACAATTTCTTTTGGATGTAACCATACACATGTACAACATCAACCAACAAACAATAAATAACAATTTCTTTTGGATGTGCTTCCTTACCTTGGCTACATCGAGAGGGTTAACAATTATCGCGGAGAGAAAGGCGGCGCCAGCAGCAGAGAAAGCTCGCTCTCCGATCCCCAAACTGCCATCCGAACCACCATTGTTTGAACGCAAGGTTTTCGGAGCACCAAGTCCCAGCTCTTGCCTCATTTCGGTCGTCAATTCCGGCGAGGCGGAATCATGGCCATCCATTGTGTTGACCCAAGAATTTTGGGAGCGCTCTGAATCCACCATCCTCACTAGCTCTGCTCCTCTCTGTGTCTCTCTCCCAAGAACTTTCTAGAAAGAAAACAATCTGAGTTCCCGAAACCAAAAGACAAGCTACAGTATTATATTTAGGAGGCAAAAATATGACAGAATAGAATTAAGGAAACATACTGGGAACTGATCTCTTTTTTCCTTGTTATGCGTTGGATGTTGGAATATATTTTTTCAGAACAAAACTAAAAAAATAAAAAACTATACATAGAAATATAGTCTAATGCTAATTTTCCTGGTTGGTTCCTTGGAGAAGACGAAATAGCAAGCCGAGAAAAACGCTCCCTCTCTCTCTGACTCCCCCGTCTCTCTCTGACTCTTGCAATACAGAAAAAGGGGGGAGGCCACGTTTGTTGGCTACGAAGACTACTGATTCTGACGCTACTGGACTTGGAAACAGAGACCAACTAAATAGGTTTTCCGTTTTAGGGTGGAAACAAACAGGGCCTTAACTGTGGGATGGCCGTTGGGCTTCTTTCTAGGGCTTTCTATTGCTGCGGTTCACACCAGGCACGCTTGCCGGTGTGAAATATTGCTCGATTTATTAATTCACGGATAAATAAATACAAAAAACATAGCTGTAATTAAAAATGGATATTAAAGAAAATAGTTTTATTCCTTTTTTGTTACCATATTAATATAATTTTGTAAACCTCATAAATATCATTTTTTTTTTAAATTATACGTAATAGGAAGTACCTTCTACGTATGTACTTTAATAAATTTATGATTTTTTTTTTAGATTAAATGGCCTAATCGATAGATCGATTACAGAAAAATTAGGTAACCAATATGAGAGGAATCGGAGCACATTTATGTGAGCAGTGGGGCTCGCACACCCCTCTTAATTAACCAAGGGTGTGCTTTGTAGGTTTGATTCCATTTTGTACATTTTTTTTTTTAAATGAATCAATATATATTATTTTAAAAATTTAAGAATCGATATCTGTCTAGTTTATTATTGAAATTGAAACTTTCAATTTTTCTGATTTTACAAATTATTTATATTAGTAATAATATGATCTTTATATTTACTAAACTATTAGTCTATTTATATTATAGTATAAATATATTATTTTATAATAATTAATACATCCCAATATGGTATTGAATTTAACTATAGTTTATATAACTTTTAGACCTTTTATATAAATATATATGATCAAATGTATAAAAATGTATTTACAAAAATAATATATATCATTTAGGCTTCGTTTGGATCATCAACTACTTTCAACTCATCTCAACTCATCATTACAACTTTTTTAAATTCCAGCACAAAATATAATAAATAATTTAACTTTTTCGAATCTCAAAATAATAATAATATTAAAAAATAATATTCTAACAATATTTTATCATCTCAACTCAACTCAACTCACTTCAACATCCAAACTCAACCTTATTATGCCAAAGATGCATTTATCCTTTATATATATATATATCAAAAGTAAGTTTATATTAATAACTTAATATTAATGTTTATGTTTAAGATTAAAATTAAAATTTTTATGTTATAAGATTAATAGACTTGAATAATAAGATTATAATTTTATATTATATTAATTAACAATTTAACATATAATATATATAATATAATATAAAAAAATTATAAATATATATCCTGGTCTGATTCGGTTTAAATCAATTTTTAAAATATGAAAATCGGTACCATACCGATTTAAAACCGATTTTGGTTTTTAAAAATCATTACCGCACTAGACAATTTACAAATCAGACCGTTTGGTCTAATCCGGTCCAGCTCAACCAAGTTTCTAGTTTTTTTTTTTTTAACACCCCTACTCTTGATGAATTGCATAAATTTTCTATGCTTTGATAAGTTAATTGCAATATATCTCTTAAAGAGTAAAATCATTTCCATCTCATAAACTAGCGAATTACAGGATATAAGTTCTAATGGGGTGGGAGTCCCCTACAGTTTTCTCAAAACCAACAGATACATCACAAAAAAAAAAAAAAAATTGAAATCAAAAGTTTGGCTCCTACCCATTTCCCATTAGGGGAGATCGCTTGAAGCAATTTTAATATAGTCTGATAAATAGACTATAAAACTGCAGTTAGAAGCCGCAATAAAGGGTTGTGTGCTACATCTTGTTGGTCTGGACTGGCTAGAATAGACTTTCCCTTAATCCTAGGTTAGGAAAAGCAAGAACATAGAGTAGCAACTAGAAACAGTGTCGAACCGTCGACGAAGGGCTGTCACTGGAGGTGGCGCCGCATGCAAGACACGCACCACACTTGGAGTAAAATGGTAAGTCGGATCTGAAAAATCCAATGCCTCTGATCCCGATAGTGCCACTCGTGACGGTAAGAAGCTCTCCAAGGCACAGCAACGCGTGAATCTTACACGTGGCATAAGTCACTTGTGAGACATGTTGGTGAGGTGATGGAAGAGCTTTCGGCAGGAGAAAAGTTATATTTTATGTTCACATAAAGTACGTAGGTATTTGATATAAAGGTAAATGTTTTGTATACAAAAAGTAATTATTTCCTTGCCATGTTGACTTTGATCAGCATATCCCCAAAAATTAAATCGACGGTTTCACAAATCTAAACTCCTAATTAAGACAATATCACAGTTGTCATAAGTTGATTTTCGCCCTTCTTCTTTTTGGAGTTGCCTATTAAGGTGTAGTACGTAGTATAAAACTTGCTCGATAAAATTGGTAAAATAGTGCAAGGAGTAACTGATCCGAATCTCTTATACATAACAACAACAACAACAATAATAATAGTAATTATATATGGGTGACTGATCAATTGTGGCTAATCCAAATATTTTATGAAGCTAATTTTCATTCTCAGCTTGAAGTATTACTCGATATTTCTTCATAATATATAATATTGGATAATCAAGTTTAAATACGTAATTAATTAATCTTTTTCTTGTTTGAATAATTTTTTTTAATTCAAATTCGTACAATTAATTAACAAGTTAAAAGAGAACAAGATCCTCTCGATCGGTTTCATATCATGTCTAATTAATAAAGAAGATGCAGTCATTAATTAATAATTAATTAATTAAACACAATTAATCATGTGTTAACCACCGGCCATTGCGTACCCAACAACAATACCAAAGACTAGTTCATGAAAACATGAATATTTGAGAGTCTACATGAAGTACTACTGAATGCATGCTAGTTAGCTAGCATCGATCTCACATTAATGCAGCTTACAATTAATTAAAGATCCCAATTAATAATTTACACATGATGAGAGCTGATCATCATCGTCATCATCGTCATCATCTTATATTATATTAACAGCATGATGATGATGATGATCAGTGGAAGAAGCAAACCCAAAACCATACCGAGACGACTGTGAATCAACTGATCGGCCGAGCTGGACTTGGTAATGATCCCAAATAAACCACCAGTAGTACCATCGGAAGACGTATCTCCGTTCATCACCCTAATGCTCAACTTCTGGCCACCGTTGCAGAATTGATTGCTGAGACCACAAATGAAGAAGTGATCACCAGGTTTGGTGAGCTCAAAAATTGTTGGTCCATTTGTGTAAGTTTTGATCACATTCTTCTGAGTGCAATCATCATAATCCTCCTTTTTAACCTCTAGCACGTTGTGCATGCCCGTTGTGTACAAGAAGACTGTCAATGCGCGCGCGCAAGAGTGGAATCAAAATTAATTAATTAGATTTAGTTGAAAAAAGAGTATTACGCGCGTTTAGGGGTTAAATTAGTTATTAATAGATGTCAGATTAATTAATAGATAGGCAGGCAAAACACAAAATGATGATGTAATTTATAATAAGATGCATTTACGTTACCCAGTTTGTCTCCGGCAGTGAAATTTCTGGGCCTGGCCCAATCTTGGTAAAAGGAAATATTAGCTGAAGGGAAACGCCAGCCATAGCTTCCTCCAACAATGTGCGTCATTGCACGTACCTGCAGCCCGCTTAGAAAACAGCCGATAGTTGCAAACAATATTAAACAAAGACGACGTTGCAGCTTTGCCATTTTCTTCACGCGCGAGACGTAGTACTTCTTTCCTAGCTTTCTGGTTTTAATTTCCTGCAGACTTGTGCGCGTTGGACAAGGAGGAGGATGATGAGGGTTTGATGATTACTTCCTTCATCGCCTCCAACAAATTAAGGAGCGATATCGACCATGGGTGGTTACAATATTGTACTGAACTATACTATTTTTAGCGTGGCCTCTATTATTAGACCCCAAAACCCATTTGTATCATCATAAATTGTTAGAGAAAAGGTGTTCCTTCATGTTTAAATCTTATCAATTACCTAATCATCAGTCATGCCAATAAGTATGATTGAGAAAAAGAATTTAAGATTTAAAAAAATAGCATATATATATTATTACTCTAATTATAATAATCATCAATCAGTATATATAGAGTAATTCTACTCTTAGGCCACTTAAGTTTCCAACACCACACACCAGCTGAGCTGACCTTTTTTTTTTTTTTTTTTTTCAAAACGATTCGTTTTGAATACTACTTCCACGTTTTCGACCTTCTCCCCCAAAGCTTCCATTCGGATTCACCCCTCTCGTTTTCTTACCAACCCCAACTGAATAATATTGTAGTGGAATCAATCATTTTTAATCCATTTCACTTTGTTTGCATTCTAATGGAGATTTTATATAAAAGCTACCATTGGTTTTCGTAAAGTTGTAATGAAAATATATTATGAAGGTCTACTTTTAGATGCATGAATATCAACCACAAACGAAGGATAAAAAGAAAAAGAAGAGAGCGAGCTCATAAATGTCATTTGAAACTGTTGTAAAAAATAATGTGAGATGACAAAAAACAAATGCATGTGGAGAAGACTTTGCACATATCCCCCCCCCCGGGCGGGGTCTTCACAAGTTGAAGCATGTTGCAAAATACTAAGTATTTTGAATGGGGACCTTAGGTTGCGTTTGTCAAACTAGATTCAACAATACAACAGAACAACAGAGATGATGTGGTTGAACCGAGTGTAGCTAAAAGAGAAGATGAACATCTTGCAAGTGTCCATTGGGGATATAAAACTCCAACAAAACCAACTTTTTTTACAGAGTTCGTATCATACAGTAGTCAAGTGTGATTTGTACAAGAAAAACAATTACGCTCATCTTCAAAAACATTATACACCCTAATTATCAGATGATCTAAGGTCCAAAAATATCATCCACCCTACTAATTAGAGATCTAAGTCTGCTAATCAAATTAGCCCCAGATTAACTGTCCATCCATCACCGAACTCTGCAACTTTGTTCTTTCAAATCATCCATTGCTAGGGTTCTCTTCCCCCATCACCTCAAGTTCCTCCACTTTGCATACCCTTTAAAAAAAAAATACAAGCAATTAAAAAATCTACACAACCTAAAATGATTCACTGCCAGATACCAATCTTAGAGAATCTACACAACCAGAGCTCGTTGTAACCCCACCACCATCCCTTAGCCCTTGAAGGTACGAATTTAGTGCTCTTTGCATAGTGTCTGCAACTATTCTCAATCTTCCTTGATTGACATCTACTGCCGAAGATCCATTAACCTCCACAGTACGAGCAACCCTCTGTTTACATTTCTCTCACTCATTATATTAGGGAGGGAATCAAGGGAGGGATTTCGTCGAAGATTTCTCCCAGTCAACCCTTAGCCCTTGAGGGGTGTTGACGGGTTTGTCACAGTCGGCAGAGGGATGGAAGGAGGGATTTCGTCGGAGATTTTTGAGTCCCCTATCTAGTTTCTCGAGGGGTGTTGACAGGGAAAAGCGATTCAGTTTTGGAAGGCGGGGAGGGATTCGGCAGAGGAAAGGGGGAGAGTAGAGAATGATTAGATCGTTTTTAAGAAACCAGGTTTGCCATCTCAGTTGGTGTGTATTGTTGGAGACTAAACTGGCTTAAGAGTAGAATTACTCATATATATATTGGGCCGACAAATCCTCTATTTTCTTTCATTTTTAAATGAGAAAATGCAATGTGGGCAAATGGGAATCCAAAATCATATTTTAGCTATATGCAGTGGCATGACCTCCCTTTGTTTACTCTCTTCATTTGTCTGATCTCTTCCATGGATATTGGATATCCTCAATCCTTCCCAAGGCTTTCTAGCTATATATTCTTCCATGCATATTTATCTCTACTACCTCTCTTTGCTCAATTTTAAAAATACTTTGGGTGAATCGATCTTAATTTACGCTCAAATAACCACCTTGTACAAAAACTTGGGTATCGATGATTGGCCTGCCGGTGATTCATCATTTTCATAAATAAGCTAGAGACCAGTCAGTCATGCATACAATTAATTTTCCCATCTCCATCATTCGAATTCCAATCCAGTAGTCCGAATTAACCTCCCTAGCTAGCTCCCATCTCAAGCTGATCACTTCAGCTTGCCCTTGCCATCCAATTCTATAGTACCCCAAGAAACTAATTGGTTGCCTAGAAGATAGTCAAAGTCAGTTTCCATGCGCGCGCGCGCGCACACACACACACACACATATATATATATATATATATATATATCATGGAAATTATAGAAATATATGATCCGCACTACAATACAATTGAATTTTTGTGACAATTTTAAATTTGTGACAGTCCTCAAACTGTCACCACAAATCCTTTTTATGTGAGTGGAAATCGTCACTAAAGGTGGATGAGAAATGATTATACGTTTGAATTATAATAATGTTTCGTTCAAACGTAACTCAGATGATGTCGTTTTGGAATGAGTACATGTGAACGTATAAAATGTTATGTTTGAACGTTTTAATACTTTCAAACATTAAGCCCACTTGCGAACTTGTAAGTTATTCGTTCGAACGTTAGAATGTGTAGACTATTCGTTCTAACATTTTGTCTTACAATTTGAATGATTTAGTTTATGTTCGAACGATTGTCATTATTGTTTGAACATGAACTATTTTAAAATTAAATATGGAATTTCAAATTAAAAAAGATTGAGAATTGAAATACAAAAACACTAGATATATTAAATGATATTGTTCATTACATAATGTATAGAAAAAGAAATATATTAAAATATAAATACAAAATCCGATAAAAGTGCACCAAAGCTCATAACAAGTTGTTTACAAATGTATGAAATTGCTCACTCAATGTGTTGACCTTTTCGTTTAGGATATCTAAACGATGGCCAACCTCATTGACACTCTACTGTACTGACGCGATCTGTCAGTCGATGTGCGCAGTAATATCTAAGACCATTGTATCTAGCCAAGTAGGGCGCATATCCCTTGTAGATATACCAATTAGCTGCTGACTAGTACTCTCACTATAGGGAGCAACATGACCCCAAATTGAGTTGGAGGAACAAGATCTGGTGTAGGCGCCGAGCACGCCCCTTCCCTTGTCCAATGCTTCGAAGATGTGAGGTCATGTCTAGGGGGTTCATCTGCTCAATCAACCACTCCTCCGCTTGGGGTGGCACTCTCCAGTAATAGTTGAGTAATGATCACCCCATATGGTAGGTTGTCAGTGGATATGATGCTCACCTTGTTACAGATCCTCTCAAATATCTGTAGTGGCAAATTGATGGACTCTTCACATGCCACTCGTAGGAGAAATTGTGCGCGAGTCTGATTGAAGGTGGCCTTATGTGCCATAGGATCTATGTTTGTTGTAACTTTGAGATGCAACATGAGGAAAAATGGCAGTATCAACATCTGGGAGAACATGTTTTTCTTATTGAACAGTGTGCGGTATCTCCTAATGAGAATGAAGATATCCTCATCATGATCGTCATTCTAAGATTGATCAGTCCCCTCGCCCTCTAAACAGTCTATATCTATGGCCATAGAATCGACTGAGCCTATAGATGATGCAAATGTGCTTATATCTGGTGCATTCTCAGCCTAAGCATCCACCGTAATGGATGCCTCAGATACACGATGGACCCCGAGTAGCTTGGCGATGACATCCACTGAAACCTCGAACTAAACACCGTGTACAGTTACGGTATGAGATGATGCATCATGAGGCATAGACGATATCTCCATGTAAAACTCGTGGACCATGGAGGGGTATATCCTCCCCCTCAGTGCGCAGATGTTGGTCCAACCTCTAAAAATAGAGATGGACCTCAAACTCTTCTTCTCTCATGTCAGCTCGTTTAAATAGTTCATATACACTTCACATTTTGCCATAACAGTTCTACAACCTATTCGAAAAGTCTCTTGGGTTCCTTCCTTACCCCGTTTCCTAATTGTCAAATGATAAGCCATTTTCTACAGAAAGAAAAAATTGAGTATACATATATATAAGGAAACAAATTAAAACTGTTCTGAAATACGTTTGAACATAAAATGATAACATTTGAACGTGCAAGTAATCACGTTCGAATGTTAGGAGTCAATAGACCCACGAAACGTTACATTCGAACATTTCATGTAAATACGTTCGAACGTATTTGACTAAACGTTTGAACTATTGCAGGTCTACAGTCAAACGTTAGGACTAAAACGTCCCATGAGACCTTACATTCGAATGTAGTATACAATTCAAACATATACCTAACCGTTCAAACTATAAAATGTTGTGTTCGAACGTTATGAGTCAAACGGTCAGGAAAACGTTACATTCAAACGTTTTACTGTATAAACGTCCGAACATAACAATACATTCAGATGTAAATCTTCCATGCCGTTGCCACCTCCTCCAATAAATCTTCATTTTTAGTAAGCTCTCTCTCTCTCTCTCTTCTTGCTCTCCGTCTGTTTCTCTCACATTATCTTCAGACTCGATTTTGCCACCATACCCACGGCCTAGTGCATCGTGTGCCACCAAACCAAATCATCCATCCATGGTAAGTTGATCTCTCTATCTCTCTCTAGCTTTGTCTCTATCAAGCCACAATTGTCTATAAATTTTGATTCACTGATTTTTAGAGCTGTCTGGTTAGATCATTTCGTGGGATAAACGAAAATAGACATTTTTTGGTTGATTTGTAGTGAGAAATTACCCATTTTGTTGGGTGTTATTCTTGAATCTCAGGTCTTATTAAAACTATTTTTTTAGGATTTATTGATTGGATGTTGGTCGAGTAGCATCCACGCACGGCCAACAGCCAATTGACACCTCCAAATAGTTGCCGCTCGGTTCATCCACCCCACGAAAACCTCTGTCCACACCCCACCACCCTTCATCATCATCACCCAGCCGTTGAAAGAAAGCACCACCCACGAACTCCTTTGTTTTTAGCCACCAGAAATAAAGATCCTACCCTCCGAACCACCGCACCACACCAGCAGCTCCAAGTCATCACCAACCGCACGGAAAAGGACGTCGGACACCAACATGCCACCTCAGCCCCTTAGCAACCCCTCACGATGAGTATCTCTCAGTTTACTTGCCCTCTCTCTCCGCCCTCTCTCTCGCTCACCTCTCATTCTCTTTCTCTCATGCTCAGCCCAGCTCGACAGAATCTCTGCCACACTCCTCCTCTTCAGCCTCGCCACCACAGTCCCTCCAACAAGCCCCGTTGCACCTTACCCTTCCACTCGTGCCTCGGTTTCCCTTGGGTAAGCCCCTGCCGCCGCATACTTGGTTTTATTTTCGTGTGTTTGATCCTCAAGTTTTGTTCTAAAAGTTTTATATATATATATATATATATATATATGTAAATTGTT
The DNA here is from genome assembly GCF_001411555.2 of Juglans regia. NCBI lineage: Eukaryota > Viridiplantae > Streptophyta > Magnoliopsida > Fagales > Juglandaceae > Juglans > Juglans regia. Next base: position 38,911,929 of record NC_049913.1, read on the forward strand.
AACCTAATAGTTGAGTACTATTGCCAGTTTACCCTTAGTGTATGTTCCATATATATATTTTCGAATAAGTGGTCTATTTGGGTTTATATTTAAATGGGTTTATTTTTAAGTCTCATAAAATATTGTATTTGTGTAGATAATATTTTTAATAATATTGTTAACTAAAGGAAGTAAACCTATTTTTAAGAGAGGAGTTTTTCATGACGTATTTTAGAAGATTTTTTAAATAGTCAAAGTATTCTATTTATTTGTAATATGTTGTTGGAATTTTAGATATTTTAATATTAGTATTTATTGAGTTATGTAATTATCATAATACTTGTTCGATTAAATTCTTGTTCCTTACGAATTCAATTAAGTGGATATTGATAGTTTTGGAAAATGATGTTATTTTGAGGTTTTGAGGATTTTAGGTTTTGAGGAATTAAAACAGGTCATTTTAGAAGCTTAGGCTTAAATATTGAAATACGTGATCGATTAGAAATTTACGGGAATTACGTGATTATCTTATAGGTGACGATTGATAATTGTTCGATATTGTTGAGGAAATTTTTGAAAAACTAAGAAATCCAGGTAAGTGGGGTTCCTATGCTAGATTTGCATAAAAAGAAATGAACTGGGGTTGGTTTGTAAAAATGAACATATTGTTTTAAAAAGAAAAGGTGAAAAACAATCTCAGTATATGTTTTGCATTCACTCATGAGATATGTATGAAAGAGAAAAGAAATACTTTTGACATGAATAGTGTAGACATGAAAAATATTTGACATGTTTATGAAATATGCTAAAGAGTGAATATGATATCATTGAGATTTTTATACACGTGATATAAAATGATTTGGATCTGTTTTTTGATCAAATGAAAATAATATGAATATGTTCAGCACGTGGTTTAATGATATGATATGGATATGAAAAATTTTGGCATACTTACATGTTTTTATTCTGATTCTGAATATAGTTCTGATATGATGATATTGGTTCACGTGATATGGTTGGTACCAATATGATATGATATGATATGAGTGCACCAACTTTGGAAACAAAGTGATCTTTTATGTGTTCTTTCATGTGTGCACACTCGGGACTCCGAGATTGAAAAATGAAAAGTTTCACAATATGATACTGTCTGGTTTAGCCACCGAGGATAGCACAACCTTACCACGGGGGTTAAACATGGTATACGATATGATATGATAGCACAACCTTACAACAGGGGTTAACCAGTCTGAAGTTTGCACAGCTTGCCACACTAATTTAGAACAATGTCACTACAACATAAAGTGACTAGAAGATTTCTGTTAAGTTGCATATAAATCTGCTTAGCTAATTACTTTGTTTCAAAGTCTTTCTTTTTTCATAGCTTCCTCCACTGCTACCATTTTTTGGTGCCAACAGTACTGCATTTGCAGTTCATTGTTATTCTGACTTCTTTCACTAGCTTTAAAGTGAGTGGACTATACCTTATTAGAACTTAATAAAGATGTTAAATCATTGTGTTTGTTTTACTGAATTTAAAGAATTGGTTGGTAACCTTGTTCATCATATATTAAACTTGGAGTTTCATTCCAAATTTATGGGCTCTATGGTTATTAGAATTGACTTATTTTTATTTCTTATTTCAAAAGGTTTGAGAGGAATCTAGCTTCTAGTGAAAGCCTAGTACTACTACTACTGCAGCTTCTTATTGCTATGTGGAACTTTGTGGTTGCCGTTGTTGGCCGTCAATCACCCATCTGCCACAACATGCTACTGCCACCGGTTGTGGAATTTTATCCCAGATGAACTTCCAGAGGACAACATGCTGCAATCGGCAAATTGATCAATGTAAATAGCACAGTCGTCAATATATTATATATGTTTATTAGATTTATTTAAACTGTGGATATCCAATATTGAGTTTTAATTTTTTTTTTTTTTTTTTTTTTTTGCCTTGAGACCATTTGTTGTGAATAATTTTTAATTCATAACAGTTGGTTTTATATCAAGTACGATAGGCTAGGGACATGTAGCGGTTAGGTCGATCAGAACATGTCATTTAAACTTAACTAAAAGTTACAAGGTGGCAAGCGACAACGTTGTTGATTTCAATTCTTGCTGGAAACTTAGAATTCCACGATCCATGCACTAGTACCACCTCGAAATCTTTATCCAGTTTCCTAGCTATTGCTTGAACCAGTCTAGTATCTTTTGTGCCGGCAGATCAACTAATTAAACGAGTTGCATGGTACTAATAGTACTGTCCAAGAAAACCGATCGATCACGTCAATGTAGCTAGAAATTAATGTACAATTTGCATGAGATCAGCGCGATAGATGACATGCCAAACTCTCAATCAACGTGCAATATTATAACAGGAACTATATATTGATCATGATCATCTCGATCTTGACGTAATATAGGTCTTTGATTTTGCAAATTAAGAAAATATATATCTTAATTGGTATATATATAATTAATTTTTAAAAATTATCATGTTCGGCCGTGCATTTAATTAGTAAAATAACTTAATTAATTCCAGCTTGTTATCAACTTAGATAATATTCCAATAGTAATTAGCGGAATTTGTACAAGTTTTCGGCTGTCTTATGGATGGCCGATTAATAATCAATCCGACAGCATCATGCATACTGGTTAAGCATTAAATTTGTCTAATTTGGGCATGCCTACAAAATTAATTAAGGTATATCCTTTATTGTATCTATGCAAATAGAATATCCATCAAATTAATAGTTTGTTACTTAATTTTCTTAATTTCATTCCCCAGCCCCGGGCCCCAATGCAACAAGCCAAAACCTAGGATTAAACGCTCCTGAGTCCTCACCTCCTTAACATTTCTTCACAGACCAGCTATATATAACAAAGTGAGCATGCAGCTAGAAAAGAGTGAAAAACACAGGCCACAAACAGCCCACGTACAAAAATGGCTTTAGATGTGCTTGACGCCCTTGACTCTGCCCGTACACAATGGTACCATATCACCACCATTGTCATTGCCGGGATGGGTTTTTTCACAGATGCATATGACCTTTTTTGCATCTCGACGGTGTCAAAACTCTTGGGCCGCCTTTACTACTATGACCCTAGCACGGGAAAGCCTGGAAAGCTCCCCCATACTGTGAACAACGCCGTGGTTGGTGTTGCCCTTGTTGGTACCCTAACAGGCCAACTAGTCTTCGGCTGGCTTGGTGACAAGCTTGGCCGTAAGAAGGTTTACGGTGTCACTCTAATTATCATGGTGTTTTGCGCCATATGCTCCGGCTTGTCTTTTGGTTCAAGTACACAATCCGTTATCGGAACGCTTTGCTTCTTCAGGTTCTGGCTAGGGTTTGGTATTGGAGGAGACTATCCTCTCTCGGCCACGATCATGTCTGAATACGCCAACAAAAAAACTCGTGGGACGTTCATTGCAGCCGTGTTTGCAATGCAAGGTGTGGGGATTGTATTCGCAGGCCTAGTCTCCTTGATACTCTCAAAGATCTTCCTCGACTCATGCGAAAAAGTTGGCACATTCCAAGAAGAACACCTGTTTTCCACACAACCACAGGGAGATTATCTATGGCGGATTGTGCTTATGATAGGAGCCGTTCCGGCACTCTTAACTTACTACTGGCGAATGAAAATGCCCGAAACAGGTAGGTACACGGCCATAATTGAAGGGAACGCACAACAAGCTGCTGCCGATATGGGACGGGTACTTGATCTTGAAATTCAAGCCCAACATGACAAGCTGTCCCAGTTCAAGGCTGCAAACAGCTATCCATTGCTTTCTAAGGAGTTCCTTCGGCGGCACGGGGTTCATCTAATTGGCACAACGACGACATGGTTCTTGTTGGACATAGCCTTTTATAGCCAAAACTTGACCCAAAAGGATATTTTCCCAGCAATGGGTTTAATAAAAAAGGACGTGGAAATGAATGCTCTCCGAGAAGTCTTCGAGACGTCACGTGCCATGTTTGTCATTGCACTGCTTGGTACCTTCCCTGGTTACTGGTTCACCGTGTTCTTCATTGAAAAGATGGGACGGTTCATGATCCAACTCATTGGGTTTTTCATGATGTCCGCCTTCATGCTTATCATAGGGGTCAAATACGACTACCTCAAACTCCATGGCAGCTTGTTCGCGGTTTTGTATGGTTTAACATTTTTCTTTGCAAATTTTGGGCCTAATAGCACCACCTTTGTGCTTCCAGCTGAATTGTTCCCAACTAGGGTGAGGTCGACATGCCATGCTCTAAGCGCGGCTGCCGGGAAGGCTGGGGCAATAGTCGGGGCATTTGGGGTGCAGAACTATACTTTGGATGGTAATCAAGACAAAATTAGGAAAGCAATGATTTTTATGGCATTTACCAACATTTTAGGCTTTTTCTTCACATTCTGTGTGGTCGAGACCAAAGGACGGTCTTTGGAGGAAATATCGGGTGAGGATGGTGGCGGCAACAACACACAGGGTTCAACTGGAGTCGTGGGGATGACTCAAATTACTACCGGAACTCATAGGGAGTACTCCATGTGAAGATAAGACTTTCTCTGACTAAAGGAAGTTAAGGAATATAGATGATATATATGTATGTGATCACACAAAAAAAAAAAAAAAAGTATGAAGTGAAGCATGCGTGACATCAAAATAAGTCATCAGAAAAAGACATATGTTTCTTGCTATATAAATATTGTTTACTATACGTTAATATGGTACGTGTCTGGGTCATGTGTCCTACCAATAAGAGCTGTTAAATGTTGTGAAGTTATGAATTGAAGGAAGCTTTGAAAAGGTTGAGGTTGTTTACGTTAGTTTTCTTTTTATTTTTATTTTTCATTTTTTGGTGTTTTATATATGATCTTAGTTTTGCTCGGCTGTACCCGGCCTCATATGTAAGGGAACCAACTTGATCCAAATAAAAAGAAATACAAAAAACAGACGTGGACCTTTTTTTTTGGTATAGTGAGTACGTATTTTCAGGTATTGATCTGTAAATAGTAGTAAAAAAATAATAAAAAAATATTAAATATTAAATAATAAAATAATAAATAACAATGAGATATTCTCAAAATACCTAGTACCTCACTACGTACCCAAACTAGGCCACTCGTGTGTTTTAAAAGGAAATTAATTAGGGGTGGTGCGCGCATGTGGCCACACTTGGTTGGCTACTAGTATATACCCACTTTAATGATATTTTTCTTATTATTATGGTTGAAATTCACTTTATCATTGAGATGAACATCTACGCTAATCGAAGAAATATTTATATTCTTGATCTGATCATGTACGTAGTCATGATCTCTAGAAAGTGTTCTCTAGGGAAGAAGTTTGTAAAGCCATTATTAAGTACGACAGTTGAAGATTTAATGGCTACATATTGTGGTATTTCCCTTCTTATTGGAGGGGTTTCCACTTTAAAATTTTGGTGTGAATTGATTGATTTAGGTTTTCTGTTGGCGGTCAATGAGTTTTTTTGTGATATTTCCCTTTTTAATTTTTACAAAAAAGGTAAAAATATTAATCCAGGTGTTTATCCTAACCGTACTTGTCTAATTATACGTGACAAGTCAACATAATATGATCATTTCCTCATCAGAAAAGCCAATATTATGTTTACAATTTGCTCTATATATTGTCTTTTATATATATATATATATATATATATAATATGTTTCTATCTATAGAGATCATGCGTCCAACAAAGAATTAAGAGCCAAGTTGTGAATGTAAAGATTAGGCTTGTGCAAAAAACTGCTTGAACTAATTTGTCCGCTTGACCTGACCTAACCTGACCCGCACCGAAAAATCGATTTTAACAACATCTCGGGTTCGACCCGTACAACCCGCCTCTTAAAACATGAAACCCTAACCAGCCACCTCCACTTCTCTTTGCATTGCCTCTGTTCCCCCCCTCCCCACTTCTCTTCGTCGCAACGCTATCATCCACAACCCAAGAGTCTTAAATCTTGGAGCGACGAATAACGCGTGGCTAAAGCTACAAGTTTTACTACAAGTCTTATACCTCCAGCAGAACTCATTGATGCACTGAGAGTCATAGAGCATGGGGAAAGTGAGGAGGCCGACGCTTCAATCAATAAGAGCATCGCATTCCATCTCAAAACCCAATCTAGGTAACCATTGATTAAGCTTTTTCGGCAATCAAACCAAATACTTCGTTTAATTTCCGTTAAGCTGCCCTAACAATTAAGGCGCAGAGCTTCACCAATCTTCCATGGCCACTTGTACTCAACCTCCACTCTCAAGCCCATCTCAGAACCCCCTAATTCCACGGACCCAAAATCTCTTACAATTTCCTTCCTCCGGAACTCGTGTGGGTTGTCCTTAGATTTGGCCACTTTAGCTTCCAAGAAGCTCAACATTGAGAACGTAGAGAATCCCAACTCTGTTCTGAATCTGTTGAGGACTCACGGTTTGACGCAGAACCACATCATACACTTAATTTGAACATTTTGTCTTCATGCCATTTAACAAGCATAAAGCTTGTTTGCCTCGGAGATGCCGATATTTCTGAAGTACGTGATTCTAGGTATAAGCTAGTCCAAAAAAAGAAAATTACAGGTCGAACCCCGACTAGAAACCATCAATATGCAGGTCGGGTTGGGTCGGTCCAAAAACATGCATGGGTCGCTCGGGTTGCAGGCCTAGTAAAGATCAAGAGGTTGTATGTTATGTCCCTGTTGGAAGCTCTTCTAATAGATTTCTTGAGTAATGAAAAGAAATATAATATCAAGCTCAGTGAGAATGAAGATGAAGGAAAACAGAGAATTAGAATTTCATTCAGACGAAATAGCCATGGGTCTGTTCGAGGCAATCCAACCTCCACAATTAATCTAGAATATATTCTGATTCTGCTTGTCTTTTACGTTTCATCCTCTTCCTTATATACAATCTGAGATTCTAACGGAATTCCAAGACATAAAATGCAAAAGCTAAAATAACAGTAAATGACAAAAAACAACAAGATAGATTCAAGGTCACAACCTTAAACACTGTGTTTCATGTAAATGAAACACAATGTTGAAACACTACATTTCAGCTGGTTATTTATCGCTTCAATACGATGCGTTTTTTCCAACCTCTTCAAATGACGACGTCCAGAGATCCCCACTTAAGTCTACAGTTCACTTTGACTTCAGAGAGTTCACTTCCTTTCTCGTCTTCCTTCAGTCTTCTTCCAGATCCTCCTAGGGTTACCTCGCCACCCCTCTTGCCTACTAAGGGCGGGTAAAGGTGCTTAAGCCTCCAAAAAGTTTCCCAAGTGTTATGATCTTCACAAATTTCACTCCATTTCACTAAGACTTCCGTGAGGGGTTGGTTTCCTTCGTTCCTGAGACGACGATCGACGATGGCTTCGGGCTCTGGGAGAATTCTCCATGTGCATCAACAAGTTGAAGTGTCGACAGGGGCTAGATTTGAGTTCCTACCTTCTTCTTTAAACAAGAAACATGGAAGGTGGGGTGGATCTTTGCTGTAGTGGGTAGATCCAAATGATATGTGACATATTTGACCTTTTACTTGACCGGAAAGGGACCATAGAAACATGGTGAGAAATTCAAGTTGCGTCTGGTGGCCAGATAAGCTTGCATGTAGGGTTGCAGGCGTAAGTACACCATGTCACCCACTGTAAACTCCTTTTCTACTCTTTTCTTATTAGCATAATATTTCATATGAGTTTGTGCAATCTGTAAGTTTTACTTTAGCAATTTCAGAATTTGTTCCCTTGTGCATAATAATTTGTCAACTGAGTCATTGGTAGAGGCACCTGGAACATAAGAAATGAGGGGGGTAGGGGATACCCATACACAGATTCAAAAGGGGTAAGTTTCGTAGATCTATGATAAGATGTGTTGTACCACCATTCTGCTAGGGCTAGCCACTAGGCCCATTGGGTAGGCTTTCCTCCTACGTAGCTTTTGAGATAGCCCTCGAGACACTTGTTGAGGGCTTTAGTGTGGCCATCACTTTGGGGGTGATAGACCGAACTGTAATTGAGTGAAGACCCCTGCAGTGTGAAGAGGGCATTCCAGAAAGTGCTTATAAACACTAGATCCCAGTCAGACACAATAGATTTAGGTAACCCATGTATTTGAAAACATGTTTCATGTATAAATTAGCCACGATGGAAGCCATGTAAGGGTGGGCTAGAGGTATGAAGTGCCCAAGCTTAATGAGATGATCCACCACTACCACTATAACATCATATCCGTGAGACTTAGGTAACCCTTCTATGAAGTTCATAGAAATGTCAGTCCAAGGTTGTTGTTGAATGGACAGGGGTTGTAGTAACCCTGCTGGCGGAGCAGTTTCATTCTTGATGGACTGACACAGTATGCACTCTCGAACCATTTATTTTATGTCATGCTTCATCCTTTTCCATATAAAGTCCCTATTTGCCCTGTGGTATGTTTTTAAATATTCCAAATGACCTACTAAGGGGTCATCGTGAATATAATGCAGTGCTTTAGTTTTAAAACTAGAGTCTCGAACAATGACAATTCTACCCTTCTTTATAATCAATCCCTACTATAAATGGAAGCCCTTGGGTGGGTCTGAGTTACTTGAAAGCCTAGTAATCAAATCCCTCATTTATGCTTATTCACTATAGTTGGACTTCAATTCCTCAATCCATTCAGGGTTAGGAAAAAAGATCTGGCCAATAACCCTTGTGGGCTGATCTCTTCCTCACCCTTCCTTGATAAAGCGTCGGCTACCTAGTTCTCCTTACCCTTCTTGTAAGTAATAGTGAAGTCATAGCCTAACAGTTTGCTGAGCCATTTTTGTTGAGCCTCTGTGCCCACTTTTTACTCCAAAATGTACTTTAAGGCCTGTTGGTTAGTCTTAATAATGAAGGGTTGACCTAGTAAATAAGGCCGCCACTTTGAACTGTTATTACCATGGCAAAAAATTATTTCTTGTAAGTGGATAACATGAGGGCTTTACCTTTTAGAGTCATGCTCAAGAAAGCAATAGGTTGTTTGAATTGCATTAACACTGTCCCTATGCCCCTGCCACTTGCATCACATTCAATAGTGAAGGGGTGTGAAAAATTTGGTAACCTTAAAGCCAGGAGAGTGGATACAACCTGTCTCAATTCTAAGAATACTTTATCAGCATCTTCATTCTACAGAAAAGCATTCTTTTTAAGCAGCTAGGTGAGTAGTGATGCAATTAAACCATAGTATTTTAAGGAACTTACAGTAATAGCCCATTAAGCCCAAAAACCCGCGGAGTGACTTGATACTAGTTGGTGTTGGCCAATCTGTCATTGCTGCAACCTTAGAAGCATCAACCTTAACCCCTTCAGAATTGATAATATGCCCCAAATAACCAATTTTAGAAATTCCAAATCTACACTTCGATAGTTTAGCATAGAGTTTGTGGCTGTTTAGCACGTTTAAAACCTGTTGAAGGTGATCCAACTGCTCCTCCCATGACTTGTTGTAAATCAAAATGTCGTCGAAAAATACCAACAGAAAATGCCTAAAAAATGGATGAAATATGGTATTCATAAGGCCTTGAAAAGTAGAAAGGGCGTTGGTGAGCTCGAACGGCATCACAAGGAACTCATAATGCCCCTCGTGTGTCCTAAAGGCTGTTTTGGGTACATCTTCGGGGGCTACCCTGATCTAGTGATACCCAGATCGCAGGTCCAGCTTAGAGAAAATCATTAAGCCATATAACTCGTCCAATAGTTCATCAATAATTGTCTAGGGAACTTATTCTTAATTGTCGCCTAGTTAAGTGCCCTATATTTCACACATAGACGCCAACTTTCGTCCGCCTTCCTTTCTAATAGTACCGGGGATGAAAATGGCTATTACTTGGCCTGACTACCCCAGTGGTAAGTAATTCTGCATAATTTATTCTATCACTACCTTTTGATAATAAGGGTAATGATATGGTCTAGTTGAAATTAGCTAAGTTCCCTTTTTCAAAATAATTCTATGGTCATGGGACCGAAAGGGTGGTAACCCTTTGGGTGTCTCAAAGACTATCTAAAATTTATTAAGGATACCTTGAATCTCCATAGGGGCTGTATTGGAGTGTTGTTCCAGCTCAGTGTCCACTAACTGTAATAAAATTCCCTTCCTTTTACTGATTGAATGTAAGAGGGTTTTGTTGCTACCCTCAAAAGACAGCCCCGAAGGGCTTAAGCCCTTTAAACTGACTTTCTTATCCCTATAGGCAAACTCCATTGTCAACTTAGAGAAATCTCAAATAATAGAGCCCAAAGTCACCAACCAATTAACCCCAACACAATATTACAACCACCCAATGATAAGATATAAAAAGAAGGGTAAAACTGAGTATCTTGTATCTTGGTGCGTACATTACTACAGCATCCTTCACTTATCAGGTCCCAATTTGCTATTTTGACAGACAACATTTTAGTCATATCGACCCTGAGTTTGGCTTTCAATCCAATAGATGTATCAATGAAATTATGTGTACTCCCTGAATCGATGAGGACTACTACTTGTTCTTGACCAATTCTTCCTATGAGTCTCATTGTATTAGCACTTGGGGTTCCATAAATTGCATTCGGTGAAATTTTTGGTTCCTTCTCCCTAGGTACAACTGGTACTGTCATGGAACTTCCTATCATTTCCACCAATTGAGCTTCATGTTCTTCGTTACTCACTACCCCCATGTCTTTCACTTCATTTTGACCATGTAATACATAGATCTTTTGGGACTTACATACGTGAGTTGGGTTTTGTTTCTCCTTGCAGTGATAGCAAAGCCCATTCCGACGCTTATCATCCATGCAGGTGGAGGAAATCCTTCTGTTGGGGGTGTATATTTAGTGGTCTTAAAACTATTGTCACTTGATTGGCCACCCTATGATGAAAACTTTACAGGTTGTGAAAAAGACTTTTCGAACAGATCTGGAAACTCTTCTAGCAAAGGATAGGTATTCCTCTTGTATCTTGGCCAGGCCAAAGACTGCCCCAAGGTTGATGGGGTTGAGCATTCAAATGCGCAATCGAATCTCACCTTTCATCCTTCTCATAAAGCAACAAAGCTTGTGATGGTCGGACAACCCTCTTAGTCAGTTTGATAGCGCCTCAAACTGGGCCTTATACATAGCTACTGAGGAAGTTTGTTTGAGTCTTGTGAGTGCTTCCATAGGGTCATCGTAAGCCGTAGGCCCAAATCGTAACAATAATGCTCTCACAAATGTTTTCCATGATGTAAATTGCCCAGATTCAATGACATCTTGGTACCACACCAATGCCTCTCCCTCCATATTATATGAAGCCATCAATAACCTTTGAGTAAGAGGTGTTTGATGAAAGTCAAAATATTGTATGACCTTAAATACCCACCCAGCAGGGTTATAACCTTCAAAATGGGGAAAATCCAAACGGACGCCCCTTGTAAACATACCCTTGTGAGGGAATTGGTCCCCTTCAAGACCCACTTGGAGTTCTCTATTAACATTATTGTTTTGGTGTGCCATTATTGTTCTCATCATATTAGTAAGTTGCTCTAACCTTTCATTGATTTGATCTAACCTTCCGTAGACATTTTGCATGGATTTTTCATGGGGATCCGCCTGTCGTTGAAGTGCATCATGCTACTTCCTGGAGCATGTACCAACTGCCATCAGGATGAAAGCTATGGATACCAAATGTTAAGTCCCTGTTGGAAGCTCTTGTAATAGATTTTTTGAGTAATGAAAAAAAATATAATATCAAGCTCAATCAGAATGAAGATGAAGGAAAAAATGGAAGAATTTCATTCAGATGAAATAACCATGGGTCTGTTCCAAGCAACCCAACATCGACAATTAATGAAGGAAATATTTTGATTCTGCTTGTCCTTTAATGTTTCGTCCTCTTCCCTATATACAATCTGAGATTCTAACAGAATTCCAGTACATGAAATGCAAAAGCTAAAATAACGGTAAATGACAAAAAACAAGATAGATTCAAGGTCACATCCTTAAACAATGTGTTTCATGTAAATGAAACGCAGTGCTGAAACACTACACTAAATGAAACACAGTGTTGAAACATTACGAAAAATTATAAACATTTCACAATAAAGGAAAAAATTGAGATATTTCAGCATTACCAAAATTGTATCAAACAAGCTTCCTTCTCAACCAGCTACAATCTAGGGGACGTCACTTAGATTGACACGCTCCCTAGTGACCAGAGGAGTTCCATTACAATAATGCTTCATCTCGGCTTGGGGTCTTGATGCGCACCCACCCACCAAACACGTTTTTAATAAATAACACCATGAACATAGTTTTTCAATTTCACAGCACAACCAGAAAACATAGCACAATTAATGAATTAATCACAACACAGACATGGATCAGAGCATAGTTAATACAATAAAGGTAAATAACAATAACTAATAATGCAGATGCATGAACATATAGATACTGGTTGACATGACAATAATACATCAACCAATGGCCGAACAACACACAGATTCACAAATCACAACTACACGCGATTCCTAGTACTTCACTTGGCCCTCGGCCAACAATTCCAACACAACTAGATTGTAATAATGCAGTCAAACAATTTTCCAATGTCATTATTCCAAGGGTCAGCCTAGGGTTTTACTTATAATGTCGAAGGTAATTTTGGATAATCGAACGCGCTGTTTAAGATATCTCGTGTGTGAGTACGTGTTGCAACGAGATGGACAGCAGTTAGTTAAAACTAACAATGCCTAAAAATTAATACTAAAGCAGAGTGGCACACAACTTATAGTGGTAGTGTCAAGAGGGGCGGAGCACGGTGGCTGTAATGGTATGGCACAGTGAAGAATGGCGATTTTTGGGCCAAACGAGACTCAACGAGTGAAAATTGATGGGTGGTGGATCTGATGAACTTAGAGGATGGGAAGTGGGACTACTAGTGGTTGGTGGTGGTTGGCCGCAGTAAGTAAAACCCTAGGAGAGAGAGAGAGAGAGAGAGAGAGAGAAAGAGATATATATATATATATATATATATATATATATGGTTTCGATATTGGGGAAGATCTGAGAGGGGAGAGGTTGAGTTGGAACTGGAAGGTTGGGGGTGGTCGGGCGACCTTCAATAACTGTGGAGGGTGGCGATTCATAGCGGCAGTGCCTTAATTGAGGGACAGAGGGCAAGACTCAGAGAGACTGAGAGAGAGAGAGAGAGAGAGATCTATGGGAAGAAAGGCATTACATCTGCTAGGGCTTGAGGTTGATCAGTGATGAGCAGCGGTGGTGCATCATAGCGATGAAGGCGGCAGCGGGGCCGGTTGCTGGAACAACACCGCTATAAGGAACCGAGCAAAAGTTTGGAGGTGCCAGAGAGAGACGGACGAAGCCTTATGGGTGGCTGCCTAAGACATTGCCAATGACAATGGTGTGAGGTGCGGCTACGGCAGAGAAGGAAGATGGCTGAGAGAGAGAAGCGAAAACAAAAAGATCGAGGAACATAGATATCAATAGACTACTAGCAACGATGAGCTTGGTATGGCGAGGATGCGATGGTGCCGACGAAGTGGGGTAGAAGGCAACGACTGGGAAGGGTGAAGAGCAAGTGTTTGGCGCTGGAAAAGAAAGAGGAAGAAGAAAGAACTTAGGGTTTTAACCCTTTAAGCCAAAACGATGTCATATGAGGTAAAGGGCTGGGTTTTAGGTCCTAGTTTGGGCTTCTATACTGGCCAGGCCCACAGTAACAAAAGATAGTAAACCAAAATATTGGGCTTGGGGCTAGGCTTCACAGCTCCTCCCTTTACAGTCAGTGTATTGATTTTACTAGGTACGAAGGGAGGAATAAGTCATTTGTGAGATGAAATGAAGGAAAATGAATTCAGATAAGGAAATATGAGAGTTTAGAAATTAATTTTGGATTTGGATTTCTAAGAACAGATGGAGTGATTTCTTTGGGATTAACTTTCGTGGACACCACCACACTCTCCTCCACCTTTGATGTCTTTTCTATGCCTTCCTTCGCAACGTCATCTACATCATTTGTTCCATTTTCTTCATGCACTACCGATTTTTGTGTTCCTTCAGTTGAGTCCATAGCTGCCAAGTTCTCTTTGTCTTCCTAGTCTTGCCACTCCACGAGGGATTGCTTCAAAACCTTGTAATTTTCGTGGACTCGATTAACTAAATTCTTGAGTTGTAGAAGTGATTCAAGAATTTTTTCCATCAACAACAAATTTTCTTGTTGTTTCTTGAAACTTACCCCGTCCTCTAGATACCAATTGTAAAGACCCTGGTTCTTGTGTACTGAATTGTAATGGGAAAATGTAAATCAATGACAATCTATAGAAATGGAAATGAAAGCTAAATGCGAATGTTCATCATATGCTGTAATTACACAGGGTATTCGAGGCAACCCAACCTCCAAGAAAACAAGCAGGTTCCTTAAAGTTTCCAGAATGAATCCTCTCTCCCTCTTGATTCCTCCTTTTACCATTCGTTCAACATCTAAGTGTAACCACCCCAAAACAGAGGAGTACAAAGTATATATAAACTGTCGACAAAAGATAAAACCCTATGAAAATGATAGACAACTTAATTTGGAAACCCTGGCAAAACACACAATATTGGTTACATCCAAAATGAACAGCTTCAAGCCACATAAAACACAACGTCTTATTTACTTCAACTCAAACGACATTGTCTTCTTCAAAGCTTCTACGACACCGTTTCTAGATTAAACTTCAACTCCCTTCATCACTTCAAGTTCAACCCAGTTAGGTTCCTAAATATTGCACAATATTGCCAACGAAAACGTACAAGTTTAGAAAAAAAGAAAAAGAAAAAAGAAATCATATTCAAGCTTGCAATTAAACACATGCCATATTGACCAATAAGATTTTGTATGACCAAGAAAAAGAAAATATTAAAAAAAAATCTACCACACGAGGTAAGAAAAACAATTTTTACATGGTTTAAAATAGGGGCAGTGCTATATACTCTGTCGTCTGAGTAGCACCTTTCATTGTTACTATTAGTTATTTTTGTAATTGTTTTTTTATTTTTCTATTCATATATTTTTAATATTTTTTAATATTTTTAAAAAATAAAAAATATACTAATATACTTATAATCACTTTCTTAACTGTTAAGTAAAAATAAAAAATAAAAATAAAATTTTTTTCCCAAGGAATCAAGTTAATCGAGCGGTAAAAAATGGTGGGTATAATAGCTTTTTTCTTAAAATAAAGACTATATGTATGTCTAATCAGAGTCATCATGTGAGGGAGCTTATATATATATATATATATATATATATATATATATATATATATATATATATTTATATTAAAGACCTCATCGATGCTTAATTTATGTGCGTATAGGTACGTCATGTATATATATCACGTGTTATATCAAATTAGAAAAAACTCTTTTTATTATCTACTATTTATCATCACACACTTTACATCTTATGAAAAACAATCTTATATTTTATTAAAAAGTTATAAATATAGAATATGAGAGTGAATAGTAATTGATACATAACATTCCTCATCAAATTAAATCAGTTATACAATTACATGGCTTAATTTCTAAGGCAAGCGCTAGTACGTACGTGGTACGGTTTTGCTAGTGGGCTGAAGTAAAAAATATTGTGAATCTAATTAGTTTTTGAAATTTTAGGGAAGAAAAAAGTTTGATTTATTTTAAAATTTACAGATCACCTGAATTATTCCCTGAAATCGGCCAACCTTTATTACTTTGAGTACCTTTTATGTTGAGGAGTTATTGCTTAATATATTAAAAAGAAAAAAAAAAATTGGATACATGCATGCTAGCTGCTGCATATTGTTGGAAAATGGAAAGTAACATCTAATATTAACAATGGCGCCTTAGTGTCTTTGATTTAGTGAATATCTATATATATGATTCTTATATAAATATATATATATATACACACATATTTGTCCCGGATCATTTCAATAAGCACAATATTATTTGGCCATTTCCTTAATTATAAGGTGAAGAAACCTATGTACTTTAATTTCAACTTGTACAACGTGCGATCACAACAACAACTTGGACAGCTTAATTTAAGGTTGATCGATATGCAACCTCTAATTCCAGATCAGAGAAAGCGAAGCCAAAGCATATAACCCATGGGCATGTACAAACAATAGGAACAGGAAGAAGACATGCACGCGCGCGGCCATACCCTAAAGCTGCAAAACCTCTTGATAGATCAGAATTAAAAAAAACTATTTTCTAATTATAGAAAACGAACAGCATTTACCTTTTTTTTTTTTAAAAAAAAAAAAAATATCAGTATGCTGCGCTAGAAATACTCGTTAAGACACATCCTTATATTAATTAATACATCTAGTATGAATTTTCTCTGTAGATTCTTATTTCCTACACCACACATCCACGTGGCAAACCGGATTCACGCTTTTGAGAAAATTCAATAGATATAGGTTAATTAGTTGTTGTATCTTGCTATAAATTGTCTAAGAGTAATGCTACATGTACTTATCGTTTTATTTACACTTTTACTAATTACAAGATTTATTTTGTTAATTAGTTTTTTTTTTAAATTTAAATTTTGAATTTCAAATTTCTTGATTTTCAGCATATCAAAAACTAAGTGCATGTATAGAGAAATAAGTTTTTTATAAGTTTTTCTTAAGAACATGCATTTAGCATTTTCCATTGTCTAATTATTTATTGCGAGTGTGATCTTAAGTAGGCATGCATGTTCTTGGCTGCAAAAACAATCCAAACTAAATGGAATGTTGTTTTTTTCCCTTGACACATCATGATTGGTGTACATACATTTTCTGCCGTGTGGAGATCATAAATTGGCACCAAAGCTAGCTACCTTACAATATATCATGTTCAGGTAATTAGTATAAAAAACTAAAATATTTGATGATCTTTATCCAACGTCGTCTCTGTGGATCGAGCAGGTATATTCGTAAGCTCTCGTCTAGTAATTAATTAAATGGTTGGCCATATTGTCTTTTATTAGGTAGGTCATGTATACGAGCGACATTATATATAATATCCTTAATTTATTATATCTATGCAAATGGAATATCCTTCAAATATTACTTTGTTAATTTCTCTCGTCTTTCCCCCCGAAACCTAGGATTAAACGTTCCTCTTTTCATTATCATTTCCTTCATAACCAACTATAAAAATGAGCAACATAGAATTCAGTACTGCACAAATCAAACCCAGATAGGGCACAAAAAAGAAAAGAAACCAAAAGAAATGGCCTTAGCTGTGCTAGACGCCCTTGACTCTGCTCGCACACAATGGTACCACATCACTGCTATCATCATCGCCGGAATGGGGTTTTTCACTGATGCATACGACCTTTTCTGCATCTCAACTGTTTCAAAACTCTTGGGTCGTCTCTACTATGCTCCTGGCAGTAAGCCTGGAAAGCTCCCCCACGCGGTTAACAATGCCGTGGTTGGCGTTGCGCTAGTTGGCACGCTAACAGGCCAACTGTTCTTTGGCTGGCTGGGTGATAAACTTGGTCGTAAAAAAGTTTACGGCCTCACTCTAGTCATCATGGTTGTTTGTGCCATATGCTCCGGCTTGTCCTTCGGCACCACGACTGCAGGATCTGTAATAACAACGCTCTGTTTCTTCAGGTTTTGGCTAGGGTTTGGCATTGGAGGAGACTATCCACTCTCAGCCACGATCATGTCCGAATATGCTAACAAAACAACTCGTGGGGCATTCATTGCTGCAGTGTTTGCGATGCAGGGGGTGGGGATTATATTCGCGGGCCTAGTTTCCATGATACTTTCAAAGATCTTTCTAAGCTACTATGAAACTGTTCCATTCTGGGACGATCACTTTCTTTCCGTAGAACGGGAGGGAGACTATCTATGGAGAATTGTTCTCATGATAGGAGCCGTTCCGGCGCTCTTAACTTACTATTGGCGAATGAAAATGCCTGAAACAGGTCGGTATACTGCCTTAATCGAGGGGAATGCCAAACAAGCTGCCGCCGATATGGGACGGGTTCTTGATCTTGAAATCCAAGCTGAACAAGAAAAGTTGTCCCAATTCAAGGCTGCTAACAGCTACCCGTTGCTTTCTATGGAGTTTTATAATCGTCACGGGCTTCATCTAATAGGTACAACGAGCACATGGTTCTTGTTGGATATAGCATTTTACAGTCAAAACCTGACCCAGAAAGATATTTTTCCGGCAATGAATTTAATAAAGAAGGACATTGACCTTAGCGCTTTACGAGAGGTATTTGAGACGTCACGCGCCATGTTTGTCCTTGCATTGCTCGGGACTTTCCCTGGTTACTGGTTCACCGTGTTCTTCATCGAGAAGCTAGGACGGTTCAAGATCCAACTCATGGGGTTTTTCATGATGTCCGCTTTCATGCTTATCATAGGGGTCAAATACGACTACCTCAAGGATCATGGCACCTTGTTCGCGGCTTTGTATGGTTTAACATTTTTCTTTGCAAATTTTGGGCCTAATAGCACCACCTTTGTGCTTCCAGCCGAGTTGTTCCCAACCAGGTTAAGGTCGACATGCCATGCTATAAGCGCAGCTGCCGGGAAGGCTGGTGCAATGGTTGGCGCATTTGGGGTGGCGAACTATACATTAGATGGTCAAGCAAAAGATATTAAGAAGGCGATGATGTTTTTGGCTGTCACCAACATGTTGGGCTTTTTTTGCACATTCTTAGTGACTGAGACAAAGGGGAGGTCTTTGGAGGAAATATCGGGTGAGGATGCGGGCGGCAACGAGACACAGAGCTCTGCTAGACAATTACCAGGTGCGAATCGAACTGCAGGAACCCATGGGGAGGCAATGTGAAGGGTGATATATTTTGCTTTGATACGAAGAAGTTAATGTGTACGTATATGATATATATATATATATATATATATATGAAACGTCATACATTACGTTATGAGTCAAAATAAGTTATCAAACAATATTGGGTTCTTGCTCTGATGTATAATCTATATACACACATGAGTACTTGTGTTTCATTTGTGGTTTGTAGTGTCCTACAAATAAGAGCTGTTAAATGTAATGAACTTGTGATTTCAAAGAAGCTTTGGCTAAGGATGAACTTTTTTAATTCCGTTGTTGTGACTCTGTAATACATATGCTAATTTAGTACTATATATATATATATATGGAGTTGAATGTGAAATGTTAATTTCGTTGCACTATATATATATATATATATATATATATATATATATCCCTCACGATTCGAATCACTAGAAATTATTGGGTGCAAGTTCTTCAACACAGATACCTGCACGAAAACAATTTAAATAGTTATTTGTGCTCGTCATCGATCGTCCTGGCTAGCTAGCTAAGAGAAATGCTATACGTACTTAACAAAAATGTAAAACTCCACGTGGACACTAAAGAGACCACCAAGTGTTATTCGAAAAGTCACAAAAAAAGAATTTATTCAAAAACAGTTTTTACAGATTTTGGTATTCATCCTCTCTCACTCTACAAATGCTCAATATCACACTGATATTTATATACTACTCAAACTACTCATACAATTATGTTATGAAAGGATCCTTCTAGAGTCATCTAGTGCATTCTGTTATCTCTGTTATGTGACGTGACGTGGCTGGAGCCTTAGCTATGCTTGAGGGAATGTTGCTAGAGTTTGTTTTGTGAGCTTCCTCTGCTGGATCAATTTTAAAATATGCCTTAATATCCCCCCCTAGATGCAAGTGACACTAGTATGATAGTGAGGCTTGATTGTAGAGCAGAAAATCTGGCGGTGGAAAGACGCTTAGTAATTAAGAATGTCGGCTATAAGTTGGTCCTTGCTTGACATGAAGGAGACTTGAAGTGTTTTAGCCGCCACACGATCTCGCACAAAATGATAATTAAGCTCAACGTGTTTAGTGTGAGAATGTAAAACAAGGTTAACTGACAAATATGTAGTTCAAATATTATCACACCATAGTGTAGGTGGATAGTAAGAAAGATACCAAGTTCCCTTAGCAAAGATTGTAACCAAATTAATTCACAAGTAGTATTGGCTACTGCTTTATATTCGACCTTAATAGAGGACCTTGCAACGGTGGGTTGCTTTTTAGAGCCCCACGACACAAGATGAGTCCCAAAATAAACACAAAAATCACAAGTAGATTTTCTATCATCCGGGCAGCCAGCCCAATCAGCATCAGAAAAGTAGTGAGTACAAGAGAAGAAGAGGAGGAGAAATGTAATCCAAAATTGGGAGTGAGACGAAGATAACAGAGAATCCTCTTGACAACTTGCTAATGAGGAAGACGTGGACAATGCATGAATTGACAGACTTTATTAACAGCAAACAAAATGTCTGGTCGAGTAAAGGCAAGATATTGAACACTGTTTGTAACGCCCCGTCCCAGAGGGTCCGGAGAGTTAACTCATATCACTTAAAAATCATTTCCAAATAATACTTTTAAAATAAACCAGAATCTCCATAACATATTAACCTATTTGTTCAACACAAATATCTATGTTCCTACATAAGGCACATCAGTGGTGTCTCATTGATATAGATAAACTTTTCCACAAGGACTAAAAATATCCAATACTCAACATACCAAAGCCACATAAAATATCAACGCTACCAAAAGACTCTCCAAAAGTCATGGTACCCTAGGGCACATAGTCTTCTATGATCCACAAAATTTGCAAGTATTTCATATCCCTGATCTCCAGCTGTTGCATCAAAATTATCTGAAACATATTATGGAGATAGGGGTGAGTTATCAACAACTCAGTAAACAGAGAACATATACTAGTATGCAAACATGAGCATTTACAGATTTCATAATGCAGAACAAAACACTTTTTATTTTCATAATGCAGGGTCAGAACATGTTATAAAAATATCAGAGCGAAAGTTCAAAAATATTCTTATTCAAATTCTTTTGGCATAGCATAACTGGCCGCCATCGTACCAGAGTATCATATCGCATCAGAGGCCATGTTTAACCCCCGTGGTAGGGTTGTGCAAACCCCGGTAGCTAACCGAGCAGAAACAGAATGTGAATCTTCCCCTTATTTATTCTCGGAGCCCCGAGTGTGCACACAGGAAAGATCACCAGAAAACCACTTTGTTTCCAAAGTGGGTGCACCAGAAACAGAACAGTTGGTACCAACCCAAACAGAAGCCACTATTAGCACCCGTGGTAGGTCAAATAGGTCGCCATCCACAAACCACATCCCAATTCAGAATGTCATGCCAAAAGTTTTCAGAAATCACATTATATCAGAATATGGAATACCTTCAGAACAAAACAGAATTTTCAGAAAGCATATCATATCAGAGTACAGACCATCTTCAGAACAGAACAGAGTTTTCAGAAATCACAAAACATTATTTTATGCACAAACTTTCATATTCGCTCTCTTTTTCAGAGTTTAGAAGCAAAATACAAAATAGCTCATGTCTACACCAGTCATGCTAGAAAATACTTTATTCTTAAACAGAATCTCGTGAGTAATGCAGAAACAAATAACTGAGGTAGTTCAAATATATTTTCATAACAAAACATGTTTATTTTCAAAAATCAACCTCAGTCCATTTTATTTTTATGCAAATCTAGCATAGGAACCCCGCTTACCTAGAACTCTTTAATCTTTCAAGATTCCTCAACGAAGCCGAACAAATATTAATCGTCACCTATAAAATTACGTAAATTCAGTAAATTTTCAATCAATCACGTATTTCAATAATTGAACCTAAGAACCTATTTAAATCCTCAAGACCTAGAATTCTAATAATTCCTATAATACCACCATTTTCTAAAACCACCAATATCCACTTAATCAAATCCGTACCGAATAAGAGATTTAATCGAGCAAGTATTTAGGCATTTGCGGAGCTCAATAAAGAGTAATATTCAAAAATATCTATAGTACCAACAATATATTATAAATTAATAGAATACTTAGATTACTTTAAAAGTCTTATAAAATACGCCATGCAAAACTCCTCTCTTAAAAATAGGTTTACCTCTTTTTGTTAACAATATTGTTAAAATATTTTCTACACAAAATAATGTTTTATGAGACTTAAAACCAAAACTCATTTCAACATCACAACAAAAATACATAAATAAATAAATACCCTTCATCCGAAAACACACTTCTGGAATGTAAAGGGGTAAATTTGGAAATAACTTCAACTATCAAGTTACCACTATATATATATATCTATGAAATATAATATATATATATATATATATGTACGTAAATCACTTATAAAGGAAAACAAAAACTGCTGCACACACAAAACACGGGAATCACCCAGTGATTGGCGGCAGCAGCACTTACCGAGAGATGGAGCCGCGATGGCGGCGAGCTGGGCGGATGCAGGAACTATGGTGGTGCTGCTGGGCGCCGAGGAGAGCATGCAGTGGCGAGGCCACCTACGCTGGGCGGCGAAAGCGCACGAGAGAGGTAGAGAGAGTTCGGAGAGTGCGAGATGAGAGAGAGAGAGCAACCGAGAGGAAACGAAAATGGCGGAGGTTCTGGGTTCACCGATCTGCGCAGGGTGACGGGGATGTCACGACCGGCGGTTTCCGTCGATTTTATGGTGTTTTTTCGGTGCAAACAGGTGCTGGTTATGCAGTGGCTTACGGTGGAGTTCAGTAAATGCTCTGCTTTTGGCGCAGGAAGCAGAGGCTTCTCAGTGAGGTGGGGGTGGTTCTCGGTTTCGAGCGGCGGAGAAGCAGCTAAGCAGAGGTGTTACGGCACTACGCTGGGCGTGGGTGAGTCGTGGCAGGTGGCACCGAGGAGTTGGGGTGGCTGTAGGCGTGGCTCTGTTTCGGTTGTCTAAAGCAGAGGGTTTCCGTGGCTTGCAACAGATGCTATGCAGGCATTGGGTGGCGGTTGAGGTTCCGCGTGGACTGGGTTCGGGGAAGTGGTTACACGTTGGTTTGGCTGTGGAAGTGGCGGAACTGCTGAACGCAACCGAGGCTTGCAGCTTGGTGCTTTACGGAAGTGTAGGGACTGGCTGCAAGGCCACGGTTTCTTGTGTGCTGGGGCGTGAAAATGAGGGCAGCGGCACATGAACTAGGGTTGAGAAGACCTAAACTTATACATAACTATAAGTAGAAAGCAGAACAAACCTAATTAAAAAGGAAAGGATGGACGTGCATGAAATAGAACTGGCTGGACGCCATGCGATGAAGTCTGCACCCGCGCGATCTCACGGCTGGGCTCTGAACGAGATTAATGCATTGCTTTTATCTAAAGCTTCGGGTCTCTAATCAACTAAAAGAAAAAAAAATATATATATATATATATGTATAGATATAATTATCCTATAAATTTTGATGAATATCCACTTGATCCATTAAGCTTTAAAACCTAAATATCAAACTTATAAAAAAAAATTATACACCGCCAAAAATATCTTAGGCTCAAACTCTCTTCAAAAAATTTTTACTCGTAATCCCAAATGATTTTAACTAAAATAAAATTTTTTTTTGTAAAGTTGCTTGGCTGGCCCGAGTGTTACACTATTGACAACACTACGGTAGAGTTGAGGGTCTTTAAAGGAGTTGCCATCAAGGGCAGTAAGTTTTACCGAGGTAGACATGGGGGTGGACACTGGTTTTGATTGTTGCTTGTTAGTGCAGGATAACAAGTTAGAGATATATTGTGTTTGGGACATGAATAAACCAGTGGCAGTATGAACCACTTCTATACCTAAAAAGTAATGTAGAGCACCAAGATTTTTAACAAGAAAGGATGATCTAAGAGCATTAATCAAATCAGTAATAAGAGTAGAATGAGAGCAGTCACAACTATCATCCACATATATTAAGACAAAAACCAAGGCACTAGGAGTAGAAAAAATAAAAAGTGATGAATCAGATTTGGAACCTTGAAACCCTAGTGCTAAAAACTTAGTATTCAACTTAGAAAACCAAGTCCTAGGAGTTTGTTTCAGACCATAAATAGATTTGCACAATTTATAAATGTGAGTAGAAAAGTCAAAATTTACAAATCAAGGGGGTTGTTGCATGTAGACGTCCTCTTCTAGGTCTCAGTGTAGGAAGGCATTCTGAATGTCGAGTTGGTGAAAAGGCCATCTATTTTGCACAGTAATGGAAATGAGGAGACAGATGGTGGCTGGTTTCACAACAGGACTAAAAGTCTCTATGTAATCGAGTCCAGTTTGCTGATGGAAACCCTTGACAACAAGGCGAGCCTTGCGTTGCTCAAAAGATCCATCACCATGCCGTTTCATCTTAAGGACCCATTTGGATCCTAAGACATTGAGATTGGATAAGGCAAGAATGAGGATCCAGGTTTTGTTATGGAGAAGGGCTTGAAGATATTCATGGCAATGCGCCATTCCTGAAATTTGGAGGCTTCGGCATAGGAGGAAGGTTCCTCAAGAACTGGAGATGGTGTCGAGACAGTGAGGCAGATGGATGGTTTGGGGGGAGGCCATGGAATAGTTTCATCGGAAAGTTGGAGAGGACGGTGAATGAGAGATTTAGATCTGGTTATCATCAGATGGGATGCCACAGGCCGAGAAGCCGAGAAGGTGGAGGTGAGGGAGAGACAGTGGATGAGGAGGAAGGAGATGGCACAGTGGGTGAGGGATTAGGGTTATTCTTTGGAGAGGAAGACTCAAGTAACTGAGAAGATGAAGGGGGCTGGAGTGGGCCTAGGTGAGATATAGGGATGGGATTGTCGATGGGTGCAGGAGTTGAGGAGATGGGCCCAGCGAAAACAATGGAGATTGGGAGACCATGGGACCGAATAAACAAGGAAGTGAGCCCAGTAGTGGTGATGAACTGGACAGAGTCATGAAGGGAAAATGGGCCTCATTAAATCGAACATCCCGAGAAATATAGGTTCGTCCAGTAGGTATGTGTAAACAATTATATCCTTTATGATCAGGAGTATATCCCATGAAGACACACAATTGGTAGCGGAAATCCATTTTATGAGGAAAAAAAAAAAAGAAAAATACGTAACTTTATTATTGTATTCATCTTATTTCGTGCTTTTAGTGTATGGATTTATACAAATAAGTAATTAATTGAGGTGTTTTCCTCTACAAGTAATTGTGATGTTGTTGTTGGACCTTTTCTTGTTTTTCATTTTCGTTAAAACAGTCTAATAAGTACCTGATCTCGAGGTTAAACTTCAACTGGTTTTATGTAGTTGATCATCTTCAATCTAACTAATGAGCAGTACCCTTTATCCTTTTTATTAATGAGGCATAGGAGCTCAAGACAATGCAGACGAAACAATCGTTATGACGAGGCATGAGGAGATGATGATATCAGATAACATTTGGGGGTGACCACAAAGCTGTCAGTGATCAGTATATATCTTGTTATATATACATATATATACATGGATTGGGATATTTATATATGTTATGTGGCTCATATATACATATATACCTGATCTAGCTCCACACTTCATGCATACCAAAGAGATTGAAAAAAAGAACGTAGATTAGGCAAATATAACATCAGATAACATTTTATGATGGTTAAATGAACGTAGATTAGGCCAACATGTTGAGCCAAAGGTACGCAAAAAAGAGTAATTAGGAGAATGACTGAAAATGGCTTGGAATGGGGAAATGTTCTAGAGAATCGGTGTGGGCATTCAATTTATGAGAAAAACACCAATTTGAAAAGTCTCAATCCAATATTTGGCGAGAACTGAGGCATGAGACAGAAGTGACAGCCCGGTTTCAACTATATGGCGATGGCGTCTTTTGACACTGTCATTTTGAGCATGTGAGTATGGACAAGTTATATAGTGAGTGATGCCAAAGGATTTAAGTATGAAGGGCAGGGGACAAAATTCGCCACCCTAGTCAGTTTGAATACATATGACATTTAAAGAAAAAGTGTTACTAACGTAACACAAGAAGGCCAAAAGAATAGTGGATACATAAGATTTTGCATGAAATGGGAAAAATCAAATATATTTTGTGAAATCTTCTACAATGAAAAGATCAAATATATGACTAAAGGAGGACAACACAGGCGCCAGTCCCCAAATATTAAGAAACAATAATTGAAAGGTTTTATTTGACCGAGAAGACAAGTGGATGAGGAAGGGCATGTGACTCGGCTTAAGCACAAGCTGAGCATGGAGTGAGCGCAATATTGGTTCTAAGAGGGAGCTAAAAATGACAAATGGTGAAGGCAGTGGCGGAACCAAGAATTTGTTGTAGGGAGCCGAGCAAAGTTAAAACTATAATAAAATATTTCTTATTCTATTTCTGAGTCAAAATAATCTATAAGATCAAAATAATTTTGTAAAAGAGACTAAGATAATTTTTTAGAGAGATGGTCAACACAATATGAGATTAATATAATCCTATTAAATCAAGAAAAATTAATATATATATATATATATATATATATTTTTCAAACTTGGGGGGGCCATGGCCCCCCCGACCCTTAATAGGTCCGCCACTGGGTGAAGGAAGTGGTTTGTGGAGAAGGGTGCCCGAGATGAGAGTGCCAAATTTTTGAAGAGGTTCGTTCACCAATAAATGCAGTAGCTGAGGAGGAAAAGGTAAGCTCGGCATCGGTGGGAAGCTCGTAAAGACCATTCCTAATGGGACCCTAGAGGAGCACCTCCTGGGTGTGTAAAATTCTTCACAAGAAAATAAGAAGAGTGAAACTCAAAATAAACAAAATTATCTAAGCAAAACTAACGAATAGATATAAGAATTTGATTAATTTCAGGAACATGTAAAAGCTTTCGAAGAAGAAATTTGCCATTGGATATGTAAAGTTTAGCAGTGTCAGTGTTTGAGATAGGAAGAGAAGAGCCATCTCCAATGTTGACTTGTTCCATGCTATGATAGGGAGCAAATTTTAAATTGAGATTAGAGAAATCTGCTGTGAAGTGATTTGTGGTTGTCGTGTCTGGGAACCAGGAACTGTGATTAGTGGTGAAGGGTGGGAGGTTTGTGTAGTGAGCAATAAGAGAGGATGGTGGAGATGCTTGGTAAGACTGATTAAAATGATCATAACATGATAACGCGGTATGACCAGTTTTGTGGCAGACTTGGCACACGAGTTTGGTGGTAGACTGATGAGAAAAGAGATTAGAGCTTGTGTGAGGGACACGGCCAATGCCACGACCACGTCGAGGACCACGACCACGACCACGGCTTCTATTAGAGGATGGGAAATTAGACCTGGTGATTGTCATATGGGCTTGAAGAGGACTGCCTGGTGGGCTAGTATGGATTCATGGTTAAGCAAATAACCATAAACTTGAGAAGAGGACAGAGGATCGCGTCGAGTGGTAATGGAGGTGACAAAAGACTTGTAGTCGATTCCTAGGCCAGCAAGGAGGTAAATAATAAACTCAAAGAGGGAGAGAGGTTGGCCAGCTGCATCGAGAGAGGCAGCTAAGGATTTTGCTCGATGGAAGTACTAGGTAATATTCTCGAAACCTTTCTTGAGGGTGGCTAGTTGAAACTGTGTTTGCATGATGTGGGTTGAGGTTTGAGTCGAAAACATGCTATGAAGAGTGGACCAGACTTTCTCGTGAGGTATTACAATCAAGAACTTGGGAGAGAACAATATCGATCAGGTAAGAGTTGATGGCAGAGATGAGTAATTGGTCTTGCAGAATCCATTTTGTGTAATCTGGGTTAGGTTGGCCATCAATGGTGGAAGGGGGAGTGGGGATAGAACCATCGACAAAGCCGAACAACTGGTGACCTTTGAGAAATGGGAGGATTTGGGCTTTCCATAATAGGTAATTGTTAATGGAGAGTTTCTAAGTTATGAAATGAGTGGTTGAGTTGATAACTCTGGGATTTATGGTGGGATTGGTTTTTTCGGGTTCCTTGGTTTTGTAGAAAGGAAGGAAATGGACGTTAGTCCTCTAATGCTCTGGTACCATAAAGAGACCAGCAAGTGTTCTACGAAAAGTCACACAGAAAGTATTTCATTCAAAAACGTTAACAGTTTTTACAGATTTTGGTATTCATCCTCTCTCACTCTACAAACGTTCAATATCACACTGATATTTATATACTACTCATACAAGTCTGTTATAAAAGGATCCTTCTAGAGCCATCTAGTGCATTCTTTTATCTCTGCTATGTGACGTGGCTGGAGCCTTATCTGTGCTTGAGAGAATGTTGCCAAAGTTTGTTTTGTGAGCTTCATCTGCTGGAGCAGTTTTGAAATATGCCTTAATAGACACCAATCCCATTTAAAGAACGTAAGAAAAATAGAAGGAAGCATCAGAAAAGTAAAAGGCAAAAGCAAAAAAACAGAAAAAGCAACCCAGCAACTCCTCTTCAGATGCCTAATTTCCATCCACATCCAACCAACCAAATAAAATTCGACAATATAGATATCACGGACCGTGCTACATAATTTTCTGCATGGTATTCAGTCAGAAACAGGATTGGAATTAAAAAAAATGGAGTAAAGATGGAGTTACAGAATCAACCATGGAAGGTATATTTGCTGAGATTAATGACTCAGACACTGCTCAAAACCTCGCTTTATGAACTCAGACTCAGAATATGAATCAAACTGAATCTAGTTTTACTCTAAGAGAGGGACGAGATGACTGTAATCCTAAATCGATGAATGAAATGAGCTATAGGAATTCATGTCTGGTTCTCGGACCCCCTACGCGCAAATTCAGTTGGCGCCTTATTGATCATAATGCCGATTGGATGAAGAAGCATGTTTTAGATCAGGATCAAAGATCTAACTTCCTCGCATGTTCCCAATCCATTCTGAATCCCTCATTTGATATGGAATGCTAGCTGCATGAAACTTCTTGCAGCATAAGTTAAGCAGCATCCTGGAAACAAGTTGTTGTTACCTTTGCTGCCCCCGACAAGTAACGTCCCAGATTCCCCCTTCTCCAACATTGATGAAACCACGGACGCTGCTTTTGCAAAAAGAAGTGAAATCTAAGGGAGTTGACGGTTGCAAGCTGTTTGGTATATCCCTCATCACTAGTACTCATTTGGCCATAGAGCCTGCTTGTTGTAGATGATCCCTGGCAGTAAGCACTCGAACTTCTGCCTTTTTCTCATCGTCTTTTTCATTCAATCCTTGAGAAATTGTTTTCTCTATTTTAACGAATGATTTCTTCAATGTTTACTTCTTGTTTTTAATTCCAATCATTTAAAAATTGCCAGTTTTGAAGTTTTTAGTAGTATGAGAAAGATGAAAAGATCAGTAATTCAAGAGAGTATCAATCCCACTCGATGAAGAGGGCAGATTCTTCGATACTTCTCATTCTAATTCAAAATTTAGCAAATGTTACTGACAAAAATAGATTTCATAAAATTAAACTTACACATTAATATTTTTATATAATTCGTTAAATCTAATTTATAATAAAAATAATTTTATAATTTGAAGTATCAAATCAAATCGTATCAATTTATAAGTTTAATTTTATGTAATTCATTTATGATTAATATATTTCTCTAAGTTTAACCAGTTAATTGACGAGTACTATCTTTTTTGTCTAAGTTAATTTTGAAAGAAAATTAATTTTATTTAAGATCTAAGTACAATAGATTACAATATCCTTCTATGTTATCGGGGGTAAGAAATAGAAAATAACGTTATTCAGACAAACTACTCGATTCTTTTCAATGGCTTACAGCCAGAGCTACTTGTAAGCTGAAATTAATAATAGCTAAAAAGTTTTAAAGATATATAATTTTTTTTATGAAAAATTATTTATGCGTCTCGAAATTTAAAAATAATTTTATACAATACATTCTCATCTCACTTTTAATATCTCACTATGTAAAATGTTGCACATTTATCACTATTGGATGATAAAAAAAATCATTCAATAAAAAATCATCTAATGGTGATAAATATGTCACGCCTTATATAATGAGATGAAAATGAGATAGTACAGTACTGATGTATAGATTTTTTTCCGAAATTAATTATCCAGGCTCATATAATATTTGTCAATTAATTTGATTATGTTACATACATGGTTTACTTTTTCATCTATGTTAACCGCTAGAATTTAATCTTGTATACAAATATTTTCGTTTATATAGAACGATAAAATTTTGAGTTTTGATAACTTAATTAGAGTAGAGTGTTAATTAAAAGAAAATTAATATGCATATAATTTTTTTCACAGCTTTTTACACAACTTTATTTTAAATAAGAAGTATTTTTAGAAAATAATTTAAAAAATAACATCATTTTATGAAAATACTCACAATTTAAAATAGAATTACACATGGTTGAATAAATCAATGTTTTAAAATATAATAATTTATTTAGCAAATCAATATTCGATGGAAATCCGGTAGAGTAAGGCTAATATAAATCACTGTGACCAAGATGATGGATAAGTGATGAGCGAGAAAAAAGATGTAGATTAAACATGAGATTCTATGTGCGTACTGATGAAAGAAGAAGTGAAAATGCCTCAAATGTTTGTATATTCATCTCAATGATTTACAGAGGAATGCTTGCCTTAATATAGCCAAGCAGTATAGCAGAGGTGTGAAAACAGAAAGAATAAAATTGGTTACAACAGAATTGAATAGGACAAAAAGCTAAGAATATTCTAGAGTTGCTGAGGTGGACTTTGGAGAAGTTTCTGTTTTTTATCCTTGCAAATATCATCTTCTGATTTATTGTTAATACGCCCCCTCGAGTTGAACGGGGTGTCACACACAGTGAGAGTCGATCTGAAGTTAAAGAACTGATCAGCAACCAAGGGTTTGGTGAATATATCAGCTAACTGTTCTTTGCTGCTGCAGAAACATACTTGTAGAGTCTTGGCAGCCACTCTATCTCGCACAAAGTGAAAATCTATATCGATATGTTTGGTGCGAGAATGAAAAATAGGATTAGATGTCAAATATGTTGCCCCTAGATTGTCACACCACAATATGGGAGACTGTGCAAGGGGAAAACCAAGCTCATTAATTAGAGTTTGCAGCCATATAAGTTCAGCACTTGTGTTGGCTAAGGCTTTGTACTCGGCTTCAGTGCTAGAACGAGCAACAATGTGTTGTTTCCTTGAACTCCATGAAACAAGGTGATTCCCAAGAAAAATACAATACCCTCCTGTAGATCTTCGATCATCTGGGCATCCAGCCCAGTCGGCATCAGAATAAGCATGCAGTGTAAAGGGTGATGTTTTGGAGAAGAAAAGACCATAGTTTATGGTGGACTTTAGATAATGTAAAATCCTTTTTACTGCTGTCCAGTGGGATAGTTTGGGTTCTTGCATGAATTGGCATACTTTATTGACAGCAAAAGACACATCAGGCCTAGTTAATGAGAGATATTGCAGGCTGCCAACAGTGCTCCTAAACAGAGTAACGTTATCAAAAGAAGGAGAATCAAACTTTGAGAGTTTTGTTGAGGCCGACATGGGGGAAGAAATGGGGTTAGCACCAATCATATTTGTCTTTTGCAACAGGTCAGACACATATCTTCTCTGAGTTATCAGAATTCCATCAGTGAGATTTTCAATTTCCAGACCAAGAAAGTAAGACAATGAGCCTAAATCTTTTACTGGAAACATATTACCAAGGGTCGAAATTAAATCATCAACAGCAGCCGAGGATGAAGAGGTTATGATCATATCATCAACATATACTAAGATGAACATGCAGAGAGTCAATGTATGTAGTATAAACAGAGAAGGATCACCCTTGGATGCTGTGAAACCATAACTGATCAGCCATGAGCTTAGTTCGGAGAACCAAGCTCGTGGAGCTTGCTTGAGGCCATAAATGGCCTTGTTGAGTTTACAAACAAAGGTAGGTCGTTCAGGGTCTACGAAGCCTTGCGGTTGTTGCATAAAAGACGGTTTCAGAAAGCTTACCATGAAGAAAGGCATTCTGAATGTCTATTTGACGAAAACACCAACCACGGGCAACAGCAATCGAAAGCACCAACCGTATTGTAGAAGGTTTTATCACAGGGCTAAAAGTTTCGGTATAGTCTATACCGATTTGTTGGTGAAACCCCTTCGCCACAAGTCTGGTTTTTCTTCTTTCAATTGACCCATCAGATCGCAACTTTGTGCGAAATACCCAACGGCAGCCAACGAGGTTTGAGGCAGAGGAAGGTGGTACTAAAGTCCACGTATTGGTTTGCATGAGAGCTTGGTATTCTTGGACCATGGCCAATTGCCATTCTGGAAATTTGGAGGCGATAGTGTATGAGGATGGTTCATCGGGGACCATGACAGTAGTGAGAAAGCAATTTCGAGTTGAATACGGAACAGTTCCATCGGTCGAGATTCGAGGTCGAGAAGAGTTGGT
This sequence comes from Juglans regia, assembly GCF_001411555.2. Lineage (NCBI taxonomy): Eukaryota > Viridiplantae > Streptophyta > Magnoliopsida > Fagales > Juglandaceae > Juglans > Juglans regia. The sequence continues at coordinate 38,944,197 of NC_049913.1, forward strand.
GTGGGAGCGAGTTATAATCGGTGATCGAGGAGGAACTAAGAGGGACTGAGATTGTGAAGTATGAGGAGGAGCTGAAGGATTGGGAATGGCAGATGAGAGATTAGGGATTTCGGGAGAAATATCTGGAGAAGTTTCTGCTGAGGACGATGGGGAAATATCTGAAGAGAGGGAGGGCTGGGTCGTATGAGTGGTGGGCCGTGGTGTTGGGCCAGTAGGAGTGGGGTTAATGTGCGGAAGGGACAGAATTGGACCAGAGTGAGGAGAGGAAGAATTTGGAGTGGGAGGGCTGGACTCACGTGGAAATGGGCCGAGAATTGAAGATGGAAAAACTGGAAGAGGAACGGTGGAAGGGTTTGGTTGCGGACTGTGTTGAGCAGAAATGGGCTTTGTGTAAGGAAAAATTGTTTCATTAAAAATGACATCACGAGAAATTGTTTCCACCTCCTCGGAAGAAACCTCGACCACGTTGATCACGTGGGCTGTTGGTGCTAAGATTAGCAGATGGTTCAAAAGGTGAGGTACTGGAACGAGAGTTATGAAGCATTCGACTCTCATGTATGAGGAGGAGATGATAAAGTTCATGTGAGGTAATGGGTTCTGTCCGGGTTGTGATTGAGGTGATGAGAGCATCATAGTTGGAACCAAGTCCATTAAGGAGATACGTTACAAACTCCTTGTCTGAGATTGGACTGCCAGTGGCAACTAGTGTATCAACAAGCATCTTGACTCTGTTGTAATAATCCGAAATGGATTGGTCACCCTTGGACAAGTTTGTAAGCTGAAATCTGATTTGAAACTCCTTGGCTTGGGAGTGAGAGCTGTACATCGATTCAAGTGTGGTCCAGAGTTCACGAGCAGAACCTGCGGAAATCACATGAGCAACGACAGAGTCGGTTAGAGAAGAGAACAGGATACTCAAGATGAGTTGATCCGTTCGTTGCCAAGAGAGAAACATGGGATTGATTTTGGGAGGGACATTAAATTCGGGAGGAAGGATTTTGGGAGGTGGTTTATGTGTACCATCGACATATGAAAACAGATCTTGACCACGTAGGTATGCAGTAATCTGGGCTTTCCATAGTATATAGTTCTCAATGGTGAGTTTAATGGATACTAAATGAGTGAAGGAAGAGGGGACGGAGGTAGGGGGAGGTGGTTGGGAAGAAGACATTGTTTAAAAAGAAGAAAAAAGGACGGCTAGTCTAATGGCTCTTGATACCATGTTGAAAGAAGAAGTGAAAATGCCTTGCAAATGTTTGTATATTCATCTCAATGATTTACATAGGAATGCTTGCATTAATATAGCCAAGCAGTACAGCAGAGGCGTGAAAACATAAATAATAAAATTGGTTACAACAGAATTGAATAGGACAAAAAGCTAAAAATATTCTAGAGTTGCTGAGGTGGATTTTGGAGAAGTTTCTGCTTTTTATCCTTGCAAATATCATCTTCTGATTTATTGTTAATACGTACGACATTTTCAAGAAAAATAAGAATTTTTCTTATTTATTTATTTATTAATTTCTTTTATTAAAATGTGAATTTCACTTATAAAAAGATTTTTTTTCTAGTCTAGTGATCATTTATTACATATTTTTTTATTATCTAATAGTTATAAATGTACTGCATATTACTTAGCATGATAAAAATAGAATGATAGTGTATTGTACAGCATTACAGGGCATATTTATCACTATTTAATGATAAAGAATCATCTAATAAAGAATTATTTAATGATAATAAATGTGTCACATCATGTATAATGGAATAAAAGTGGCCTGATGGTGTGTTATATAGAATTTTCCATCAAAAATTTATAATTACAGTCGTAGATTGAATAAGTGTCGAGTAATTTTTTTTTAAAAAAAAAATAATAGATTTTTTTAAAAAAAAAAAATTCACAGTCTATAATTATATATACAATTAGTAATGCTAGATACAAACTCCAAATAGATAAATCACATATACGTTTTTTGTAAAAAAATGGATCCTATTAATAAAAAATAATTTTTTTATATTTTTTTTTAATGTAGATTCACTTTTTTACAAAGATTTGTATGGATTTTGTCTATTTAGATTGTGTTTGAATGTTGAAGTAAGTTAAATTGAGTTGAGTTGAATTGAGTTGAGATGATAAAATATTGTTAGAATATTATTTTTTAATATTATTATTATTTTAAAATTTGAAAAAGATGAATTATTTATTATATTTTGTATTGAGATTTGAAAAAATTGTAACGATAAATTGAGATGAATTTAAAATCCAAACTCACGGTATTTAAAGTTTGTAGTAATGATTTCTCTTAAATTAAAGCGCTGTCGTTGTGGTTGTACAACGCGTGTTTTTCAGATTTTTTTTTCTTCTTAAAAAAAAAAAAAAAAATCTAGGAAATGTGCGGTTAGTTTGCTCTCCCAGAATTCGATCGGTAAGAAAAGAGAGAGACCCCAGAAAATTCAGGATCAGGGGTTTTCCCTAATGAAATGGGAAATGGAGCTAGAGGAAATCGAAGCGATTCTGGAGAAAATCTGGGACCTCCACGACAAGCTCAGCGATGCCATCCACTCGATTTCGCGGACTCATTTCCTCAATTCCGTCAAAGCCGTGACGAAGCCCGAGAAGATAAAGCATCCCTCCTACAACTGCAAAAATAGCCACAATGACGCCACTGAGGACAACGTCCGGGCCTCCGGGTTCGTTTTCGTCAAAGACTTCCGGGTGGACGAGGGCGACGACTCGGCCGTTCAGGAGGCCAAGAGCCTCAACGCCATTCGGACCGCGCTCGAGAACCTCGAGGACCAGCTCGATTTTTTCCATGTGAGTCGCTTGTTTCATTTATGTGCGATTCTTCTGGTTGAGTTCTCGATGTTTCAATGTCGAGATAAATTTGTGTGAGAATTAACGAATAGGTGCTTTTGATATTTGAGCCCTACGTGGTTAGAAATAACTTGATTTCGTAGGGTTTATATGTGATGCTTTCTATCTTTTTTGGTTAAATTCTGTTTGCCTTAATAGTCTCATGCGATTTTGCTGCAACTTTAAAATTAGCTTGAATTATCTTTCTTTCTTTCTTTTTTATGTCGATTTAGCTTGAATTATCTGGCCTGAGTTATATCTGTCTTATTTCTTATGAACATCATGCAAGTTTGGTTGGTTATGTTCTGTCTGGTTGCTGAAAATATGAAGCTTGAAAATGTAGGGTTGCGGTGAGAGGGTTGTCTTTTAAGGAATTTCAAGATTAGCTCGTAATTCTGTTTATTGTAAAAGTGGAGGATAGGAAAAGAAATCCTCCTCTTTGTCCTATGGTCCTAATTTTATTGCTAGCCAGAATGACTGAAGATATTTTCTTCACTGCTTTCTCTAAAAACAGACAGAAATCGATATTTTCTTCACTGCTTTCACTGTATTGTCACTATCTTGAGTTGTCTTCACATTAAGCATCACTTTGGTTTTTGTTGGCGTTCTGTTTGGTTGCTATAAAAATGGAGGAAAAGGAACATGAAACTTTGAGTTTAACAGTTCCTGTTATTCTTTTGGATTCTAAATGAAAATGCTTTATTCGACCAAGGTATTATCTTGTGGTTAGTTTAGTTTGATTCGGGTTGAGTTAGAGTCAGTTTGGTAGCTGAAACTTTTTGGCTTCTCAAAAGTCACCTAAAAAGCACCTCTGTAATAGCTAACAATAAACAGTTGGCTCCTGCTTCTTAAAAGCTAAAGCACACTTTGAAGGAGCCCATGAAATGGAGCGTAAGTAAGCTGAGATTGGTTACAATGTTCATATTAAAGAGAGGAAGAGGACTTTGGCCTTTAAATTGGACAAGAATGAAATAGGCGAGTAGCCAACAAACCGTTTACGAAATTACGGGAATATGGCACGTCAGGATGACTGGAAATGGAGTTGGCTACATGGTACTTGTAACTTTTGGATGGAAATGTCTCAATTTCTAAGGCCCTTTAGAGACTATCAAATGATAAGTCACATTCTTTTACAATGTTGTCGACTATGACTATACTGGAGTTTTGGTCCTAGAATGAGTAGAATGGAGTCGAATTTTATACATTATGTCCATTTTAATAGTTGGGGCGGGGGTTTGTTGATAGGAATTCTATCTAGGTGCTAGAATTTTGATAGAGAAATGCTTTTTTGTCCAAAATCCTTCTGTATTTTTGTTGTTGTTGCTTTTTTTTTTGTTTTTTCAATGGAAGTAAGGGTAAGTAAGATATGGCAGTCGGTGCTGATTTTGGGGAATTGCAATTTGCTGACAGGTTCCATGTTTTTTTTTCTCTTTGACAGACTGTTCAAATGCAGCAGCGGGCTGAAAGAGATGCTGCAATTGCCCGATTAGAACAAAGCCGGATAGTTCTTGCAATGAGATTGGCTGAACATCATGGTAAGAAGTTCAAAGTCATCGAAGAAGCTATGGCATTTGTGGGAGATGTACATGATGCAGGTCACTTTGTTTCACCTGAGAAACTTTATGGTCAACCATATAGTCCATTCGGTGAAAAACTTGTGACTCACGGAGACAATCGGCCTAATATACTGATCAAAGTCCTCATCTCGAGTTTCGATTTTGCAAAGAAATCGCTTAAATTGGATGGCATGGGTGGGATATTGGGCAATGCTGCTTTGTTCGCAGTAAGCATGATTGCATTGATGCATCTGCATCAGGTGGTTTATAAGGAGCATCCACAGAAGCGTGAAGATGATATCACCAGCAAAAGAAATGTGAGACAAACTTTTTGGGCGGAGGAATCATCATCGAATAGTCATTTGAGCCAGTTGGATGTGTTGTCAGGCAGGGGTTGAGTGGAAAAATTGGATTCTGCGGCAGTCTGTCGAAGGATGCACTGCCTAGCTCCTATGATTTTAAAAGCTCTGGCTCAGCCTCTCCCACGAAAGTTTGAAAGGGTTTGGCAAACTAGTTAGGACGACGATCATTCATATGCAATTTGTTGATCTTTGTCGGAGCTACTTCTGAGGCTTTAGATTAGTATGGTAGTTTGCATATTTCTGGTCTTTTCCCAACTTTCGACTGAGCTAATATCTTTGTGAATATTTTATTCTTGCAATTTTTATGTAGACTGCTGTATTTTCTTGGGATGTTCGACATTACCGCGAAGTCTTTGACGCGTTGATGTCCTTAGAAGCGTCACTGGTATGGATATCTTCGGAATCCAAAATCACTTCTTTCTCGGTGAGTACTTGGAAGATGTTTAATGATGTACTGTAGTCGCCTCAATCCCAAATCCTGGGGAGAGAAATATGGAAAAAATTATATTTATTAAAAATATAATACAAATAATTAAATTTATCTTTCTATCGGTTTAAGTTTTTGAGATAAGTAGAGATTTCACGTAGAATGACAGCAGAGGTTCTGAGTTTGAATTTTAATTAACTACCACTTATTAGGTTTTGATCAGCTAGCCATGTATATCATCCTTTAATTCTGTACCATTTCTCAAAGATTCAGATTCATGGAAAAAATCTCTTTAAATTTTTGTTGGTATTTAAGAGTCTCAAGGAAGAAGAAATAGGTTTATTTTATTTGTTTATATTTCTATCTCGTAAGTAAAGAACTAGAGGGAATTAAGGTGTAAAAAGGTGTCATACCGATTCATACGGGGCTGGGTTGTGGCACATGACATTGTGGATGCAAAGAAAGAAGTAGCAAATGGATTCGGGTATGATCCAAGGAAACTATAGAAGGAAAGAAGGGCCCAGTGGGCTATTCTCTGTAGACTGGTTTCTGATGGGTGGATATGTAGGATTTTGAGCTTTTTAAGGTGTGTGTGTGTGTAACTTCACTTCGGATGAGGATTTCTTTAACATATTTTAGGGAATTTTATTGGTTCGTTTATTCAAATCAAAATTATTATATTTTAAATTTGATGGAAAGTAATTTTCCCTATCAACGTTAATCATTTTCAAATCTAAATATTTATCAATACTGACCATGCAACACACGATATGTCACATTCATTCAAAAGCCTTTTTCTTTGTAGCCCATCACAGCATTTCCTTGTAGCGTTGTCATATTCAGACAGCTTGTCGAAATTAAACACAATATATATAAAAGTCATGGTAAATAGAAAATCGATAGAATTAGGTACGTGATACAAAAACATTAATGAATTAGAAGAATGTCGGAAAGTTAATGTTGATCCCGTTCACGCTTTGTTGACTCTGGTTTTTAATAATAATAATAATAAAAAGGTTTGTACAATACATTACACAATAATAATATAAAATAAGGATATTTTTATAAAATTATGTTACATTTATAAGATGCATGTTTTATAAAAATATCTTTTATTTAAAATATAATTATATAAAATATTGTATGTAAATTATTTTCCAACCCAAAAAAAAAGAAAGTAGAAGTTTGAACACATGATTAGCCTCATAATCTGCAGGTAGCTGTCAAACCGCTCTCTTTGACTTCCTATTGGATGCATGACTCAGAAGTCCCCCACGTAAAAATAAAAACGGAATTCTCCTTTTTCGAAGGTGAAAGACAAGACAAGAAGAAAACATCTTTCCCTTTTTGTCCAACTTTGCTTCCCTATTTTCCTCACTCTTGTCATCTCAAATCTGAAATGAAAGATTTGGGGGCTTTCGGTGCATATATGGTCATGCAAAGTTGTTTCAGATATACATTTGGTCAGCTTGGTCAAGAGAAGTATTTATCATGTGCTAGCTAGCTACGGCCTGCTACTTCAACTTTCCTTTCCATGTCAAATTTTCTTTCATATATATTTTCTTGCAATTTGAAAATATGTAGCCAGTACCGGCCCCAAATTAAATACGATGATTTAATTATACGTGTATCATGCACAAGATTGCAGGCAAAGTTCATGTGGGAATGATCGATCTAGACAAAGTTGTGGGATGATTTGGGAACTATAATAAAAACATTGTCCCACCACCACCTAGCAGTACTCCTCGAAGATGTTGATGATCTACATTTATAGCGTTTCTTCTCACCCACCCGCCCAAATTAAGACTCAGAGATAAAAGAAAGTTTTAATTTTTCTACTTACGAAGTACTACGTACCAACATGATGATTGATCTTGCAGAATCCAATTGAAAACGAATGAATACATCTTTTCCACCACTACTACGTACGTACTAAATCCTACATAAGTACATATTAGGGTTGAAATTATTTTTATTATTTAAAATCATGAGTGCAAGGAGAATGTGCTACTGATGATCTGTCACTCAGAGTGCACCGTTCAATTTTACCACTAGTTCAAAATTTTCATTTTATTTTTCTTCAATTTTTTTATTTATATTTTTTTATCATTTTAAAATATTAATATACTAATAGTCACTTCTTTAATTATATATTAAGTAAAGAAATAAATTAAAAAATAATACATGAGGTATCAAAATAAGAGACATATAGAGTGGACAAAGTAGCATTTTTCAAAAATAAAACGTAAAGTACAATAGATTGAAAGCAATAATGATCGTTTCAAGAGCCATACCTACCAACCAATTCTACCATATAAATGTTTTAGAACTTATTTCATATGCATAATTCTCTTGCTTTTATTTTAGATCTTAGAATTGAACAAAAAGGTCATGTTATTAATGAATATGTAATCAAAGACAGACAAAGATTCAAGCTATTAAAATTGGAAGCTCGATCATATATGTTACTGTGTTCACGCGCACAAAATGCATTTGGAAATGAATTCCATGATCATCAAAGATTGGAAAGATCTTGATTATGACTTCCCATCGGCCATGACCCTCTTGTCGGTAGGTGAAATTGAGGACTTGTGTCGACCCTATGGGGCAGGGCATGATGGGCGCCCTTCCCATCCTCGGATTCACAATGCTCTCTATGCAATATGGGCCATGACTTTTCACACCGGCCCATGCCAGGTGTCAATGATTTGGCTTTGCTGAGGATTGATCATGGCTGCCACGTGGACAAGAAATCAGAGACAAAATTCGTAATTGGGTGCAGAAGTCCCATACACATAATCACGTGTTGCCGACCTGATTTGTCTTTCTTTCTTTCTTTCTATTTTATTTTTTACATTTGAATAGGGGCCCATCTGATTATGGTGTGAACTCCAAATATTAAAAATACAGAGAAAGAAAAAAAAAAATCAAAGTGCATGGGCGTAGGATATATAGTGAAAGAGAGGGGGCAAGTAGATTTAATAGATTGGACGGTCAGCATACATTAATGGGCACGTGGGTGATCATTAGTCAACCTCTGATAAGATCCTTTGAGCTAAAAAGGTCATGATTTTGCCATAAATTATGCTCAATGTGGTGGAGCAGAGGTACCGAGTTGTATCAAATTTTGTGGGTCCAAAAACTACCGGGTCAAACTAAGCTCGATCGATCTGCTACATCCAACATTTTTTTTCCTTTTTCCATTTAATTCTCGTATAAAAAATTATTTATTTATCATCATTTATTTCTAATAAAATAATTATTTTTAATTAAAATAAATCTAATTTTATCGTAAATAGTCATTCACCATCTTGATCATTTCATAATCAACCATCATATATACGTTAATGTTTTGTATAGTTCTGAACCAAAAGTTCATAGAATTGAACCAATTTGTTTGTTTATTTCTTATTATTTTGAATTTTAGGAATATATATATATATATGAAAGATTTATGGTATATATCTATTTCTTACTTTTTAAATTAAATAAAAAATTAAAATTTAGGTAAGAACTATAAAGAATCTAAATTTATTGTTAAAAAGTGGAGTCCATTGTTGAAGGTATGCCATGATGTGATGCCTAAGTGGGGGGACCAAAGCTTTGAACATTGCACGTTGAAAGGACGAAGCAGCAGTAAGGGAAAGCAAAACAATGCAAAGGCGCTCGGGTGCTGTCCCTGAGCATTAAATTGCACCGCCGCATGCAGCACTTCCAAGTGTATGACAGAGAGTCGACAAAGCGGCCACAACTTGCGGTGCATATATATGTGCAGTGCAGGGCGCTCTCCATGCGTGTTCCTTCTCTTCGTGAGCAGCTCGATCGATTCAAATTTCACCCTCTTCTTAATTCTCTCTAAAAAAAAAAAAAGAGAAAAGCCTGCAATGTAGCCGTACTCTTCTTGCCTCTGCCTCTGCAACAAGTGTCTCCTCTCCTCCCTTTCTAGTACTCCCTTCTCTTCCCCAACTAAATTTCAACAACTCATGTCAATAATAACAACTAATTAGATAAATATGGCCAAAAAATAAACGTGAAAAATGATAAGGTGATGAGTAGCTGTTGATCAGATCCATTCCTTGGCAAAGAAGTGGTAGATACAACCTTATTGGTTAGTCGTAAGAGAGAGAGTGAGATCAGAAGCAGATGACTGTCATGAGGAACTGTGTGCCATGCACAATCTCTCGATCGGGTCTTCCAACGTACCACTGATCTACCATGAATGAACAGTAAGTCACATGCTAGTTGCAGCTTGAAAAGAAGCCTGATGTTTCACCTTGTACAATGTATACGCCAACGATATTAATGAGCTCTTGTTTTATCGCAGCTTACACCTCCCTACCTTCTTCTTTGTTAACCCCTTGGTCTTCACTTTTTCCCCCTCTTCTTTTCAACGTCTTTAATTCACTATTGTACTCGTGAACTGATGTTTGCTTATATATATATATATATATATATATATATGTATGTATCATGTATTCTAGTGGTCTAGGAGGTACAGAATGAAACAGTGTTGGCTAAATAAAAGATATATATATATTATAAAGATCAATAGACCATAGTCTATGAGAGTGAATGATTTGAATAATGTGACAGCTAAATGTATGATTTTAACACGTGACCAAGTGGACAAAATTCACCAGTCAGTCACTCATGTGAGTTGGTTTATGAAAGTGATCAGAAGGCCTTTTCTTCTTACTTTTTTTTTTTTTCAATTTTTTCTTTTATTTTGTAAAAATTACATCAAATCCTGTTTGGATTCAGAGATGAAATAAGATGAGTTGAGATAGTTTATAAATAATAGTGAGATGAGTTGAAATGATCATCTACATCATAATCGATTAACTATTATCAGTACTTAATTTTTCACTCTTAAAAACACCGAAAATTTTCAGTTTTTACGCTCTAATTTAATTAAAATGTTAGTTGGAACCCTTATTTCAAATTAGAGATGAGATTACTTTATCTTTTAAAGTAATAAATTTTACATTCCCTTAAAAAAAACAAATTAAATTGTGTGATACATATTTTCTTTTTCTTTTTTTTATGGAAAATGATATATATTTTCTTAAAGGAATGACAAAAGCAACTAATAAATAAATAAAAGAGCCCGCTGGTGGTCCTTTTAATTTGGCAACCACCACCTAAGTAATCAAGCTGGACCTACCAGAGAGCGGCCCGGGGAGGTTTGGATACCCAAAAAAAAAAAAAAAAATTAATTTATCTTAATTTATCTTATTTAATTTTTTTAATTTTTATATAAAATATAATAAATAATTTAATTTTTTCAAATTATAAAATAATAATAATAATAATAATAATAATAATAAATAATATTCTAACAAAATTCTATTTAATTTTTAATTTTTAATTTTCATCTCATTTCATCTCAATTTATTATTTAAACCTCCCATAAAGTGCCGTTTAGATAAATAGTTAAGATGAAAGTTGAAAATTAAATAAAATATTATTATAATATTATTTTTTAATATTATTATTATTTTAATATTTAAAAAAATTAAATTATTTATTATATATTATATAAAAATTTGAAAAAATCATAAGATTAAATGAATTAAAATAATTATTTTTTTTTGTACAAACCGGGCTCAAAGTATAAGCATGAGTACCGTCGGTTTCTTGCCCAAAGTAGTCAGTAAAAGATTATTATTAATTACACCAACTTCAGTAGATATCTCACGTGAAGAATTAAGGACATCATGATTATAGTTCGACAGAAAATATAACTATCGTTTGGATTTAAAGATGAGTTAAGATAAGTTAAAATAGATTGTAAATAATAATAAAATGAGTTGTGAATAATAATAAAATTTGTGAGTTAAAATTATTAAATAATAATAAGATAAATTAAGATAAATTGAGATGAATTGTGAATACAAATGAATATATAAATAAATATTTAATATTATTAACTTAAACGCCAAGACATTTTTATAATTTTCCCGACATGACTACTTTGCAATCATAATGTCATGATTTGTACGTAAGGGCATGCAATTTATTTTTTATTTTCCTAGTGGCAATTTAATTGCCGGTCAGCAAATTAATTTTATTTTCCCCTTACGATTGGATCCTCCATAGATATATATCAGGCCGGTTGAACCCTGGCCTCTCTATAATATTAGACAAGAATTCTAAATAATCTCATTTTTTTAAAATAAAAATTATAAGTTAATTGTCCTTCTAAACTAATTGCATGTGTTTCATATAATCCGATGATCATTCCTCTTGATTTGTAGAGATTTCTTCCTTTTATGTAGATCTTTTTCCTTTCTTTAGAATAATTGAATCCTACTTGGCATATATAATTAATTTCATCCTTAAATTTCTCTAACTTTATCTCTTCCTTTCATTCTTGACAATGGACTTCTAATTGGCTAGCTGGATCTTAGTTTATTTCATATCCAAACAAGTATTGAAGGATGTTTCTAACTACGAAACATTAACGGACATATCATTTATCAAAAAAGAAAACGAGTTGTTAAATGTTAATGAGAAATAACTCTCGTTGGGTGACCCCTTAATTTCATGACTGATCATGTCATAAGTAGGGGTGGCAAATAATATTTTCAAGTCGTATTCGTGTCGTATCAACTCATGAACATTCGACTATATAGGTCAACCTGAACCTAATCCGTTAAGCTAAACGTGTCAAACTTTCAAACTCTAACCCAATCCATTTAGATAACGGTTCGTGTTGTCACCCATTTTAATCTGTTTAATATTTCGCTAACACAACACGTCTCATTTAAACCCGTTCATGTAAATTGGTTGAACTAAAACGCATAATTCATTTGACCTGATTAACATAATTTTATATAAAGTTAAAATCTATATTTATTAATAACTAAAAGAGTTGAAGGAATATGTTTTGGTCAAGTTATCAAAACAAAGTGTATTAATTGTAATTTATATAGAATTACAAGTAACAGCCAGCACATGAGGTTAGTGCTGATAAATACAAAGATTTCAAATGATAAGGATAAAATACAAGTGATAACTATCTAAATAGATAACTCATCTTATATGATAAGTGGTGGTTGTTACATATATATCAGATGCCATAGTGTTTGTCTATCATCAAGTAGTTGCTTATCTTTAGGAACAACATGCTGCAGATGATGATTGTCGATAACAACATTATCCAGTTGGTTATCTTCAATGTTATCTCTAACAATAACCACAATATCTTAAAAATCTGTGTCAATATTTTTTAAATTTTAACATATAATAAAATCAGCATTACAAACTATCACTATAACATGTTGGCCCGTTATTGATCTGTTTGTAAATCATGTCTTAACGGGTCAACTTGTTTTGATCCGAACCTGTGAACATCAAACCCGAATCTACTAATTTCATGACATGTTCGTATTGAATTCAAGGGTCGTATCATGTATTACCACCTCTAGTCATAAAAAAAAAAAGAGACAATTAAAGGGGGTGGGGAAGAATATTTGCTGCTGCTTCTAGAAACAAAAGTTGGTGAGAGATTTAACCTACTTCAATCTACATCTCAATGAATATATAGACCATATTGGGATGGTATAAAAATGTCAAAATAATATAAAATGACAACAAATATAAATGAGGAAAAAAGAATAAATATAAGTGGTATTTTTAAAAAGAAAAAAGAAAGAAGGGCAGATAAACTCTAAGAAAACAAGTAACCAAATATTGGCTACTTGCGACCAAACGACAAGTTCTAAGCAAATAAATATTTGTTAGAGTGATATATATTTATTTTATGATAAAATTAGTTTTACAACTTAATGTTTCATAATAAATTACGTCAATTTATAAATTTATTTTTATGAGATATCTTTGTGGTTAAAACATTTCTCTTACACTATTAAATGACTATTAAATGTCGGTCTTATCGTGATCAGGAAGGATCGATGCTTTTCTTCTTTCAGTCAATGATTGCAGGTTATACTATTTTTTCTTTTTTCTTTTTTAAATTGCCCTTCAATATCTTCATAAAATCTGTTTTAAAATATTTGTTTAAAGATATATAATATGTTTGAAAATACAATTGTTCTCATATTATTTTATTATTATTTATAAACAGTTCATGATAATTTTACTGTTCACAAACTATTTCAATTATATTCACTAATAATTTAAAATATTCTTAACAACTAATTAAAGGACCTAATATCTATCTTTCAACACGTACGTTTTCTACGCTACTACTTCTATGACGTAAAAGCACAAAATTCACAAATAGAAAAATGTTAAAGTACTTACTAATTCGCGCGAAAAGGTAATATTAATACTGATCATCTGTACATTTCGTGCATGATCAAGATCATGATGATCTGTGCCTCCTCGATCTTGATTCTTGACAATTGGTTCTTCAAATGTCTTAATACCACCTACAAGGGGTACGTAATAACAGGGGTGTGAAAAAGAAGGTACGTAATTCATTCATTCATTCAAGATGCAGGAGGCCGATCTGAAGCGAGCGGCATGGGACGGGACAGATTCTCACGTGTCATGGGTCATATATCCCAAACCCACAAGTACCAGTACTACTACTTACTGTAATTGCCTACATCCATTTTTTTGTTGCCCTAAATTTTCTACCAACCGGCAACCATTAAAAAACGACCCCTCCATTACTAAGTACCCAACCTTCATTGCTAGAACCATTATTTGCTTCTAGAGCCCCCCATGCAATATATATATATATATATTATTATATAGCCCCCCATGATTAACAGTGGTACTGTTTGCACTCGAATAGAGTTAATGATCTCCTTACAAAATACTTCAAATACATCCTCATTGTCTTTCACTGGGAGTACTGGACATGGTATGATCAGGTAGTGAAAGATGTGAAGAGCCTGAAAGAAATTGCTGCACTGGGAGATACAATTTGTTCGCGAAGAGCGCAATCTGATTGCTCATAAGTTGGCAAAATTTGCCTTAAAACTAGAAAATTTTACATGTTGGGTTGAAGAATGTTCTGATTTAATCTCAAGTTTGATTTCTGTTGATATGGCTTGTAATGAATGATTTCCATGAATGAATGAGGTTTATTCAAAAAAAAAAAAAAAACAAATACACCCTTATGTGTGATATTTATTTTCTTAATTTCAAGTTAATTAAGGTGATGAACACCTGACAGCTCGTGGGAATTAACTGAATTGCTATTTTAGAAAATAAATAAAAAACAATGGAATTATTGTCTGGCTTCGAGACATAATCATGGGAACTTTTTCGTGTCACTGATCCTCTGCGTCTTTTGAGTATTCGTTAAGCAAGTACTCTCTCACTGCAGAGATATTATATATGCTCGCAGTCTCATCACGCAGGTTGTAGGCTCTTCCCTGTAGACCATTTTTATATAATTTAGAGGCCCTTTTTGTTTTTCATTACCATTTATTTATTTCTTTATTTTCCCTAGCCACAAACCTACCCCAAAGAAGACACTTGTCAATATGGTACATTGTGTCCTTTTGTTTTTCATTGTGACAAAAAAATAAAAATCACCATATATTAACATGTGTTACCATAAAAAAAATATATCTTGATAAATTTATTTTATAATAAAAATAATTACAATTCAATTTGTTACATTAAATCACGTTAAATTATAAATTTTTTTTATATTAGAAGTATTTCTCCTATAAAAAATTAAAAACGAGCTTTAGTGATTAACATGTGCACGCACTTAATTAGGACCTATACTTACTAAATTTCAAATTTATTTGAAAAGTAGGTACAGGAATCTTACCAGAATCCTGGTATTTTTATTTTTTCCATCCAGGAAAAGGGCTAAAACTAGTACTCATTGTTCCGCTTTTATGATTGACTACCAAATATACCATTAATTCTGCCAGTTTGTACGTGAATCATTAATTAAATAGAAGCGAAAAATATGGTGAAAAAAAATATATTATGACTTTTTTTTTTATTGGGTTGACCTTTTCATAAAAGATTGATAATGGGTTGACCACATGCAATTTACGAATTAATATATTTTTGCCTGAGATATAATAAAAACCACTAAACCAGTACGTACGTAGACATGAATAAAATAGGAACAACATTGTAAATAGAAGCGATGAGGAGCACAAAACCATGATTTTTGAAGAAATTATTTAGAATTAATGCTCCATGGACTGTTTAGGAATGCTCCCTTGACTTGTTGTCTTCAAGTCAAAGTCCAATCACATCAAGAGTTTATACTCCAATCTATGTACTTTGGATGCTACATAATTTTAGAGGATTTATAAATAATATTAAAATAATAATAAATAATATTTTGTGAATAGTAATATTTAGAGAATTAAACATTTGAGATATTTCATGCAATATTATAATATTATTCCGTATGTTTATCTTTTTATGAGATTGAAATTATAAGATGCCGATCCATCGATTAATGTTTTTTCAAATATGACGGCTAAAAAGATAATATAAGGAATGATCTTATAATTCATTCAAATTATTTAACAACTTGATTTGGATATTGCCAGCTATATATGTTCATAAACCCATCTCACTCATTGTCTAATTAATATTTAGCCAAAGTCTCATAATAATGGGTTAGTATGACGCAATTAGCATGTCACATAATTCTAACTTTTGTTCATAAGCGTTATTTCCGATCATTTTCTTCTAAACTATGGTACCCATATAGAAAGTGAAGAAAAGGTACATTTTGCATTTTAGGAAGAGAACTACAGCATATATCATAAAGAGATTATACAAAATAAATTCAGAAAGTATTGATGTGATTTTATAGAATCTGTTAGATGTACTTTACAATAAAAATAACTTTACAATCTGACGTATTATATTAATTTGTAGATGATTTATTTTTATATAATCCATTTGTGTCTAAAATATTTTTCTTTTTAGGAAAGCAAATAAACTAAAATTATGCTGATTTCTTCAACATTACTGTATATTTCCTAAATATGCATGCTTTTTAAGCTGTGAAATTTATATTCCTTTGTGCTAAAACTTTGCTTTTGCGACAGCACAACTTGGCAATAGAAGAAATTAGAAAACGAAAACGCACGCCTTACTTAAAAAAATTACAACGGTTTTGTGTTCACACGGATACGACGACTCCGACCCCATCGACCGTCCCTCAAGCGCTAATTGCGCCTACGCGTGTGCGGTGTGGGCTCAAAAGGAATGCCAATGAGGCTGGCATTGCTGCATCACAACAATCATTTTTTAGAAATTCTATTTACAATTTGAGTGTAAGACTTTGTATACAATCTCATTGATAAATCTTTGTTCTTCTTTTTTTTTTCTTGCAAGTTTTTATTTTTATTTTTCTTCTGCTTCTCTAAGAAAATCAAAACGGTATGTCTCAAAATCATCACAACAATTATTTAGATGATTCGGGTATGTCTCTTTTTTGGGAAAAATTAAAAAAAAAAAAAAACCCAAATTTATGGGATAAATAAATCTTTTACCCCATAATCCCATTCTCTTCCTATAATTAAGACCAATAAATGCTAAAAACATAAGCTTGCTTATATATACATTCCCATAAATATCTCCAAACATTATACGCTTACCTTACATGAAAATGTTTCCAGAAGTCCTCTTGATTTCATTTCTAGAATCCAGGATCATTAATATTAGCCAAAAGTACTTATAATATATATGATAGAGAATAATAAAAGCTGAAAATAGCTTAATTATTCGTTTCATAAAATTATTATATGGTCAAAACCAAACATGGAACTTTTAACAAGCCTTGTAAAAAATTCAGATTGAAATTAAACAAAACTTCACTCATTTCTCCTTTGATTTTGATGGAGATTTTTAAAACAATAATAAAAAAAAAAAAATGAACACTAATACAAAACTACTACTCCATAGTAATGTATCAAGAAATAAATTTAAAAAAGAAAAGAAAAAAAAGTAGCCGATTCTTTTGTTGCGACCGGAACAAAATCTGCCGAGAAATCGGCAAGCCAACGGCAGCAGCCAACAACACTCATCTCAAAAAAGCACTCCTCACTCATAGGACAACAAGAGGATCTGAACCAAACAAGATTTCTTGAAAATAATCATCTCCTTGGTTCTGGTTCTGGTTCTGGTTCTGGTTCTGGCTGAGACTCTGATTCATCATCGATGAGGATCCCAAACTTTCGTTATTTGAGTTCTCGCCGAACAGGAGACCGAATTCGTCCATCATTGTATCGTTCGATATTGGTTCATCGAAAAGCAAATACGGCTCGGAAAAGTTAAAGACATCATCGAAGTACGGCAAATCGAACGGTAAATACACACCAATACCCGAATCATCGGGGAGACTCGTTTCGGCTTGACATTCTACGAACACTTCCTCCATAGCTATTTCTCGCTTACACTCTCCCACCTGTTCTTCTTGCTGTTTTTCATGTTGTTCTGTGGGAAGGACTTCTTCACTGGAAGGAGTTCTGTATTGAAGAACAGAAGTCGGAGAAGAAAGACTGTGACCGTGACAGTGAGACTCGTCGCCCGAATCATAGCTCGAAACCGAAGGAACATTAATTTCGGGCTTTTCTTTCGGTGGAGTAACAAAGTTGGTTAAAGCGTCGGGACCTCGAAGCTTAATGGCTGCGTTATCGTAAACCATGGCAGCCTCCTCAGCGGTGTCGTAGGTACCCAACCACAGTCGTACACGTCTTGTGGGATCTCGAATCTCGGCCGCCCACTTTCCCCATGGCCGTTGCCGTACTCCTCGAAACTTCTTGCCATTCGACGGAGCCACCTTCAGTGGCCTCCGGCAGGCGGGGGCCTCTCCAGCAGGTCGTTTCCGGGGTTTCGAAACAACGTTGTTCTTGCAACCGGACTCGATGTTGATCTCCTCGACGTACCGCTTCACACGTTGCCGGCCGAAGAAATCATGGTCCTCATCGCTGGACGAGTCCGTGGCGTCGGGGTCGGTCACTGATATCCGTACGACTCTCGGGGGGTTTGGCTCATCTTGTCGTTTCCGGTGACCATCAGGCACTTGTCTGTGCTTTGTGAGCTTTTTGATAATGTTTCGGTGCTCGGTGTATTTGATTGGGCATAGGATACCTTGGTCCTGTTCCATGTCTGTATCTTTTCTCCCTCGAGTAAAGATTTCTCCTATCAGATTCTTTCAAAAGGAGAAGAAAATAAAGAGGCGGAAGAAAGTGAAAGACCAGTGAGCAAGAAGATTAGAAAAAAGGGTGAATAAGAAATATGTCACAGAGAGATGGAAAGAGTGGATTCGAAACAAAAGGCAAAAACACTGTTTAAATCTGGAAATCCATCAAGAGAAAAGATAGAAACTTGAGGCATATAGTCATGGGGAAGATAGGAGAGAGACTTCAACAAACAGGAGAAAAGAGATTCAGCGAGCAGTAAGAGAGGTAGAGCCAGAAGAGAGACAGTGATCAAATTCGTGTCTTAGCAGGAGGGATGAGGAACACTGATATAAAGGCTACACAAAAGTCATTGTGAAATCGTGGGTTGGAGATTTTAAAGGCAACCTCTCTGTAGGTTTTTTGAGAGAGAGAGAGAGAGAGAGGGTACCGGAGGCTTTAGGGGGAGAGTGAGAGGTATGAATAAATCTTCTCAACCTCCTAACATTTCACACTTCACATTATTTTTAATTTTTATTATTTTTTTTATTAAATATTTATTATATGAATAATAAATAAAAAATTTAAAATAATTTTAAAAAAATAAACTTAAAAGAAATTTAAAAACATATTAAAAATTTTAAAAATTAAAAAAAAAGTAAAGTGTATAGTGTGGTGGAGGTTGTGAAACAAAACCCGAGAGGTATATAGAACCGAAGGGCTGTATTTAAGTGGTGTCCTCTGCGGTGTGCAGCTTGTTTGTTTTATTAATTAAGCAAAATAATTTGTCCGTGCGTTTAATTAAGCGAAGAAAAAAGAAATTATAAAAAAATAGAAAACGAATTTGGTAGTTCCCGTTCATAATTCATCCAGTGCGACTTACGAGGGAGAGAGAGACGGGGCCTCCTGAGTTCTAGACTACTAGTTCTAGAGGGAGTGACAACCGGTAGCCATTTCACCATGAATAATGCATACACTCTCGACTCTCCAGAAATACATATTTTTCACAAAGAAAGATATCATTTCCAAAGTAGAAAAAAAAAAAGAAAAAAAAAATCTTTTTAATGTAAAAAAATATATATATATATATAATATTTGTTATAATATCCTAATAACACTTCTATTACTCAAATGAAGATTTTAAATATAGTATGTTTTCATAATCATTATTATCTTATATTATATTATTTTATCTCATTTAATTATTATAATTTTTTAAATTTTTATATAAAATAAAATAAATAATTTGAATTTTTTGAATTTTAAAATAAAAATAATATTAAAATATTTATTCTAATAATATTTTATTTATTTTTTTTTTATCTTATCTGTAAAAATAAAAGTTATGTTATAATTTAATGAAGCCATTTTTATAAATACATAGGTCAAAGTAACTTTAAAATCCTCTCTGTGTGCCTTTTTGCTTCTTTTAAAGAAAAATGTCGTAAAAGGTGAACATGTGAGAGCGCGTGGCAGCAATGCTACTATTTTTTATTTTATTTTTTATGTTTTGATAAAAAAGAAGAATTCTAACAACGGATTTATTTTAGACATATATGAGTCATGTGTGGGGTTTCACTTGTGTAAGATTAGTTAATATTTATAAAAATAGAAAACAAGTTTACATATTGACATACGAAATTAATAAATAAATAATACTACTCATCATCTCAACTTCCATCATCCTCCCATCATCCTATGATGTGGCATTAAGTGATTGGAAATTATTTATTATATTTTACTTATAAATCTATTATCTAATGTCACATAATGAGATGATTGGAGGATGATGAGAGTTAAGATGATTAATAGATTTTTTCTTAAAAAATATGAGTTTGTAAAAAGATTTTAATTTCTTTTTATGGGTCGGAGATACATCAAAGAAAGACTTTGGTTGAAATTCGCTATATATACTCAAAAAGTACGTATAGAAATAGAATCCAAGCGAATTTGTTAGATTCTTAGTGGTTGACCAATAACACATAGACGACGACGTACGGCCTTTGATGTTGATGACCAATTTCTATTTAATTTTCATAATCTAAAGCAATAGGAGCTGCCACATGCATTACTTTGAGTCGTTCTGGAGTTCACTCCGGTAACCGGTAGAACGACTTGGACCCCTAATTATCAACCGGTGATAGCCGTTAATTGTGGCTTGTCGACAAAGGAATGCCACTCTGTCTTCAAAACATTAGCTTGTTCATACATTCCCATAACCATCTCAAAAGATTATACGCTTACCTTAAGTGAAAATTCTCCTCTTATTTCCATTTAAGATTTTAATCATTAACACTTTGCCAAAAGTAGCATATAATCTAGCACAAATAAAATTGGACTAGGGAACTATATAAGCTAAAATAATGTATTTAGTTTATTAATAACTTTATTTGTTAACCGGCATGTCTCCTAGTTGGAGCACACATCATCCATGCTGCCGACATATCATATTAAAAGAAAATATGAGATATAAAGTTTTAAATTTCTTATACAAATTAGTTCTTGCCATATCAGAGTTGTGAAAGAGTGTTTCTTCTTTACCAACTATCTATTGCAAACCGACACAATATATATTAAAAATCTATTTGCAACTTCATTTATTTATGTACCAAACTACAACTTATGTGAAAGTTTTCAATATTCATTTTTTATAAAAATTAGTAGCGTTTGAAACTTTTTATATTTATAATGGATCTCATGATAAATACTATATTTTTATACTAATTTATAAATAAGAAAATCTTCTTAATCTATATATTTCAATTTGTTGGTCAAACTTATACTCTTAATAAGCCTTGGAAAAATTTCATTTTGGATAGGGTTGGGTGGCGGGGCGCTGCCATCCGCCACCTCGCATCCATCGCCCCAACCCCACCTGGGCGGTGTGGGCAACCTATTGGAAAAACACTCAACGAGGGCAGAGATGGACTCCGCACCTTGCACCCCCAAGCCTGGAGTTAAGCCATACATACGCGCGCGCGCGCTCGCACACACACACACACACATATATAACAACAGTACGATGTTGTTTTGGGGTTAAGTTAAACCTAACCCACCTCCCCCTTCTCTCTCACTCTCTCTCTACTCTCTGCGTCGTTGCCCTCTCAGACTGGCCTCTATCCCTCTCACAATCGCCAAGGCAATGCGGCCTGTGCCCTCTTCTTCTCATCCTCCTCCTCTTCTTCTCAGACCCTCTCTCCAAAAGTCCCTCTCGCAGTCACCGTGGACCTGTGGCCTTGGATTTTTTCACTAGTTTAGATTTTTTTGTTGTTTACGATTTTATGTGTATTGTGTTGTAGATTTGATTTGTATTTTGTTCATTGTTGTGGATTTTGTATTTTGTTGTGAATTTTTTCTTTTCTTTGATTTTTTTATTTTTTCCAGTTGTGACAGATGTGGGTGGGTGGTGAGGCAGATGAACCAAGGGTCCACCCCTGTACCCCAACAAATGGACAGGGGGCCACGCCCTCGAGAGGCGGTGGCAGATTTCGGAGGGCAAACACCCCTCTGCCCAGAGGCAACCTAGTGAGGGAAAGGGGCAATCCCGAGGAAGAGATGCCTGCAATGGGACACTTGTATAATGCAATGGAAAGAGTCAAAGAGAATATAAAAGCAAGGCGCAATAACAAAGTTACTGCATTTATGCCATTCATCAGGATCATTGATGCTAGGTGGGATAAACAACTTCACAATCCATTAAATGCGGCAGGTTGTTTTCTTAACCCTTGAATTTACTATAACCCTTACTTTAAAAATAAAAATGATGTTTCAAGTGGGTTTATGACTTGTGCTATGTAGTTGGAACTTGATCTTGATAATCAAGACAAGATCATTGAAGAACTTGAATTGTATAAGAATGCAAAAGGTGATTTTGGACATTCTTTCATAATTCGCCAGCGTGAAAAAATTAGTCCAGTTATTATCAATATCATTTGTTAAATAGTGTGAATCTGTATTTTAATTTTTGCCTTATTTTATTTTTATTTAATTTTAAGTAATAATTTATAATTGCACTGTTGCTATAGTTGCATGGTGGACTAATTTTGGTCACAAGGTTCCAACACTTCAAAAGTTTACAGTTCGAGTACTAAGTCAATGTTGTAGTGCAACTGGCTGTGAAAGAAATTGGAACACATTTGAGTTTATTCATTTGAAGAAGAGGAATAGATTAGAGCATAAACGTTTGAATAATTTAGTATTTGTTTGTTATAATTTGAAATTGCGATATAGGTAAATTTTTTTCAATAATAATGTTTTTTCATTGTTGAAAAATATGTAACATTTTCACTTATGTCTGAATTTTATTTTGACAGAAACATAAAAAAGGGAAGATATGCTCTGGATCCAATTAACTTTGAAAACATTGACTTGATGGAGGAATGGGTGAATGAAGAATCTGAGCTTATTGATGGAGAAGACTTTGATTGGAAAAGTATTGAGGAGCCATTAGACTCACTAAATGTGGAAGACGATGATAATGTTGGTCTTGATGTTGAGAATGGTGGTGACATTGACGAAAATATTTTGATTAATATTTCGAAAGTTGATCCTTATTGTCTTATTGATGAAGATGTGTGATTATTTATTTTAACAGTTGGATTGAGAACTTGGAAGTATTATTAAGTTTTGTGTTGTTACGACTTGTATTAAAAAGTATTATTGAGTTTATGACTTGTATTGTTGTTATTTTGGAATATAGTTTTTTATATATATAATTAATTTATCCATTTATAGACAATTCTGAGATGATATTGGTATCGAAATATTTCGTTCCAGTAACTTAATCGAAATGGTCACTGGAATGGAATTCAAAACTATGAATCCCAACCCATTGGGTGCGGGTAGCACCTCTAATTTTGGGAAGGATTATGGTTAATTTGAGAATGTGCATATAATGTAGCACAAACAAAATTGGACAAGGGAGCCATATAAGCTAAAAAATATAGTTAATTTATTAATAGCTTTATTTGCTAATGGGTATGTCCCTAAGTTGGAGAACACATCCTCCATGCTGTCGACATATCATATTAAAAGAAAATATAAGATAAAAGATTTTAAATTTCTCCTCTAAATTAGTTCTTGCTATATATTTCTTCTTTACCGACTACTGATTGCAAACTGACACAATATATATTAAAAATCTATTTGCAACTTCATTTATTTACATACCAAAGTACAACTTATAGTGTGAAAGTTTTCCATATCCACTTATTATAAAAAATAGTTGTGTTTGGAACTTTTATATTTATAGTGGATCTCACGATAAATACTATGTTTATGCACTAATTTATAAATAAAAAGTCTTCTTTATTTATATTTTTCAATTTATTGGTCCAACTTATACTCTTAACAAGCCTTGTAAAAATATCATTTTGGGAAGTATTATAGTTAATTTGAGAATGTGCTAGTGAGAATAAGATTTTTATTTCTAATTTTACTGTTTACAGGTTTTTATTATATATTTTTATTATTTTTTATAGCTGAGACTAGAGTAACGTGGAGGGCAACCTAGAACTTGCCGCCATTATGTGGGTTTAGTGGATAGAATCATCTGAGGCCCATCAAAGAAGGGTAAATACACTGTGAGGAGTGCTTATTATGTGGAACTTGATAGGAAAAGATCAAGGTAGGTAGAAACCTCGATGAACAGGCCATGGGTGCAAGATGGAAAAATATCTGGTAGTTGAATATGCCAGGAATGGTGAAAATATTTCTTTGGAAAGTAGGGAACGAGTTACTGGCTACAAGGAAGAAACTGATGGAGGATAATGTTATGCATGTAATTTGGAATTGCCCAACTACAAAGGATGTGTGGACAGAGCCTCCTAGCCCAGTTTAGAAGTGGGGAACAGTAGAAGATAACTTTCTTAATCTTTAGGAGAAACTGATGGGAAAAATGGACAAGGCTGACTTAGAACTAATAGCTTATGTCATGAGGAAATTGTGGCTAAGAAGGAAGAAATATATATTTGAAGAAAGGTTTCAAAGCCCTAGCAGAGTAATAAGATCAGAAAAAGATGGTCTTCAAAAGTTTCAGTCAGCACAATTGAGTTCAAGGGAAAGTTCTTCTGCAACACAGATTGGGAGGATATTGCAGAAGTGGAAAAAAACTAAATAGAAGTTTTGTAAAGGCCAACTGGAATGCCTCTCTCGGCCAATAGAACAAGAGGATGGGGATAGACATTATTATCAGAGATGATAGGGGTGAGGTAATGGCTGCTGCTTGTAGATGAAAGAACAATGTAACAAATGTCTAGCATTGTGGCATACCCTAGAGTTATGCAAGGATCTTGGTTTTCAAAAAGTATTTATTGAAGAGGATGCTCAAGCTGTTGTCAATGTTGTAAATAGTAATAAAGAAGATATGTCCTACATGGATCACATTATAGAAGATGTAAAAGAGTTTTCTAATGTATAAACCTGAGTGAAAAATGCAGTACTCACATAGGGATAGTAATACAATTGCCCACATTCTAGCTAGGAAAGCTTTGCAATTAGAGAAAGAGAGGGTATGGATCGAGGATGGCCCTGAGTTTATACGTTGTCAGTGGCAAGAGATAGATTATGTAATGGTTGACATTTTTATGAATTTGAATGAAGGAAAGTTTACACTCAAAAGAATTTGCCTCCATTTATATATGGATTTTGTATGTCTCCTCCACATTATTTCTGGTCTTTTTGTTCTTGTAATTGAGATATGCCAGTCACACGCGTCCTGGTGGACTGCCTCATATATTCTCATTCTTTTCTCTTGTTTCCTTTTGTTTTCATTTTTCTATGTAAAGGTCTCATATATGCTCCTGATTGCTATACCTTAGAGATCATGTCTGGTTGATAAAATGAGACATTTGTGTATGTTCTTGATCAAGTTACACACATGCCGATGAAAGCTTCAATGTTTAATTAACCGGCATGTCTCCGAGTTGGAGCACACATCATCCATGCTGCCCACATATCATATTAAAAGAAAATATGAGATATAAAGTTTTAAATTTCTTATACAAATTAGTTCCTGCCATATTAGAGTTGTGAAATAGTGTTTCTTCTTTACCGACTATCGATTGCAAACCGACAATATATATTAAAAATCTATTTGCAACTTCATTTATTTACATACCAAAATACAACTTATGTGAAAGTTTTCCATATCCATTTTTTATAAAAATTAGTAGCGTTTGAAACTTTTTATATTTATAATGGATCTCATGATAAATACTATATTTTTACACTAATTTATAAATGAGAAAATCTTCTTAATCTATATATTTCAATTTGTTGGTCAAACTTATACTCTTAACAAGCTTTGGAAAAATTTCATTTTGGGTAGGGTTGGGTGGCGGGGCACTGCCATCCGCCACCTCACATCCATCGCCCCAACCCCACCTAGGCGGTGTGGGCAACCTATTGGAAAAACACTCAGCGGGGGCAGAGATGGACTCTGCATCTTGCACCCCCAAGCCTGGACTTAAGCCATACATATGTACACACACACACAGATATATATATATATATATATAACAACGGTACGATGTTGTTTTGGGGTTAAGTTAAACCTAACCCACCTCCCCCTTCTCTCTCTCTCTACCGTGCGCTCACATACGGCTTGTGTCGATGGACAATATGGGTCAGAGTTTTCTGTAATTTTTGTTATTAATTTTCTACGATTTATAGATATCGAACATATATATAGAGAAATAATATGTAAATTTTATTATAGTTAAGGTTTGGTCGATCTCACTACCAAATTATAAGTAATTCGTTCACAGAAATAACCTTTATATATATACATGATCAGATCATTTAATTAGGCTTTAAAATCCAATATTTCCAACATATGAAATTCTATAAGATCAAATATTACATTTATAACGCGCGTCTTGAATAATTTGGAAAATTTGTCTTTCCTTTTCTTACTCTATTTTAGGGGCAAGGAAAATTAAAAGTTCTACTTATCATGTTTGAAAATTTTTGTTAACAGCATGCAGTACTACGTAGTATTATTTCATTTAAAGTAGTAGGTTTAAACCATATATATATATATATATATATATATATGTGGTACTAGTAGTAGTACTACTGTTATAGTGTCTAATTCTGGCTCATGATCATGTACTTCAAATTGTCCCTAAATTTGCATGCAGTACTACTACTGTGAATGTTCCAATGATTAAGGATCAAGTTCAGATAGACTGAACAATTCCAAAAGAGAAAAGACACGATATTATAAGAAAGATCATAATTTTGTATCTTGCTTACAACAATGAAGACAGGCATGGTATCTTTAAGACAGCCATGCCCATGCATATGTATATGGTTTTGTCCTGGAGATTTAAGTACTCGAGAGAGAGAGAGATATGGGCCAGCAGGGAGAGATCATGATCACTTGCTAGCTTATCAATATTAATATTAAATTTCAAACGTTAATTCCTCAAACGGTGCATCAAACAAACAAGCCGACTTGCATATATATCAATATTAAATTTCGAAATTTTCAAAACTAAAAACCTTAAAAAATATGTTCTACGTGTGTGACCCGGCTTTCATATGTCTAAACATGCATATATCCTAATGTGGTACCCAATGATTGGTTGTTATGCTCTCAAAATCACAATTAGGTATACGAATGATGGGTTTTAATTAGAAAAACATGATGTAATTCGATCGCCGATTTTGAGTCTGCATGCTTTGGTTTATATTCCATCTGCTTGCATTTAGATACATGTGTTTGAACCTTTAGATACAAGCTATTTTCACGTGGATGATCAGGACCTTTAATTATGGGTATGGTAAGCATTTTTGTAACCAAACTAGCTACAAATTGGAGCTAGCACGCCTGCACGTAAAAAGTACAAGGGACTATTGGAGCTCATTATGTGATGGTGGTCTCCGGCCCCATGATTATGTCGTTGTACCATTTCGTTTGTCACATGATCCTTATTTGGAGCACACATCAATCTCTTCAATCGAGGACTTCGTGGTAGAAAACTCAGGTTGAACATGATCATGTGATGAGCTTTAATTGTTCAAAGTTTGCGGAGCGGAGGTTGATCATCATCAGGTTGAAAATTTGATCACGCAGGATCAGATCACATTTTACGTATCAAGGGCAGTTCAATTAAGACATCAATGATGTACTGTGTATAACGCATATATATATATATCATGTATATATAGCACACCGCATAAAAGTTCAATTAATTATTAAGATATTTAAAGGGAACTTGATCATAAGTTTCATTTGAGTAAACCACCATTAATTATTCACACACCGTATGGCCGCCACACTGTATCTTTGATTATCATTGATCTGAATAAAAATTTTTACAGTTTTGTGGGTGTTGATGTAAACACGTTATTGAATTATGTAAAAATTCTTGCTTTGGTGTGATTGATTTCACTTTTCATTTTATTTTTTCTCTTATCGTTCCTAATAGAACACAAATTTTCCTCATAGCTCATAAGAGTAATTAAGGGGGAGATCACAACAAATGATCAACTTAACCAATAAAATTTTTCAATTTAAGCCGCAGATGTACGAGTTAATATTATCAGAATTTTTTTCTTTTAAAAATATTTGGAGGGGTTGATTTTTGCAAAACGTTTCATCAGCTGTATGAGAGAGAGAGAGAGAGAGAGAGAGAGAGAGAGAGAGAGAGTAATAATTATATATATACATGATGTTGTCAATGACAATCCTCATTGCATGCCCTGGAGTTTCTTGGACTGTGTCCCACCTAAATATTGAGCCAAGTGAGACATATTACAAAAGACAGCTAAGGAAGTACATCAAATTCGACAAAGCACCCGGTGGTCGTTCTTTTTTCGAGACTACGTGTACTCCTGCCCAGTTGTCTATATATATACAATTTGTAACTGATCATGTAGCAATATTTTTGGTGTTTGTTTTTTGTAACATGTACTAGCTTGGTGGTTTGCTGAAACTAATATGTAAGCTAGGGATTAGTCAATGAGCATCAAGTCCAAGATACTTTAATTTGATTCTTTACAGTCCTTGTAAGTCGCCCCCGGCCCCTCAATCATCAATAAGTTTAATTATTTATGCAAATTAAGCCCTAGATGCCCTTGATTTGAGTGAAACCGGCGAATCATGCTCCTTATGTCGTTTCAACGGTGATAAGAATACTAGAGATCATCGATCATAGGAATTTATAAGGTTGATCATATCTATTAGCTAGCTTGGCTGTTCATACCATCCTTATTTAGTTAGTACGTAGCAGTTGCATTTGTATATATATATATATGTGTTGTCTGCATCATCAGTGCAAGACAAATAGCTATTATTTGTATGTAGGTATGTATATATGTACGTACGTTATACGTAGTAGTAGCGGGATCATTCGGTTTGGGGGCATGCATGCAGGGAATTAGTGAAAACGTTTTTTCTGTTTTGGTTGAGGCCGAAGGAGCAATCCATCTGTTTCTCTTATAAAATTCGTAGGCATAAAATAATGGACAAGATCCATTCTCAAAAGAAGGACCACCTCAGTACACGAATTTGAAGCTAATTTATTATCGTTTCGGTCTTTAGTATGTGTTACAACACAAAGCAACGTCGTCTGAGCTCGCTCGAACTTTGATGCAGGTGAGAAGTCGGATATGGTATTATTATAATTAAAAAAAAAATGCTATGATCTTCATTGAAAAACAATATATATATATATATAAATATATAGTCTTATACTCTTATTATATAAGCTGCTTCTCTTTGAAGCAAGAGATGTCGGTTTCTCTCAATCTGATCTCTCCGCTAGCTACTTAATTCTACCCAGATCGAAGACTTTATATATATATATATATATATATATATATATATATATATATATATATATAAGCACTAGTATTAATTTAAAGAAACATAAAAGCATTGTTTTCTCTTTCACCAATGCAGTGAAAATAATTATCAAATATTTTGAGTAATGAACGCTTCGATTTTCATTCACTTTTAAACGGAAAAAGACGGCAAGCATTCAGCTATCATTCTTACCCAAATCTATCCCGGGGTTTTAAAATATAGCTATCTGCATGATGCCCCTAATTGGCATGTTAGCACGTTAGATGAATCACATGAGTACTAGTCTTCCTTCTGAAGTAATTAGCACTAATTGAAATATCCAAAGATCGCTTTTACTGTGCCGGAAATTGAATACACTACTACAACTTTAACATATATACTTTAGAGTAGTTATATATTATGCTATTAATTTATGAGGATGATATATCTATATATATATATATATCGTTTCTCTTAATTGAATATTTGTGAAATATTAATCATTAAAAAAGGTAATTGGTTGCTCCCTAGCTAGCTAGCAAAGTGAAGATTTGAATATTACTTATAATAAGGAAAATAAATAAAATAAAAGATCTGTTGTCTGCATATCAATATTTGATAACCATTAGGGAAAGAGAATTAATTTATATCGAATGAGTGGTATAAAAACTTGATCACCAATTTCCCTTCATAGAAAAAGCTGTAAACTACCCCCTAGCTAGAGGGTTTTATATATATGACAGTAAAAATGTACCAAACAAACTCGATCATGTGTTACTGACTAGCTACTTGCATATATATATATATATTCAATTCTTCTCTGCATATTGTGTATATATTTTATTCGGACTTCAATTTGCTCAGCAAAATGACTCCAAAACATCTAAATTACTAGTTTAAGAGAGGACGTTCGGACATCATGTGATAGTGTTCAGAGAGGAGCACTTGGAATGCAGTCATGGCATCAGATAGGCCTGCTCTTAGAACGTTTATACAGAATTTAGTTCAGAGACTAATTAAATTTAGTTGAGAGACTAATTAACTAAGGATAGCGCGCGTCTTATGACCAAAACACTTGAGGGCATTTAGAAAAGATAAAGATCTTTCGTAGTTTATCTTTCATTTTGTCTCCAACTTGTCGAGTGCCTTATAATTTATGAATAGACTCATATTCAAGAATATCTGAAGGGAGCATTTGTCCCGGGACTTGATGACAGACGGTGACCAGCTCAGGTGGTACAACTAACTGACACATTCACAGTTTGACTACCGGTGACCGGCACCATTCGCGCCCTCTCGATGATCATGGTCCATGGAGGAGGCACGTGTGCTTTCCCATGTGCGGATGATGTGGCCCTTGATTGGAAAAATGAGTTTATATATATGTGAATAATGCAGAGATGATTGCATCATGTATGGGTAATGGAGCTTTTGCAATTGCACCTGATCTTGATATATAATTGGTTTGGAATCCATAAAGCTCCAAAAATCAGGAGGGTTAAAAATACAACTTCTCATATGGTGCCTCAAAATGCGGGATGTGTTAGAGGGACATGTTCTGTTCTTTTATATGTTTTGGTTTCAACATGCAGCAACTTGGAGATTGTAGAAATATTAATGGGTTTGGTTTGGACGTTTGACTTTAGACCCAAAAAGCCTCAAAAAAAGGTGTGGAGGCCGGGAGATTTGGTGGGGAAAAAATTGGATCGATTTCTTTAATATATCCCAGTAGTACTCAATATTAATTTGTCCCATTCATGTATGTTTTTGTTAGAATCTGTTAAGACTGATCCACGTATCATGTGTAATAATCTCAGATAAATGTTGTGAACAACCCAGAAACAATGCGTATTCAATCATGTTAATCACATGATTATAAGTACTTTAATTATAAGTTACCCAAATCTCACTGGATAACGATTAATTCTAATGTTCAATCGATTGAGCATTAACCCTAGCTGTGTATGCCGGGCATGGATGGTGGGAGGCATGAGACCCTACAATATTTTACAGGAGAAGTTTCTTTCTCAATGCCAATTAGCTTAATTTCAATAACGACTTAGTCACTGATATTGATCACCTGATTTCTTATAGCACTTGGGACCTTAATTTCTTATAGCATTACTCTTTTCATCTCTCCTATGTACGTACGTGCCCTGATCTGCAGAGGAGCGCATGGTAGTCCTCTCTCATTGGGTGTCAATTAACTGATAACTGAGCTGGACATGATCTCTGATTAATAAGGATTAACTAGTTTTCTAACCATCATTAAGGATTAATTAAGGTCCCAACTGCTATAAGAAATCAGGTGATCAATATCAATGACCAAGTCGTTATTGAAATTAGAGTAATGTTATATACCACACTATTATCTTATTTTGATTATACTAAGTAGTATGTGGCACATTCATCACCATTAGATGATAAAGAATCATGCAATAAATGATCATTTAATAGTGATAAATGTGTCAAATCTTACTTAGTGGGATGAAAGTGAGATGGTTGTATGATATATAGAATTTTCCATATTTACAAGATCAGTAGCTCAAAACATTTTGGTGTTTGTTATTTGTTGTTATATATATATATATGGTGGTTTGCTGAAACTAATTAAGAGGCTAGCTAGCTTGGGATGAGTGATCAATAATATTGAGCATCAAGCCCAAGATACTTGTTCGATTTTATATAGTCATTAGTCGCCCCCGGCCCTCAATCATCAGTAAGTAAATTTATGCGAAGCCCTAGATGCATGCAGGCCTGGATTTGAGTGAAATTATAATTACCAGCTATTTATCATGTTTCAACGGCACTAGTACTACTGACTGCAAAAAAAGTGAGAATAAGTACTAGATTGATATTAGATATTGAATATGCATGCTGATCTTGTTGTTGCAGTTTCATGATCATCAATATGTGTCTGCATGTGGCAGTTTGTTTCAGAATTACAGACACTTGTTATTTGGGATCGACGTTCATTACCTCAATAGGATCGATTAAGAGCCCTTGCATTAATCAATGAATGTGAATGGCAAGTTTAGTTGACACTAAATTTCTTAGAACTTGTATTCAAATATATATATATATATATATATATATATATATATATAATTGTGGTCTAATTCAATATATAATTTGTATTAACGTATTAACAAGCTAGGAGCTGCCTCTGATCTCTACTTCAATGATCAAAACAAATTATCTGGGTTAATATGTTATAACCTCATAATTAAGATACAACGCCAAATATTCTGATCACCGATCATGCACGAACTATATATATAATGTACATTAAGCCACCAGAGTCATGAATTAGATCTTCAATGCACTAGTAGTAGTACTCTTAAAATACATATAATAAAGAAACAAATACATGTCCAAAGTCATGTACTCTTAATTCTTACATCGGAAACTACTCCCAGAGGTTTTGATATGAGAGTCAAAAAATACATATGATCCAATCATCTACGTGTTACTGATTTTCTCACCTTCATGATCAAGTAGTTCTCTAGTACTCATGGGTACTGGTGTTTTCCTGATCAGACCTTGAGTTGTTCGATTGTAAAATGACTCCAAAACATCTAAACTACTAATTTAAGAGGGGACGCGTGCGGGCATCATGTGATGAAGTGTTCAGAGAGGAGCACCTGGACGTAGTCATATATAGCATCAGATCATACGCCCGTTGTTGAATTTAGTGCAAAGAATAAACTAATGCACTTTTTATGACCAAACAACGGTACTCAAGGCCGAGCACTCAGAAAACATTTAGAAAAGAAAAAAAAATCGCTTCCACATTTTATCTTTTCTTTTTATATGTTTGTAATTTGTCTCCGACCAGTCCACCAGTACTGCCAATTATAGCTTACAGCTAGTAACCTTATATTCTATTCAAGTATATATCTCATGGTCAAGTTTTGGGAAGAACTAAAAATACTACTACATACATGATTAAATGGTCTCTGAGGAGCTTTTATTCCCGGGACTTTACGACAGACGGTGACCACCTCAGTCGGTTCGATCCCAACTGACATTTCACCGTTTGACTACCGGTGACCGGCACCATTCACGTCCTCTGAATGTCCATGGTCCATGAAGGTGGCAAACGTTTACTTTCCCATGTGAGGGTACTACTGAAGTATATTGGACCTGATTGGAGAAAAAAGTTTCTTATTAAGTACTATATATACGTCAATAATGCAGAGATATATAATTGCATATGTAATGGAACTCGTGCAAGTTTATGTCCTCTTGCTAATTGGTTTGCAATCCATAGATCAGCTCTGAAAATGAGGGGTGGGGAATTTCATAAAACTTCAACTTTTTATAAGTGCTCAAAATCATGTGGGCGGTGTGTTAGAGGGACATCATGTTCTGTTCTTTTATATGGTTTGGTTTCAACATGCTTGGAGATCGTGAATAAAAAAACATCCTTAATTGGAGATTGAACGAATATTAATGGGTTTAGTTACGTTGTTTGGTTTTAAATCCAAAAGGACTCAAAAGGAGGGAGAATCACACGAATGATAAGTACTTTAGGTTACCCCACATTTCACTTAATCACGATTCCAAAGTTGCACATATCAATTGATGTTGTGCAAAATACACTCACACCAACTATGACAACTAAAATAAACAAGCACACAACCAAGCAAACATGACACACAATATACGTGATTCGGTAAATTACGTACGTCCACAGAACTGCTGATATTTTATTAACCAAAAGAGATTACAATCACTCAATCTCAACTCACACTCTCTAGGACTTTTTGCTCTCTTACATAATATACACTCATTTGACAATTGTTCTCACTCAAAATGTACTGAAAGTTGTACACAACAAGTCAAAATATATTATATTTATAGCAAACGACGTTGGGAACCCTAATTGGCTAAAAATAAGTCAATCACTCAAGCGGCGTGTTGAGCGTACCTCGAGCGAGCAGCCAATGAACATTAGCTCTAGTAGTGTGTCGAGTGCAGCTCGAGCGAACACTAGAGTTTGTATCTTGCTCTAGCCCAGTGTCGAGCAAAACTCGAACGAACTCACAGGTTGAGTTTCGCTCTAGCCCACTGTCGAGCGACAGTCGAGCGAACTCACTGTTTCTCAATTTTTCAACTCCAAACCAGTCTCCACCCCAACAATCTCCCACTTGGAGATTGGTTCTCTACATGCCAGCCATGTTTCCAGCCAAGCCCTATCATCTCTGCAACTCATAGCTCCTATCTTCAAGCCTGAAGATGCATTGAAGTCGAGCTCGACTTTAGTCTCCCCCGTACATCGCCCTTAGTCAGCATATCTACTGGGTGATTCACAACTCTCACTGCACTAGGAGTATTAGGTCTCGAACCGATTTTGGCAACCTCAATCAATTTCCTCAGGCTTACATGAGGAACGGAAAAGCTGCCTCCCTTTTGCTTCTTCATATGTTTCACACAATCAAGCATGCCGTTTTGAATTCTTGTATTTTCCTACACATCACTGGACCTTGATATTAAATACAAAAAGTTAGATCTCTTAGTGATCCTCCAAGCTCCTCCAGACCACGCTACTGTATAACCGTTATCATCAAGCTGTCTCACATAGATCAGCTTTTTCTTCAGATTTGGAACGTGTCTAACTTGTTATAAAGTCTACACGCACCTGTTTGGAAGTGTGATGCGCACATCACTCACTACATCCAGTGCCTCTCCACCAGCTGCATACATCTTCCTAAGATCACCAGCAACATAGTTTTGCATGATCTCTTGATGTGAGGTGTTATGGAACGAAGCTCCTGAGTCCAACACGGGGCTTCGTTCCATAACACCCAATCATCAATCGGACTGTACACTGCAAGAATTAAGGCATCATGAATTTTCTCTGCCACTACATTCACAACATCATCCTCTGCACTTTCTTGATTCCTGCAATTTCTCTTGATGCGGCCTGGCTTGCCACAACTCCAGTATGTGATCTGCTGCCCAGATCTTGTCTTGCTCCTCCCCCTGCTTTTGGAGCTTGACTTGTCATGTTCTCTACCTCGATTGTTAACATTCAAGGCCTATCCCGAACCCGAGAACTTACCCGAGTCTCTTTTACGTACCTCTTCAGCAACAATCATGTCACATATGTCGTCGTAGTTCAGTTTCATCTTATCGGCTGAACTACTCACAGCCATCCCATGATCTCCCAACTATTTGGCAGCAATGCCAACATAATCAACACTATGACCTCATCATCAAACTAATCTCTATAGAAGATAGTTTATTTGTGATTCTATTGAATTCATTCAAGTGTTGGACCACAAACATACCTTCTGACATCCTCAGATTGAACAACTTCTTTATTAGGTGTATTTTGTTATTCACCGACGGCTTTTTATACATGCTTGACAAAGCCATCATGAGATCTGTCGTGGTTCTCTCCTTACTGACATTGTGTGCCACTATTCTGGACATGTTCAGCCAAACAATCCACAGAACCTTTCGATCTAACAAGGTCCACTCAGCATCATTCATGCTCTCCAGCTTCTTTTCCAATAATAGAAGATGGAGCCTCTTCCCATAGAGATAGTTCTCGATATGCATTTTCCAGTACCCAAAATCAATGTTGTTGAACTTCTCGATCTCTGGTTCTTTCACTTTGTCCACAGTCATCGCTCTCCTTCAGATCCGACCTTGGCCCTTGATACCAGTTGTTGTGCAAAACACACTTACACCAACGATGGCAACCAAAGTAAACAAGCACACGATCAAGCAAACAAGACACACAATATATGTGGTTCGGCAAATTGCCTACATTCATAGAGCTGCATAAATCTTATTAACCAAAGGAGATTACAATCACTCAATCTCAATTTACACTTTCTATAATTTTTTGCTCTCTCATAAAATATACTGAAAGTCATACACAACAAGTCAAAATATAACATATTTATAACAAACGGCATTGGAAATCCTAATTGGCTAAAAATAAGTCATTCGCTCGAGCTGCATGTTGAGTGTACCTCGAGCGAGCAGCCAATGAACATTGGCTCAAGCAGTGTGTCGAGCGCAGCTAGAACGAAACCCTAGAGTTTGTGTCTCGTTCAACTCATGAGTTTGCTCGAGTCACGCTTGTCACTGGGCTCGAGACTCGAGCAAACTCACTGTTTCTCAAATTTTCAGCTCTAAAATCAGTCTCCATCCTAACAATCGAGAAATATTTATGTGCCAAGATAACTAGCTCGCCGCGTATAATTATATGGTGGAACACATGGTCAGACCCTTCAAGATTATTTTCATTTACAGAAAAATGTTTGCAGTTAAAATTAGCTTTTTAATAATGTAAAACTGACTGATATATATATATATATATATATATATATATATATATATATGAGTGTTAGACATAAAGTAGTGGTCAGTGATGGCTCGAAGCTGCATGATTAGGTAAGTAATTAATGATTATTTTGGCAGATATGTTGAGGTAAAGGGACCACAATGCACCCAATGAGCATGGAATTGACAATTCGCCACGTAAAAATGATCCAGAGATCGAGAGGAGGAAGTATATATGATATGATATGATGTTGAGCTTGTGGGCTATCAACCTTTTGCCCATGTCTCTTAGCAGAGCGTAGAGACAACGACATGGAACTGGGATTAGCTACTTTTGTTTATGATTATTAACTATTATAATAAACCCGATTTTAGGGACCATGTGCTGATCCCCCCCACCCCCACTCGTGGGCACGACCTCTTTGCTGGATTTATTATTTTAGTCTTGGTCTCGGGTTATCAACAATTGAATTAAGATTCAACGTACTGTATTAATTAGTAAAATACCCATAACATATATATATATATATAAACAAATTGGGTCGCATTTCCGAGCATTTTGAAGAATAACTAATTAAGACATTAAAAAATAATGAAGAAATCTTGTGCTTTTATAATATATAATTCCTAGGTATTCATGTTCTTCATCTGTAACTTTCTCCATGGGCTTCTTAATTAATCTTTGTGGGTGGCGTATGGGTTGTGATTGATATGACATAAAAACTTACAGGTATGGGATCATATAGAGACGTTATATGCATTCTTATAAAAATGGGTCAATCATAATCCCTTGACAGAATAAAATTAGTTCCAGGTTTGACTAAAGTACTATTCTATAGGCTTTGATCAATGAAAATTGGTATAGACTCACCGAGATTTTATGGAAAATTAGTTCTTTTTCTTTTCTTTTCCTTTCCTTTTGATTGCCACTAACTAGCAATCACCCAGCTCTATAAGTTATAACAAGTTTTGTTTGAAGGCAATGTGGAATATGAGAGTAGAGATATGTACAACTGGACGAGTACTACAATTTTATTTGAGACGAATGTCTAATGAGGCTTCACATGTTGAGCAAAACCATTCTCACAATCAATGGTACGTGGCTGAGATACTCATGCCATGGGCAAATCATCTGAGTCAGAGTCTCCCATATAACACTCCTATAGGCTATTCATCCAATGTGGTGGGTCTGGATCATTTCAACCAGGTGCAGGTGCTTAAGTAATAAGATTTGATTTGGAGTAAATCCTAAGCCACATTGTTTTTAAGTACTTATAAACATATGGCATTAACATTGCCTTTAAAACAAACACTTTCTCAATTCAGATGTGTGGAGATCATCTCACCCTTTCCCATAAATACTCTGAATCATTGGCTTTAAACCACAAGTTGACACAAAGGAGTAAGATTAACTCCGGGGACTCTTAACCTTAAAGGGTTTGATAGAATCCACAGATATCGTTCCACTACGATAACTACATTGCTGATATTGACCCCAAAAAAGAAAATATAGGTACAGCCCGTGAAATTGGTTCTATCTAAAGGTCATTTGGGCTTTCATTATGACTTTCGACTCTTCCACTGCAAAAACGTAAAGTTACTTTTGACATTACAATAAACAAGAAAAAGGCATTCTTTCTGCACTGGAGATGTATTGAGGTCAAGAACTGAAACTTTGTATCTGGAAACAGCAACTCAAGTTTCCCTAGGCAAGACCAGATTAAAACAGAGGTCATTCCCAGGTACCGAAGTTAACATATGGAAAAAGGAAATGCTCCTTCAATTATCCAGACACTATACAAATAGAGTCCCGTACTTTATCAAGAACTGGAAGGATCATAACAGGCTGCTCCTTCTCTTCCATCAAAATGAAAATTGGAAACCAGTATTGTGATCAGGTTTTCGAAAGGATCAGGGGCAACAGTTTCATTGTTCTAAAGATAAAATTATCCATACAAATAACGAGACAGGACCATACGTGCTTCTTTCATCCTTAACCGAGGACATGTTATGAACCTCTTCTTTGGTTCATCTTAGGATAGAAGAGACAACAAACACTAATACATAGAGTGCAATACAGTAAAATGAAAAAGTGCCCATCCCCTCACGTACCCCAGCTTGTTTAGCCCATAGCATACTTCTGGGTCCAGCTCCTTGCAGTTGTTTCATATTTGTTTCTGTCCGTCTTATACATGTGAGCAATCTCCGGCACCAAAGGATCATCGGGATTTGGGTCCGTCAACAGTGAACAGATTGAAAGCAACACCTAAAGATGGAAAGAGAACAGTTTTAAACATGGACAAATAATTTAGTCACACCTTGAGTAAACAAACAGCTCAAACTTAATAAAGGAATGTTTCCTATGGTTCCCTATAGACCAGGCCCCAAACTCTACAGACATGAAACAAATATTGGCTAACTTTCAGGATGTATCAATAAACCGCATTTATCAGGAAGTGAACACAGCAGGCTGATGCCGTATTTCACATAGATATTGCCATTTACAAAAATCACTTCAGACTTCTATCAGCATCTCAAAGTTTTGGTTTGAGAGATGAGATGAAATGAGTTGAGATGGTTGTGAATAAAAGTGAGATTTGTGAATTGAAATTTGTGAATAATAGTGAGATGAGTTGAGATAATCCAAACCGGCTCTAAAAGTTGAAGTTTTGGCTAAAGTCAAAGTCATTGGAGATATTAATCCACATTTGACTATCCATCTCAAAGTCAAAATAATAATATAATATTATGTATTTTAATAATAATTTTTTTATATTTTTTTTTTATATTTTGCAAATACAATCCATATATTAATTAATAATTTAATTTTTACTTAAAATTAATGTTTCCCAACTATTTTTTTTCCCAACCTAATTATCCAACAAATACACTCCCACTAAAGGAAGAGAAAAAAATAGAAAGCAAAATGGGAACTGAACAGTAGAACTTCGAGAATATTTTTAGACTAAAAAATTGTTTAGGAGATGAACAGTAAAATTCCAAATTTGAAGAATAGTTTGACTTTACTGTAGTTCAAAAGTGGAGCATTGGAGTTTTGACTACTCCAATGCAGACCACTTTGGTAAAAGTTAGGCAAAATTTGACTAGGCACTGGCATTTGGCTAGGCCAATGCCAGTGCTCTCAGTGTACTAGTTTTGAAATTGATCTCTTCTCTGCTACGGCCCAAGAGATAGCGGGGGATGGAGATGGGGCTGGTCATATTGGTTGTGTTCCAATTGATGATTCAGCTTATAGAAGCTGTTAAAGATGAGCAATCTCAGAAGAGTAACATAAGAAGCTTGCAGAAATATCATCTCGTACAGATTTTTGCAGAAAGCGAACACTATAATGAACAAAAACCTTTAACTTCTAGAATCCTTTCAGGACAAAAACCTTGGAAATTGTTAGGGCAGGGCTCCACTGCTCCTTCAAGATGTCAAGGCAGATGCTCCCATTGCTGTTTATATTAGGGTGAAACACCTTTGTTCTGAATGCTACCTGCAAGATCCCCAAACATCCACAATCGATGAGAGAGAGAGAGAAAGAGAGAGGGGAAGCATCAAGGATTGATGACACTTCAAAGTATACAAATATAAACCAACATTCGCATGCTTTGCATCCCAAAATCCTTAGCACAGACTAGACCATTTTTAGCACCATGGAGCCCTACTCCTAATAGATTGACCCCAAAATAGCATATCCAAATGATAAGAAATCTAACACCGAGTATGTTACAGTTTTCTGAACCATGGTAGAGATTAACCCTATCACACTTCAACCTCACCGTCACTGAGCAAACAATCAGAGTTACAAGCATAATGAACAGTTGAAACTTAAATAAATTACAAATTAAACTATTATAGGGCATGAATAATCTCCAATGCAAACATAACGCATGAGCAAATTACCTTTGGTGGCTTAAAGGGATAGTCTGGAGGAAAATGGATAGTAACTAGGAAAACACCCCCAGCATAAGGACTGTCTGGAGGACCCATAATCGTTGCTTGCCAGTGAAACATGTCTTCGGCAACAGGGCCTGCAACATCAAATACTATGAGACTGAAACAAAAATACACACTACAAGTACCCAAAAAAGGTAAAACTAATGAGGACATATACAAAAGCATTGTTGCACTACCAGCACAGGTTGAGTGGCTTAATTACAAATATAACAAATAGCAAAAATATTTGCATAACATTGATGTTGCATTAAACCACTAATGGTAGAATTATTTTAATGCTTCATATTGAGAATCGTATCCAGTGTTGTTAAATGCGCTAGGTGCACTTAAGCACATAAGCCACTTAGAGCCAAGGCACAAAGTGCAAGTGCATGCCTAAGCAAGTAAAGCGCACATTTAAAAAAAAATGATAAAACACAACAAAACTTAAAAAGGCAAGATAACAATATATTTAGCATATTAACTCTTTTATTAGAGTATTATGCAACATGACAACTAAGTGATCAACTAATTATATAAAATCCGAACATCAAAATGTATATACTTCTCTTGTGGCTTACAAAGTATAAACAACCATGATATTTAATAGCCATAACCAAAATAAAGCATATAGTTGAATAAAAATTCAAAATACATCTTAAAGGCAATGCCCAGAACAAACACCAAAAATGTTGGAGTGTGCTAAAAATAATACACCAATACAATGCGATCCTGGAATATATAATCATCCAGTTTATTTGAATAACACGTGTTATATATTTATTATTTTTGTGTCTGGCCATAGAGTCACATGCTTAAGGACTGATAAGGGCTAAAGCTATCGATTTCAATGGACTTGAAATTCATGATTTTCTTGTATCTATTTCTTCCTCTTCATTCGGTGTTTTCCTCTTGTATACTTCCTGTATACTTGGGCTCTGCCAACTCTTCTATTATGAATAAATCTTTCAATCAAAAAATAAAAATAAACTGAACATAAATGTGATCCAATAATAATAGAGAAATGCTTGATCCACAAAAAAAAATATAAAAGACTACTTTAGAAACTAAGTAGTTTGATGTAGAACGTTAAATTGTAATACACTTTTTATGGTAAAGTAGATTTGACATACCACAGCAAAATAAGTGAGTTTGTAAGTTTTCTTTT
Organism: Juglans regia; assembly: GCF_001411555.2. Classification (NCBI taxonomy): domain Eukaryota; kingdom Viridiplantae; phylum Streptophyta; class Magnoliopsida; order Fagales; family Juglandaceae; genus Juglans; species Juglans regia. Next base: position 38,985,688 of record NC_049913.1, read on the forward strand.
TGTAATTCTCTTTATAGACCTAACACATCTCAGAGTTTTAGTTCTACGGGAAACAAGGGGTTGGGGTCGGGTTTGGTGTATTTTGGGTTGTTTTTCACGAGCTTTTTGGGTTATTAGGGGTTTTCTATTATGGGCAAGGTGTTCTCTTGTATACATCAGTGTACTTGGTTACTCCTTTTGAGATATATATATATATATAATATTTTTACTTATAAAAAAAATAATAATAATATGAAGAAAAATTGAAAACAAAAACGAGAACAGAGTTGATGATGTCACAATATATTACAAGTTTCAATCAATTAAAAGTATTGAGTTGAAAAGGGATTTTTTTGGGTATGTTTTGTTAATAGAAAGTTGTTTGGATATTATTTTTTAAGAGTACTTTTTTTTTGGAGTTCCTAAATGTTGTATTGATTTTTTTGTTTGGGACATGATTGGATGAGAATTTGCAAAGTATAATTTTTTTGTTTTTTGAGAATAAAAAATGTTTGATTTGACTTTAAAAACATAGAAAATTTTGTTCAAACCAAACATACCCTTTTTTATGCAAATACTTCAATATGGGGTGCATCATTTTAAATTCTAACCAGCCAGTTCCTCAGACTTCCATGCCTCAAACGCACAATGTACTTTAGACAGCGAAGAGTACTCAAATTAAGAAGATCAAGCCAGATGCACTAATTCAATGAGTAGAATGAAGGTATGACCTGATAAATTGGCCTGTCCACAGAAAATCCAACAGCATCACCATAAATTTTACATTTTCATCAGGAAACAGTGAGCCTGAACATGCATATCAAAGCTCCATGCAAAGGTTACTCTCACTCTACCTCCTCATCTAACTGTAGAGTAAGATTCCCAATCCCAACTAATTGAATATGTCATTATCGATGTCCAAATAGACATGAATTCCACTTAATTGGGACAAGAAATTACCGATCAAAAAATTGGGACAAGAATCAAAGCTGGCCCATATCAACACAAGCCCTTAACTAGAAATAAAGTTTTTCCTAAAAAATGATTGCCTTGATACCCACTTATTTTCCAATTCTGACAAGTAAAAACCTTTGGCTCACTTCAGCACCTTGATAGCCATTCCAAAGCATGGGCAGAGCCATATTACACTGAGTGGGGGCACTTTAATTGGAAAATATTTGAGTGCTATAATATTTGAGATTTAAAGTTTTTCACATTTTGCACACATTAGAAAACATTTTTGGTGTCAATTATGAAACTTCACTTTAACAATTTAAAAAACTATTTCTAAATTATATTAAAAAGAAAGGAAAAAAAAGATCCGGGACCTGCAAGAAACTGGAAAAATAAATTGTCTTCTTTTGTCACAGCAGTCAGAAAAAAGAAGTCAAAGACCCTTGAAGATTAAAAAACTTATATTCTTTTCTAAATTAATCTCCATATATATATATTAATAAAAAATTGAATTAATTATCATATTACTAATTTTCAGTAAGACATGATGTGCAAAAAAATGACTTCCTAAATGGTAATATTTCTTACTAAGGTCCAGAGCAAACAAATGCATGTATGGAATGTGTATGCATAGTTGTGCTACACGATCAATCATATATTCATAGCTTCAGACTTCAGTCTCGTTACAATATGCTTCACATATAAAGGTGATCGTCTCACAATTTCATCACGATTTACAAATCTTTGATGTCCTTGTTAGGCCAAGTCATTCCATCATAGGTGGCATGGCTCAAGTCCCACACTTGTAGTTAGGTTTGGCTACGATACCAATTGTAAGGACCCAAGGACAGCCCCTTGGAATCATTAAAAATGACAACAACTTCTCGCTTCCGAGCAATGCAAGCTCCTATACTCAATTTGGGGTATTACAGAATATTATATATTTTTTCCATTTCATGAGCTCTAGGACAGCAATTTCAACTTTCTTAAAGGGAAATCTAGCAAAAATAGACAACTCCAAGTATCATATAAAAGTACCTCAAACAAGGATCCTGGCCACAGCACCCGAGCATGATGAAGTTCTAAAAGTACTAAACAAAACAAGTACTAGAAAAAACAATGGCATTGATAGTTCCTTGAAATCAACCTCCTCTTCAGAAAGGCACAATTGTTATGCAAATGGCTGGTTTGGGACACAAGACAAAACACAAAATTCTCATCTCATCTCATCTTTACACCTTTTTCAAATCCTCATACAAAATATAATAAACAATTCAACTTTTTTAAATCCCAATTCAATTTTTTCAAATCCCAAAATAATAATAATATTAAAACATAATATTTTAAACTTTAAAACAAAACACAAAATTCTCATCTCACCCCCCAAACCTGTCCATAGGTTCACAGTTAGTTTCCCTCAAGAAAACCATAATTTGAATCTTATATTGGCTGAAATTTCAGAATACAACGTGTAAAGGTACCCCAGAATTTAATAGCATACTATGATGTTAAGCACAATCCCCAAAAATGGAATAAGAATCACTTGTAAACTTCAAACTATGTTCGTGAAAAACAATGATAGGCAAAGCAAAAGCAAACACAACCAAATCAATCACACGTCACAAAATTAACGTAGTTCGTCAACGTGCCTACGTCAATAGAACTGCAGAGGATTTTATTGTAATGAAGAATCACAAAATACACTTTAGGACGAATTCTCACTATTCAGAACACTCATGACTCATACTATGCATTAATTACATATTTATAGTGTCACATGGCGGAAATTCTAATTTTCACTTTTTTGTGTGATTTGCTAGAGCGGAGTGTCGAATGCACCTCAAGCGAACTCTCTATCAGGTCGGGTCATCAAATCGGGCTGACACAGCAACAAACCAGGCTCTATAAACCCAACAATGTTAAAACCCCTTGTCATTACCAAAAGCAATACAAGCTTAGTACAACCATAACATCTTCTAGACGTGCTTCCTGTTGGAAACAACATTCTCGTATCGAATATTGAAACTATTTCAATCCCAAGGGGCCTAAAACACACAAATTAGAGAAGCCCAACATCTAAGACCCAACCAGAACTGAAACAATTAATGAGCTATATAATACATGGGTCAGTCGCCGGGCCAAAGAAGCTCCTAATATCATTCCAGAAAAAAATAATTCCAACCCATTTCGGAGTGCTGAATTGGCCACTTTTGTGACGGTCCCAGATCATCCATTATGCATGTTCCATTTTTATCAACATCAACCAGAAATCAAAGAAGAAAAGCCGAGAATTAACTATAATTACAAGTAAGAATAATACCAAAATGAAAATAAAAATTATGGAATGAACAACCGCACCGAGATACCTTCGAAATGAAAAAACAAATAAGAATAAATAGAAGCAGTAGTAAAAATCGAAATGACAACAGCGATCAAGGAAAAAAATATACTAAAAGCTTAAAACTTTGAGAGAGATATATATATATATATATATATATATATATATATATAGTGCGACGGCCAAAGAAGTGGTTATGAGAAAGTACCGGCGCTGCAAGATGTAGGAGGATCCTTCTGCAAATCCTTGAGTTCCTTCAAGATCCGCTTGGACGCCATCGCTAAAACCCCTAATTTACAGAAGATCGAAAACGCACTATCCTCAGATCACAACAAATCACCACACAACAAAACCCGAAACTTACTTATCAAAACAAAACCCGAAACCAAACCGAACAAAAGAAACACGAGGCGCGTACAACAATACAAAGACATAAACCTTAGATGGGTTATATATAAATATATATATATATATTATATGTGAGAGAAAGAAAGAGGGAAGGGGATCGTACCGAAAGAGGGAGAGATAGAGATCCTCCTTCCTTTGTGCAGCTTTCCTCGTGGTTTCCGGGCAAAGGCAAGGAAAACAGAAGAGGAAGGAAATCGAGATTCGGTAAGGTGGTGACTTGTTTTATGCAAATGCAAATGCCCCGTCTCCGGCCCTCTTTGTCCTTTGATTGGTTTCCCATTGCTTGGGTCCCGCTCGGTCTTTTCCGTACAAATTATTATTGCTGATAATTGATTGATATTAGATTAACTTCGGTCCTTATCTTTTTATCATTCTATCTCATCATCGTATTATATATTATTAAATAATTAAAATTATTTATTATACTTTATTTATAGATAAATTATTTAATATCATATTAAATAATATTAAGATGAAAATAACAAGAAGAAAAATAATTTATGTAGTCTTGAAATATATAAATTTTGTGTATTCTTTTTACTAAAAATTGATAAGTTTAATAGTATATATCACTCTTTTTTTTTTAAATTAGTACGCGAGATTTATACATCCCGAATTGTATTTACCATTACTCTAATAAAAATGACAATAAATAAAATTTTCCTTTATATTTTTCTATCCAATTTGGAGAGCATTTAGGAAATTTTAATACAATTCAAAATATTTAAGTGAACAAATTAATTATAATTTATGAATTTCCTATTAGATTGATGTAAGAAAGAATATTAGGCTGTTATCCAGCTCCTATCCTACCATATTAATAATTATATTATTGTAGAGTTTAATGTAATAATTTTTATATGTAATATAAAGATTAAACAATAATATATCAAGAAAAATATGGTATGTGGAATAACTATTTAAGGATTTTAAAAAATTTTAGTCCGGCTGAAATTTAAATAGAGAAATGTTCCAGTTATAAAGTAATTATATAAAAATAATTCTATAAATTAATATAACTTGATATAGTTTGTCAAATTATAAAATTATTTTTATTATAAAATAGATCTAACAAATTACATAAAATCACGTCAGTTTATAAAATTATTTTTATATAATCACTTTATGACTATAACACTCCTCAAATAAATCATAGTTCAATCGCAACTTGAAGTATTGCACGCGGCTTCTAACCGCCTAAGTCTCTTTTATCTGATTCCAGTAGTAAGGTGAATCAAGTGATATTATAATAATGAAAGAAATACTTTAGTTATAAAATAATTTTATACAAGTAAATTGTTAATTGATGTGATTTGATATTATATATTAAATTATAAAATTATTTTTATTATAAAATATACCTGACGAATAACATAAAGTCAACTAAATTTATGTATTTATTTTTATAAAATTTCTTTATACCTTAGCAGTATCGCGCTGTCAAATAGAAAAGTCACCTCTTCTCCAACCATTTTTCTAATAAAAACAAAAAAACTCAACAAAATAAGAAAGAAGAAATTATAGGGCTACGAGTTGATATGAGACGACATTTAAAAATTATATTTATCATCTCTATACCACGTACTTCTATTAGTGGGTCAGACGGGTGAAGAGTCAAGAGCCCCTCCTACAAAATAAAGAAAATGTTATCGGAATCCCTTCAGTCTTCGTTTGTGTTTTTATGCAATCAACAGAGCTTGGGTGAGATCATAGGTTCCAGACCTATTGGGTGCCTACATAATTTACTGACAGAAAAGAAAATATATATTCTTAATGAAGTTGAGGAATAGCTAAGGTACTTCATGTAAGGATTTTATGTGTAACAACCATGGCCGAAGAAGGACTGGTGCGGCGCTGGAGGTCTTGAGGAAGAAGAGACCGAAACCTAAGTATGAAGTGCACGTGGGTGGAGTTTAACTGAAGTGTAGTTCTGAAGTGAAGTCAAAGCTGAAGTGGTGTTGGGAATGAGCGGGTTGGGCCATCTGAGTCCATGAGCCGTGGATTAATTCGTAGGATATGAGTCTGCTGGGAAGTAGTGGGCTGGACCATTCTGAGCCCATGGTCTGTTAGTCATTTACGAGAATTAGTGGGCTGCGGGAGTCTTGGGCTCTCATCTATGTTATTTACTGTTTTTACTTATTTCTTTAAGTTCAGCTCGTTAAGAGCCCATTAGAAGGCCAATGGCCCTTTTAAATTTATGCGGACTATATGTACCCAGATGTAATAGGGTAATGGTATGATTTGAGTAATGAAAAAACCCTAAGCTTTCTTCTTCTATCTCTATGTCCCTATTTCTTCTACCCCGTTTGGAGGCTCTCTCCTCTAAGAGAGTACTTATTCTGCGTGTATTTGATCGGACTTGTGTACAAGTGGTATCCAGAGACTCACCCTGTGAAGAAAATGGCAGAAGGAACTAGATCTAATCAACTACAAGAGGGGCACAACTCAAAAAAGCTATGGAGGCTACCGATGCTCAATACCAGGAAATGAAAAAGGCTACAAATGAGCAATATCAAGAAATAAAAAAATCGAATGAGGCTAGGTTCTCTACTGTAGACAACGACATGGCAACCCTCAAGAGACAAAATGAAGCCATAGTACAACAACTGGCCATTCTTACTGTGGCAATGCAAAAGAAAAATCCTAGCAACAGCTCCAATACGGACTCAACTGATGGAGCTCAACCTAGGGATGAAACGGGTAGTCTACAGCTGCAGCAGCACCTGCATCAACAGAACTTTCAGCAACAACAGCAGGCTTTTCAGCAACAGAATTTTCAGCATCAGCAACAGCCCTTTCAGCATCACTCTACCCTTTCAGCAGATTTATACGGGGTTATGGGGGTATTGCAGCTCCTCTTACCCGAATGCTAAAAAAAGATGGATTCCAATGGACGGAGGAGTCTAAGCTGGCTTTTGACAAGCTTAAGGAGGCGGTGACACAACCTCCGGTGTTAACGCTACCCGACTTCACTCTACCTTTCACAATTGAGTGTGATGCATCGGGAACGGCTGTAGGGGCAGTTTTAATGCAAAAGGGGCAACCAATTGCATTTTTCAGCCAAGCTCTAAAAGGAAGGTCACTCTTGTTGTCTACCTATGAGAATGAATTATTTACAATAGTGTCAGCAGTCCTTAAGTGGCGACCCTACTTGTTAGGGAGGACTTTTGTAGTTAAAACTGATCAACAGAGTCTTAAACACCTGCTGGACCAAAAAATTGGCACTCCCATGCAACAACGATGGATCACCAAGCTCCTAGGCTATGATTTTATAGTGGAATACAAACGTAGAGCTGAAAACAGGGTCGCGGATGCCCTGTCCAGAAAGGACAAGCAGGAAGAAGGGACTTTAATGCTACTTACTTTTCCTAATGTAGATTGGATTGAGGAATTAAAAAACGCTTGTGAAGCTGATGGGCAACTACAGGCCATGTTACAGAGCTGTTTGGGGGCCAAATTGAGCTCTAATTACACTGTCAGGGAAGGCTTATTGCTGTTCAAGAATAAACTCTACATTCCCGACAACGTGGAATTTAAAAACAAACTGATGGAGTTAGCCCATAGTAGTCCGTGGGGGGGTCATTCAGGCTACGACAAATCTGTCCACAGAATGAGAAGGGATTTTTACTGGACCGGGATGAAGAAGGATCTTAAACAGTTTATCCGCGCATGTGACTTGTGCCAACGGGTAAAAGCCGACAATTTTTTGCCAAATGGCTTGCTACAGCCACTACCTATACCTTCTCAGCCATGGACCCACATAACCATGGATTTTATTGACGGCTTACCCAACTCTCATGGATACAATAGCTTATGGGTCGTCGTCAATCGTTTGACTAAATATAGTCATTTTGTACCCTTGAAACACCCGTATACAGCCAAATCAGTGGCTGAATCCTTCATGAAAAATATCTTTAAGTTACATGGTTTACCCCAATCAATTGTGTCTGACAGAGATCCTACATTTACTAGTCAATTTTGGCAGGAACTCTTCACCTTACAGGGAGTGCAGATGTCCATGAGCACATCATACCATCCCCAAATGGATGGTCAGTCCGAGGCAGTTAACAAGGCGGTGGAAAACTACTTAAGATGTTTTACGGGAGATCGACCAAAGGATTGGTCACTATGGGTTCCACTTGCAGAGTGGTGGTATAACTCCACCAAACATCTCTCGACTAAAGTCTCACCCTATGAAGCTCTCTACGGCTATCCCCCACCCCGAGTAATGGACTACACCCCAGGCAGTTCACGGGTGGAAACAGTGGATCAGACACTATGTAACAGAGACCAAATTCTCAAAATCCTCAAACAAAATTTACAACATGCTCAAAACAGGATGAAAAAATATGCAGATCTTAGCAGAGAGCAGCAGTTCGAAGAAGGACAGTGGGTATACCTCAGGTTGCAGCCGTACCGCCAAACATCAGTGGTTCACAGGCGGAATCTCAAGCTGGCTCCGAGGTACTTTGGGCCATACAAAATACTGAGGAAGGTTGGGGCCGTGGCCTACACGCTTGATCTGCCGCCATCTTCAAGGATCCATCCTACGTTTCATGTGTCCCAACTCAAGAGGAAGATCGGGTCAAAAATCTCGGCTTTTCCGTCCCTCCCTCCCATCGATGAACATGGGGTTTTCCGTCCGGAACCTGAGGAGGTGCTCAGCCGTCGCATGGTGAAAGTGGGTAATAGAGCTCGGGTAGAGCTTCTGGTGAAATGGCATGGCCAAGATGCCACCGATGCGACTTGGGAGGTGTATTCCACACTCAAAGATGATTTTCCCCACCTTGTGGGCAAGGTTTTTTTATGGGGGAAGGTATGTGACAACCATGGCCGAAGAAGGACTGGTGCGGCGCTGGAGGTCTTGAGGAAGAAGAGACCGAAACCTAAGTATGAAGTGCACGTGGGTGGAGTTTAACTGAAGTGTAGTTCTGAAGTGAAGTCAAAGCTGAAGTGGTGTTGGGAATGAGCGGGCTGGGCCATCTGAGTCCATGAGCCGTGGATTAATTCGTAGGATATGAGTCTGCTGGGAAGTAGTGGGCTGGACCATTCTGAGCCCATTGTCTGTTAGTCATTTACGAGAATTAGTGGGCTGCAGGAGTCTTGGGCTCTCATCTATGTTATTTACTGTTTTTACTTATTTCTTTAAGTTCAGCTCGTTAAGAGCCCATTAGAAGGCCAATGGCCCTTTTAAATTTATGCGGACTATATGTACCCAGATGTAATAGGGTAATGGTATGATTTGAGTAATGAAAAAACCCTAAGCTTTCTTCTTCTATCTCTACGTCCCTATTTCTTCTACCCTGTTTGGAGGCTCTCTCCTCTAAGAGAGTACTTATTCTGCGTGTATTTGATCGGACTTGTTACATTATGTAGACAGAGATATTGTTAGATGGGGGATTATGGAGAGGTTTTCTTTTTGTGAACGGTAGTTGGTCTTAGAATGCATAAGAATTTTGAGATATCTACAATTCCTGATCGCAGTAATCTTTGTTTTGAAAGAGTATTGCTTTCTTATGAGTTCCTGTAATTTTAACTTAAGAATGATGCCCGAAATTTTTTAAGGCAGATTTGGGGAGTAAGATGAGAATTTTGTGTTTTGTTTTGAAGTTTAAAATATTATGTTTTAATATTATTATTGTTTTGGAATTTGAAAAAGGTGTATTGAGATTTGAAAAAGTTGAATTGTTTATTATATTTTGTATGGAGATTTGAAAAAGGTGTAATGATGAGATGAGATGAAATGAAAATTTTGTGTTTTGTTTTGGTTACCAAACCTGCCCTAAGAGTTGTTCTTACTAAGATCTTAACATTGAAACTTGTAGCTTATTAAGAAGAAAAGATCAAAAGTTTTGTTGTTAAATCTTCAATTTTTATCTATAAATTTTCTGATAGAGTTGCAATAAAAACTTGTTCAGAAGAATGCTCTTTACTGGGTGTATGTTGTTCCATATCTCTGGAAGGTTCGAGTATCATGAAGCTGCTGAACTGGTGGAGGAAGTACAATTTGAGGAAGTTGAAGGTCTGTGATACTATCTGCAAAGAAAAGATTTCTGCACTGAGAGAAAAACTACTCCAGTTAGACGATATTTACACATTTGGTTATTGGTTACACTGGTTTTCTCGACTGTAAGTGTTCTTGAAGCTCTTTTATATATGTATATTTCAATGGTGTTTCCTCGAGTTCTTGTGAAAAAACGAGTTGCACTTCATTCTTGTGCCATCATATTGTTGTAGACTCTTCTGGGGATTGACACTAATGTAAAGATGAAGCATTATTTAGCCATGGCCCATGGCATGTCGAGGTTGTGCTGAGCATCAAGTTCAGCTCCATTGAGAAATATTTTTCTTATTCTGAATTGAAATATCTTACGTTTATCCTTTGCAAAAGAATGGATACTTTGATTTTATTTTATTTTTTTATACTTGCTGCAGTTTCATGTGTATGTATTGAATGTGATTATATATAATTTTGAAAGTTATCTGGAAGGATGCTTGCAGCTAGACATTCTGCCTTTGCTTTTATGTTTGTCATGTCTTTCCCTTTTTGGTCAGCATCTTGAAAACTCTGATCGAGCCCATAATAATCAATACAATTCATTGGCAGAAATCTGATCTGGAGGAAAAAAATTCCAATAAACAATTTGTGTTGAAGAAATTGCAGTCACATACCCTTAGAATGTATGACAAAAAAGTACAATAAGAAACTTCTGTATATTAAATTCTGGAGGCTCACTTCCCATGGAGTTGATAACCTTATTTATACATGTTTCTGAACGCTCCTGGATACACAAACAATCTCAATAACGAAAGGCATTTGCCCAACTCAATTTCAATTAATTCTCAATGTGAAAATCATAAAAATTGCTAGGACTAGAGAATCTCAAGGGGTAATCATGGAGGACCCCATGATAGAGGAGGATCCTATCTCAGCTATAACAGGTGATGGGGTTGAGATTTCTGGCTTATGATCGGCTGATGGTCGCTTTCCTTTGTTCACTTGACGAATTTCTTCTACTAGTTTCACTACATCCTGCATGTTTGGTCTATCCTCTGGCATTTTAGTAACGCATGTCAATCCTATTTGTAACATCTCTACCATTTCCTCCTCTATATTAGGATACCTCAAAAGCTCTACATCAAACACTTCTGCTGTCCACTCTTCCCTAACCACAGAATTCACCCACCTTACTAAGTGAACAACCTCATGGCCACCTGTGCTATGTACAGGTGACTTTCCAGTGAGAAGCTCAAGCAGCAGCACGCCAAAGCTGTAGACATCAGATGCATGGGATGATTTCCGGCTGTCTGTTACTTCTGGGGCTCGATATCCTGCAGCCCGCATTGGTGGAGACACGGGGCTTATCAATGCTGCTAAACCGAGATCAGATACACAACCATATCCTCGGGAGTTGAGGAAAATGTTGGAGGCTTTTATATTTCCATGGACAAGTTTGTTCCCACCATTTTTTGTGTGGATATGAGCGATGCCTCTTGCTGCACCGATTGCAATTCTGAGCCGGGTGTCCCAGTCTAATGGAGTCCGGCCCTCCTCTCCTCTTTTACCTGCAATAATTGCAAACATATGATTTGCCAAAGAATGAAACTTATTTTGGAACTGTAAGGATCACAGTAAGTTTTATACAATTTTGTTGTTGGGCATTATGTAAAAGCATTGGCAGATACAGGTGTACAATGTGGTTTCCCTAATTTCAAAGTTGAAATGAGATTTCACCCAAGAAAATTTACAAGGACTTCCTAGCTGAGAGGGTGCTTCTAAGAATCTGACCCCAAAAATGGTATATCAGTTGCTCCATATAGTTTTACCCTATTTTTCTTCTCTTTTTTTTAATGGTCATAACCGACATACAGTAATTTAGAACAGTTAAGCCCCGTTTGGATACAAGAAGTGTTTCTTCTCATCTTATCATTACAACTTTCTCAAATTTCCACACAAAATATAATAAACAATTCAATTTTTTCAAATCTCAAAACAATAATAATATTCTAACAATATTTTATTCAACTTTTAATTTTTATCTTAACTCATTTCATCTCAACTCACTATCCAAACGGCACCTAAGTCTTCTTACAATATCCGACTTTAATCAAGAGTATTCCATTAAAATTATGTTTTTTTTCACTCATCTTAATGTAACTAAAAAAAGATCAGGCTTTATAGGCTGAAAGCAGTGGACAAGGAGAAGTAACACGACAGCAACCATTGTTGACAATTTATAAGAACTTGCTCGGCACCATGGGATCAGCATGAATTTAAGGTCTTAGTAATGCTACTGAACAGGGGAAGAAGAAGAAGAAGAAGGGTTCAACATACCATGCAACATTGCAGACACGCTCCCTTGACCATGGTAATCATACACCACAAGCTTCTCATCCTTCGAATGGTAATATGCCCTTAGCGCGACTACATATTCATGCCTAATACTCCCAACCACTTCCATCTGCTGCACAAACTCACGTTTTCCCACACTCACTTCTTTAAGCCTCTTCACGACCACAGTATTACCATCCTCCAGAGCCGCCTTATATGTTGTCCCAAATACTCCCTTCCCAAGTACTTCAGCAGAGGACATCAACAAGTCCTCCAAATCAAATGCAAGATTATTCCCCTCAAAGAAGGTAAGCTTCTCATTCTTGTCTTGGCTCTCAGAAACCCCTTTCCTTAAAGAGACTTCTTTCTTTGTTTGCTTCTTTGGAACCCCACTTCCATCTCTATTTGAGCAAAGCATCATAACAACGGCACCAACCACAAACAACAGAACAAGTCCAACAATTGTTATTACCAATATTGCTTGTTCTCCAAGTCGTCTCGCTTTCTTCGATGGTTGAGCATTAGGAGGCTGAACTGGAAAAGCAGGTGGAAGAGCGTTTTCCGTTGTAAGATTGTTACCAGAGAACGCAGAACTCGGAAATCTCTGAAGGGTTTTGGGTACACTTCCATCAAGCCTATTGTTGGATAGATTTAACTGTTGCAGACTAGGAACATTGAGATCAGGAATTTCACCCGAAAGTGAGTTGTTGGCAAGATTCAACCCCATGAGATGAGTCAAATTTGAAATTGAAGTGGGGATACTCCCATTAAAGCCATTGTTTGAGAAATCAATGACAGTTAAATTCTTCCAAACTGAGAAATCCAAAGGCAATGGGCCCGTGAACTTGTTGTGTTGAAGATAAACTTTGATCAAGTTTAAGAGATTGGAAAAATCAGAAGGGAAAGGACCTGATAGAGTATTCGATCTGAGGCTTAGAATCTGAATTGCCGATAGGCGACTGAGAGTGTTTGGGGGAATTGGACCACGTAAGCCAGCTCCTGGCAATCGGAGGGCTATGACTCTGGAATGATCATTATTACAGAACACTCCTGTCCAGTTTGTACATACAGAATAGTTCTCAGTCCAATTGAGAGAGTGCGAGTGCGACATATTCCGAAGAAAATCAAGCAATGCTTGTTTATCCTCAACTGGTTCGGTAGCAACGTGTGAGAAAATTGTTCCAAACAAGAATATGAACAAGAGAGATAATTTCCTGTTCATCTTCTCCATCGGTGTTACAGACCAATTGGCCAAGCAAATTTGCAGTTAAAATGAAACAGTCTGCAGAACTTGCTCACATCTACACGAATTTAAAAAGAAGATGGATTAGAATCCGAAAGACAAGACACTCAACATTTTCTAATAAGATAGTCAATAACAGTTTAGGCATTTCATGGAAATATAGTTATAACAGATTGACCTTTATGGATTTCCAGTCATGCTCTATTTTGTCAAAATAAGCAGTTGTAGCTGGAAAAACTGAGTTCAGATTAAGAAATCTGAAATTCAGATTTTAGACATTCCATTTATTTGAACCAAGGGAAAGATACTCTACCAAGCCCAACACAGGTTTTTGTTTCAATTCTAATTTTTCTCACAAACAACAAAATAGACAAGAGACACAAAATTTTCCTTTTTGGCTTTTCCTTTCACTTTCTCATGACACAAACAAAGGATTCGAACAGAAATATCAGAATAGAGTTTAAAAACAAAACACAAAACTTACTTGCTGGCTTCAGATGAGACCAAACTTGCTACTTTGCACAAACAGCATCTCCTGTCTCACTCTTTCCAACCAAATATTCCCAGGTTCAGCTCTCTCCAAAAAGATAAAATTCTGCCGAGCATTAAACCAGAAGCAATTAAAATTTAAAAGGCAGTTAGCTGCATTCTTGGGCTTTGAGAAACAGTTAGCAGAGAGAGAGATCCACTCTGGGACCTCGAAACAATGATGGCATTGATGGTTGATGAGCTGGTATTTACTATTTGCTTGCGTATAAAGCAGCATCACATCACATGCATGCGCGGAAATACTAAACCATTAGATAAATCATTAAGCTAAATCGCTTACTATTTCTATGATATTATTTTCTTTGTAGCGCACGACCAGGATATTGCATGTGGAGGAGGCAGAGAGAGAGAGAGAGAGAGAGAGAGAGAGACAACAGGAGATAATGATGAAGAAAGCTAAGAGGTAGCTACGCAGTTGGTCATTAGCTCCAGAATTCTGCACCTGATGGTTCTTATTCTTCTTTAAGGAAAAATTATGTTGTTTGTAAGTGTTATTTTCCATTTTTTTTATCCTAGCAACTTTATCAAACTGGCCCTCAAGTCGTAGTCTAATAACAAAATTTAGTCAAATTGTAATTGATTTGGGTCGAGTTTAGTTCAAAATTAGACAATTAGATTAAAGAAAAACTGGTGGGGTTGGAATCTGATTCAAATTAGGCTTCATAGTTGGATTCAAAGGATGATTACATAGATAGTGAGTAACTAAAATACACTAATTGAATATATAATTTAGAAAAATTTTACATGAAAATCTTACACCACACACCTCTACCTAATCGATATGTGATTTGTCATTTTTATCATTCTATTAAGATAGAATGACAAAAATAACAAATCACATGTTGATTAAGTGGAGATATGTGGTGTAAAATTTTCTTGTATCATTTCTCTATAATTTATAGTCGGATTGGTCCCCATGATATGCCATCTTAGTGAGTGGAAGAAGATTAAAAAAGGAAATGAAAATAAGAGAAAAGACAAGTTTTAGGACAGCACTCTGCAGTTAGTGATAATGCTATATAATTAGTAAATGCAAATTGGAATTATTTATTTGTTTGCATTAGTCAAGACAACTGACCCTTTGTTTCAAATCTTGTGATAAGTGAACGCGGAAGCTAAGGCCATTGTGCATGATGATGAATCGACGATGATGATTTTCTAAGGGGACATGGTTCTTTTTTTTTTTTTTTACCTTAGTCAAAGTATACACCAAAATCTCTAAGGTCTTGCTTGACAAACATGTTAAAAAATAAAAGGAAAATAAATGAGTTGGAAAATCTTAAATTTTACTTACATGTAAAAATACGATATATTTTAAAGAATAATAATATATATAAAATCTAGGATACGTTGAGATAAGTTAAATTGAATTGTAAACAGTAATATTTTATAGATTCTATTAAAATGAATTTAATTTTGTAGGTTTAAATGTATGAAATATTATGAAATGAATTTAATTTTTTATAAAAAAATTAAAAAAATAATAAATTTTATTAATAACTAATTTGAGATAAATTGAATTTATTGTATAAACTGCCGGTTTGGTAAACAAATTTAGAATTTTAGACGATTGGACTTTAAACTCTAAAATGTGGTCACGCTCCATCTATTGGAATTTGACAGCCACCTACCATAAATGGATGTTCGGCCAATCAAGAACGACGGTCTCTTTGGGGACGTGACAGAGACAGAGACGGACCTAATACAACGTGCGACGTTATTACACGCTACCCTACGGTGTTTCTATCTGACAACCACAACCAACGTGGCCCCGTGGGCCTTCTGAAGTGGTGTACACGTGTGTACGAAAGCCAATCTCTACGGTTCATATTTTGTCGCTACTATCACCGGGTAGTAGGGAAGGAAAATGACAGATGTACGATAAGTTAATGAGAAAAATTTTATTGTCAAGTCAAATCAAATATTTAAATATCATAATTTATAAATAAAATTTTACTATTTATTTAAATGATATGAATAATATATTTTATATACAGACATTTTATATAATTATATTTTAAATTAAGAATATTTTTATAAGTATAAGTAACACTTAATAAATATCTTTATTTCAAAATATGATTTAAAAAATCTATAAAAATAGTTGTGCGTCTCTCGTTACTCTTTAAGAAATAATTAATTGTTCGATTCTATTTACTTTTGCAGAAATATTAGGTCTAACAGTTTACAATCTCACTTGTCTAATAATTTCTTCTAATGTTATTATAAAATGTTTTGTGAACTAATAGATGAATTCATGAGTGAGATCCTATTAAGTACTTATTATAGTTATTAATTATAATAAAAATATATACTTGTTGTTCATACTATTAATTGGTTTGATCAAAACAGTATCATGTATTGCTCTTTTGATTAAATAAAAGTTTGGTTATAAAAAAAAATGATACTAATTTGTGAATTAAGGTGACATGATTAATGCATGTTTTCCCCGCATGCACCAACATGATACGTACGTCTTTTTGGTCACGATCTAGATTTTCAATTCCATCGTTATACATGTGATCATGACTATAATCAATATTATTTTTTAGGTATTTAATTACAACCAAAAAGATTTGGAGCTGATCAAAACATAAAGAATAACGCTCAAAAGTAATCCTAAATTATATATATATATATATATATATATGGTTGTGAGAAAATGAATCATGCACGTAACCTACCTCATCATCATCATGCAACTTCAGAAATTAATATTTAATCATCCAATGTCTATTATTAATGAAGAGTCATGCATGCCGATCTTGGAGTAGTACTTGTAAGTTGCAGCCGCATGAATTTTTTATCTTTTATTTTAATGGCAGAACTATTATAAGTATAGAGTCAACGAATTAATTAAGTTAATTATTTTCCTTGAGTGTGTGGACCATACTTGAACACCATACGATCTCTTTGTTACAAAGTACTTAACCAAAGCTGACATATATATATATATATATTTACCAAGAATTTAATTGAAAACCAAAGATATTGGTGAAAACATGCATGGTGGGGATTTTTTTTAAAAAAAAATTATTTCCACTTGCAATTATTATATTTACTGTATCCACACAATTTTCTTCAACAGCAATCACATTCTATTTCTTTTTTCTTTTTTGCACCATTGGTCAGAGTTTGATTAGGTTGATTTTTTCTGATTGGTTTAAAGAGGACATATTCTTTGAGTTTGACTGGAAAATAGAAGGAAAACACAATATTCCCAAGTTAATTGGTTTTATTTTTATTTTTTCTTTTAAATTTTCAAGCAAACATTTAATTTTTTTTTTTCTCCTCACTCTTGGAACATTTGTTCATCTCGTTTTTATTTTTTACTTTTACTTTTTTAACACATGAGCACTAATATTTTATGTATATCTTTCATTTTTACTTAAAACAAAATGCATATGATATGAATACTCTTAGGGAATAGGAAATCGTTATTGAAAGTCATACGCACCTTTATTAATTAGTTCTTCGTAAGGATACAGCCCTAAGGGCCTAAATAGTGGCCTTTGATCACCAGCACAACCTCAAAGCCCAACTAACAGTGTTACTCATAAAGCTAAGAGTTAATTAAATCTTGCAACTACTGAACATCAACAAAATCAGAGTGGCGCAGCGGAAGCGTGGTGGGCCCATAACCCACAGGTCCCAGGATCGAAACCTGGCTCTGATATTATTTTTGTATAGTTTTCTCTACTGGAGCTCCATTTTTCCTTTTTCTTTCTTCTTCTTCTTTTTTTTTTTTTCTTATCTTTAAAGTAATATTTTCCTGTGATTGATGAACATGAAACAATACAACATTAAATACTTTATAAAAATCTGAGAGAATATATCCCATGCTGTATATGATTTGATGTTATCAGTATAACTGATGAATAGTAATTTCTTTTTTTTTGCATGCCAATAGCTGGTTGGCACAAAGCACATGAGCAGTGTTATATAAATGAGGCCTGTCTTATGCATGAAAAGTATGTACGCACATATATATCTCCTAGCGGCAAAACATCTATAGTACTTGGGGGTGGGCAGTGAGGCCCCGCCCCCCGATCACCCCGCCCCCGCATGGGCAGAAGGGCTACCCCACACCTCACATACAAGGGCATGGAGCAGATTGATCCCGCTACTTCTCTCATTTTTAATGTAAAAACTTTTAATTTTTAATATTTATATAAGTAATTTATATAAATATATTATATATAAATATATACAATTTGTAAAAAACTTAAATTTAACTTCAAGTTAATGGATTACCTTAACCTCCTAGGCCAACCATTATATAGGAGGTCAAGGCAATACAATAGTGATAGTTAGGCAATACATGTATTGCCTAACTATCACTATTGTATTGCCTTGACCTCCTATATAATGGTTGGCCTAAGAGGCCAAGACAATCCATAATATAACTCTAATGAGTTTGTATTTTTTTTAATGTATAAATTTCAATTTATACTTTAAATTATATTATAATTTGAGTTTAAAAATATTCTTAGACTAAAAAAAAATTTAGACAATAGGTTGAGCGGGATGCGGTTTCTACCCCCCCCCCCTCCCGGGTAGGGCGGGGGGCAGGGGGCTGGGAGGGGGTGCCCCCGCCCCGCACCATGCGGGTAGCATCCCTAATAGTACTTTAGGCCTCATTTGTTTTCATAACATATTTCATCTCATCTCATTTAATTATTATAAGTGTCTCAAATTTTCACACAAAATAAAATAAATAATTTTATTTTTTCAAATTTCAAAATAATAATAATATTAAAAAAAAATATTTTAACAATATTTTATTTAAATTTCAACTTTTATCTCAACTCATTTCATTGTAAAAACAAAAGAAATATAATATTACTACTATTCAAACTATTCAAAACTATCACATCATTATTCACAAACTATCCCTTTGATAGTTAGTGAGTAGGCGCCCAAGGGAAGGCCCTTGGCCAAATGATTTTCAACCACCAAGAGAATGAGGACTTGTGAAATCTCATTAGGTTTCTAGAACCTAATGGAGGCGCCACTTGATGCTAATTGCTTATTTGTGGCGAATTATTTTTCGTCAAAATGACTATTTCTTACTAAAATTAGTTTATTTTCATCGTAAATAATGCGTCACTATTGACGAACAACTCTCAACAGACTCAACACCTGCTGAAGTAGTTCCTACAACGTAGGAGTAGGATATGGTGATCTTGTATTTTAGTTATAAATTTCAAGTTAGTGATTGTAATCAAGTATTTTGAATTTTAAATACTCAACGATAGCTAGAACAAAAGCAATAGATTAGGAATTCTGTTATACCAGCAACTTATAAAAACACAGCAATGTATACGTTCACTGCAAGTGAAAAACAAAGATTTTCAAATCTGCTAGTTATCTTGTTTTCTACATGGTATCAAATTGAGCCATTTGAGCCACGTCCTTCCATGTCCTCTCCTTCCTTCCATGTCCTCTCCTTCTTCAACCATGTCAGACACATCTCTTACTACTGTTCCATCTCTTATTACCCCACCAACCATCAATGTTACCAAGCTTTCTCGTGAAAATTATCTAGTATGGAAAGCTCAACTTTTACCTTTCTTTCGTGGCCAAGGTCTCTTAGGCTACATTGACGGCACCACCAACATCCCTTCTAAGCAAAGAATACACATGCCATGACTACATGGTCCAAAAATAACATCAGGAAACCTAAACAAATATCTTATGGTAGTATCGTCCATCCTCTTCCCAGAGCGTTACTAGCTGCAGTCACACAAGAAAACCATGAACCCTCATGCTATACTGAAGTAGCAAAGCATCTTCATTGATGTGTTGCAATGAATCTGAAGTTTGATGCTTTACTCAAAAACCATACATGGGACTTAGTTCCTCCTCATCCTCATGTTAATGTCGTTGGCTGCAGGTGGATTTTTAAAATCAAGAGACGTGCCGATGGTAGTGTCGAGCGCTACAAAGCGTGACTGGTGGCCAAAGGATACCATCAACAACACGTTGTTGACTATCATGAAACTTACAGCCCCGTAATCAAACCAGCAAATGTCCATCTTGTACTATCGATTGTAGTCTCTAGAGGGTGGTGCCTTTGTCAGATCGATATACAAAACTTTTTACTACAAGAGTCACTACATGAAGAGGTTTTTAAGGTTCAACCTCCAGGATTCCAACACCCACAATATCCAAATCATTTGTGTAAACTTAAACATTCCTTATATGGTCTGCAACAGGCCCCCAGACAATAGTTTTCTTGCTTGGCAGATGCTCTCCTGCAACTTGGCTTTGTTGACAATAAGGCTGATTCTTCTCTATTCATCTGTCGTTCTCAATCTCATGTTATATTCTTCCTTATCTACGTAGATGATATAATTATTACTGGATCGGATACACAATTTGTTAACAAATTAATTACTACTTTACACAAAGAGTTTGCAATCAAAGATCTGGGAAATCTATCTTATTTTCTAGGAGTTGAAGCTCTACATTCTGTGGATGGACTTCATTTAACATAGTGCAAGTATGTAGTAGATCTATTGAAGCGGTCTAAAATGGATCGTTGTAAACCGTGTGTTACTCTTATAGCCACTACCTCGCATCTATCCATAAATGATGAAAGCGAATTTGAGGATTCATTTCTGTATAGGAGTATATTGGAGGATTGCAATATTTATCTTTCACAAGGCCTGATATTGCTTACTCAGTTTATCGGGCAAGCAAATTCACTCATAAACCGAAAGTGTCGCATTGGCAGACAGTAAAAAGAATTTTCAGGTTCTTAAAACACACGGTTTTGCATGGTATATTCATTTCACGTCAAAATTCACTTCAGTTTAAGGCCTTCTCGGATGCCGATTGGGCAGGTGACCATGATGATAGACGATCGATGGGTGCTTATTGCATCCTCCTTGGATAGAATCCAATCTCTTGGAGCTGCAAACAGCAGAACATAGTGGCAAGAAGCAGTACTGAAGCAGAGTATAAAGCTCTGGCAAACGTTGCTGCCGAACTTCAGTGGTTACAATTTCTCACGTTGGAACTTGGACTTTAGATGGTTAATCCTCCAGTGTTGTGGTGCGACAATATTGGGGCCACTTATCTGATTGCAAACCCTGTATTTCACGCACAAACAAATCACATTGAAATAGCTTTCCACTTCGTACGTGATCTTGTCGCAAATAAAAAACTCCTAGTTCGATCCATCTCTAGCTGAGATCAACTAGCAGATCTCCTCACCAAACCGCTAGCAGCTACTTGATTCAGATTGTTGTCTTCCAATCTCAGTGTCCGAGATATTCCCCTGAGATTGAGGGGGCATATTGACGAACAAATCTCAACAGACTCAACACCTGTTAAAGTAGTTCCTACAACGTAGGAGTAGGATATGATGATTCTGTATTTGAGTTATAAATTTTAAGTTAGTGATTGTAATCAAGCATTTTGAATTTTAAATACTCAACGATAGCTAGAACATAAACAATAGATTAGGAATTCTGTTATACCAGTAACTTATAAAAACACAACAATGTATATGTTCACTGCAAGTGAAAAATAGAGATTTTCAATAATGCTAGTTATCTTGTTTTCTACAGTCATAAATACTCATTTTTTTTGTAATATAAATATGAAAAAAATGAGATTTCAATTTTGCCAAGGGACACACCACTTGGCAAGCATGCACAAGGCATTAATTATAAAGGTCCACGTCACATATGAGCTATACTCATAAAAGAATGACTAGTTAATAGTATAATTGAAGTCTAATTAATTATAAAGATTATGAATTTTTCTCTCGCAAATTATGAGAAATCTTATATACCATCTATAGTACTTATAAATTTGTACAATACTTTAATAATGTATCTAGCATTAGTCTTGTCCTAGTTTATCCTAATTATCCCATCTCCTTTTTTATTGCACGAGGATAAAAAAATCTAGTAGACCCAAAAGAAGCACTATGGGCTTGGGAAGTATCACAAGATTCTCAAGCAGACTAAGTGATGGTGAGATGCTGTATCAGAATAGCACTTTTTGAGAGAGAGAGAGAGAGAGACAGGTGGCCGCTAAAGTTGAGTGCAAGAATAATATCCCACATACAGTTGTTTAGCTCATGAATTGGTGCAAGCTGACTGGATTGCGTGAAGTATGTGATCAATATTATTAAAAAGAAAGAAAGAAAGAGGAAAAGAGTACTCTGGGTGGGTATCAATTAACCCCATTGATAGTGTTTTGGTCGTCAAATATTATGGGATCAGATAAAATCTATACGTACCACCACCAAATTCAAAAGATCAGAGAGTTCTTCCGATTGCAAATGTGGATTAATATGGTCGATCGACAAGCTGCATCAATCGTCAGATATTAAAACTAGCTAATCTATCATGTACTACTGTTAAAATGCGCATGATCACGATGGTCATGATGACTGCCCTAAAAAGTTTGTTTAATTTTTATTCCTCTGGTTGGCCAAATCCCATGCACATATATATATATATATATATATATATCTTCCTTTGTGAGTGCGTACTATATAATTAAGTACTGGTGACCTGTGAGTGCGTACTATATAATTAAGTATTGGTGACCATATATACAAATATATATATATATATATATATATATATCTTCCTTCGTGAGTACGTACTATATAATTAAGTAGGGGTGGGTTCCGATTCCGATGGAGTCGGAGTTGTCGTTTCCGACCTCTAACTCCGACAAAAGTTGGAGCCGAATTGCCCCTCCAACTCTGACTCTGACTCCGAACTAAGTCGGAGTCTGATTCCGATCGGAGTTCGGAGCTCCGACCTCCGATCGGAACTCCGAATGGAGGTCGGAGCTCCGACATCCGATCAGAACTCTGAACGGTGGTCGGAGCTCCGACTCCGAATTAAATTTCCGAACTCCGTTTAGAAATAAATTTCTAGTTGTTGTTTTCTGTTTTTTTTTTTTTATTATTTAAATTTTGTTGTTCAATTTCGTTTCAGATAGTGAGCAACATATATATATTTTTTAAAAGTGAATCATCTACAAATATTTGGTTTATTCAAGAGTTTTTAATAATTTAAATATTCATTCTGATTTTGTTACTGAATTTTGATTACATCTTTAATTTGTTTTATGTCCGCCTGAAATTTAGCATTAAAAGTGCTCATGACTCATGAGTCGAAAATTACACAAATTTAAAATTTTATAGAAAAGAATGATGGTACGAATTTGTATAATTCGATTAATTTCAGTTGGATAATAAATTATAAACGTTTGAGAGATGATGGATAAGTACTAATAGAAATTATAGAATAAAGAGTACTTATCCCACGTCTTTGCTCGGGATATAACAACATAAATATAACTATATAAATAGTTTAAAAAGTAATAACATGTATGATGTAGCCATAAGTTATAACAGTCTCATTTATAACGTAATAGCAATATGACTTAGCCTTGAAATATAATTACATAAAAATTAAACACGGATTTCACTCAAATGTTTTTTGTTCCATTGGTCATGCCTGAAATGAAGATAGAAAGTTGCAATCAATAGATAAAAAAAAATTGATAAAAAAAAATTGAACACGGTAAAAGAATAATTTGATTCTTACCAAGAAAGGAGGTTCTCTCAACTCCATCCCAACTCTCAAGTGGCGTTCGTTCCAGACTCTCAATCATCGGTAATTATGTTAGAGTTCACAATTATATCTATAAAATCATAAAAAGTAGAAGTTAGAAACATTAAAAATAATTAAATCATCATTTAAAAGCATATAAACTTACCTGATTCAAGCCTATAGCTCTCGGCATCAACGCCAATGGTATCTAGTCCAATGGGCGTTTCACTTATCCAATTCTGTGTGCAAATGAGGGCCTCCACGATTGACGGTGACAATAAACTCTGATAAGCATCCAACACGCGACCTCCAGTGCTAAATGCCGACTCTGAGACAACTGTAGTGACAGGAATGGCTAGCACATCTCGGGCCACACGGAAAAAGACTGGATACTTGGTAGAATTAACTTTCCACCAAGTTAATAACTGAAATACATCACTAGGTGCCTCGATAGCTTCTATAAAATATCGTTCAACCTCAGATGTACAATGCATAATATTCCTTGTTGACATGAGTTGATGATACTGCCGTATAATACAATGGCTTCTAACCCCTACAGATGGGTCAGTATCACCTGAGAAAACTGTCGATCCTGTCAGCCTCGAATGTGAGGAGCTACCAGCTGCGGATGAAGGCTGAGCACTAGTACTGTAGTGATTATATAAGTCATCAACATCACTTCTTAGCAATCTAATAAACTCTGCAGCCTTCACTGTCCCGAGGACGGAATTTACCCAAAATTCTAGAACGGCTAACTTAACTCGGGGGTCAAGGATCACAACCACAAATAGCAATCTATTTATCTTCTCAATATTCTCCCAATATTTATCATATTTGATCTTCATCCTCGTAGCCATAGCAGATAACAATCTAGCAGAGTCAGTACAACTATTTTACAACTGGAAGTGAAACTCCGAGAGCTCGCTGAAAAATGAGTTCGCAGTTGTATATTTGGATCCAAATAGCCGCATGGTTATCTCATAAAAAATTCTTAAAAATTCAAAAAAATAACTCACACTGGTCCAATCATGTGCATTCGGCGCACCAAGCCCTTGTCCTATTGGCTCCAACAAAGCATACCTCAGGCCCCCATCCTAGACCTCCATCCGCTCGAATGCTTTTTAGTACTTCTATGCCACATCCAACATCATGTATGTAGAATTCCATCGAGTCGAAACGTCCAAGCACAGCATATTAGAACATTCAATCTTCAGATCTTCTGCTATTGCCTTAAACTTGGCAAGCCTTTGAGGGAAACCCATCACATATCGTACAATGTTGCGGACTCGAGTTATGGAATCATCAACCTTTTTTAATCCCTCAAAACTATGAGGTTAATGATATGAGCACAGCATCGAACGTGAATAAACTTGTGGGCCCAAATGACATCATCTCTCACCGTCGTGTTCCGCTTAAACCAATCAATTGTTGTTTCATTCGCACTGGCATTGTCAACTGTAATACACAGCACTTTTCGAATTCTCCAGTCCTTTAAACAATCATCCATCTTCGCCCCAATGGATGCACCTTTATGATCCACAATTTCTTTAAAACTAATAATTTTTTTATGCAAAATTCACTCACTGTCAATGTAGTGTGCTGTGATACACATGTAGCAGACGTTCTGTATGAAAGTCCATGTGTCAGTTGTAAACGACACTCTCTGGCCAGTGGTAATAAACATCTTCCTCATCTCCTCCTTGTCTTTCGCATGCCTCTTCATACAATCTCCCATCACTGTATACCGTGATGGAATGGGAAATCATGGCTCAACAAAATTTAGAAACTTTCGAAAGCCTCTTTTCTCGACTGTAGTAAATGGCATCTCATCAGTAATTATTATCTCTACAAGCATGTCCCTCAACATCTTCTCACTGTATTGAGGGATGACCAATTTCTTAGTCTGTGTACCATCAATGGCTGTAGAAGTTTGGTAACTGAGGTTGGTCTGATCAGTGGCTTGCAATCCCTTCGCTATTTTATATCGTTGGCAACCATTTAGATGTGCTATTAACACACTGGTACCTTGCTTCTTCGAATGGCATCCACAAAGTGATCCACAGTAATGACATCTTGCTACCGGGTTCGCAATATCACCAAGAATTTTGGTGAAATGCTCTCATGTCCACGACCTCTTTTTAGAAGGCTGTGGTGGTTGATCTTACTCAATGGGCATCTCCTCCTCTTCGTTGAACATATCCTCATCCTCTATATCAACTTGGAGTGGGAGTCGACTACTCGCACAAGATGTAGCTGCTCTAGATGTAGCTGCCCTAGATGTGGCTCGAGGGGTGGAAGTACTCACCGGTGTAGGAGTTGTAGCATTGGCATCCGTCACATCCCCTTGTGGACGATCATCTCCACTATGTTTAGGATCCATATCACAATCAATGAAACTGAAAAAATTAAATTAGAAGCAAAAAATTAGTTTAAAAATAAACTAGGCTATTGTATTATTGTATAGGACATGTATTATTGTATCATAATGTATTATTGTATCGATGTATTATTACATCGAGGTTCGGTTGACATGCGCTCGACTCAGCGGAACCCATCCAGAGAGGTTCGCTCGACGTGAGCTCGAAGTGGCGCTCGAGTGGAATCCATCCAGAGAGGTTCCCTCGACGTGCGCTCGAAGTGGCGCTCGAGTGGAATCCATCCAGAGAGGTTCCCTCGACGTGCGCTCGAAGTGGCGCTCGAGCAGAACTCATACAGAGAGGTTCGCTCGATGTGCGCTCGACGTAGCGCTCGAGCATAACTCTTCCAGAGAGGTTCGCTCGACTTCCGCTCGAGCCAATATTCAATACAACGTGCGCTCGACTTGCGCTCGACACCTCGCTCGAGCACAAGTGTTCAATACAATGTAAAATTCAGGGTTTTGAGTGCCGTGATTTGTTGGGATTATATTCAATAGTATTGAATCAATACAACCAATTCACAAGAATCACAACTGCTAGCTCCAATTCATAAGAGACGTGCTTGAATTAAATTGTTTGAATTAAATTTAGAGCTCATAACCTTACTCTCACCGTAGGTGGAAGCTGAACAGAGGAGCAACGAGGAACGGCGGCACGAAGGAGCAACGACGAACGGCGGCACGCTGGCAAGAAAGACACGAGACGGCTTCACTGGTTCAGTGAGACGCGAAAGAGAAGGGAGAAGGAAGAAGGAAGAAGAATTGAAGAAGGAAGAAGAAGGGGGGTGACGCCGTTCTTCTTCCCCCTTTTTAATATGAAACGACGCCATTCCATATTAAGTGGAACGATGTCGTTCAAATTTTTTTTTTTTAAAATCCAGTTGTAAAACGACGTCGTTTTACAGCTGGGTTTTATAAAAAAAATTTCGGAGTCGGAGTCAGAGCTCCTTGTAGCTCCGATTCCGACTCCGAATAGTTATTCGGAGCTATTTCGAATTCCGACTTCATCGGAGTCGGCATCTGAGCGAAAGTCAGACGGAGTCAGAATTTTCGAAATTTTGCACACTCCTATAATTAAGTACTGGTGACCATATATATATATATATATATATATCTATATATATATATAGACACGTACTTAGCTTTTTCTTTCCAGAAAATTTTGTAGACTACTACGCGCGAAGATCTCGTACTATTTCAAGAGGGTACGTACATTCCTTGATCTCTTTTTTTTTTTTTTTTATTCCTTGATCTCTTTTTAATGGGCATCCTGCGCGCCTTTTTATAGTTGTGTATTGAAACTGACTTCAACTTTAATATTGATCTGTACACCGTAAGAAAAATAAAAAGTTGAAAGGTCACCGTCGGACAAAGTTAAAGTTATTAGGATTGAAAGTTTGAAGCTGCTAGCTTTTGGGTACACCGTAAGAAAAATAAAAAGTGACGAAAACGATTATTTATAATAAAATAATAAGAAATAATTATTTTTGTTTAAAATAATTAGTCACAAATTATAAATAATTTTCAACTTGTAGTGACATGACATATATATTAATGCACTGCCATTACTGATCGCTATATTAAAAAAATGAAAAGAAATCTCCATATTATGGAAAAAATGAGATATTTTTGGAATATTTGGTGTTAATATATAAAACTCACTTCAGTGACCGTATAAATTATGAGGCAAATTTCAAAGTAGTCTTCTAACACGTACGCTACCCTAATAGATCGAGGAAGGCTAGATCATCATGTTCATGAGCTGAAAACTGATTTCTTTTATTTTTTAGGTAAATAAATTATGATGTTTCATGCAATCATCATTACAGTCGTAAGTGCATACATAAATATATATATATATATATATATATATATATATATGGGATGAAAAAAAAGCTTCCCACTTGTGGTGCCAAACGAGTTCGTTTCAATTCAGAGAATATATGCATGCAGGGAGCGTGAGTGATTTAATTATCTCCATTTAACTTCTGTACAAAATATTTATAATAATAATAATAATAAATATACATATATGATATAACTCACTTTATATGTTTAATTATTACCCTCAAATTGAAATAATAACTCCAAAGAGAATCTTCATCCACCATGACCTCAATAAAATTTTTGTTAAAATAATTAAACAAGAGTAACTAGTTTAATTGTCTTTTCCCCTCAAAACAAGAAAGCAAAAAAATACAAGCTGGTACAACATTCCACTCCTGATATTCCGTATCCAAACATTACTTAATTTCCATGTAGACCACCTCAAGCTTTATAGAAATGCTGATTATGGTTTGAGTTTTTGGGATTGGCTAATATGGCTCGGGAAAGAGGGTCAGATCAGGAGGACTTGGCTACTTTTATTGCAATTGCTTGGATTTTTTGGTATAGAAGAAATAATTTTATATATGAGCAGATCCTTCTTGGAACACAAATGGTGGTTAATAATTCTCTATCTTTGAAGTTAGAGTTCAAACAACTTCAAGTTTTTGATGTTTCACATAATCACATTAAGAAAGTTGTATCTTGGAATTCTCCTCCAATAGGCTACCTTAAGTTGAATGTTGATGGTGCAACTTTTTATGAACAACATACAACTGGGATAGGAGTGCTTCTTCGAGATTACAATGGTGATGTTCTAGTTGCTTGCAGTAAAGTGGAAATGGAGGTAGCGTCTTCTGAATTTATTGAGGCTATTGCTATGCTTAGAGGATTGCAATTGTGTGTCCAATGGGCCGATGTTCCAAAGTTAATGTTTGAAACAAATTGTTTGCTTCTTGGGAGTGCTTTGAATAATCTTACTGATTATATTACTGGTTTTGATTTTCTACTTTAAGATATTCGAAGAATGATGACTTGTTTTCAAGAAGTTCAAGTTTTGCATGTACACAGAGACAAGGCATGCTTGGAATGTTAGTGATATTGAAATGTGGTGAAATTTTTGTCATTCATGATTTGTAAGTCAAGTTGTTTGGTTTGACAAAAGCGATTTAATTTGTTGTAAGGACTTATTTGATTCAATGAATGAGATATTGGTTAAAAAAAGAAAAAAATTCATGACGATTTTCACCATTAATTAATTTCAATGCTTGATGAGTAGGAATCCTATAATTAACCCATTAATCTCTAACTCAGCGATAACTGGCCTTTTAACTTAGAGTGGAAAATCCTCTTGATGTCGGGGGTCCCTCTAGCTCGTGAGTGATAGCTAGATCGAAAACGTAAACAACTTTAATTTTTCCTTCAAAGATATTGCGTACTTATACAGCTTTTCTTAACACATTAATTTTCTCTCGGCCCCTATCAATTTAGATAAAATTAATATTGAGTGCTTGGGGCAAGATTCAATTCTCACCCAAACTAGTTTTGCCTGTGCGCTTGAGGCGAGCTTCATTTCTAGCCTGAGACATATTCTGCATGTTTAGAAGTACACGTTGCTCACCCTATATTTTTCTTATAATTTTTTCCACAATGCTTTCTTTCTTTCATCGTGAAACTTTTCCAAAAACAGATTAAACATGTTATAATTTCAGCCCCATCTCAAACAAATACTCAAAAAACTAAATTAACGTAACTAGTTGTAATATACAATTAATAATGAACAACAAATAACCAAATCTCAAGAAAATATATGATTAATATGATCGGTTTAGTTTTTTATTTAAATTTGTTAGAAACTTGAAATCATAGTACATACTCATGCAAGATCAAAAATAAAAGCAAGAATAATAAAAAAAATGTGAAATCAACACAAAAAATTACTTAGTTCTGCCCTAATGGTCTGCATCCACTGCAGAAACAGTCTAGAAGTCTTTATTATTGAAGAATGCATCAAAACTT